>NC_054480.1:56249541-56872126 GCF_017639515.1 Carcharodon carcharias | reverse complement strand
TAATGCTGTGAACAAATAGTAAAGATTTAAGTATTTATTTCACAATTTAGACAGCTCAAGATTAGTTGAGAGAAGTATGTGGCACCTACCAGACTCACATGCAAAGGTTTTTGAAGTATCATCACTGAAAATGATGAGTACAGCGTGCCTCTTAGTGCCCTTTGGTAGCCTTGTCACATTCTTTATATTACTGAGGTCTGTTACCTGAAAGATCAACATTTTACAGTTCAGATTACTAACTGTTACTAAGAAGCCATTTTCTTTATTCCTGGGAACAAAAAGGGGGAATGTAATCCCAGAGGCAATAAATAGCACTTGAAAAGGTTTTGGTACAATTTCTATTAGGGAACAAATCTGTTACATTTGCAAGCTAAACAGCTGAGATTAAATGCTTGCCTTAGGAAACTCTGCTACTGGGAAAAGGAAAATATTGTAATAGAAAATAGAGCAGTCACAAACATTGTACATTAATAAACCACATTACATCTATTCTGTGTTGCTTCTGGGAATAATTTGGACATATATACATTGTAACAGTTTCTGTCACGTTTCTGTGGACTGAGACAGATGTCCCCAAGCCGATGGGTAATGATGAGGTTATGGAGGAGGATAGCAATGTTGAGAGGACAGCAGATATAGTGACCAGAAAATTACTCAGATCTGTTCCTCATTTACCAACATTACCCTGCCGGCAGTGTAGTCAAATGCACGTCTGGATGTGTATTTAGGAGTTTGTGCCACACTTCTGGCAAATTAACAGTACAAATCGGGAGATGTACCGAGAAATTCCCTGAAATGAAATCAAATCACATGATTGCACTTCATATTAAAATCCAAAAAAAAGTTCAGAGGAGCAGAATTCAAACAGCTAATGTGACAAAACAGCTGATAAAATCTGGCTGCTAATGATATCTACACCAACACTATTTATGGGAAAATATAACCTTTTTTCAAAGGGCAGGGGAGGGTTCAGCTAAAATTGTTTGGGAACCTCTGGCTTAAGAGGACAAGTACAGTAGAAACAATAGCTTTTATGACCAGGTGAGAAGGAGTGAACGGGCTCCTCTATTCAGCCTCCTTGGTTGGTCACAACAAAGGTTCTAGTTTCTTTTTCACAAGGATATTTCCTTTCCAAATCAGAATGTATTTAATTATTTATGCAGTGAGCAATAAGCAGGCAATCAAACAAGGTCTTCTTGAATTAAGAGAGCAAATTTATTAACCACTAAATCAAGAAAAAAGTAATTAAAACATGATGCCTCTCTCTCTCTCACACACTGCCCCTCCACCCTCCACACACACACACACACACACATGTATCAGAAATAAGGGAAGTTAGAGTCCAATAAAAAAGGTTAAAATAATATATGGTTAAGTGTCCTTTGGTTGTCCCTGAGACATAGGTTTTTAAATGTTGTAGCCGATTTGGATTAGCTGGTTTTGTGAATGAAGTCAGATGTAGAAGATGTTGCAATTATTAGAGATCTTGGTTTGCTGGTAGATTTCTAGTAACTTTGGCTTCCGAACCGGGTAATACACTTGTTCCAAAAGAGAGGGGAAGAGAGAGCCCAGCTTTCAGCCTGTTTCCTCTGCTGAAAACTTTCTTGCAATCTCTGCAGTAGCTGCAGCCTGGCCTGAAATATTTCACACATTGTGTATTTCCAAAGGGTTTTGGGTGGGTCTGTCTGTGGCAGCCATTGTTTCAATATCCAGCACTTTGCATTTTAACATATTTTCCTTAGACAGTGACAACTTTCGATGGGTATCTGAATGACTGGAAATGTCTTTCTCTTTGCAGTCCCCTGAAAGTGACTTATTTGTTTTTTTCATCTTCAACTTGGGCAGTGGCCTTGCATTTTTAAGTAGTTTGTTCTGTTGCATTTCAAATTGCAAGATTTCCTGTCAGTTGAAAGCTTAAATGGTATTTTCAAAAAAATAAAGCAACATAGCCTCATGACATGGTTAATACAAATTATGCTGTTGAGTGGTATCCGATTCCAATGCTCATCAGGGTTATGAGATCCTCATCACAAGCCAGATAGCTGTTATAAATCACACTGTCATATGTTCTATTTATATCATACTTCGTTGCGAGATGATGCATTTGAAATCTATTGGAGTAATTTTTCTTTTAAATAATATATCTTTAGTGAGACAGGAGAGTGGTACAATGGTGCCATTGAAGGTGGAATGAAAAGGTCATATGTAATTATCATAGCTGTTGAAGCTAATTTTACTGCCCTTGCACCTAAAACTTCACAATGGAAAGGACAGAATGTGTGAATCATGTGTTAATATTGTTCTGTGCTGCAAGAATCATTTTTCAGGAATAAATATATTTTTCCTAGACATTAGAAATAGTTATTCCATTTTCATTGGACCTGTCAATACTTTTCTTGAACACACTGTTTAGTTTAAATCATGTGAAAATAAATTGTTGGCTTCAGCTTGAATTTATGTTCCTTGATCAGCTGCAGCCCTCATTAAGTGCTGCAACCTTTGACTTCAACAGACAATTAAATTCCTACTTCTTGATTTTTCAATCATGGTTTCCTGCAGTGCCAGCTACAGATTAAGCTCCACTCCTATTCTGGCCAAGCCAAGTGTTGACAAACTCCAAAAACACAGAAAAGATGCTGCCTAGATATAGAAACTACTCTTTATAGCAATCAGAGATGTTTGTGTGATCATTTATCAGTGAAACTGGCTATTCAGGAAACATTGGTGTGTAGATCTCGTTGGTCTACATGCAGCACAGTATAAATCATTCGTAAAAACAATTTCAGAAACTACTAATTAAGCTAATACACATCTCAACATACACAAGATTCTAACTGATACTCCTAATTCCTGGATTAGATTGTTAACTGCAGGAGAAAACAATACACTAACTCATTACCTAATATTTCACCATATAACTTTTAAGAATGCCAAATTGTTTCTTTAATATCCACCTTGCAGCTTCTATTGATCTCATTTGCATTCTTCTGCCTGAGATTAGAAGAATCAGCCAACTTATTAGAATTGATTTTCATATACCATTTCTATCAGGAGGGGAGGCATGGAGCAGCCAGCCTGTCCACCTCATGAAGTTGAAATAAAGTCTTTCATTTTTATAGTGCCTTTCACAATTTCAAGTTGCCTCAAAGTGCTTTACAGCCAACGAAATGTTTTGAAGTGTAGTCACTATTGTAATGTAGGAAAGGCAGTAGCCAATTTTCACACAGCTAGATCTCACAAATGACATTGTGACAATGACCAGATGATTTGCTTTATTGGCAATGGTTAAGAGATAAATATTGAACCAGAAACTGGGGAAAAGTCCTGTTGAGATAATGCCATCTGTTATTTTATGTCCACCTGCAAGGCAGACAGAAGCTGTTTAATGGTACCTCCAACAGAGCAGCGCTCCTCAGTACTGTGCTGGGAGCATGTGATAATCTGAGGTGCAATACACATTTAAGAGAATATGAGCAGATTGATCTTGTGATTGTATTACTTAATTGCTGTGTAGCACAGGCTACATAGTTTGTCCAGGTAATTCTGTTTTTGTTTTGGATTTCCAGCATCCGCAGTTTTTTGAGAAGCACGCATGTGTTTGTGCTCTGTTACTTATGTGAATAAGCAACATGTGCTTCACTTTATAATGATCCCTTCATCCACATAGTTTAGTTTACCAACTCACCCCTCAGTAGATAGGCGTGCAACCATGTTTGCTGAGCAAAGTGGACCAATAGTAAGAACATAACAACTGGTAATGAGGCAAAACGTAACCAGTCAACGATACCATGGCAAACCACCAATATTAAACTGAAGCAAATCAGCTGTACCGTACAGGTGCTTGTAAGTATAGCCTTCATCTTAGTCGTCAGAGTTATCTCCCTCCAGTATGCAACAGTTTGACCATGTAGAACTGTTTGATCAGACCACCGATGACTGGTCACAGTACATTAAATGCCTTGCGTTCTTCTTTTTGGCCAATGACATATCTGGGAAGCAGAAGAGGCAGGCGATCCTCTTATCGATATGTGGCAGTAAAACATACGGCCTAATTCATAGTCTAATGGCACCCAATGCCCCAGATTCCAAGAGCTTTGACAAGTCGATAAATCTTGTGAAAAGCCATTTTCAAACAAAATCCTCGGTAACAATGCAGCGTTTTAAATTTAATTTGCAGTATTGCACCCCTGGAGAGAGAGTCGTTTGTTATGTAGCAGCCTTAAAACAATTGACAGAGCATTGTGAATTTGGGATGTCAATTAACAACATGTTAAGAGACTGATTATTATGTGGAATTAATGAAAATGCTATTCAAAAAAGATTGTTGTCAGAAACAAATTTAGACTTCAGCAAGGCGATGGAGTTGGCGCTCGCAATGGAGAGCGCGGTCAGGGATTCAGAAGCAATCAACAGAGCACAAAATGGCACCGTCTATCATGTCAGGATGGAAGCCCCAGTTAGAAATGGTGCAAAAGTACAGGGTTCTGCGGAAAGGCAGGAAACAGCTACCATCAGCAGACGATTGAAAAGCAATGGTTTAACTGAGAAAACCTACAATAATAATGACAGAAATGGAACCACAGAAATGGAACCAGACAAATGATAATTTAAAAGAATTGAATGTTTCTTCTGCCATTGTAAAGGACACATTGTGTGACATTGTAGAGACAGATTAAGACAAACCTTCAAGCAAAAAGGTAGAAGTCGTGACATTCATATAATTGAGGAACCAGAAGCAAGAGAGTCAGATACTTACTCAATATACAATTTAAAAATGGATAAAACAGAGCCAATCTACGTGACAGTGAAAGTCAATGAGAAACACATCTGAATGGAGGTAGATACAGGAGCATCCATGACTGGCAAAGGGGAACATACGCTCAAATATCTGAATGGAGGAAACCACCCATTAAATCTGGAAAATTCAGAAGCTAATTTAAAGACATATGCTGGGGAAGACATAACAGCAAGAGGTATATGCAAGTTCCAATACAGTATGGAAATCAGTCTAATCTTCTCCTAATAGCAGTAACAGGGGAGGGTCCAAGTCTACTTGGTCAGAACTGGCTTAAGGAAATAAAATTGGAATGGACTGAGATGTTTCAACTCAGAATGAAAGGTCTGCAAGAATTATTACAGAAATATGGCTGTTTTTAGGGAGGGGCTAGGAAAGATTCAGAGGCTGCAAGCTAAAATCCACATGGATCTTGAAGCAACCCCCAGATTCATGAAAACAAGGCCAATGCTCTATGTATTGCGAGGAAAAAGTTGGTGCCGAATTAGACAGGCTGGAAAGGCTGGGAGCTTATAACCCATACAATTTTCTGAATGGGTAGCACTCATTGTTCCACTCCTAAAGCCTGACCAGAGTGTGTGAATATGCGGGGATTACAAGTTGACCATTAACAAGGTGGCCAGACTGGACAGGCATCCTATACCGAAAATTGATGAATTGTACTCTAAACTGGCAGGGGGATCCGCACAAACGAAGCTTGACATGAGCCATGTTTACCAGCAAGTTGAACCCCTCGGGATTTTGTGACTATTAACGCACATGTGGGTTTATACCAATATACCCGATTACCCTTCAGAGTCTCATCGGCATGTACCATCTTCCAATGGACCATGGAAAATTTACTTCAAGTCCTGCCCCTTGTTGTGGTTTATCTCAATGATGTCTTAGTAACAGGACTAACTGATGAAGAAAAAAGCAAAAAAACTGTGGATGCTGGAAATCCAAAACAAAAACAAAAATACCTGGAAAAACTCAGCAGGTCTGGCAGCATCTGCGGAGAACGCCTGGCTAACTTGGAAGAGGTGCTGAAGCATTTCTCACAAGCCAGAGTGCATTTGAAATGAGAAATATGTTTCTTTCAAGCAAAAGAAGTGGTTTACCTGGGACATAGGGGTGACTCGCAGGGACATCACCCAGTAGAAGAAAAGGTCAGAGCTATTTATAAGGCACCAGCACTGAAAAACTCCACAGAACTCAAGTCCTTCTTGGGAGCAGTTAACTGTTCTGGCCGTTTTCTCCCAAATTTGTCAACAGTACTGGCTCCATTATACAGGTTGCTCAAGAAAAACCACAGGTGGTTTTGGAAACATCCACAACAAGAGGCTTTTACGATGTTACTACATTCGTCGGCCTGGTTGGTACATTTTGACCCCAAAAAAGAATTAATTTTGACCTCCAGTCGTCCCCTTATGGAGTAGGGGCAGTACTCTCCCACCTGAAGGCGGATGGCTCTGAACGGCCCATTGGTTACGTCTCAAGAACACTCACTGTGGCAGTGCGAAGATACTCACAAATCCACTGTATTTGGCGTTAAGAAGTTCTACCAGTACATCCATGGTCGCCACTTCACGACTGTATATGACCACACTACTAGTCTTGTTTGGCGAAGACAAGGCAATACCCACAATTGCCTCTGCATGCATCCATAAGTGGGCAATGATTCTAGCTGCTTACTTTTGTCCACCAGCCGGGTAGCCAGGTTGCAGATGCCGACGCACTAAATTACCACTAAAAGACACTAATGTGAACATCACAATTCCTCAAGAACTTGCCTTGTTATTGAACTTTCTGGATTTGTCACCAGTACATGCCAAATAAAGAAGAGTGGATGGATCGCGATCCAGTTTTATCTCACGTAAGGGAACAAGTCCTACAGGGATAGTCTAACGAGCCAAAGTCTGAGGAAATGAAGCCCTATTTTAATAGGAGATTAGAGCTCACTTGACAGGATGGCATCTTGCTGTGGGGGGTGAGAGTCATTGTGTCATTGAGAGAAAGAAAGCCATTATTGACCGAATTGCATAGTGCTCACCCAGGCATCTCTAGAATGAAAATCTTGGCACGCAGCTACTTATGGTGGCCCAGGATGGAGACAGAAATCGAAAACTTAGTCAAAAGCTGCCTACAGAGCCAACAGGTACAGAAGTTTCCCCTTCGGCTCCATTGCATCCCTGGGAATGGCCTGGAAGGCCATGGGTCCGCCTCCACATTGACCATGTGAGGCCTTTTTTGGGCAAAACGTTCCTCTTGATCATGGACGCTCACTCAAAATGGAAGGATGTATATGAAGTAAGGTCACCCACAGCTGCCACCACCATAGACAGGTTGTGTCGAAGTTCTGTGATACACAGATTACCAGAAATGTGTAATAGTGTCTGATAATGGAACAGCATTCACCAGTGAGGAACTCCAAAGATTTGCAAGTCTTAATGGCATAGCACATGTTAAGACCTCACCATACCACCAGCATTCAAGTCCGGAATGAAAATCTGTATGGCGACAATAATACGACTAGTTTATCATGCTTCCTATTCGACTATAGGACTATGCCATACACAACCAATGGTTTTGCCCCCACAGGGTTATTGATGAAGATTCGCCTCTGGACACGTGAGTCTCATAAGGCCGAATTTAGTGGGGAGGTTAGAGAGAAGTCCGGAGGTCTAGAGAAATAAACATGATAACCACAGTTGTGAAAGAAACTTTACTGTTGGAGACACAGTTTTTGCAAAGACCTTTTGTAGATGGGCTATTAGGCGACGTGAGCACAGCGACAGGATCTCTTTCCTATCACATATCAGTCAAAGGGTAGATAATTAGGAGACATGTGGATCACCTCAGGTAAAAGGAAACAGATCTACAAGAGTGATAGTGCCAAACATTCTTGTTTGAGTCTACACCACATGTGGAAGGAGCTCCCTTTGGTTTGGAAGTATCTGTAGGATCTGTTGAGCTTGAGAGGGTCAATGAGACAAACTTACAGATTCCTATTGGAGGGCCTAGTGGACAGATGACTCCTGAGAGGGAGACCTGGGACAAATTATCTGAAGTCATAGAACAATGATGTTCGACACATTTGAAGAAGCCTCCAGAGAGACTGAATTTGTAAATATTTTATGTAAATAGTTAATATATTGTAAAGATTGTAATTTGTACCCTTGCGTCAAGGGGAAGGGATGTGGTAATCTGAGTTGTAGTACTCCTTTAAGAGAATGTGAGCAGATTGACCGCGTGATTGTAATACCCCATATCCTCCTCATATGCTTCTTAATCACTGCGCAGCCCCATTGCTACCAAACTTTCCCGTCCCTGCAACCACAACAGCACAATTTCCACACCTTCTTCTGCTTCCACTTTCAGGGCCTGCTACCATCTGCAAAGCTGCTGTTCATTCTTCTCAGTCTGCACAGCTTTGGCAGACACACACAAAGCAACTTACACTTCCCTTGAAGGGAAAGCTTGGAGATAACAGAAGGGAAAGTATAAGATCAGAGGGAGTTCCTGCCACATTGCTCACACCAATGGGAAAAGGCTGTCAGTGATAGGCATGGTACACAGTATTGGGCATGGAGAAAATGGAAACTACACACAGCAGTTGTTTTGACATCTTATCTTCCTTCTTTTCTTTATACTGAACTCTTATTCACACTCAGCCTGACAACCTGGTGGTACATAGCACTACCACTCATCTGTTATGTCTTATCCATGCCCCCGCAGGCTAACAATTGTCCTTCTTCCCTCCTATGCCTATTTAAAGTCACAGGCCATGCTGCAGCAGATACTGAGGAAGAGAATCATTTTGATGGTGCACCACCACTCACTTCGAACCTTTGAACCACCTGCACAGATATTAGCACCCCCACATACTGTAGAAAATGAGTTAAAGGGGATTGAACTGGGTGATTTACAAGCGAACAGGAGCATGTGAAGGTGGAAAGGACAACCCATAAAATAGCTGATCAGAGGGGCAAGCTTACGTCCTAATGCTGTTGCAGAGATGCAGAAAGGCCTAGGCTTTTGAAGGAGGATTTCTGTGCTCCACCAACTGCTCAAAATATTGGACCATGTGTCACAGAGCTCCTGCATCATGTTGTAGAGTGTTAGAAGCCTGCCCTCCCAATATGGGCAGGCTTCTAACACATACCATTTATGTGATATAGGGTGGTATGTTGCCTCCCTGGTGTAGGGGTCATGGATATCACCGAGCGACTTCAGAGCATTTTGGAGGGTGAGGGTGCATAGCTAGAGGTCGTGGTTGACACTGGTACCAACAATATAGGCAGAGATCCAGCAGGCTGAGTTTAGAGATTAGCAAGCAGGACCTCAAAGGTAGTAATCTCCGGATTACTTCTATGGCCACATGCTGGTAAGTATGGAAATAGGAGAATACACCAGATGGATGCTGGCTAGGGAGATGATGCAGGAGGGAGGGCTTCAGATTTCTGGGGCATTGGGACCAGTTCTGGGGAGGGTGGGATCTGTACAAGCCAGATGGTCTACATCTGAATGGGACCATCCTTGCAGGGAGAATTGCTAGTGTTGTTGTGGAGGGTTTAAACTAGGTTGGCAGGGGGATGGGAACCTGAGGGCAGATTCAGATAGGACAAATTCAGAGCAGGGAGCAAGAGGCATAAAATTAGCAGGTGACTCTGAAAGGTAGAAGAAGCAAAGGTTAAAAGGTTTACAGCACAGGAATTTGGCAATGTTAAAAATTATTTATTTAAATGCAAGGAGTATGGCAAAAAAAAACTGATGAGCTGAGGGCACAGACAGATACATAGCAGCATGATATTGTTACTATAACGGAAACATGGCTAAAGGAGGGGCAAAAATGGCAGCTCAACGTCCCTGGATATAGGGCTTTCAGGCACACTAGAGAGAGGGCTAAAGAAGGTGGGGACATTGCATGAGTAGTTAAAGAATTAATTGAGGAGGGATGATATACTAAGTGGATCATCAAAGGAGGCAATACGGGTTGAGCTGAGGAATAAAAAGGGGGCAGCCACATTACCAGGAGTATACTATAGACCCACAAATAGTGAGAGGGATATAGAAAAGCAAACATGTAGGCAAGTTTCTGAGTGCAAAAACAATAGGGCAATAATAGTTGGCAACTTCAACTATCCTACTATCAACTGGGATACGAATAGTGTAATAGGCACAGAGGGCACAAAATTCTTGATGTGCATTCAAGAGAGTTTTTTTTAGCCAGCACGTAACAAGCCCAATGAGAGGGAGTGTAATTCTAGATTTAGC
The DNA here is from genome assembly GCF_017639515.1 of Carcharodon carcharias. Classification (NCBI taxonomy): domain Eukaryota; kingdom Metazoa; phylum Chordata; class Chondrichthyes; order Lamniformes; family Lamnidae; genus Carcharodon; species Carcharodon carcharias. The sequence goes on along the minus strand of NC_054480.1, from coordinate 56,862,075 downwards.
CTTAGGAAATTAAGCTGGACAAGTGGATGAAGTGGCAGTGGATGGCCAGTTTGGAGATAGTGACCATAATACAGTTAGATTCAGTATAATTATGGAAAAGGATAAAGATAGAACAGGAGTAAAAGTTCTAAATTGGGGAAAGACAAATTTTACAAAGATGGGAGGTGATCTGGCGAAAGTGGGCTGGTTACAGCTACTTGAAGGGAAATCAGTGACAGACCAGTGTGGGGGGTGGTGGTGGTGGTGGTGGTGGTGGTGGGGGGGGGGGGGGGGGGGGGGCATTCAAAAGTGAGATTATAGGGATCAGTATAGACATGTTCCCACAAAGAAAAAAGATGGTACTGCCAAATCTAGAGCCCCCTAGTTATCTTAACGCATACCACCTAAGATAAAGCAGAAAAAGCAAGCTTATGACAGTCACAAAAAGCTTAATACTGTAAAAAGCCTAGAAAATACAGAGGTGAAGTAAAAAAGGTAATTATGAAAGCAAAGAGATATGAAAAAATATTGGCAGATAAAATCAAAGAAAATCCTAAGATGTTTTACCAGTATATTAAGAGCAAGGGAACAACTAAGGGAAAGGTAGGGCCTATTAGAGATGTACATGGTTACTTGTGCATTGAAGCTGCAGATGTGGGCAGGGTTCTCAATGAGTACTTTGTATCTATCTTTACTAAGGAGAGGGATGATGCAGATATTCTAGTTAAAGAGCAGGAGCATGAAATATTAGATACCATAAGCATAATGAGAGAGGAATTACTGGAGGGACTGATGTCCTTGAAGGTGGATAAATCACCAAGGCTAGATGAATCGTATTCCAGGCTGTTAAAGGAAGCCAGGGAGGAAATAACTGATGCTCTGCGGATCATTTTCCAATCATCACTAGATACAAGGGAGGTACCAGAGGATTGGAGGACTTCGAACTTTGTACCATTATTTTAAAAAGTTGCGAGAGATAGACCAAATAATTATAAGCCAGTCAGTCTGACTTTGGTGGTGGGAAAATTATTAGAACCCATTCTGAGAGACGGGATAAATTGTCACTTAGAGAAGAACAGATTAATCATGGATAATCAGCACGGTTTTGTTGGGGGAATGTTGTGTCTTACTAATTTAACTGAGTTTTTTGAAGAAGTAACAAGGAGGATTGATGAGGGTAGTGTAGTGGATGTTGTCAACTTGGATTTTAGTAAGACATTTGACAAGGTCCCATATGGCAGACTGGTCAGGACAGTAAATGCCCATGGGTAATAGGGGATTGTGGCGAGTTAGGTCCAAAATTGGCTCAGTGACTGGAAACAAAGGGTAATGTTTACTGGATGTTTTTGTGAATGGGAAACTGTTTCCAGTGGTGTTCCGCAGGGCTCAGTGTTGGATCCCTTGCTGTTTGTTGCATACATTAATGATTTGGACTTAAATGTGGGTGGTATGATTTGAAAATTTGCAGATGACACAAAATTTGCCCACCTAACTGATTGTGAAAAGGATAGCTGTTGGCTCCAGAATGATATCAATGGTTTGGTAGAGTGGGCAGAAAAGTGACAAATGGAATTCAATCCAGAGAAATGTGAGGTAATGCATTTGGAGAGGGCAAACACAGATAGGGAACCCACAATTAATGGGTGGATATTGGGAAGAGTAGAGGAAGTGACAGACCTTGGTGTGCATGCTCACAGATCCCTGAAGATGGCAAGGACAGGTGGATGAGATGGTATGGAAAACATATGGGATTTTATTTTATTGGACGAGGTATAGATTATAAAAGAAAGGATGTAATGATGGAACTGTATAAAACGCTAGCTAGGCCACAGCTGGAATTTTCTGTACAGTTCTGGTCTCCACATTAGAGGAAGGACATAATTATTCTGGAGAGAGTACAGGGAAAATTTACAAATTGCAGCTACGAGGAAAGATTGGATAGGCTGGGGTTATTTTCCTTGGAACTGAGGAGACTGATGGCTGACCTGATTGAGGTGTACAAGATTATGAGGGGCCGAGATAGAGTAGACAGGGGTCCCCTGTTTCCCCTAGTGGAGAGGTCAATTACCAGGGGGCACAGATTTAAGGTGATTGGTAGAAGGATTAGAGGAGATATGAGGAAAAACTTCTTCACCCAGAGGGTGATGGGTGTTTGGACATCACTGCCTGGTTTGTTGGTGGAGGCTGAAACCCTCAGTTAAAAGGTACCTGGATCTGCATCTAAAGTTCTGTAACCTGTGCTGGAAGGTGGGATTAGAATGAGCAGCTTGTTTTTCATGTTTTTCTTTATCAGCCGCGCAGACAAGATGGCTGAATGGCCTCTTTCAGTGCCATAGCTTTGCTATGGTTCTATGGTTCTTTTGCTGGACTTTGTGGTTACCACAATGGACACTGCAACTGTGCCTTTCAGGCAATAGTTACTGACACCAGCCAAACAGAACTTCTACAGGATCATAGATCTCATAGGTTTGAATTTTCCCCCCATTGGGGGCGAAGTTGAAGGGCGGGCGCGCACAGGTGCGCTTCCGATCAGCACCCCCGATCGGAAGTGCAGCGCCATTTTATGTCACATGAGTTGGGACATGTCCATAATTTTCCCAAAAGCTTTACTAAACTTTTTAAAAAGCTATATGAAACCTCATCCTGCCTGCCTGCTTTTTCTTGTTAAGGTTGGATGGGCAAGTCCTTTAACTACATAATTGATTCTGTCAATGGCCTCAATTGGCCATTGACAGGTCGGCGGGCCTGCAGCTGATTTCCCTGCACCCCTGCCTTCCTAAAAATTTAAATGGGGTGGGGTGACTTTGGGAGTTCTCTTTGATGTCACCGCGTGTCATTTTACATGTCAGCGAGCGGTCCCCGCCCCCACTCGCCGACGCGTAAAATCCTTCCCATACGGTCTTTAATGGTGCAGATTAATGCAAAAGGTATGTCAGAGCCCCATACTGGTTTGCAGTGAAGCAATGGTACATGTTGTCCTTTCTCACAAAGGTCTCAACACACTCCCAGTTGTGGGGCAAACAGGAAGGCTGAGTCTGATTAAAAGACACTGGCTGCTTAATATAAAGTGGCAATTTTTGGAACAAGTATTTTTGGAGAAACTCTTAATCTCCCTTAAAATTCACAACTATATAATGTTCTGCTTACTGTGGGAGGTTGAGTCAGAAGGATACAAGTCCAAGTGCAAAATGGAAAAAGCGGAACAAAGAGTTAAAATTCCTGACAACACCTTATAAAAATAACGTGAGCTAAGGCTCAGTAGAGGTTGAGGTTCCTTTAGTTGATCTCTGCTGGGACAGCATGAGGGACATTACAATTTGTCTCCATGCCCTAGGGCAAGATAAATGGAAAAACGAGCCAGCAAAGAACCATTGAATTTGATGACGTCAGGTAGCCAGATTAACAGCAGCACAGTTACCAGTTGCTTGCTTTTTAAATGAGCAAACAACTTTTTCAGCCAAACTGTGCAATATGGGGTACTTGACTGTTGTTTTCCAAACATTTTATCATCACTGGATGCTCCTCTGTAAATTATCTCTACTGTTGAAACATTGTAGAGATGCAGAAGAAGCAAATCAAAAACCCTAGTTTTGAAGCATGGTCTAAGATCGTAGGTCATTAGGTGAGTTGGAAACAGCCCACTGCTGCAGAAATGAGACTACAGTACTGTAACTCCTGGACCTCATTTAAAAGCAATGTGAGAAAAAATTAATGTGCGTGCTGACACAATGTAAATTTTGGGATCTGGTTTCAGGGTGACTTGCAGGGATCACGGGCAGAATTTTCTCTGACCAGCTGACCCGCAGGGTGCAGTTGGGTCATAAAGTGAGAGGGCACCTGCCATTCAGAATTCCTCAAAACACTGTGGATCAAATTGCAGGTAGAGGGGGAGTGTGGGGGTGGAATTAGGGCCTGGTGCTGGTGGGGAAGTCAGAGGCCTCAAAGGGAAGGCACAAGCATGGGAGCTCATCAGGCAGCCCCTTGGACCCTGGAATCACATCTATGCCGCAGAATCGCCGGTTAAAAACATATATAGCCTCAATATTAGTGTAGACTATTATTCAAAATGCACTCATTGTAGTGGCAGGCAGAACCTTATATGCATTACTACAAACCCTAACTCCCCACAGCACAATCACACCTGGTTAAGAAAATATTTGTCAAAGCCTATTTATATTCTCAAAGAAAAATTGAATTTTTTGTAATCATTCAGTATATTAAGACTTAATATTAGGATTAATTCATCCTGGGTGACAGCATTAAATAGCAGTACTGCATCAGCCTTCTGTTATATTCCCGTTTGCTGTATTGAAGTATAATATTCCCGTTTGCTGTATTGAAGTATAATGAAGTATAAGTATAATTCAATACCACCCATTTTGCACTGTTTGCAAATTCCAATATTAACCCCATAGTGTTTCAGATAGTTAATACTAGCTGTCCTTCCATTGTCTATTTTAATGTCTCATAAGGGAAAGGTCATTCTAGGGAAGAACAATATATTAGCACAAGTGTCCTAGAAGGTATCCGTTGCTGTGTAGCGAAAAACAGCTTAAAGAAGATTTAGACTGCTACAATATTTCTTCATTTGTCAAATCTTCATGCTCTGTCACTTGAACATAGGCTATAATTATCCACTTGGGACCAATGTTGTCTTTGCTATCCTTAGATGATACATCCCAAGAGGAAGACATTTGTCACAGATTAACATAGCTGTGCAAAGCATGACTAATGTTTGAAAGTTAAACAACATTGTCAACCTTTTTCCTTAATTTATATTATTAATTTTGACAGATATAAGTGAAATATAAGCATACAGCCAACATCAAGTAACATATCATTAAAAGCAGGAAAAAGCTACTTTTCAAGATTCATTTAGCTTATGTTCATTTTTAAATGCTTTACAAGATTTTTTTTCTGCTTATAAAATATATTGAAGGCACAATATCGGGCTTTACAAAAAGTCATTTTTATTAAAGAGATCTGTATGTCGAGTTTGAATTATACCACAGGTCTTCCCTCCTACACCCCTTTTTTTTATCCCTACCATTCATGACGGTACTGGCCCATGCTAGGGTACATTTCCAAGTGAGTTGTCGAGTTTTGTAGTGCTTTGCCCAAGCCTTTCATGTTTTCTAGACAATGAGTGGCAGGGAGCTTTGTGGGGGACACCACAGCTCAGAACAATCCATTCTGCAGCTACTGCAGACTCCCCACATCAAATCATCCAACAGCATGGTAATGAGTATTCCAGCTGATTTATGCTTCTTTCCCATACCTTTCCCATTTCCAGCTATATTTTTTCAGAATGATGAACTATGCTTTAACTACAGGAGCCTGCCAATAGTAACTCATAGCAACCAAAGCAGTTTACCTGGGTGTTTATCTCTGCCATTTGTGGGATTTTGCATTACTCAAAATGGTTGCTTTGTTTGTCTCTATAAATGGTCTCATTGTACAAGAGGTGTTTTGAGATGCTCAACGCAAGTATTTTTTCCCCTGAAATGTATTTCAAAATCCAAAGTCTCTCAAAATCAATAACGCCTCAAAGATTTCTTAATCCCATTTTATTAATTTAATGAGTATTCAAAATTTCTAAGTGAATTCTGTATCAGACTGATGCTTCCCTGTTCAACAACATAGGTTTTTCATTGAGTTACACACTGAACTAGAACAAGTTTTTTCATAAAAACCTGTGAAATTATAAATATTTCTTTCCCTTTAGTAATATACATAATGAACATTTGACATTGTTACCCAGGAAGATACACTATTAATGCTAATTCAAGTAAGCTTATAGTTATTACAGATTATACATACATATATACATATACAAATATTTCTGTATTTCTTGTTCACAATTTGACTCCTTGTTTTCAATACAAATCACGACCCATATATTTGATAATTGAGCAAACAAATATGCTTGTCATAAAATCTCTTGCAAGTGAGAATCAAAGCTTAAGGATAGCTAGAAATGTTTGGACTATTTGGTGTAAATTTAAAATTTTATATTAAAACAACAATGGAATTTAAACTTTTGCTTAATGCATGTGCCTACAGCAGATGTACAATGTATGTTTTACATTGCAAAAAGTAAAATATTTGCAATGCATATTGCCTGGACTTTCAAAAACCATAACTATTAAAGCACTCAAACTTGCAACTTCTGATATTAAATCCAAGCCAAATGTCAATTCTATTCCTAAACTAAAGTTATCTACATCTTGTGGTTGTAAAAAAGAATTTCAGGAGTGTCTGGTTTAAAAAGAACGGCAGCCATGCGACCATGATGTATGTTATTACACCTCTTTTCTGACCATTCCTTGCATTCACTGGACTAAATTTTCTCTAAAAGGGAAGGAAATAAGTCTGAACTTATTTCTGCCCCCAAGAGATAAATAGTCACTCACTAGAGTTTTCACAGAGTTGCCTTTTTGTTTGGCATGGAGACAGGTTCACTGTCCAATTAAGGGTGGCAGAGGGCTCTCAAAACTAGAGGACCAATCAGATACCTTCCAGCTTGAAAGGAGCAGCATGTTATGATGACATGTGAGTAACAGAGACAGTGATTCATCCTCTCACTAACTTTTTTAAAAGTTAAATTTTAAAAATGGCTCCTGCAGCCAGGCCATGTTTGAGGTGAGGTGGAGCATGATGGGGGCAGGGGTTGGAGAAACACTCTACAGGGTGGCATTTGGCAGCACTCACACCCACGCAGGCAAGGAAGGGCTCTAGGCCTCTGTGGAGTATTGGAACCACATGCGCCACTGAATTGCCCAACGGGCACCTAACCTGGCACCCTCCCGGTGTAGGGAACTGAAGACGAGCTAAAAAATTCCAGTCCGCCTCCTTCATTGTACTTAACAAGCCTCTTAATAAGCCTCATTGGCTACCACCACATCGAGGTGAATAGCACTGCCAGTCTGAATCCAGCCTTTGCTAAAATGGCCAGCACCAGGCACGGAGTCATGAAAACACCAGGCCAGCACCAAAATTTTCCTGCTCCATCCGCCTGCATTCCCGCCTCCGGTGGTACATAAAATTTTAACCCATTTTCTCTGGTGAACAGTGTGGACATTAACCTTATTCAAGACCTCAGTGCTCTTGAACCAGACACTTGAAGGCACACAAAGAATGCCATAAATGAACCCACCGACCATTGTCCACCTCATTCCTTCCAGGAAAGGTCTTCAGTTACTTTCACAAAGACTAATGATATCAAATTGTTAAAATCTTGATGATTTTTTTAAAATGCTGATCACAAGGATACCATTCATCCACTATTCTAATAAGAACTTAAAAAATAAGGGCAGCAGTAGGCCATTTTCGCCTCTGAGTTGGTCCCACAATTCAGTAAGATCATAGCAGTAAAGAGTTAACATCAGAGGCACCTGATACTGACGCAACTACCAATGTAACTATGATGCAATGTCACATGATTCAGTAACTCATATCCGGAAGGAAGCAGAAGTACAACCTCATGTTACTGAGTTACTGAGATATATATAGATCTATAAATAAACAAGACTTTTTTTTATGAATTACAGACTAAAGTAGCTTTCTTAGTGTAGCAATTATAGTTTTGATAAATGTAGGACTTCAGCTTTAAGAATAATCCTGTGTTGTATGATCACATGATCTGTGTAAACAAATGAGTTAGCAGCACAGGAACCTCCAGGAGAGAATTCTTTTTTAGTTATGGAGTTAGAAGCACACAGGTAGCTGCTGCTGCTGTCGTGTAAATAAAGTTCAATGTTTCCACCAAGAAAAGTTGTCTGGAAAATGAACTCTATAACAACTAGTGATGAGGATAAATCTGTCCTTCGCCCAGTGATTGTGAGTATCTAAGATTATTAAAAAGAAAGGAAGATATACTCATTTGAGATGCCACAATTTGGCAGGATCGATCCTTTAAGCCAGCCACGGGTGACTGGTCTCAGTATATAGAACGACTTGAGTACCACTTTCAAGCCAACGAAATCACGGGAGAGGAAAAGGAAAGACTGATTCTCCTGAGCAAGTGTCTCCTGTGGGAGCAAGACCCACAGTTTAATTCGAAGCTTGACAGCCCCCAGTGCCCCAGATTCAAAGACCTTCAGTGAATTAGTAGACCTCCCTAAGGGACATTTCCAACTCAAGCCCTCAGTCACAATGCAGAGGTTCAGGTTCAATTCACGGAATAAAGCACTGGGGGAGACCATTGCTACCTAAACTAAAATGACCAGTGAAATATTGTGATTTGGGTGAGACCCTGAATGATACGCTCAGGGATCATTTGTTCTGTGGTGTGCAAAAGGATGTTATTCAGCGAAGATTGCTGGCTGAAGTGGATCTTGATTTTAAGAAAGTGTTAGAAATATTGCTTATGATGGAAAGCTCTGTAAGGGATTCACAAGTGATTCAAGGTGTGCAAAATGGTGCTGTTTTCCTAGTGGGGTGGGAACAGTCAGCCGAAAGTGGCGTGAAAAGCTGGGACTTCGCCACGAAGCGGGAAACAGCCTCACGAACCGAAACGTTGGAGGAAACAGCTTAGCAGCAAATTCTAAAACTAGTTTTTATCTATGTGGAAATAATCGCACTCCTAACAGTTGGCAATTTAAATAATTGGAGTGTTGTTTTTGTCACAAAAGCGGGCACATATTGAAACATTGCAAAGCGAGATTAAAACAGGCTCCCAGACAACAAACAAAGTCAAATGAAGTATATAGATAGTGCGGAAGAGCCAGAAACAACCAGTTGTGACATCTATTCCTTATTCAACACGAAAGTTGGGAAGACAGAGCCAATTACTGTCACAGTGCAAGTGAATGGTAAACCCTTAAAAATGGAAGTAGGCATGAGAGTTTCTACCTCTGTAGTAGGAGAACACACTTTCAGATATTTAAATAAAGGTGATCAATAACTAAATTTGGAACAAATCTCTGCTAAGTTGAAAATGTATACAGGTGAAGAAATCCAGGTAAAACGTATCACCAGAGTACCTGTTTATTATAGACACCAAAAGCACAACAATGTGATGGTATTAGAAGGCAGAGGACCAAGCCTTCTAGATTGAAATTGGTTGAGGGAAATTAACTTTGCTTGGCCAGTGAGAAGCAGGAAGAGTTCCTGAGTTGTAAAAGGAACAAGGCAAGGTACTTCAGAAAGTGCCTGGAGAGTCTAAGGACCGTAACAAGTTGCGCAACTAAGACTGTCTTAAACAACCACATGGAAGAACAGCAGAAGAAACTCAAGGGGACTCTGCTGAATTACAGAATTCAAGATGAAACGAGTAAATTTTGCAAAGAAAAGCAAAACCTGCTGAAAGACCTTCACACACTACAAGGATCCCTCAGGTCAAAGTGTGTACCTCTGGAAAACTATGAAGAGAAACAGGGAGAATTTAATGTCACTCTGAACAAACTGAAGAACCAGTTGGCAAAGAAAATACAGCAAAGTTCGAGGTTCCAGGAGGGAGCCAACAGATACAAGAAGGAGACAGAAGAGCTGAAGAATCAGCTAAATGAAGCTAAAGAGGCCTTGAAAGGAAAAATCATAGAACTTTCCAAGATGGAAGTAGATAATGAAGTCATAGGTAGCTCAACTACTGAACTAAGACAAGTTGAGAGAAGTCTGGCCGACAGTGAAGTCAAAAAAAAGGCCAAGGCTAAATTCTGTGGTAGAAAGAAGAAGACACGTAGGAAGAGGATGCAGACTTACTGATGAAGCACTGTCTTCAAACAAAACTAAGCATGATACTTCCCAATTTGGAGGGAGAGGTGGAGAAAAGTCAAGGAAACCAAAAACCGACTCATGATTTGCATAGTTGTGAGTGACAATTTACTATGGAGAAGCAGTATATGCAAGGAATTTTGGCGGAGGATCGAAGTGGTTACCTAGTAAAGTAAGCTCTGTGGCCAGATCATTGTCATACCATGTGGAAGTGGAGGGCTGGATCACCCGTAAGCATGTGGATCATTTAAGAAGGATGGAGGCACCCCAACAAAATGATGTTCCACCTGTAACCATTGCTGAACCTGTCATTCCTGTTGAAGTTGCTCAGCCCAGGACAGGTATGCTTGTTGTCTCCGTCAGAGTGGAAGACACTGAACTGCTTGTGCCTAATGAGGTACCCCTGATGTTAATGCAGTTCCAGAGAATGTGTTTCCTGCAAAAGAATCTGAAGTTGTGGAGCCGCGACATTCCTCATGGATCAGGAAACCACCTGAAAGACTGAACTTGTAATTTCATGACCTGTGTAAACATTGTAATGTCACGAGATAAATATCCTTGTAAATACAAAATTTACAGAAAAGTTAAAGGGGGAGGAATGTAGAATTATAGTTTTGATATAGATAGGGCTGTAGTTTTAAGAATAATCCTGTGTTGTAAGATCACATGATCTGTGTAAGCCAATGAGTTAGCAGTGTGGGGAACCTCTAGGGGACAGTTCTTTAGTTATAGGGTTAGATGCACACATGTAGCTGCTGCTGCTGTCTTGTAAATAAAGTCCAATGTTTCCATCAAGAAATGTTGCCTGGAAAAGCAACTCTATAACACTTAGGAAACAGGAAAACCCTAAAGAAACCCCATCTAGACCCTGAATTCAAAACAAAACATGGTGGCAATGGACGCAGCAAAACTGCAAGTGAAGGCCACAGAGCTGAAAGACTTACAAATCCTTGGAAAAAGGACAAGAGAAAAAAAGATTGAAGCCTCACCTGAGAATGGAGCATCATGAGTACAGCAGATGCAGGCTGACACACAGCCACAGAGTCCAGACAACCGCACGTCCAGATCACAATCTACGAGCCAATCTAGTAAAGCAGCAAGATTTCCAAAGCTTAGGACAAGCACAAAGTCTACATTACCACTCCCAGAACCTTTCTGAAGCACTGAAGGCTTGCAACAGGCTCAACACTGGAACAACTGGAGGAAGAGATCTTCAGATACAGAACCGCTTCAGGTTTGCTTAAGAAGGAACAAAAGGATCAGGTCAGTACTTCACTACATGCAATACGATGAAGTCTTCCAGGTATTCAATGCTTACTTCAGTGTTCAAAAAAAATTGATCAGTGAGTGAACAAAATTTATTAAGAGGAAACAACAACTAGGTAAAAACTGGATTTTTTCATAAATGCCCTAAACCAGCAAGCAGAGAATTGTGGCTATGGGTTCCTCACAGATGAATTAATACATGATCAAACAGTGGTTGGAGTCTTAGATGAAACACTATCTCTTGCAAATGAGAGAAGAATTAACTCTCACAAAGGCAGTATAAATAGCACAACAGACCAAGCTAAGGAAACTAAACAGAGCTGTTGCTCATCAGGAAAGTGAGGTCCCTTGGAAAAAAATGATTTAAGCCACTCAATATGTCAGACAAAAAAGAGAGGGAACACAGTGAAGCCAAAACCCACAAAAATCAGGAAACAATGCACCAACCGCCATCTTGAGATGTTTTCGGTATGCTGGGAAAACCCTGCAAAATCGGGAAGAATTCCCAGCAGGGGGAGAAAAGTGCCACAGCTGTGGCAAGTCAGGACATTTTAAAATTATCTACCTACTCAAATACAAGTGGCTCACAGGAAAAAAAGAGAAAATAACAAGGCCAAATCAAATTCAAGAAGTGGAAGAGACATAGAAAAAGCAAATCGCCCTCCTAGAAGAAGTTAATGAAACTGAAAATGATTACCGGAGCATTAAATTGGAAGCTGATGGTCACTCCACAGAATTCAAGCTAAATACTGGTGCAGGTGTTTCAGTATTATCTAGTGAAGTAAAGTGGCTTAAAAATGCCACAGTACAGCCAGTTGCAAGATCCAGAATACACTGAAAGTAATAGGCCAACACTTGGTGAGATTAAGATGCAAGGATAAGAAAATTATTGTATGTTATACAGAACCAGGAGGCAACATTATTGAGCAGAAAAGTACGCTTGAAGTTGAGGCTGGTTTAGAAGGTTGACGGAATCGCTGATGAGCAGTCGTGTAGCGTATTCAGAAAATAATTTCTACCCCTATTTTCAGCTGAAGACAGAATATCATGTAACCCTAAGGGCAGATGCTAAGCCTATATGTATCTTCACAGCAAGGAAGGTCCCTTACCCACTTTTAAGCACAGTCAAGTACGAGATTGAACACATATTATAACAAGAGGTTATCTCCCAAGTAACCATGCCAATGAAGTGATGTTCTGGAATGGCCACAGTACCAAAGCCTAATTGTTCAATTAGAATCTACGTGGACTTGACTCAATTAAACTAGAGCACAATCTGCCTTATGGCATCAGTGGATGAAAGTCTCACCAAATTAGCAAAAACCATCCTCTTCACAAAATTAGATGCTTACAGTGACTTTTGGCAGTCGCCTTAGGACAAAGAATCCAGATTGCTAACTACTTTTATCACCCCATTTGGTCTTTATTGTTTTAACAGGTTACCATTCGGTATTGTTTCTATACCTGAGATATTCCAAAGAGCGATGTCTTGGACCCTGGAAGGCATGGAAAGAGTAATATGCCATACGGGCAACATTCTCATACATGGCACATCAAGGCAAGAACATAGCTGTCGAGTGAGAGCCGTCCTTAAGCTCTACAAGAAGCAGCTTTGACATTAAACTACAAATGTGAATTTGCAAAGCCTATGATAAATCCGTAGGCCACATCGTGCAAGCTTCGGGAATTACTGCCGACCTGCAGAAAACCAAAGTGATTAGAGAGTTCCCATGGCCTAAAAACATCATAAAATTACAAAGATTCCTTTGGATGGTCAGTCAAGTAGGCACGTTCCTATCAAACCTAGTAGAAATCAACGAGCCATTATGACTGTTGAGACATGGTCATCAGTGGTGCTGAAACATGGACCAGTAAAACGCTTTTGACAGACAAAAAGCTCCTAACTTCAACAGAAATTCTAGCGCACTGCGATCTAGGGTTGCCAACAATTGTAGCAGTGGAAGCATCATCTACAGGCTTGGGCATAGTGTTGTTTCAAGCATATTAGGAACAATGTGTAATTTTAAGTTGAATTTGTATAGATATACTTATATTTTAACAAAGGTAAAAAAAAGGTTTCAGTTTCATTTAGGATTTATTTATGAACCTCAGCACCTGAGTGTCTCGATAGTCTTTTGACTGAGGTTTTAGATCTTTTGGGTTTGTTTGTAGTATGCATTTTGTATGAGGTCATACAAACCCTTAAGTGAAAGAGATGCGTTGGAAGTTCAATGTTTTTTGGAGACAAATCACAAAGTAGAAAAGCTTTACCATTGTCTAGCATCAGTGATTCAGGGACATGGACACAGGAAAGACAGGACTTGAAACAGGAGAGTTCTGTGTGTGTGTGTGTGTGTCAGAGAGAGAAGACAGGAATCTGAAGCTCTCCGAGAAGAAGAACTTCAAGGCTAATGGAACAGCAGTTAACTGAATAATCAGTTATGGGACTCAGTAAAGTGATCAGTTTAGTGGAGATGCTACTGGAAGACTGAGTTTAGGGAACTCAATTGTTTGTTCTGCAGTTGAAGAAACAGAGTTTAGAGTGCAGTTCGGGTGTCTCGGGGAGAGAGATGAGTTGGGTGAGAAGCATCAAGTGAATGCTCAGGAATTCACCAGAAGGTAACTGTTTGCAAGCTGTACCAATTCCAAACGAGAAGCCTTTGTGTCAAACTAGTGGTGACTCTTCACTGGTTTATGGGCCTGTAAAGATATTGCTGGGGCAAAGCAATTGTGAGAATTTGAATTGTCTTCTTGTAATTGTATTGAGATTTTTCCAACCTTCTTGTCTGGCGTAATATAGTTCATTTTTCGTGTTTTAATAAACATTTTATTCTTTGTGTTAAAAGTTCATCAGCAGACTCCTGTGAATTTATTCAGAAACTTACCTCCATATTTATTTAAAAAAAGTAAAGTTAGGATCTAACAAGTCAGATTTCACTCTGGGATCTGATTTGTCTGGTATTAACATCAGCTGGGCTTGTAACAAGTACAAAAAGATGGATAAAGAAGACCAGTTTATTACATCTCAAGATCTCCAATAGACACAGACAATATGTAGGCAACCATTGAGGAAGAAACATTTGCAGCCACATAAACATGCAAGGAGTTCTCTGCTTATGTCATGGGATTAAGATTTAAAATTGAAACCTATCACAAGCCTTTGATTACTCTTATTAACCTAAAGGAAATTGCAAAAATGCCACCTAGAATTCAACATTTTAGACTGAGACTCAAGAGATATGATTCACTTGCTGAGTACATTCAAGGGAAGTACCAGATGACAGTAGATGCATCATCAAGAATACTAGTTGAAGGAGTCAAAGTGGAAAATTAAAATTTTATTGAGCAAATGGAAGCGTATGCTTCATTACCAAACACTTACCAGCCACAGAAAAGAGATTACAGCAGATTAAGCAAACACAACAACAGGGTGACGAATGCATCCAAATAAAAGAGTACTGCCAGGACGAATGGCCAGTTTATACTCCGAACGACCCAGTTTTCCAAAACTTCAAACAGAGAATACATCTCACAATCACTGATAATTCCTTAGCTTTTAATGACAGACTAGTCATCCCTAAAACACTTGGACTCAAAATTCTCCAGAAAATCCATCAACGTCCCCTGAGCATAGCGAAGTACTGAACAAGAGCTCAGCAGTCAGACTGGTGGCCAGGCATTAGTCATTCCTTGAAGAGTTAATCATTAATTACAGTGAATAACCAACAGTAGAGTGAACCACTGGCACCCTCCACTTATCCTTCAAGACCATGGCAGTGCCTGGGAATGGATTTATTTGAGTTTAAAGGCAAAGTTTTCATCATCATCATTGATTATTACTCCAGATGGTTTGAAGTAAATAAACTGCACAGCATCATGCAGAGGCTGTCATTGCATCACTGAAAAGAATCTTTGCGACACATGGAGCCCCAGATGTTGTAGTGTCAGACAATGGTCCTCAGTTTGCTGAGGAATTGTTTCACAACTTTGTGCAGGAACATGGGCTTGAATTTTACGCTCCCCCTTCGTAGCTTTGTAGGTAAGAATGAACCCATAATTCCTCAAATGGGCTTCCCGTTGGGTTCCCGCCCATCCCAACCTCTCTGCAATTTGACACTGGAGCAGCCTCCCCTACCCTCCCCCACCCTAAGACCCACAAAACTTACCTCTTCCTGGAATTCCAGGACTTAGGCTCCGGGAATAGCATGTAGTCCACTGCAGGAACTGGCCAGCTCTGTAAGGTAGGACTTCCTCCTGAATGAGGGGCACAAGTCCCATCTGCAGCCAATTAACGCTCATTGGGGTGTGAAATCACTGCAGGGCAGGCTGTGTCAGTGGGGATGCATTCCCTGCTGACTCTTTGGGGAAGGGAAATCCCGTCATTCTAAAAATCCTGGCCATGGTTTCATGCATGTGACTGGTTGCCTAAACAACCTTAGTCAAATGGAGAAGCAGAAAGAGGAGTCTAATCAAGGAATTGATGAAAAAGAATTAAGATATTAACCTAGCTCTTCTTAACTACAGAACTGTATCACTAAAAAACAGGTTCGCGCCATCAGAATTACTGATGGGAAGATTGCCGAGAACACAACTTCCAGCTGCATAACAAAAGCTACAATCTAACACTACCTCAGATGATCATGCGAGAGTTAGGAAGTGTGAAAGCGTGAGGAGCAAAGGCACAGACAAGCTAGTAATTTCAACTTCAGGCACAGAGCACGAGACTTAAAAATGCTACCTGCCAGGGAGAGAGTATGGCTACGAAATCAACAGAAAGTAGGCATAGTAGTAGAAAGAGCTCCACAGCCGTGATTTTATCAAATCAAAACAGACCAAGGTGATATAAGAGGGAACCAAATATCCCTGATATCTTTGGGAAGGAAACCAATGGAGCTTTGGAATTATAATCCAATCCCACTAGAGGCAAGAAACCAGAAAAAAGTCGAAACTCTACAGCCATCCAGGTGGAAGACATTCCCATTGAATGACGAGAGAGTGCAGTTTGTCCTCAACCTCAAAATGAAATCAGGACCAGATCAGGGAGACTGGTCAAGGCACCTCAAAGATTTACTCAGTGAAGTCTGAGACTTTGTGGGGGTGCTGGGGGAAGGCCGTGGGGAGGATTTATATAATTGGGCTAAAGACTTGGGGGGAAATGTAGAGTAAAGGGTTAACATCAAGAACACCTGATACTGATGCAACTGCTGATGTTACTATGATGCAATTGTTAAGTAATTGAGATCTGGAGGGAAGCAGAAGTGCAATCTCATATAGAGTTACTGAGGTGAATATATAGATCCGTAAATAAGTAAGAATGGTTTTTATGAATTCCAGGCTAGAGTAGCTTTCTTAGGGAAACAGGAAAACCCTAAAGAAACCCTACCTAGATTGCGAATCAAGATAAAACATCATCCACTTCAATTCCACCTTCCTGGACTATGCCCATATCTCTTGACTCTCCTAATATCCAAAAACCTATCAATCTCAGTTTTGAATGTACTTAATATTTTGCAAACTATAACCTCAGTGCAGTATTGTGTGAGAATGGAGGTTATTTTAAAAATATGTTTGGGAAATATTGTGCTATTCTGTAAAGAAGGCTGGCGTCTGTGTGTGTGGATAAGTGATTTAATTGAGCTGGGCAAGAGATTTAGAAGATAGAGGGGTTAAGTTTGAGGTACAAGTAAATAGGTTACATCTAATATTTGCATTTTTAGATAAGCTGAGAGTTTGTTTGAATACCAAAGGGGAGTTCGAGGTAACAAGAAACCTGTTTGCATCTTGCAGGAGTTCCATAGGTAAATCATAGTGGGGATGTTACATTTTATTGACCTGAAAGCAAAGAAAAGATAAGAGACATGAAGAATTTTATATTTGGAAGGATTTGTGTTTTAAAGAGTGGTGAGAACAATGGAACTGGAAATCAAAGGGGAAAAAAGATATTTTAGAGTTGATGTGGAGATTTTAGGAGATAGATAGCTGGAGTTGAGTTATTGAGCTGGAGCAGATGGGAGGCTGGGAGAGGATGCTGTTGTGAACCAGCCATCCAGTCAAGCCAGAAAAGTCTTGGGCTGCAACAAGCAGTTTTATTCTGAGGTGGATTCCACCACAGAGTGGAAAAGGGTAGATGCCATGTAGTATGCCTTTATTGAAGGTCCAGTAGAGTTTGCCCTATGTAATATTGCTGGATTTCTTTTATAGTTAACATCTATAAGGGAGTGCTGCCTAGAGGCGTTTACTTGTGGTTTGACCAAGTAGAGTGTTTTTGGGGAATGTTTTGTAAGACTAAGCTTAATTGTGTAACTGTAATCTTGTGTGCTTAAGCTTTCTTTTATTCTTGTTAATAAAATTTATACTTTTAATTTTTAAATCCCAAAAGTGTTAGTGGACCTCTTACTGCTGATATCTTCTTGTTTTCAGAATACAAAAGAAAAGGCTATAGCTCGTAAGCCAAGTTTCCCTCTGGGATTTGGTTTGCACAGCAAT
Source organism: Carcharodon carcharias (assembly GCF_017639515.1). NCBI lineage: Eukaryota > Metazoa > Chordata > Chondrichthyes > Lamniformes > Lamnidae > Carcharodon > Carcharodon carcharias. The sequence goes on along the minus strand of NC_054480.1, from coordinate 56,844,630 downwards.
TAACACCGGCTGTGGTCATAACAATTGCAAATTAAATGCTTGATTTCAATAGAGTCTTGTGGATTGGGACAGAAAGAGAATTTTCAAGCTCCTATTGTCAAAAGCAAAATAATAAAATTTGATTAAAGTTCACTTCCTTCAGGAATCTTTCCATGTCTCACAACTACCGAACAAAAGCTTTTCATTTACATAATTAGTCAGTGTTTTGTCAGTCATTTATTATCAGATTTACTACTTTAATGCAGCCAAGTATCATCCAGATCAGCATGTGCCTGATTCTGGATCATTTGGAATAGCAATTCACAGGTATTTACTTATTTATGTTTTGCCTGAGAATGTCATAGGGTGCCAAGCAAGCAATTTTCTGCCCGGTATCCTTTATTCTGCCCTAATTATTTTTTCTATCCTCCTGAGATGTGCTGAATTGAGAGAGTAATTTGTCTGGCACATGCAAATGACACCACTTTCCTCTGGCTTCTAACGACTTTTGTTCTGCTCCAGATCTCAGGCAGTGCTATTTTTGTAGCAGTACTAAACTGAACTCATTAACCCTCTGTGATCACATTACTAATGGCCAGGGAAATAATTGGAATCAGCCTCAAAATAATATTGCTTATTACATACAATGCTTTAGTACATTTTGATATTAGACAATTCCTAAGGGCCAACAAACAATCCAAGAGAAAAATAGTACAGGTCAAAAGGATCAAGGGCAAGGGCTCAAGTCTGAAACATGGTTAGGCACCTAAAGTTTCTTATGTGAAAACTATAGATTATAGAATGTTATGAGGCCACATTTTTATCAGTTTTATAAGTAATAAAAACAGAAAAAGGTGGAAAAACTGCAGGACTGGCAGCATCTGTGGAGAGATAAACAAGAGATAATAGGCAGAATTTTGCCCTTATCAGGTGGGCTTGGCTGAGCCGAGCCGGGGGGGGGGTGGGGGGGGGGGGTGCAGTTGGGAAGTCATGTGACTCTGTCACATGAGAAGGAATATGTTAGAAATTAGGATGAAATTTAAAAAAAAAATAATGACGGATTGAAACCTGATCCCGCCCATGGATGAGGTTTCACAAAAATGCAAAGGCCGCCTGGCCTTTTTGCCTCCCTACCCTTTTGGTCTGCCCACCAACCATACAGTTGGATAGGGAGCAAAAAATTAAAATCAATTGGATTCTTAATGGCCTTAATAGGCCTTTTAATTGGCGATGGGCATACAGCCAACTCCCGCATGCGCCTGCTAACTGAAATATCATGCGAGTGCACGGTGATGTGGGGATGTTCAACATCATTGCACGTTACTTTACACTCCAGTTGGTCGGGTGCGTGCCCAACAGTTCAATGAAAAATCCTGGCCAATATGTCCTTATGACTCTTCTTCAGGATAGCTCTGAAGAAGAGTCATATAGACTGAAAATGTTAACTGTCTCTCTCTCCACAGATGCAGCCAGACCTGTTGAGTTTTTCCAGCATTTGCTGTTTTTATTTCAGATTTTCAGCATCTGCAGCATTTTGCTTTTTTCTTAGTTTTATAAGTACTTGACTAAGCCCAGTAGTTATTCTATCTTTGCTATAGGCTACCCCTTCTTCAGCAAGGAACCACTCCAGAGCCTGTTCTCCGGAGAATTTTAACACAGAGTATGCATAAGAAAGCTAGGAAAACCTGAGGCTAAGACCACCTACTGAATTATCCAGTTACTTGAACTGATAATTATTTATAAGCTGAAGCCTACAAATCCATTATCAATTCTTATGCAGTACTTGTTTTAATGAATGGTGTTCAGTGGCAATAATTATGCAAAATACAGTGATAATCCTGCATGTTTAATGACCGTAAATCCCTCTGTCAGCAGTTGTAGCTTATAGCACTCTCACTTTGGATTCACAAAGTTCCAGATTCAAGTCCCACTCCAGGATTTGAGCACAAAAATCAAGGCTGACACTCCAGTGCAGTAGCATTGGGTCTTTTGGATGAAATGTTAAACCGAGGCCCATCTTCCTGGTCTTCTAGATCCCTATTTTGATGAACAGCAGGGGAGTTACCTCTGTTGACTTGGCCAATATTTATCCCTCAATCAACAAATAGAATGCCATTATCACATTCATGTCAGTGGGAATTTGTTGTGCACAAAATTGGCTGATGCATTTCCTACAATAACAACAGTGTCTATCCTTCAAAAATACTTTTTTGCTGTAAAGTGAATTAAGGTGATTTTAAAAAGCAATATGTAAATGCAAGTCTTTCTTTGTTTTTCTTTCCTTTCTGTATTGAAGCAAAAATAGATTTTTGTTCACCAGAACTGGAAGTGTTCATTGAATTAAGAAAGAACTCAACGAAAATGAAGTAACATCCATGACTAACTAAGGAATTTTTTAAAAAAAAATTCATTCAAGGGATATGGGCTTCACTGGCTGGGCCAGCATTTATTGCCCATCCCTAGTTGCCCTTGAGAAGGTGGTGGTGAGCTGCCTTCTTGTATTGTTGCAGTCCCTGTGGTGTAGGTACAACCACAGTGCTATTAGGGAGGGAGTTCCAGAATTTTGACCCAGCACCAGTGAAGGAACGTCGATATATGTCCAAGTCAGGATGACGAGTGACTTGGAGAGGAATTTCCCATCCACCTGCTGCCTTTGTACTTCTAGATGGTAGTGGCCGTGGGTTTGGAAGGTGCTAACTAAGGTGGCTTAGTGAATTCCTGCAGTGCATCTTGTAGATGATACACACTGCTGCTGTGCAGCTGATATCGAATTGAAAGAAATGGCATACAATGAATGAAGGTTAGAATGAAGGTTCCTCTGACATGTCTTCCTTCTTCCTTAACCGAGGTTTTCCACCCAGGGTGGTTGACAGGGCCCTCAACCATGTCCGGCCCATCTCCCGCACAACTGCCCTCACACCTTCTCCTCCCTCCCAGAACCATTATAGGGTCCCCCTTGTCCTCAATTTTCACCCCACCAGCCTCCGCATTCAAAGGATCATCCTCTGCCATTTCCGCCAACTCCAGCATGATGCCACCACCAAACGCATCTTCCCTTCACCCCCTACACCTCAGCCCCCTCCCATGGCATCTTCCCATGCAACTGCAGAAGGTGCAACACCTGCCCCTTTACTTCCCCTCTCCTCACTGTCCAAGGGCCCAAACACTCATTTCAAGTGAAGCAGCATTTCACTTGCACTTCCCTCAACTTAGTCTACTGCATTCGTTGCTCCCAATGCGGTTTTCTCTACATTGGAGAGACCAAACGCAGACTGGGTGACCGCTTTGCAGAACACCTTTGGTCTATCCGCAAAAATGACCCAGACCTCCCTGTTGCTTGCCATTTCAACACTCCACCCTGCTCTCATGCCCACATGTCCATCCTTGGCCTGCTGCATTGTTCCAGTGAAGCTCAACGCAAACTGGTGGAACAGCACCTCATCTTCCGACTAGGCACTTTACTGCCTTCCAGACTGAATATCGAGTTCAACAATTTTATATCATGAACTCTCTCCTCCATCCCCTCCCCCTTTCCGATCCCCTCCCTTTTTTTTTCCAATAATTTATTTAAATTTTTCTTTTCCCACCTATTCCCATTATTTTTAAATGTATTTCAATCCATTGTTTTACCTCTGCCTTTTAGCCTATTTCAATCCCTTCCCTTCCCCCCTCCCCATCCCCATAGGGCTATCTGTGCCTTGCTTGTCCTGCTTTCTACCCTTAATTAGCACATTCCTTAGATTATATCACCACCTTCAACACCTCTTTGTCCTTTTGTCTATGACATCTTTTGGCTATCTCCACCTATCATTGGCCCTCTATCCAGCTCTAGCTGTGCCACCCCCCCCCCACCCCCCCCACCACCTCCCCTTAAACCAGCTTATATTTCATCTCTTTTCTATTTTACTTAGTTCTGTTGAAGAGTCATACAGACTCAAAATGTTAACTGTGTTCCTCTCCGTAGACGCTGCCAGACCTGCTGAGTTTTTCCAGGTATTTTTATTTTTGTTTTGGATTTCCAGCATCCGCAGTTTTTTGCTTTTATCTTATGAAGGTTAGTCGTCGGCCAGAAGATTGGGAAAATTTTAGAAACCAGCAAGGGATGACTAAACAAAAAAGAGGGAGAAATTAAAAAATAAGAGTAAACTAGCAAGAAATATAAGGACAGACAGTAAGGGCTTCTGTAGCATATAAGCAAATGTAGGTCCTTTAGAGAGTGAGACTGGGGAATGAGTAATGTGAAACAAGGAATGGCAGAAACTTTGAACATGTATTTTGTATCTGTCATCAAAAAAGAAGGCATTTAACGGATCCAAGAACAGTCGAAAATCAAGAGGCAAAAGGAAGGGAGGAATTTAAAACAATCACTGTCATTAGAAAAAGATATTTGGTGACTAAACAATTGCAAATACTTTGGATTTGATGGTCTGCAACCTAGGGTCTTAAAAGAAGTGGCTGTAGAGGCAGTGGATGCCTTTGCTGCAATCTTCCAACATTTCCTAGGTTCTGGAAAGCTTCCAACGGATTAGAAAACTGCAAATATAAACCTCTGTTGAAGAAAGGAGGGAGACAGGGAACTATAAGCCGGTTAGCATCTGTCATTGGGAAAATGCTGGAATCCATTATTAAGGAAGTAGTAGCATGACATTCAACAAATGATAATATAATCAAGCAGAGTCAACATTGTTTTCTGAAAGGGAAGCTGTCTTTGAAAAAATTATTAGAGTTCTTTGGGGATGAAATAAGCAGAGTGGATAAAAGGGAAACAATAATTGTAGTGTAACAAAAACTGCTGGAAAAACTCTATATGACTCTTCTTCAGAGCTGCTTCTTCTTTAGTTGTAGTGTATTTGGATTTCCAAAAGACATTCCATCAGGCACCACAAAAAAGATAAAAGCTCTTGGTGTTGGGGGTAATATCTTCACATGAATAGACAATTAACTAACAAAGAGAAAACAGATTGGGACCAATGGGTAATTTTCGGATTGGAAAATTAGAACTATTGAGGTGCCAGTGTTGGGATCTCAACTATTTACAATCCAAATTAAAGACTTGGGTAAAGGGATAGGGTGTATTGTAGCCAAATTTGCTGACAATCCAAAGGCAGGTGAGAAAGTAAGTTATGAGGAGGATACAAAGAGTCTGCAAAAGTGTAGGCAAAAATTTGACAGATATAATTAATGTTGGAATATATGAGGTTATCCATTTTGGTAGGAAGAACAGAAAAGCAGAATATTATTTAAATAGAGAGAGGCTGCAGAATGCTGCGGGGTACAGAAGCATCTGGGTGTCCTCATGCCTGAATCACAATATGTTGGTGAAGTACATAATTAGAAAGGTAGATGGAATGTTGGCCTTGATTGCAAGGGGATGGAGTATAGAAGCAGGGAAGCTTTGCTAAGGCTGTACAGGATGATGGTGAGACCACATCTAAAGTACTGGATAAAACTTTGGTCTCCTTATTTAAGAAGGGATATACTTGCCCTGGAGGCAGATCAGACAAGGTTCACTAGTTGGATTAGTGGGATGAAAGGAGAAAAGTTGGGTCTCTACTCTGTTACAATCTCGTTGGAGACCAATAATGTTTAAAAAGAAATTCACACTTCCAGTTAATAGCTGAATGAATCACATGTCAAGATTTCACATTTTAAGACCTTTTCCTGTAATAAATGACTGAAAGCACTATTGGCCAAACATTATTTTCTTTCTATAGGCAACCTATACTTTAAACTACAAAGAATAACATTCCCCTTTAATACTTTTCACACATTGCACTCTCCACGGAATAACAGTCCTTATAGTAAACAGTCTATAGTCACTCCCAGCTTCCAGTGGGTTCCTGTAACCCTGCTTTGCCAAGTAGTAACTTCGCGTGACCATCTCTAAGCACTTTCCTCAGTTATTGGAGAGTTTCTTAATTAAATCCACCATCAGTACTAAAGCCTGTTTTGGTGTTTCTTCATCTCCCTTTTTATGATCTCAGCTGTTACTACTACTGGACAAGTCAGATCCCAGGGTGGAACCCGGCTTGATTGATCCTAACTTTTATTTTTTTGTTTAGAGAGACTGGCGACTGAACAGTGTCACAGGAGTCAACAGATTAACTTTTAACAAAAGAATAAAACATTTATTAAACAAGAAAAAATGAACTATATTACAATACTCCTTCACCCACAACTATACCTTCACAGATATATACAGAATTGTACAGATACCACAAGTTACAAAATCTATCTTATACTCTCATGTTCACAGTAAATACACAGTCCACGTAAACCGATAGGTGGCCTGTGGTCAGATACCCCACTCTGAAACCAAGTGACAGATGGCTATAATAGATAAATAGATGCTATGAATCCCTCATATACTCCCCCCAGATGCTTGTCACACTGTGAGCCAACCGGTCTCACTGAACTCCATCTTTCACATGAGGGTTTCCAATCTCCACTTTTGAAGAATTAATTTTGGAATCTTCTCCCAATGACGCTTTCTCTCAGACACCTTACACAAGGGTCCAACTCCATAGGTTCAAACTCTCCTTCCAATGTTCCTCTCCCCTGGATTGCCACATACGTTAAACTTCCTTTCTTGCACTTTCTCTCAGACTCAGCCATACCATAGAACACCACCATAGAATCTACGTCGGAATTTTCCGTGCCTGCTGGCATCAGGTGTGTTTGGTGGCATAAGTGGGCAACATGGCAAGAAGGCCAAAAATTGGTTTGCAAATGTCCACTCTGCCCATCAATGGCGGGCTGCATTTCTCGCTGTTGGACACCGGGAACCTAATTATAATACATCTGCATATCATTATAAGCCCACCTTGACCCAATCAATCACCCCATGCAAGATCATCTGAGCATGCCAGCAGGAAAACATGCTGGTGTAGAACACATCTTGACAAGTGTGACATCTAGAAGGAAGGTGCACCAGGTGTTTGGAGAGGCAGGTCTAGGTTCGACTGGAAGAGCAAGGTGTGTAGGGGGGGTTGTGAGGGGAGGAAGGAAGGTGTCTGATGGGGTGAGGTTCGGAGGAGGCGAACAAAGATGTTAGTAGGGGATGAGGCTGGGAAGGGGAACAAAGGTGTCGGGGGGATGGGGTTGTGGGGAGAGGAGGGGGTAATGGGGGGAGAAGACGGCAACAGGGGAGTTAAGTGCAAGTGGGGAGGAAGGTGTTAGGGAAGGAGTCCAGGGGGGAGGAACGAGGGGAAAAAGTCCACTGGGAGGAAAGAACCTGGGCATAGGAAGGAGTCCAGAGATAGGACGGAGTAAGGTAGGAAGAAGTTGGAAGGGGAGTGGGAGGAACCCGGGGGAGGGAGGAGCCCAGGGCAGGGAGGAGTCCGGGGGAGGAAGGAATCCAGGGGAAGGAGGAGTCCATGAGTAGGAAGGAGTCCAGAGATGGGAAGGAATAAGTGTGCTGGAAGAAGTAAGGGCAGAGGAACGAATCAGGAATGGGGAAGGACTAAGCAGCTGGGGGGAGTTGGGGGGGGAGGAGCTTCCAAGGATCAATAGGAGAAGGAGTTCCAAGAGGGGTAGGAATTCCAATGGGGAAAGGAGTCCAGAGCACGGGATGTCCAAGTGAACCTGCAAAGGAGGGCTCTGTTGAGCCCATGACTGCCTCCTGGGGAGTGAACTGAGAGTGGATGTTGTAGGATAGAACAGTGAGAATGGCCAAGAATGACCAAAAACAGAGTGATGCGGTAGGGTGGGAGGGTAAGGGTGTGACAGTATCGGTAGAAGGGACTGCGAGGGTGGTTGGTGGGCATTTAGAGGCACACATGGACCCTGGGGGTGGGAAGGAGGTCAGGGAGATTAATGTGGATTGGGGCAGGATTTTTGGGAAGGAAGGGAACATGCATATTCACCTGGACATCCGCAATAAAGAGGGATGTGCTGGTAGGTGACGGTGGGGAGATGGAAGGTGATGCCAGGGGGATTGACAGTGATGGAGGAAAGGAAATGGGTGACTAGGGGAAAGGAAAGGATGGGGATCTGAAGAAAAAACACACCACGCTTGCTAAATCAAAAGTGAAAGGAGAATCGCGGTGGGCGAGATCAGATGCTGCATGGGAGTGTGATCAGTGGGTGGGCAGAGATGCAGGTCAGCTCAGATGGACAACGGAAAGCAAACCTCAGCAGGCAGTGTTGAAAATGCTCAGGATGTTGAGATGAGTGTGAAACGGGAAGGATTTGCGTGGGTGGGAGGGTGCTTTCACAAGGGTCCAAGAAGCCCTGCCACACACACACACCTCTCCCTCTAGAATAATTCGTGGGCTGGCTGTGTGCAGCTTAACTGCTGATGGTGGTGGCAGTGTTGGGAGGGTGGGGGGGCTGGGTGTAGCTGGAGTACTTGCAAAGCCTGTCAACGAAGCTGAAAGGCACAATTACACATTGTAAAGTGAGAAAATGTGCTCACCCGTGCAATCAACTGTGATCAGAATTTCCTAATTTTTGAACGCCTTAGACTTCTAGGTGCTGCCCTAACATGTGAAACAGGGGTGGAGACAGCCTATGCAATGATTGGCCCTGTTGCTTCGGATGACTTCAGCATGGGTCCTCTAGATAGCCGATGCATTGGGGATCCTGACTTGCTTTGGCTGTCCTCCTGTGGGCCAGCTACTTTCTCTGTGGTGACAGAAGATGAGGGTTGAGTGGGTCACAGTCAAAGGGGACGTAGGGAGGGGACAGCCTCTGAGACTCCTGAGTGGATGACTCGGGGCGTCCAGCTACAGCTCCTCCTCTCTCCAGGTACCTGAGCGCCCCGGCCTGACTCCTTGAAGGGAAGGAGCGCATTGTGGGGGGAGGTCAAGGTGCTCCGTTTCCCACTCGTGTTGCCACTGCAGGAACTCACCCATGACCACCGCAATGGAGTGCAGTTCCACGTGCATCCCCACATTCTGCTGGACCAGGGTCTCCATGGTGTCTGCCATTCTCCACAAGGAGACCTCCATACGCACACATGCGGGTACCTCTTCATCAGAGAGCAGGCAGACGCATTCCTCCAATTTGCATGCCACTTTGTTGAGGGCTTCCAACAGCTCTGCATGATGTTCCCACTCCTTCTGCTGACTCTCCAGGATGAGTTGGAAGGCCAAATCCAAAGGCTCACCGTCTGACCCGGACTTCACATATGCCTCTTTCCCAGCAGTCTTACGAGTGCCAGAGAGTGCAGCTGAAACTGCCTCCTCCTGCTGTGGACATGTGTACACGCAGTGACCACCAGATTGTGAACCCGAGTCTGTTCTAAAACTACGTCCCACCGAGGTGTGTCTTTGCACTGGTGGAGGGTGTGGGTAAGCGCTGTGAAGGTTCTTCCAGCTGCTTAATTTCAGCTCTTCAATGGATGAGTCGTCCTCAGATAGAGGCAAGGACATGGTTGGAGGCAAGGACATGGACGGAGGTGAGGACGTGCATGGAGTTCAGGGACTGGCTGGCTGAGGGTATTGGTCACTTGGCAGGGCTCCGTGTGAACCAAAGTAAAGATAATTAGTGCATGGCAGCAGAGTCAAAAGCAGGAGGGACAGCACTCACATTTGAGTTCAGAGAGGGATGATATGTCGCAGGTACCTCACCTGGGTATTTGCCACCAATCTTACCATCACCACAGGCACGGTCCACATCCTCACCAGTCAGTACAATGGCATGCTCCTCAAAGTGAGTGAGGAACCTAATGTGGACCACTCCAGCCCTGGTCTGAGACCTCTCCCTGCTGTTGTGAGCCAGCTAGTCCTGCATGAAAAGAAGTGGAGAGAGTGTGAGCAGGACACATGGCACTTCATGGAATGTTTCTGTGGTGAGCGGCACCATGGACTCGATGAGGACGCCAGCTCGAGAGGATAGGTGCCTGAGGAAGATATGAGGGTGTGTGTGAGTTAGTGGTGTTGTTCATTGAGGTGTGAGATCCCTGTGGATGTGTGAGGGCTTTGTGAGTGTGTGAGTTGAGAGTGAAGAGGAGAATGACTTACCCTGGCAGAACAGATGAGACCATTCATCCTGTTGTGGCACTGGGTGGCTACCCTCTTTGGCTGGGCGTTGGCACTGACCACCGCCTCTCATGCTGGATTGGTGACCTTGCTTGCTGGTCTTCACCCAGAGCAGGGGCAGAGGACATCACGGCAGGCCTCTGCTGCATCCAAAAGGTGCTTGAAGGACATGTCATTAAACTGGAGGGTTGCAGTCTTCTTGCCTTTCAGAGTGATGTCTTCCATGCAGCAGTCCTGGTCCTAAAGCACTTAGAGGTATGTGTGTGGCTGCACTTTAAATATGACGCCTAGTATGATGAAGCAGTGAGGTGATGGCGTGGCGGGCAAATGAGTGTCTGCCCACCATCGAAACAGTGTGTTTCCCAGGAATGCATAATTAATGAGGCGGGATTAGGACGATACAGCGTGAAAAGCCATCATTGCAACCGGCAGGTAAAGTGTCGTTTTTCCCGACTGCTAAAGAACAGTGCAAATCTAGGACGATTCCACCATAAGTCTTCCCGTGAGCTATAACAATCGAACTAGGTTTGCTGTCAAGCAGGCTTCGGAACAGGTCACATGGCCCCCTTCATTTATCCTAAATTTAAAACTACTGTCCCAAAATATAATCCTGTAATCCTCGCAATTGTAACACCCCTCCCCTATAGAATGTAAAATCCTCACCATAGTGATGTGTTTTCATAAGCATTATCCAAAATATAACAACTTCTAACATTCTATATGCTTTAACAATCTTACAATTAACCTACCACATACAGTACAAATAACATTCTCCACCCCATCTTGTCACATTGTCCATTAAACAGTCCATTTTGGCAGCATCACAATGTTTAACCTGTATCAATCAAATTCATGGAACAGTTAAGATTTAAATTCTTTTTTACCATGAGTTTTAAAGTCCTGGTAGTGAAGCGATTTCATTCCAGTAAGTAGCTCTTTTCTCATGATGATTAAAGTACATTTGTTTCCATGTCATTGGGTAAAAGCTGACACAACTGAGTCAGTCTGGGAAACATTGCCAAGAGCAATATTTCTGACTTCTGATAGTCCCTTTGGCTTTTGAATATTATAATATTTTTACTGTTATTGTGCTAACACAGACTATTCATATATAGTCTGCTGAGGTTGGGAAAACATTGACTTTATTGGAACAACTCATATTGTGTCTACATCTTTCCATGGGGCTCACAAGAGAGAGCAGCATTATGAGGCATTGCATCACTTCCTGTGATGATGTACACTCTACTCATTAGCATATCACACAGTGAGAATTAATCCCTTATACTACATCTCCCCCAAGTCTCTTACTTCAATGTATTTTTTATAGAGACAACCATTATGGCAGTTTCATGAGTCTACCCAAGCAGCTCCTTAGCTCCTTTGGAGGAAATTGGGAATTTGAGTCCTATGGGTGATCTTTCAGACTCTGATGGGCAGAAGGAGTGTTAATAGATGAATCAGGTTTACCAATCTGATTGCCATCTGGATCTTTTGATGAATGTAGCATCTCTGGTCTGTTCAGTTGGGTAGATGAATGATTTGACTGTGTAGGAAGTTGCTTCTGATTGGCAACTACTGCACTTCTGTTCCCTCACACAATGCCATTATGTTTGAATGAGGTAGGAACATGAATGTGGTGTCTGTTCAACAACTTGTCCACAGTAAGCTCGAATCCAAACTAGCTCTCATGATTGGAAGTCTGGTAGGTAGTGTGCTTTGTGACTTATGTCATAGTTTCATGTTTGACTGAAACAATACTCATCCTCTTTGTCCCTCACCTTGTCTAAGTAATCAGCTTGTGCTTGCGGAATGAGTGATTGTGGGAGAGTAGGGAGTTGAGTTCTCAGTCTTCGTCCCAATAGGAATTCACATAGTGCTAAACCATTTCGGAGTGGAATTGAACAATAGGTCAGAAGTGCAAAGGAGATGCCATCATTTTTCTTTAGCAATGCTTTCACTATACATACTCCTCTTTCAGCTTCACCATTGGCTTGAGGGTATCTTGGTGAGCTGGTAGTATGTCAAATCCAAATGATGTTGTGAATTCTTTGAAGTATTCATTATCTGAGATTATGATGTATAGGATTCCAAGTGCTGCAAAAATCTCCTTCAATGATGTAATCACAGCCTCAGAAGTGTGACGCAGCAGTTGCTTATCTTCTATCCATCTGTAGCAGTAGTTTACTATAATCAAGGACATTTTATCCCTGTGTTCAAAGATGTCCATCCCATAACATTCACCTGGTCTTGATGGAAAGGAAGATGACATCAATGATTCTTTTGCCTTTTGATAGTTAACAGTTTAATATCATTTCTTGCAATGGCTTTGAGAGACCTGGTCACCAAACAGAATACCTTGCTCTGACTCAATATTTTGTGATGTTCAAATGTCCTTGATGCAATTGTTGCAGTATATTAAGCCTCATAACTCTTGGAATGACCAAGCCCTCGGCAGAGCTGAGTAAATGATCAACTACACTGAGGTGACCTCTCTGTTCATGGTACTGTCTGAAAATGAGATTGTGTGGCATGTACGCTAGCCATCCCTTGAGGCAGTACTCTCTGACCTGAGCATATTCTTCATCAGATTTCTGTGCATCTCTGATTTCATTCTGTCACTGAGTTGTTGCAGTTAGAGTTTTGGTTGTTGTTGATGCAAAGGTTTCTCTCTCCTCAATAAGAACTACATCACCTTGTTTAGGGCCTTGACAAGTTAGATGTTGAAAGGATGTTTCCCTTTTGGAGGAATCTAGAACTAGGACACGGAGTTTCAGGATAAGGGATCTCCTATTTAAGATGGAGATGAGGAGGAATTTCTTCTCTCCGAGGGTCTTTAGTATATGGAATTCTCTACCTCAGAGAGCAGTGGAGGCTGGATCATTAAATATATTCAAGAATTAGACGGATTCTTGATCTATAGAGGACAGCCATGGGTAATGGGGGCAGGTAGGAAAGTGGAGCTGAGGCCAAAATCAGATAAGGCATAATCTCAGTGAATTGCGGAGCAAGCTCAAGGAAACCAATGGCCTACTCTAGCTCCCTCTCCTTTTTCTTATGTTCTTATGAATTGATGTGATCCAATTCACAGAAAGTCTGCACAGGAGATCCATGTCCCAAACTTGCAAGAATTATTGTATATTACTTCCATGAAATTGTTATTTGGAGTTGCTTCTGTTAGTATGCTTACCCGAGTTGAAATATTATCTATGTATAAGTCAAAGGTAAGAGTTAGTTACATTTTCTTTAGTTCATTCTTGGGATGCAGGTGTCACTGGCAAAGCCAATGTTTCTTAGCCATCCCAGTTGCTTTTGAGAAAGGGATGTGGAGTCTTTTTGAACCGCTGCAAGTCCATGTGGCAAAAATACACCACAATACAGGGAATTCCAACATTTTCATCAGTGACAATTACAGAATCATGATATTTGTTCGAGTCTGGTCATAAATACGTCAATCTTGCAAAATCCTTCACCGTTATTTCAATATTTATTTCAACAAAAGGAAATTCTCACTGGGGTTTACAACAGAACCAATGTAAAATAACAGGTCATTTTAAGGCTGATGCATGGCACAGGTAGATTCTGCAACATACCACTCACAGTATCCATAGATTTGCATCCCATAAGTAAATACTATCAGTAGTTGCAAAGAATGGAATAATGTAGTTATATTTCAATGCTTTTTGATGAAAGGCTCAACACATAAAGGAAACAAAAAGGTAAACAATATAAAGCGTATCAATGTCAACAATGTCACTGAAATAGATGTGATTGTGACATATTTACTCAATTTTTGACACTGCATCAATTTTACAGCCTCAAGTGGCCTTTCAGATTGAAAAACTGTGACAGATCAAGTCCAGCCTAAGAGCCTTATAACAAGGCAAAATGATAGTTCATCACCTCATGCTGCATCTTTGGAATCCTTAAGAAATGCTAAGCTAGAAACCAAAATTGCTGTTTGAATATTAGCACTTTGCAAACAATTTCAAAAATATGCATAAAACCTCAGTCAATCCATCCAATATTTATGCTTAAACTTTGGAAACAAAGTGCTTTCAATTGACTTTACTTTCAATAAATCAGTTTTTTCTGCTTTATAAGTGCTGAGCAGCAGTAATGAAATGCAATTTGTATTTAGCATTGCTAACATTGGTGATTCAGTGGACCCGCAAGCCTAAGACTCTTCTTTGGCTCTAAGTTTGGAAGTTGTCACTTCCTTAAAATTAATCCTTTATTAGCAATGCATTCATCAATGTTACTGTTAGCTCTTTGCCAATTTTTGCAAAAGGTGTTAAGTTGTGAAAATATTATTAAGCATTATTGAAATGATAGTATCTCAACAAATTAATATTCATTGCTGGTCAGTTCATTCCCAGGAGCTTAATCCTATTGCTACAGGTTGACCACACACCCACTTCATTACCAGTAACAAATGGAACTACGAATGTGATTTCAACCGATTATAGTTAAAAAGAGGTGAGGATTATATTACAGTGAAATAAGCAGTCAAACGTTATATTGCAATTATAAATTTGGCCCCATACTTAATAATGATCAGTGTAATTAAGCACGTGCCATTGATGACCAACTATATATGTATTAAAAACATAGCAATTTTGTTATCATTTTTAAGTATGTGAAAAAGCCTACTTTACAATGTTTCGATGGTTACAATACTTTTGGTGCTTCCTTCTCCTGCTATTTAATGAAAGGTCTTTAGAAGTATGAAAAGGGCAGAAATAAAGATGTTTCTACTTGTGGGGGAATCCAAAACCAGAGACTGTAAATATAACATAGTCATTAATGAAGCTATTAAAGAATTCAGGTGAAATGTCTTCATTCAAAGGGTGGTTAGAATATGGATCAACTACCAAAAGGTATAATTGAGGTTAATAGCATGAATGCACTTAATCGGAAGCTAGATAGTAGATGAGAAAGAAAGCAATAGAAGGATATGTTGATAGAGTGAGGTGAAGTAAGTGGGGTAGGAGGCTCATGTGAAGCATAAATGTTGGCATAGACCTGATGGGCTGATTGGCCTCTTTCTGTAGTTGAAAACTATTTAATCAAAATAGTCAACCTACATTATTTTGGCCAAAAGGGTGAAATTGTTAAGATTATGCTCATTCCTGCACATATGAACATTCTACTCCTCTTCCAATCAGCTACTTTGTTTTAAAATCCCTTTCCTAACTACTAGCCTATGCCTGCTCCTAATTCATGGCCTGAATTTTACCATTGGTGGGCACGTGCGATCAACGGGCCTGGGAGCGATGAGGAAACAGGCCCCCGACCGTGATTGGCCCGTGACCGTGATTTCACGCTGGCTGGCCAAATAAGGCCCACCCAGTGTGAAACACATCTTCCCAATGGTCGGGAAGGGCTGGGCGGGGTTAGGGGCCTGTCGGGCACTGAGTCCAATGGCTACCCGGCAGGCGGTTTAAAAACAGCAGAGGCAGCTCCCTGACAACTGCCAGGGAGAATCATATTCAGCGGTCTGGAGACTGGAACTATGGCGTCAACAGCAGCTGGAGATGTCAAGTGGGGGAGCAGTTGGGCACTTGCCCCACCCCGAAGCCCTCCCCCACTTTTTTCAGAATAGTGCCTCACAATCCTCCTGGAGGAAGTGGGTGTCTGGCGGAACACCCTCGTTCCCAGGGATGGCAGGAGAAGGCCACCCTGCCAGACAAAGAAAGCTTGGGAGGAGGTGGCAGCTGCGGTCAGCAGCCACAACATTTTGCGGAGCACATGGGTGCAGTGCTGCAAAAAGTTCAATGACCTGGTGCGCTCAGCAAGGTTGAGTACCGTGTTGGCATGGATTTGTGTGGTGAAGTGTTAAGGTGTGGCCGTCCCCCCATGGAGCTCAGGGATGTTAGAGTCTGAGTGTCAACTGCTAATAATGCCAGAGTTGGCCATGGGGGTGAGCCCTGGCTGCTTGGACTGAGTGCCTTGTGGCTCAAGGGCCACGACTTGGAAGTGCCCTGCAAGGTGTTCCTCAGGTGGGGCTGGCCAGGCTGCAATGGCGCTGCAGATAGAGAGAGATCAAGGACAGGCGACAGCCCCCCAAATCTGCTAATAGTGACAAGGTTTGAGCAGGTCGTGGAGAGGCAGGGCTCTCTGACGAAGGTAAGAGTGCAGTGCACAGAGATGAGAGTTTTTGATTGTGCAAAAATTCTTGTGTAGTCTCTTTATTGATGGGAGCCTCAAAACTGGAGTCCCCATTGATCATTGGAGGACGATGGCCCCATGATGCAGATCTCCATGGTCTCACCTGGAGTGCCTCAGGATGCCTGGCATGCACAGTGACAGTATGATGACTTAAACTAATGACATGTCATTTCTCTCCCTTACATCCACCAGCAGGCACCCCGAAAAGCTGCCCCTGACGTCAGAGGACCACTGGGCTTCAGATGCACCTGCATCACACCCGCTCTCTGAACCAGGCACCAGCACATATATCAGCACCTTAGTGGGCATTAGATTGGCAGCTGGAATGCCGATGCACTGCGGTGAGGGCACTTCACACTCACATGAGCAGGCAGAGGCAGAGAGTGCCCAGGGCACCAGCAGTCGAAGAAATGCTGGAGACCAGGACAATGCTAAGTCTAAGGCAGATGATGAGCCTCTGGATTTGTCCATTAGGCGACAGATGCTGGATGTTCAACGGGATGTGCGGAAGGATCTGGTGGAGATCCATGAGGGTATGTGTGTCATGGCCTCTGTTATGGAGGAGGCCAGGTGAAACATAAGCACTGTGTCAAATCTCATGACCAAGCACACTGCCTCCTCCACTGAGGGAGTGACGACTCTCATCGAAAGGCAGCTCCAGGGACACAATCAGGTTTCCTGGGGTTGTGCTCGGACCTTCAAGCCCTCATACAGACAATGACCTCAGGTGGTCAGTGCCAGTGTGGGAGATGGATGTGGCATCCATTATTCTAGCCAGGTGCCCATCCATTAATGGCGAGCAGGGAGATCCAAAGCGACCTCACATTGGCACACGAGCTGCTTGTTGTCTCTGTGGGCTGCTCTCAGGGTGCTCTGGATCACAGATGCAGCTCCTCCACCCCTCAGCCAGTGACCATAGCAGCTGACGAGGCTGCAATGACTGGGGAGATGCCAGCCATGGCACTGGCTGCTCCCTCCCAGGCGGGGCCAGAACAGGCTCCACTGGCCAGAGGACGACTGCAAAGGTCATCAAGGCCAACAAGACACCAGAGTCAGCAGCTACCTCCAATGCCGGTGCCAGCGATGTGGGGGGTGGGGGGGGGGGGGGTGGGTGGGTCACCAAGACGCAGCACTTGTAAACATAATTTGAAGGCACCATGATCATAAGAGGGACTGTTCTTGTGTGATCTTCTAATCTGTAATGTTTTGTTCATATATTTACTGGTGTGGCAATGAATACCAGAGATGGTAATGTTAATTTGTTTTGAGTGTGTAAATTATATAGATTTTGCTTTTGTCATAATGGCCTGAGTATGCTTCACCTTATTTTTTGGTGTGGGATACGCCAGTATCTACTGCTGAGCGTGAGTGGCTCTCAACCTTATTGCACAGGCACTGAGTGGACTTCGGGTTCAAATGAAAGGGTCATTTCAGACATCCGGGGTGGAGGCAGCAGCCTTGGCATGAGGTGGAAGCAGATCTTTGGCAGCCTAGCCAAAGGAGTGTTGGATCAAGGCATCCCTGGTGTCCCTGCCTCCCTGAAGGATATAAAGGTCTGCCTCCACACCATCAGAATACTCCTCATCGTGCTCCTATTCTGATTATCTACTGAATTCATCCTCTGTGGCCTGTGGAGCTGCGTCAATATCCTCTTCCTCCATTGACCCCCCTCTTGCCAGTGCCAGATTGTGGAGAGTGCAGCATGCAACCACGATCAGTGACATCCACTCTGGGGGATATTGTAGTGCACCCCCTGAATGGTCCAGGCATCAGAAGTGCATCTTCAGAAGACCTTTGATCCTCTGTATCAACGCCCTTGTGGGGGCATGGCTCCTATTGTAACGCTGGTCTGCCATTGTTCTTGGGTAGTGGAGAGAAGTCATAAGCCACCCTTTCGATGGATAGCCATTGTCACCCAGCAGCCATCCATTCAGTCAGGCTGGAGCACTGAATAGCATTGGCACCTGGGAGTGTTTGAGGATATAAGCTTCATGGGAGCTGCCAGGGTACCCTGCACAGACCTGTAGAATCTGTATCTTGAGGTCACAAACCATCATCATTTGGAAACCCCTCCTGTTGACAAAGGCACCCGAATGACCTGCTGGTGCCTTGATGGCCACATGTGTGCAGTCGATTGCACCCTGGTAGTGGGGGAACCCAGCAATCACTGCAAACCCTCTGGTTCGCTCAGCCTGGCTAGTATCATCCGTATGGAAATGAATAAATGTCATCACCCGCCTGAACAGAGCTTCTGTCATCAACTTGGTGCAACTGTGAACAGCTGATTGGGAGACTCCACAAAGATCCCCCATTGAGCCCTGGAAAGATTCAGAGGCATGGAAGTTGAGGCCTTCAGAGCCACTGGCTTGGGGTTTCCACCCACACAGTTGGAGGTGATTTCAGGTCCAATTATCTGACAAATTGAGGTCACGGTCTCCCTGGAGAGATGAAGCCTCCTTCTGCACTGCACCTTTGACATGTTTAGGTAGCTGTATCACTGCTTATAAACCCTGGCAGCAGGATAGTGGTGTCTTCTACGGCCCCTTCCTCCTTGGACTACTTGCTGGCCCTGCGCCCTTTGTGCCTGCGCCTCTCCTCCCACAGGTCGCCTCCCTGGCAGCTGCATTGGGACGCCTGGCCTTTTCTCCCTTCTGCCCCTCTCTTCATCCTCAGAGGAGGCGCCACCAGCAATCCCCATTACCAGAGTAACAGATGGCAGTCTGATACCTGGAAGGGTCCACACGGTCAAAATGCTCCGTGGGCCTTGGAGATGCCAATGAGTCCTGACGTGAAGCCTGGAAATGCTGGGAATGAAGCTCAGGACAGAGATGAAGCTGACAAGTTCAAATAAGCAAGCAGCAGCAAACCATCTCCTAAACTCCTCACTACTCACATGGCAATGCTGCTGACCCTTTTTATCCTGCCCTTGGATGAGGTTTCATTAAAATGTAGGCTGCCCGTTTTGCCTGTTTTGCCCGTGTAATGAATGCAAAATCGCACGGAAAATGTAAAATCTGGATCAAATGGGTTTTTAATGGCCTTAAGTAGCCTTTTAATTGATAGCAGGTGCAGCTTCGACGTGCACCTGCCGACCTGAAGTTTGTGCACGTGGGGTGACGTCGGGACACTCGACTGACGTCATCTTGCGTGATTTTATACACCCCAACCCCCCGATGCATAAAATTCTGCCCCATGTGTTTGTATGTACATATGTAACTATGTTTAAAATTGGCAGAAGTGCACCTCAGGGAAAATTTAATGCAAGTATCAGAAAATTAGTTTGAATTTTGATCTTTATAAGGGGCTGACCTGGGTGTACAACTGCAAAATCGGGGATACAGATTTTGTTCGTTTGTCGATAACAACTTATCTTTTGAATTTAAAAATCAAACTTCTATGTGACCTTATAAGTATTCAGAAGTTACAGGGCTGGAAATAGATAGTGTCATCTGTATCTTTTTTTTTGCAGCAGCTACGCATTCATTCTTAGGTGTACTATGTCATAAGTTACAATCAGTGCAAAGGATCCAAACTTACAAAACCTATCTTGACACTAACTTCAAAACAGAACTTTATACACTTTTATTTCCAGCAATAAAATCCAATATATTCTCAGAATGAGACTTTTGAATGGCACCAACTTGTTTTACTCTGTGCACTTAGACACTGGTAACTCCAGACAGGTTCAAGCAGGGGATGGAAAGATGAAAGTAATTCCTCTTATCACATTGCATCATTCCTTCAGTTTACAGATGCAGGCATGTTTTGAAATCTACTTTTTCCGATATAACCTCCACAATTAATCTGTTTGTTAAAGTCAGTGGGATTGGCATACTTTTCTCATAACAGCATTATTGTGACTGATACCTCAACCTGTTGAGAAGTGTTTCTAGTTCCCTGACACTTTAATGCAGGTATCAGTTGGCAAATCCTGCTGTGATAAATGGCAGGCTTTTCTATGCTGCCAAGTCTTGCCAGATATGGCCAACCAGTATTTTGCCATGTTATTACCAATCATCTGTTCTACTTGAAATATCTCTTCAATTAATAACTTTCATTTCTTAGAATAGAATATAGTGGTTACAGCACAGGAGGTCATTCAGTTCATCATGTCCACGTCAGCTTTCTGAAAGAACCACTCAGCTCGTCTCACTTCCCTGCCCTTTCCCTGTGGCTGGACTTCTTCATCAGATAATTATCCAATTCTCTTTTGAAAGCCAAGAAAATTGAATCTATATCCACCACACTCACAGGTACTACATTCCTGCTCCTAATCACTCACCACAGAAAAGTTTTCTTCTTGTTGCTGTTGCTCCTTTTGCCAATAACCTTAAATCAGTGTCCTCTGGTTCTCGACCCTTATGCAAATGGGAACAGTTTCTCTCTATCTACTCTGATTCTCATGATTTTGAGCATTTCTACCAAATCTTCTCTCAACACTTTCTTGTCTAAAGAGAACAACCCTGGCTTCATCAATTGAGCCTTGCAACTGAAGTTTATTATCCCTGGAAATATTCTTCTAAAGCTTTTCTGCACTCCCTCCATGCCTCCATACCCCTCCTAAAGTGTGGTGTGTACAGCCAGATGCAATACTGCAGTTGAGGCCAAAACAATATTTTATAAAAGTTCACCTTAATGTCCTTGCTTTTTTACTCTATGCCTCTATTTATAAAACCCAGGATCCCATATGCTTTATTAACTGCTTTCTCAACCTACCATCTTCAATGATTTTTACACAAGTAACCACTGGTCTCTCTGCTCTTGCACCCCCTTTAGAATTTTGTCCTTTATTTTATATTGCTTCTCCTCATTCTTCCTGCTAAAATGTATCACTTCACACTTCTCTCCATTAAATTTTACTTGCCATGTGTCCACCTATTCCACCTGTCTATGTCTATCTGAAGTCTATCAGTCTCCCCCTCACAGTACACAATTCTTTCAAGTCTTGTGTCATCTGCAAATTTTGAAATTGTGCCGTGGTCATCAAGACACATGGGCCTGAAGCTTGCATTCCGAGATCAGGCATGTGCCCGACTTGAACGTACATATAATTGCACGAAAGGATGTCGGGCGTGTGTCCAGACATCATTGCGCACGTGTGCAATATTGAGGTCAGTGGGCACATGCGGGGGAAGGAGCAGTGCCCGCTGACTATTAAAGGACCAATTAAGGTCATTAAAAAGCCTACTGAATACAATTTTAGGTTGCCCATGTGATTCTTAGCTCGTCACACAGGCAAAACGGGTGGGCGGAATTCACGCTTTAATCATTTCCTCAGCCAAGGGCGGATGAAATCTCCATTAGGATATAAAATAAAAAGAAATATCTGGGGACAGCATTTTTATGAGGTATGCTTTCAGGTGCTTGATTGTGCTGCATGGACGTTTTTGCACATTTTTGTGCTTTATTTTATTATTTGAAGATCTGCGGCTCCCTGAGGCACCTGTCTGCCTTCGGGGAACTCAGTGGAAGCACTCACCAGCACCCATGGTGACATCAGCACCCGTTCTCTTCCCACCCCCACCGGCAGTGCTGAGCCTTTCTTAGGGCGTGTTTCATACTGGCTGGCCGTTAATTGGCCAGCCAGCATGAAATCATGGTCAGGGGCCCATTTCCTGTCCCCTGCCGGGCCCGCTGATTGCTTGCGCCCCAACAAGCACAAAATTCAGGCCATGAAGAAAGACAATAGTCCGTGTACCTTCCTCCTGTCTGAAAAACAATTGCTCACCACAATTCTCTATTTCCTGTCAATCAGCCTACTTTGTATCCATGCTGCCATTGTCCCTTTAATTCCTTGGTCTTCAACTTTTCTGACAAGCCTGTTTTGTGGCACTTTATCACCACATCAGCAGGATTACCATCATGAACCCTTTCTGAATCTTCATGAAGAAGCTCAGTCAAATTAATTAAACACAAAATTTGCTTTCAACAAAGCCATGCTGGCTTTCCTTAGTTAATTAATTAATTAATCCACATTTGTACAAGTAACCGTTAATCTGGGACAAAAATATTTCTCAAAGCTTTCCCACAATTGAGTTTAATCTGACTGGCCTATAGTTACTGGGTTTATCCTAACACTTTTTTGTGAACAAAGGTGTAATTCTGCAGTCTTCTGACACTAGTAGCTAAGGAGGAATGGAAGATTATGACCAGTGCCTCTTCAATTTCCACCCCTACTTCACTCAGTTTCTTTGTAAATATCACATCCAGTCCTGGTGACTTATCAGCTCTTAGTATAGCCCAGTCTTTCTAATACTTCTTCTTCAATTTATAACCCAACCCAGTGTCCCAATTATTTCTTTTTTCACCACTGATCCTTGACAGCACTTTCTTCCTTGGTAAAGACAAATGCAAAGTATTCATTTAGAACCTCAGCTATGCCCTATGCCTCCATGCGCATATCCCCTTTCTAGTACCTAAACATTACTACTTGTCCTTTTATCACCCTTTGACTCTATATGAGCCTATTGAAGACTTTTGGATTCCCTTTTATTTTGGTTGCCAGTCTTTTCTCACACACTTCCTTTGCTTCTCATTTTTTTCACTTCCATAAGACCATAAGACATAGGAGCAGAAATTAGGCCATTCGGCCAATCGAGTCTGCTCCACCATTCAATCATGGCTGAAAAGTTCCTCAACCCCATTCTCCCGCCTTCTCCCCGTAACCTTTGATCCCCTTACCAATCAAGAACCTATCTATCTAGGTCTTAAATACACTCAATGACCTGGTCTCCACAGCCTTCTGTGGCAATGAATTCCATAGATTCACCAGTCTCTAGCTAAAGAAGTTTCTCCTTATCTCTGTTCTAAAAGGTCTTCCCTTTACTCTGAGACTGTGCCCTTGGGTCCTAGTCTCTTCTACTAATGGAAACATCTTCCCCACGTCCACTCTATCCAGGCCTTTCAGTATTCTGTAAGTTTCAATCAGATCCCCCCTCATCCTTCTCAACTCCATTAAATATAGACCCAGAGTCCTCAAATGTTCCTCATATGTTAAGCCTTTCATTCCTGGGATCATTCTCGTGATCCTCTTCTGAACCTTCTCCAGAGCCAGCACATCCTTCCTGAGATACGAGGCCCAAAATTGCTCACAATATTCTAAATGTGGTCTGACCAGAGCCTTATAAAGCCTCAGCAGCACATCCCTGCTTTTATATTCTAGTCCTCTCGAAATAAATGCCAACATTGCATTTGCCTTCCTAACTACCAATTCAACCTGCAAATTAACCTTAAGAGAATCCTGGACTAGGACTTCCAAGTGCCTTTGCACTCCAGACTTCTGAATTCTCTCCCCATTTAGAAAATAGTCTATGCCTCTATTCTTCCTACCAAAGTGCATGGCCTCACATGTTGTAATCCATCTGCCACTTCTTTGCCCATTCTCCTAACCTGTCCAAATCCTTCTGCAGCCTCCCCGCCTCCTCAATACTACCTGTCCCTCCACCTAATTTTGTATCATCTGCAAACTTAGCCAGGATGCCCTCAGTTCCTTCATCTAGATCATTAATGTATGAAGTGAAAAGTTGTGGTCCCAACACTGACCCCTGCGAAACTCCACTAGTCACCGGCCGCCATCCTGAGAAGGACCCCCTTATTCCCACTCTCTGCCTCCTGCCAGACAGCCAATCTTCTATCCATGCTAGTACCTTGCCTCTAACATCATGCGCTCTTATCTTACTGAGCAGCGTCCTGTGCGGCAATTTGTCAAAGGCCTTCTGGAAGTCCAAGTAGATAACATCCATTGGCTCTCCTTTGTCTAACCTACTCATTACCTCCTCAAAGAATTCTAACAGATTTGTCAGGCATGACCTCCCCTTGATGAAACCATACTGACTTTGCCCGATTTTACCATGAACTTCCAAGCATTCTGAAATCTCATCCTTAATAATGGACTCTAAAATCTTACCAACGACCGATCAGGCTAATCGGCCTGTAATTTCCCGTCTTTTGCCTCGCTCTCTTCTTAAAAAGGGGGGTTACATTAGCGATTTTCCAGTCCTCTGGGACCCTCCCTGACTCCAGTGATTCCTGAAAGATCATAACTAACGCCTCCACTATCCCTTCAGCTATCTCCTTCAGAACTCTAGGATGTAATCCATCTGGTCCAGTCTGAACTTTCTATATTCAGCCTAGTTGTCTCTTATATCATCAACCTGACATCTGTCATACACATCCTGAGAGTTCTGGCTTTATTTGTCCTAACTTTCCCCTGCATGTTAATGTACCCCAGCTGTATCCAAACTATCTCCTTTTTAAAGTCAGCTTGTTATTTAATTACAGTTTTGCCCACCAATCTTTGATTCCAATTAACTTCGGCCAGATCAATTTTCACACCATTGAAATTGACTCTCCCCCAGTTAATTAATTTTTTACCCTAGATCGCTCCTTCTTCTTTACTACAGCCAACCTAAACCTTATGACACCATGATCACTGCCACCTAAATTATCCCCTACTGACACCTGATCCATTTGTCCCAACTGATTCCGTAGAACCAGATCTAGCAATATACCTCCCTCCTCATTAGACTGAAAAAATTCTCCTTAACACATTTTAGAAACCCTTCCCTCTCGCTGCCCATTCCCCAATTCCTATCCCAGACCATATTAGGATAATAGAAGTAACACATTATTCCTACTCTATAGTTTTTGCATATCTTGCTTTCTCTTTTTTACATGGCAATTTTTTGCCATAATATCTTTCCCACTAGTTGGTAGCCTAAAGAATACATCCATTAGTGTATAGTATCTTCAATGTTTCTTTGTTCTAACCAAATAGATTCTGTTCTTGACCCCTCTGGGACATTTTCTCTCTCCAGCACTGGAAACATATCTTCAATCAACACAGCCACCTCTCCTCCTTTCTTTCCTCCCTTATCTTTCCTGAACTTATATATAGGAATATTTAGTACCCAGTCCTACCCTCTTTTGAGTCAGGTCTCTGTTATTGCCAGGGCATCATTTCTCCACATGGCTATCTGCACTTGCATCTCACCAACCTTATTTACCACACTTCATACATTCACATACATGCAGACTAAACATAATTTACATTCCTTTTTACTTTGACCCCACCTAATAATTTACAATTTTTTACTCTAGTGTTATCTGTCACTCCCAATCCTGTCTACTCCTTGTTTTTCCTCTTTAATGTTACAGCCTGGCTCTTATCCCCCTGCCAAGTTCGATCTTTTGGATATTCACAACTGAATCATACAGGGGAAACAAGTGATGAAGCTGACGAAGCTGAAGAAAGCTCAAACGTATTCATTGCATTTTGCAACTTCAGTATCCTTCAAAAGCTCTACCGGGTGCAGTGGTGGAACATGGTAGAATAAGCAGGCTGGACAGAAACCATGGCTGAATAATACATTCCCATACCGACGGTGGGGTCCACACTTGGACGTCTGCAGCCTTCCTACTTCTGTGTCTACTGTCAGCGCGCGCCCGATAATACGCAAATTGCCGCCAATTAGTGGTAAGGGCAAATTAAAGAGGTTTATCACGCCCAATGTATGCTGGGGGGCAGGATGTCCAACCTGAGGCTGAAGGTTGTGACCTGGCATCAAGTCATGGTCAGCCCTTTAAAGGACCCCCTGGCACAGGATAGTGTCAGGTGACCCATCGCATGCTATTAAAGGAGCAGAAAGTTTTTTAGAGTGAGGAATTTCATCTTTTGTAGTCCATCCAGATAAGTCCATTTTAATTAGCGCTTGTGTCTGCCAGCCATCTAAAGCCTAACTGTTACCCAAATTTCAATAAATCAGCAAGTCTACCAGCTTTAGACATTGAGTAATTGTACATTGATTTTATATTTCCATGCATAGATGTCTGTATGTCAGACCATGGGGAGAGGCACTCCAGAAGGGGCAAAGTTGCCCCCAGGTTCAGCGAGGCTAGCCTTGGTGCCCTCCTCTATGTGGTCGAGGGGCAACGTGACCAGTTCATTCTGAGCAGTGGGAAAAGGAGAAACCCCACACAGACTCGTGCTGTGCAGGAGGAGGTGTACAGTGTGGACATGGTGGAGAAGAACATGGTCGCAGTGCCACAAACGGTTCAATCATGTCATGAGCTCAGCCAGATTGAGTATGGCATCAGTATGAGCAACATTGATCCACAGTGATCCAGGTCTCAGAAGTGAATGCAGTAGGTAACCAAAGTTATCTGCTCTTCCAAAGTTGCATGTTTCCAAAAGTGCACAACTGTCCTAAACCATGCCATTGTACATTCCAAACAGTTATCAATTTAAATGGTGGGTGGTTGGCAGGATGATCTTCTGGCACCTGAACATAGGCTTCATTTGGGCATGGGCTGATTTGATAATGGGGTTGAGACATGACATGTGAGTGTTTGAGATTGTTGATATCAACTCTGTGTCAAATTTTTTCAGGCGAAGCGAGCCCACAATGCCCATGAGCAAGGCCATTCAGGCGGTGGGAATCCTGACACAATATGAGGAGCAAGTGCTGTCTCTCCCGGAGAATGAGACAACCAGGAGTATAGGCAGTGGCAAGGTTGGAAGGAGGCCTGGTTCTGCTGAGATGGCAAAAGTTTCAGACTGGGTGATAAGAGGAGATGGTCAGTGTGGTTTAAAGGAGGCTAGGAAAATGGCAAAGTATTTTGTATTGGGATTTCACACTTTGGAACTTTAACAAGCACCATGATCAGAGACATCACATCTTTGTTCAGGGATTCATTGTTCCAAAAAGTTCATTCATGCATGACAGGCTGTGAAAAAGTTTATGTCAGTCCAGTGTTAGGGGTGATGCATCAATTAATGTGATACTTGATTACTTCTTTACTGATCTCTCTCTCTTACAGGAGAAGACTCCTCAGCGCAGCCTCCAGCTGAAGCCATGCAGCCACCTCCCTCCTCCTCTTCCAAGGAACCCTCGGAGGGTACAGCATCACAAGCTCTCTCTGCACCTAGCACCATCGCAGATACTTGCACTTTGGCAGTGTTCAGCACACCAGACAGGGGTCATGCACACACTGATGTGGGCACTTCACAGTCACACTTGCAGCAGCCAGAAAGCATCATGGAGCTGGCCTTGGGCAGTCAGAGAAGAAGGTCTCTGTGGTGATCCAGAGACTGATTCCATGTTGGATGATGAGCATCTGGAGTCGTCTGTAAGGCAGCAGGTGCTGGATGTTCAGCACGAGACCCATGAAGATTTGGCAGGTATACAGAGGGGTTGCGTGCTCTGGCACAGACTGCAGAGATGTCCAGCCAGGCCATGAGCATTGCGATCACCCACTCTGCAGAACGCCAGGCCTCCACCATGGACAGACTGGGGACTGACCTGGAGGGGTAAATCGAGCACATTGCAATTGTTGAGATGCGCTCTGACCTGCACACCATCACCCTGACTCTGAGCTCAGGGGCCCATGAAACCCAGGGCGACAAAGGAATTGGGAGCGTGGTCGCCCACCCAGCTCCTGTAACTTGACCAGTTAGCAGCAAGTACCAACCAATCCTAGTGGCAGGAGATGAGCAGCAGCTGCCTCCATCTGGAAGTTCCTCTCATGGTATTTATGAGGAGGGAGCAGCATCTCCTCCTAACAGCCATTGACACAGGCCTCAGCGATTGTTGTGGTGACTATGGATTCGCATGTGTCTGTGCAATAGTCTCCTATAGTGGCCGGCCTCTCAAGGCCTAAGCCACGGAACGGCTTAGTCATCCAGGAGAAGGTGACGGTGGTAGATCAGACGCCACTCTCCAGTGCAGCCGCAAGCGAGAGGAAACACTGCACCAGAGCACGCAAACGTTTTTGTCCATACTCACAGTAGTCACGAAAAGGGGCACACAGGTGACATTTCTTTTTAATTATGTCTGTCTTGTAGGCCTGTGGTTAAACTCAAAAGTCACATTCCCTCATGCTTGGGTTCTTTTTGATAGCCATGGAATGTGTGGCTTGTGGCTGAAGGCGGAAGTAGGATATCAAACTTTAAGGGAGGGCTGGAAGAAATGTGTAAACTAATGGGTAAATGGAGAAAGATTGCATAAAATAGCTTCAGGACTCGCTCATTGTAAGTGCGAGATGGAGGAATATATTTCAAGAGATCTGTAACATAGATGTGGTATGAGGTTCTACAGAAACCGTTGCCATATTAAGAAATTCCTTGCATCACGGCCATCCACCCGGTCAAAGTCGGGGAA
This sequence comes from Carcharodon carcharias, assembly GCF_017639515.1. Lineage (NCBI taxonomy): Eukaryota > Metazoa > Chordata > Chondrichthyes > Lamniformes > Lamnidae > Carcharodon > Carcharodon carcharias. Next base: position 56,816,342 of record NC_054480.1, on the reverse strand, counting down.
TTCCCAGGAGCATCGTCGTGTTCCCTGGCCCCATCCTCACAGTCATCCTCAGGCGACTGGCCCCTTTTTGGCATTTCCTCATCCTCCAGAGTCTCTCCTCTTTGCATTGCAATGTTGTGGAGGACACAGCAGAGCACAACCATTGGGGAGAACCATGAGGAAGAGTACTGTAATGTTCCAGGCATCGGAAACACATTTTGAGGTGGCTGACTGTCTGCTCCACTGTGGCCCTGGTGCTGGCACGACTCTTATAGTACCTCCTCTCTCCCTCAGATCTTGGGACCCTCGCAGGCGTTGTAAACCATCTCTTCAGACGATAGCCCTTATCTCCTAAAAGCCAAACCTCCAATGCATCCAGGCCAGTGAAAAGATCAGGAATTTAAGAACTCCTGAGAATGTAGCCGTTGTGGCTGTTGCCTGGATATCTAGCACACACCTGTATGACCATCTGTTTGTGGTCGCAGATCAGCTACATGTTGATTGAGTGGCATTCCTTCCTGTTAATGAACATGCAGGGCTATCCCGATGGACCCTTGATGGCTACGCGTGTGCAATCGATGATTCCCTGCACCCTGAGGAAACCAACAATGGCAGCAAACCCTCGGGGTCTTTCGTTCTGGCTTCGGGCATCATGGGTAAAAGCTATGTAATTGCCAGACCTCCAGAACTTTGCATCCATGAACGTCTTTATGCAATGATGTGCAACTGGCTGGGTTATCCCTGTCAGGTCACTGGATCCTGCCTGAAAAGAGCCTGTCGCAAACAAGTTCAAAGCCACTGTGACCTTCAGGGCAACTGGCATTGGGTGGTCCCAAGGCAGTTTGACTAAATTACCTCACAAAGTGATCTAACAGTTGCCCTTGAGAGAAACAGTGTCTTCAACACTGAGTCTCATTCATTTGCAGGCCACTGAATCACTGCCTGTATATCCTCATTGCAGCATAGTGTCTTCTGCACCTCCAATGACGCTTTTAAGGCTCCTCCTGATCATCGAGGCCTGGTGCTACTCTGCCCCCACCTTCTGGACCCACAGCCTCCTGGGCGTCCCTCTCATCCCTTAGTCCTCTCACTCTTCTCCTCCTCTTCCTCTTCCTAATCCTCTTCTCCTCCTCATTGAAGGTTGTGCCTCCTGAGAGCACAATCCCCATCTGTGTCTGACAGTTGACACCACTCGCCCAGGGTTATGGACAGAATATTAAATAAGTTTTCAGAAGATGCCTCTCAATGAGAGGACAGTCCATCTGAAGAGAAAGTATCTGAGATTCTACTATGGTCCATGAAATGAGCACTCCATGCAACAAGGTTTCTAAACTAAAACAGAATTACCTGGAAAAACTCAGCAGGTCTGGCAGCATCGGCGGAGAAGAAAAGAGTTGACGTTTTGAGTCCTCATGACCCTTCGTCAACTCTTTTCTTCTCCGCCGATGCTGCCAGACCTGCTGAGTTTTTCCAGGTAATTCTGTTTTTGTTTTGGATTTCCAGCATCCGCAGTTTTTTTGTTTTTATCTCAAGGTTTCTAAGCTGCAAGGCTGAGACTCTGCTCTCAGCTACAATTTAAAAACCTTCTCAAACAAGCTAGATTTAAAAAAAATGGGTTTCCCACCTGATGTGAATCTAACCTTGAACTCTTGATACTCTTTTGAGTAAACCTGTTTCCATCTGTTTCAGATGAAGTTACATTGTTTCATAGTTTGCCATTGTGAGATTTGAACTCTTGATCTTGGGGTTACAAACCCAGTACCATAACCACTTGGCTATTTAGGCCAAGCTTAAAAGCTCTCTGACACAGTCCATCACCAGAAACTTGTAACTCTTTCGAGTACAAACACGTTTCCATCTGTTCCTATTCAGATGAAGTTACATTGTTTCATAGTTTGCCACTGTGGGATTTGAACTCTTGATTCATAGTTTGCCATTGTGAGATTTGAACTCTTGATCTGGGGGTTACAAACCCAGTACCATAACCACTTGGCTATTGAGGCCAAGCTTACATTGTTCCATAGTTTGCCATTGTGAGATTTGAACTCTTGATCTTGGGCTTACAAACCCAGTACCATAACCACTTGGCTATTTAGGCCAAGCCCAATCTAACCTTGAAGGTGTGCTATTGCCTTCTGGCCATATTATTTCAGTCAGAGTGGCTGTTAATTGCCTCAATCATCTTTTAAATTGATATTTGAATAACACAAGCAGGTTTCCGACTTTTTGACCTGATAGTGCATAGTATTATCTGAAACCATTGACATCCGAAACGTGCTGGATGTCATCATGCCACATCATATGCTCCACGAAGGGGGAAATGCTCCCGATCGTCAGCATAAAATTCTACCCCATATCTTGCTCCAGGCTCAATACAAATCAAACACTAAGGAAACCAATGAGAAGGGTAAGGATACTTCATAGCACAGCATATCATAACACCAGAGAGACATGGTCCTGGTTCTCTTCAAGGTTACAAACACAGCAGTATCAGAAGAGTCACTTCTTAAGCCAGACCTCCATGGCTACAACAGGAACATAAGAACTACTGCAGCTGCACTGCAACATGTTGTGTTAATTCAATATGTCAAAATGTAATGCCAGCAATAAAGTTTTACATACTGATACTGCCCTTGGTCCTCTGCCAGAATATATTATTCAAATGAAGAACTGCCCCTTGTTTGGTAAAGTTTGAAAGGAGACTTAACCAATAACTGTTCAAATTGGACTGTTGGAACACACATTAAGCCATACGAGAATTTCAATTCGCTGACTGGCATCTCAGTACATATTTATCAAATCATTTGTTTCCCTCAAATACCAGGATTAGTTTTGGGAGAGATCTGGCACAGTCCAGGTTGCCTCTGGATGCAGGCTGTATCCTGTTGTTATACTGTGTAATAGCCAATGAAAAGCATATGTGATGGCAACTTTAATCAAGATTGAATTTTCCTAGCCAGAAGATCTGTGGTATGAATTGCCAGTGGTTGTATGCTGGGAAATATGAAGAGAAATAAAAAATCTAAAGGGGAAATGTACAACATGAACTATGTGGAAGTGTTCACAGAATCATGAAGTGATCACACTTCTCAAAAATATGAGATAATATACCAATAGGTTTAATTGCTTTCTTAGTGTCATAAAAAAATCAAATCTTCTTTGATTCTTCTATTTAAGAATAGGTTCATTGGTCCTAAACCCAGTGAAACAAGAGTAAAACAACAACTAGAGGATGGAAAATCTGACTAAAATCCACATAGCCAGACATTTAGGGCCTTTGTGCCAATTGCCACCTTCCTGCAGGCCTTTTAGACCTAGTTCTCCTTTACACTGTTCTGTTTAAAAAGAACTCGCAGAGTATGTAAATGTTTATCTAATAAATGACATCGTCTAAAACATGAATAAATGAGAAAAAGAAAAACATTTAAATGAAGGAAAGCTTTTACAGGACTCCCACAATATTGTTTTGTAATTCAGGAAATCAATTCAGCCCTCATTGTTTCATGGATAATGCTTACCCCCTAACTTTGCTTTTAAGCCTCCAAGGTCATAATCACAGGCAAGGTTATTTCCTTACTTTCTTTCATTAACATCTTTTTTGCCTTAGAACTTCTATAATACTCATACCCCACCAACAACGTCACCATTCCTCACCAACAACCTAAGTCCAACTCCTCCTCTCATCTGCTATTAGCTCTTGTCAGCCTTTCAACCTGTTCAACAAATGGTGTGACTTTCCCTTTGATAACTTGATTCCCACAGAGTGCCAATGGTCTTTTCCCCTCGAAGTTCCCTGTACTTCAGTCACCTTTCACAACGTTAAATTTGAAGGTGCCTAATTATTTCTGATCTGGAATTTCCAACAACTTCAAGAAGTATCATGCTCTGCTCTTTGTGCCAAAATATCCAACGACTGTAGTGTTAACAGATAGTGCATGAATCACCCCAAACTTTTCTCCACCACCACAAACCTCTTTGACTGGTTTAAGCTGCTCATTTTATAATCAGCTCTGATGACCTATGCAAAGAGCTCACATAATTCCTTATCTCTAAAATTACGGCCATTCATTCAGCTGCCTATGCTCCCTTCAGCTAACTCTAAATTGTTATTTCTGCATCTTATAATTACTTTACAATCTTTCTATATTATCATTTGCACTTACAGCTGAATCTTCAAAATGTTTTGTGCTACTTACTGTTGTTATCTTGTATACAGACTTGTGTACATGACATTACGTATGGACAATTGTGTGGAGCAGTGCAGTTACTGAGATTACTTGCTTCATTTTAAACTGTGAAAAGGACAGTGGCACACGAAGTATTGATCACATCTATGTAACAAGCTATGATTTTCATTTACAATAATTATAAAGACCTTATGTGCATATGGGAACTGTTATTTTTGATGATACCCTGAATTAGTCAATGGAAAGTGCCATGAGTGAAACATTAAGAAAGGACAGTTCGTCAGATTGATAGCTAGTAGTGCAGTTTCACAGGTTGTATAATGTTATAGATTTTTGTAACAGAATTCTGAATCATCTCTGGACATTATTAGAACAGGTTACTGGGATGTTAAAAATTTAAGTGGAATTTAAAGGTAGCGGTTGTTCCGCAGTAGCAAAATATTATTTTCATTGGATATCCAATGCAGAAAAAATATACCTTGGCAGATATGAACTTCATGAAATCAGACAGAAAATGTTGCTGCCATTCTGGATAAAGCTGCCAATACTGTTCATGTATTGCCCATGGCAGTAGAGCATCTGTCTCTTACTGTACTATGGACACGGTACCAGCTCATCTGTTACAAACACCATTTAGTGAGCTTGGAACATGATTACATTTTCAGGAACTTGCCATGAAGCAATAATAATTTTGCACTTTAGGAATGATGAACTGTACCAAAATTTTATCCTCAACAAACTGCACAGCTCTCATAAAGAATCTAACAGAGATACTGGAGATAAATGTTGTTCATTGTTACGTATATCAGTCAATAGCACAAAACTAAATTAGGTTATGTTTTAAGATTTCAGACTTATTGCTCTGGGAGGGATTTTGTTTGAACTTATTTTACAATATACTATTAACTTATATTTGGCATACAAAGGATTAAATTCACACAAAGCACCTGCTATTTTCAAAACATATTCAATCTGGTAGCTGAAGCTAAATGAATGGTTGACAGAAAAGGCCCCACAAATATCCCCATCCTCAATGATGGAGGAAGCCCAGTACATCAGTGCAAAAGACAAGGCTGAAGCACTTGCAGCCACCTTCAGCCAGAAGTGCCAAGTGGATGATTCATTGTGACCTCCTCCTGAAGTACCCACCATCACAGATGTCAGTCTTGAGCCAATTCGATTCATACCATGTGATATCAAGAAATGTCTGAAGGCACTGGATGCTGTAAAGGCTATGAGCCCTGAAACATTCCAGCAACAGTACTGAAGACTTATACTCCTAAACTAGCTGCACCCTTAGCCAAGCTGTTCCAGTGTAGCCACAACACTGGTATCCAGCAATGTGGAAAAAACCTGCCCAAAGAGCAGGACAAATCCAACCTGGTCAATTACTGTACCATCAATCTACTCTCAATCATCAGCAAAGTGATAGAAGGGGCCGTCAACAGTGCTATCAAGCTGCACTTACCAGCAATAATCTGCTCAGTTTGAGTTCTGTCAGGGCCACTCAGCTCCTGACTTCATTACAGCCATGTCTAAACATGAACAAAAGAGCTGAACACAAGAGGTGAGGTGAGAGTTACTGCCCTTCACATCAAGGCAGCCTTTGACCAAATGTGGCATCAAGGAGCACTAGCAATACTGGAGTCAATGGGAATCAGGGGGAAAACTCTCTACTGGTTGGAGTAATACCAAGCACAAAGGAAGATGGTTGTGGTTGCTGGAGATCAATCATCTCAGTCCCAGGACATCACAGCAGGAGTTCCTCAGGGTAGTGTCTGAGGCCCAACTATCTTCAGCTGCTTCATCAATGCCCTTCCTTCCATCATAAGGTCAGAAGTGGGGATGTTTGCTGATATTTGCATAATGTTCAGCACCATTTGTGACTCCTCAGATACTGAGGCAGCCCATTCCCAAATGCAGCAAGTCCTGGAGAACATCCAGGATTGGGCTGACATGTGGCAAGGAACATTCACGACAAGTACCAGGCAATGACCATCTCCAACAAGGGAGAATCCAATCATCTCCCCTTGATATTCGATTGCATTTACCATCGCTGATTCTCTGTTATCAACATGCTGGGGATTACTATTGACCAGAAACTCAATTTAAGCAGCCACATAAATAGTGTGGCTACAAAAGCAAGTTAGAGGCTAGGAGTTCTGTGCAGAGTGACTCACCTCCTGACTCCCCAAAAGCCTGTGCACCACTTGCCTGGATGAGTGAAACTCCAACAAACACCCCTTATATCATTTTGCTGATAATCAAGAGTAGGCTGATGGGGCAGTAATTGGCCGGGTTGGATTTGTCCTCCTCTTCGTGGTCAGGACATGCCAAGAAGGTCGACACCATCCAAAACAAAGCAGCCTGCTTGATTGGCAGCCCATCCACTACCTCCAATATCTACTCCCTCCATCACAGATGTAAAGTGGTAGCACTGTGTAGCATCTACAAGATGCACTGTAGCAACTGACTAAGGTTCCTTCGACAACACTTCCAAACCCACGACTTCTACCACCTAGAAGGATTCAACCAGTGGGAGCGTGGGAACACCACCAACTGCAAGTGCCATTCCCACCACCTAGCCCACTTCCAGGGCGTGGGGTGGGTATTAAATTCCGCCCATGGAGTTTCGTAGTCATACTATCATATGATCAGACACTGGGCATAAAGTGAACTTCAGATAACAGGGTCATGGAATCTACTTATGTGTTTGTCCAAGGATACTAAACACAAGAGAACATCTAGTGCAAAGCTCAAATATTGAAATATTTCGTAGTTTCCATCAACATGAACTGCTTTACTATATAGAAACCTGATACTCCATATTAGTTGTCCATGTATAAGGTTCTACAGTATGAACTAAATAACTGATGGTCAATTTTAGGATATCAGTTGATGTTAATATATTGATTTGGCTTCTATTGTAATATCCCGTACTTTATATGAATCTGGGGAAAGATTATGTTAAATGTAAAACAATTAACATACCATGTGACCTGCTTGCAAATATTACAAAAAGCATTGCAAGTGCAATTACAATCAATTGTATTATATTAAAAAAAAAAGTGGGCCAGAATTTTATGTCTTGCAGGCGGGCACGCCAGGTCTGAACAGGCGTGAAATTGGGTAAGCGTCCCAACATCATCCAGCTAGTGAACAATCTTCAGGTCAGCAGGCACATACAGGTGTCAGAGCCACACCCGCCAACAATTCAAGCCACATAAGGCTATAAAAAAGGCAACTGTACTTGATTTTATGTTGCTCACGTGATTTTGCGCTCATTGCACAGGCAAAATGGGCAGGCGGGCAGCCCACTTTTAATGAAACCTCCTCCAAGGGTGGGATGAAAACGGTCAGCGGCATTGTTATTGTGAGAAGTGAGGAGTTTAGGAGATAGTTTGCTGCTGGTTGCTTATTTGAATTTGACAGCTTCATCTGTTCTGAACTTCAGTCTTAGCATTTCTAGGCTTCACTTCAGGACTCATTGGAGTCTCCAAGGTCCCCGGGGGATTTAGACTGTGTGGACCCTTGCATGTGGACAGCCTTCTGTTACCTTGGTAATGGGGATTGTGGTCTCTGTTGGTTGCACCACCTCTGAGGAGGAAGAGAGGGGCAGAAGGGAGAGGAGGCCAGGTGTCCCTATGCAGCTTCCAGGGGAGCGACCTGTTGGAGGAGAGGCACAGACACAAGGGTCGCAGGGCCAGCAGGTAGTCCAAGACGGAACGGGCCACAGAAGACACCACTATCCTGCTGCCAGGATTTACAAGCAATGATGCAGCTACCTCAACATGTCCAAGGTGCAAGAGGCTCGGCCTCTCCAGGAAGACCGTGACCTCCATTTGTCAGATGATTGGGACTAAGATCACCTGCAACTGTGTCAGTGGCTCTGACAGTCACAGTGGCCCTGAACTTCTATGCCTCCGGCACTTTCCAGGGGTCAATGGGAGATCTTTGTGGAGTGCCCCAATCAGCTGTCCACAATTGTGTCAAGCTGGCGACAGAAGCTCTGTTCAGGCAGGTAATGATATTTATTCATTTCCATACAGACAAGGCCAGCCAGGCTGAGAGTGAGCCAGAGGGTTTGCAGTGATTGCTGGGTTCCCCCACTACCAGGGCACAATCGACTGCACACATGTGGTCATCAAGGCACCAGTGAGTCAGCTGGGTGCTTTGTCAACAGGAATGGATTCCACTCAACGAACATCGAGATAGTTTGTGACTACAAGACGCAGATTCTGCAAGTCTGTGCTAGGTACCATGGCAACTCTGATGACGCTTATATCCTCAGACACTCACAGGTGCCAAGGCTGTTCACTGCTACAGCTCTACTGGGTGACAAAGACTATCCCTTGAAAAAGTAGCTTCTTAAGTCTCTCCGCTACCCAAGAACAGAGGCAGAGCAGCATTATAATAGGAGTCATGCCTCCATAAGGGCGGTGATAGAGGACCATAGGTCTTCTGAAGATGCACTTCCGATGACTGGACTGTTCAAAGGGAGCACTGCAATGCTCCTCAGAGCACGGGTCACTGATAGTGGTTGCATGCTGTGCTATCCACTATCTAGTACTGGCAAGGAGGGACCCACCAGAGGAAGAGGATCTTCAGGCAGCTCCACAGGTCACAGATGATGAATCCAGTGGTGAGTTTGGAGAGGAGCCCGGTGAGGAGCACAATGAGGAGGTGGAGGCAGTCCTCTGTATCCTTCACTGAGGCAGGAACACTAGTGACACCTCGATCCAACGCTCCTTCAGCTAGCCTGCCAAAGATCTGCTTCCACATCATGCCAGGGCTGCCACCTCCATCCCAGATGTTTGACCTTTTTTTATTCATTCATGGGATGTGGGCTTTGATGGCTAGACCAGCATTTATTGCCCATCCCTAGTTACCCTTGAGAAGATGGTGGTGAGCTGCCTCCTTGAACCACTGCAGTCCATGTATTGTAGGTACACTCACAGTGCTGTTAGGAAGGGAATTCCAGGATTTTGACCCAGCAACAGTGAAGGAACAGTGATATATTTCCAAGTCAGGATGATGTGTGACTTGGAGGGGAACTTCCAGGTGATGGTGTTCCCATCTATCTGCTGCCCTTGCCCTTCCAAGTGGTAGTGGCCGTGGGTTTGAATGGTGCTGTCGAAGGAGCGTTGGTGAATTCCTGCAGTACATCTTGTAGCTGGTACACACTGCTGATATGTGTCGGTGGTGGAGAGAGTGAATGTTTGTGGATGTGGTGCCAATCAAGTGGACTGTTTTGTCCTGGACAGTGTCCAGCTTCTTCAGTGTTGTAGGAGCTGCATTCATCCAGGCAAGTGGAGAGTATTCCATCACACTCCTGACTTGTGCCTTGTAGATGGTGGACAGGCTGTGGGGAGTCAGAAGGCGCATTACTCGTTGCACAATTCCTAGCCTCTGACCTGGCCTTGTAGCCACAGTATTTCTATGGCTAGTCCAGTTCAGTTTCTGGTAAATGGTAACCCCCAGCATGTTGATAGTGGGGGATTCAGTGATGGTAATGCCATTGAACATCGAGGGGCGATGGTTGGATTCCCTCTTTTTGGAGATGGTCATTTCCTGACACTTGTGTGGCACGAATGTTCCTTGCCGCTTGTCAGCTCAATCCTGGATATTCTCCAGGACTTGCTGCATTTGGGAATGGGCTGCCTCAGTATGTGAGGAGTCGTGAATGGTGCTGAACATTATGCAACCATCAGCGAACATCTCCACTTCTGACCTTATGATGGAAGGAAGGTCATTGATGAAGCAGCTGAGGAGAGTTGGGCCTAAGAAACTACCCTGAGGAATTCCTGCGGTGATGTCCTGGAGCTGAGATGACTGACCTCCAACAACCACAACTATCTTCCTTTGTGCTAGGTATGACTCCAACCAATGGAGTATTTTCCCCCTGGTTCCCATTGACTTTTGCGAGGGCTCCTTGATGCCACACTCAGTCAAATACTGCCTTGATGTCAAGGGCAGTCACTCTTGCCTCACGTCAGGAGTTCAGCTCTTTTGTCCATGTTTGAACCAAGGCTATAATGAGGTCAAGAGCTGAGTGTCCCCGGCGGAACCCAAACTGAGCATCAGTGAGCAGGTTATTGCTAAGCAAGTGTCATTTGATAGCACTGTTGATGACCCCTTCCATTACTTTACTGATGATCGAGAGTAGGCTGATGGGGCAGTAATTGGCCGGTTGGATTTGTGCTGCTTTTTGTGTACATGACGTACCTGGGCAATTTTCCACGAATCCGGGTACATGCCAGTGTTAGCTGTACTGGAACAGCTTAACGAGGGGCGCGGCAAGTTCTGGAACACAAGTCTTCAGCACTATTGCCAGGATATTGTCAGGGCCCATAGCCTTTGAAGTATCCAGTGCCTTCAGCCGTTTCTTGATATCACGTGGAGTGAATCAAATTGGCTAAAGGCTGGCATGTGTGATGCTGGGGACCTCCTGAGGAGTCCGAGATGGATCATCCACTCGGCACTTCTGGCTGAAGAATGTTGCAAATGCGTCAGCCTTATCTTTAGCACGGATGTGCTGGGCTCCCCCATCATTGAGGATGAGGCTATTTGTGGAGCTACCTCCGCCAGTGAGTTGTTTAATTGTCCACCACTATTCACGACTGGATGTGGCAGGACTACAGAGCTTAGATCTGATATGTTGGTTGTGGGATCGCTTAGCTCTGTCTATCACTTGCTGCTTATGCTGTTTGGCACACGAGCAGTCCTGTTTTATAGCTTCACCAGGTTGACTCCTCATTTTTAGGTATGCCTGGTGCTGCTTCTGGCATGCCCTCCTGCACTCTTCATTGAACCAGGGTTGATCCCCTGGCTTGATGGTAATGCTAGAGTGGGGGATATGCCGGGCCATGATTGTATTCGAATGCAATTTTGCTGCTGTCGATGGCTCACAGTGCCTCATAGATGCCCAGTCTTCATTTGCTAGATCTCTTTGAAACCTATCCCATTTAGTACAGAGGTAGTGCTACACAACATGATGGCGGGTATCCTCGGTGTGAAGGCAGGACTTCGTCTCCACAATGACTGTGTGGTGGTCACTCCTACCGATACTGTCATGAACAGATGCATCTGCGGCAGGCAGGTTAGGGAGGATGAGGTTAAGTGTGTTTTTCCCTCCTGTTGCTTCCCTCACCACCTGCTGCAGACACAGTCTAGCAGCTATGTCATTTAGGACTCGTCCAGCTCGGTCAGTAGTGGCGCTACCGAGCCACTCTGGGTGATGGACATTGAAGTCCCCCACCCAGAGAACATTCTGCACCCTCAGTGCTTCCTCCAAATGACGTTCAACATGTGACATATGGAGCACTGATTCATCAGCTGAGGGAGTGCTGTACAGGTAATCTGCAGGATGTTGCCCATGTTTGACCTGATGCATGAGACTTCATGAGGTCCGGAGTCCATGTTGGGGACACCCAGGGCAACTCACTCCTGACTGTATCCACTGTGCCGCCACCTCTAGTGATGGTGATGGTGGAGTCTGGGTTATTATCTGTAAGGTATGATTCCGTGAGGATGACTATATCAGGCTGTTGCTTGACTAGTCTGTGAAATAGCTCTCCCAATTTTGGCACTAGCCCCCAGATGTTAGTAAGGAGGGTTTTGCAGAGTTGACAGGGCTGCGATTGCCGTTGTCGTTTCCGGTGCCCAGGTCGATGCTGGGTGGTCCATTCGGTTTCATTCCTTTTTTGTGTCTTTGTAACGGCTTGTTACAACTGAGTGGCTTGCTGGGCCATTTCAGAGGGTAATTAGGAGTCAACCACATTACTGTGGGACTGGAGTCACATGTAGGCCAGACCAGGTAAGGATGACAGATTTCCTTCCGCAAAGGACATTAGTGAACCAGATAGGTTTTTGCAACAATCAACAATGGTTTCATGGTCATCACTGGACTTTTAATTCCAGATTTTTATTGAATTTAAATTCCACCATCTGCCATAATGGGATTCGAACCCAGGTTCCCAGAGCACTACCCTGGGTCTCTGGATTACTAGTCCAGCAACACTACCACTACACCATCACCTCTTCCCCTTTCCTTTGAACCCAAAGTCCATTCAGTGCCTGTGCAATAAAGTTTAGAGCCACTCACATCCAGCATTAGATGCTGGCGTGCCCTGCACCTATAAAACAAGTGAAGCTTATTCAGGCCATTAAGATAAAAGCAAACTTTATATCATGTTGGCATTCACATCCAATGAAAATAACATTATATGAGGCAGAATTTAGCCCTCGTCGGGTGGGCTCGGCAGCGGTGGGCAGAAGTGTTCGGGAAGCCGACTGTCACCCGCGATCAGGGCCGGACCACGATTTCACACTGGCTATCCAATTAAGGCCCGCCCAGCTTGAAATTAACTGGCAGGGATCATGAGGGGGAAGTGCGAGCGGGGCAATCGGGGAACTTCTTGCATGCGCGCGAGTGCGTGCTTGAAAAATGTCCCTGAGGCACAGAGCAGCTTCATGGAGATGAACAGCTTTCCAAAAACACAATGAAGTTTTATAAAATATTATAAAACATGTCCCCTCATGTGACTGTCACATGAGCAGGTCAAGTTATTAATTACATTTTAAAATTTCAATTTTATTTTTATTTGCTGTTGGAAGCCTCATCCCGCCCGTGGATGTGGCTTCCTGAAAAGTGCAAAGGCTGCTTGGCCTTTTCGCCTGCCCGCCAACCATAAGGTCAGATGGGCAGCGAAAAATTTCATTCAATTAACTTTTTAATGGCCTTAGCAGGCCTTTTAATTGTTGGCGGATGGGCTGCCGACACCAGCGTGGGCCCACCGAACAAAATATCGCGCAACTGCGCATCATTTTACGCTCGAGTGGGTCATGCATACACCTGCACGCCAAGGTAAAGATTCTGTCCATGTTATTAATGGTCATGCCAGTAAACAGATTAACCAAACATGGCAGAACAGAAGCCTCCATGCCGAAGATAAATAGGTGGAACCAAACAACATTTTATTCATCCTTAAGCTTCATGGGGAAAATATCTTGAGAGTAAAGGCACTTTAGTTAGCTTTACTTCATTAACCAACGGCTGAATGATTAGACCAAAGATTTAATCTTGCCAGGGTTTAACGTACTACAATAAGTTAACTGAGAAATTATTCAAATTTCCTGTTCTAACAAATAGAAGCAATCCTGTTTAAAAGTGGTTTGTAATTTTTGGTGGTAAAATGGGAAATATGGCAACTAAAGAAAAGACATGAAGGAGGAATTATTCAAAGAGAAGAAATAGAACTTCTGCCACACTTCCAGCAAGGGGCATGGCAGCGGAATGAGAGCCGCACTGAGAAAACTCTTGACCTTTGGGATTCACCAAGGGTACAGTAGCATTTTGGTATGTCTCTGGAGTAGTTATCCAGAGAAGATCAGCTGACATTTCCAGCCGCTGGTAAGGCCATTGTTCTAGCCTCCTGGATAGACTCGGAAGATTCTCCCCTGGCAACCTTCAGGGAGCTGCCTCTGCCAGTTTTAAAGTGCCTGTCAGGTTGCCATTGGACCCGGCGCCCGACAGACTCCGGCCCCTGTCTGGCCCTTCCTGACCATTGAGAAGGCGTGTTTCATGCTGGGCGGACCTTAATTGGCCGTCCAGTACAAAATTGTGTTTGCAATACGACTGCAGTCGGGAGAAGATTCCACACCCACTTCCGATCCTACTGACTTGGCACACACGCCAAGCGTGAAATTCAGGCCGTGGTTGACAATGTAGCTCTTCCTTTCAGAGATTCACCATGACAGGTTTGTTTACTGTTTATAAGAGATTTGAAAAGAGAAGTTTCTAGCAGGTATAAAAACTTGACTGCTGAAAATTAAAACAAAATCAATAAATGTTAGAAATGAATAAAAAGGCAATTAGAATCAGAAGACGGGCTAACATTTTAGATGTGGCCCTTTGCTGGAACTGTAGGTTGTAAGGTAGAGTTACACACAAATTTTCACATCTTTCTGATGTTCTTCAGCCGATTACCCAATGAGTATAATTTTCCGTGCCCGTTGGCGCCGGGTGCGATCGGCGGCATGAGCGGATAATAAAGCAAGAAGGCCAGAAATCGGTTTGCAATCATTGCTCAGCCCGTTGATGGCGGACCACGTTTCCTGCCATAGGATGTCGGGGACCTCATTGTAATTCATCTCCATATCATTATTAGGCCAGCCTGGCAGAATCGTTCCCAACCACTGCACCCCCGCCTGTGGTGAATTGTCTGTCCACATTGGTGGGAAAGTATGCTATGTGTTTCACAACAGCACATAAAAGGTGTGTACTTAGTGGGCTGCACTTTAAGCAGAACTTGAGGTGAGTTCACAGTAATGTTGCATAGTGCTTGCCCAGTTCGCCTATTGGACCTCAAGGTTGAGGCACGTTGGGGGGCATGTGTGTGCGTGTGTGTGGGGGGGGGGGGATAGGGGGCAAGGGCTGCCCTGTGGTTAAGGTGACTTAGGGGTGGGGACAAGAGCTACCTTGCAGTTGAAGGTAGTGCTCAAGCATGTTAGGGTGAGGGGTAGGGAAGAGGCCACACATTAGGGAAACCTTCCATAAAGTGACCATTCCTCTGCAGCTGGGACAGTTCAGCCACAACCACATTACCATGTGTGGAGTTGAATCTCTAGCTGATCTGCCAACTCAAGCAACATAGAGGCACGAAAGTACCACCAAGTCCTGCAAAGCTTTTCACCCCTCGGGCAAAGACTGCAAACTAATGAGTGTTTTAGTTGGTTGACTGGGCACATTGTACAATCTTCTTGCTAAAGCTGGTCAAGGAGCAACTGCTAGTGGGGGTGCTCATAGCTCCTTGCAATAGCATCATCCCAGTTTGGACCAGTCTCTCCCATGGTTCAAGCTAACAGCGCAGCCACGCAGTCTGGGTTAGGAGAATGCCTGTGCCTGAGCTGAGAGCACAGCGTGCAGTCCAATGGGCAAAGCTGCCGCCAATCGGTCGGATGGAGTAGGGTGGAGGTGATTGGGGTTTCGGGCAGTCATGCAGTATACTAAACTCTGGCCATCCAAGTGGTGGCCAGCACTCTCCGGGATGCTTTAAGGAGCCTTCAGACTTAACCAAGGGAGGTTCTTAGTATACCCATGCTAACACATGGATCTCTCTCTCTCTCATCCTGCAGGAGGAGTACATCAGAAGCACATGGAGCCTGGTGAACTGGCTGTATGCTTCGTGGTGTCCAGAGAGTGCACACGACGGAGAAGAGAGCAACGAGCTGCCTGGCTGTGCAGAGGGAGGAGCTGCACCCTCAGGAAGAAAGGACAGTTAGGGCTCCCGCACATGCTGCTGAAGAGCCATAGTGAGCCACCATTGGACAGCACTTAGCTGGACTCAAGGTCTATAGATGCCGTCTTTCATTCCTGCAGATGACCAATAACCAGTGTTGTCGAAGACTGCGCATGTCTAGGGAAATGATCAGTCACATCTGCCAACTACTGCAGGATTTGGCGCCACGGGGACATGAAGGGCATCCACTGCCAGTGGCCGTGAAAGTGAATGTGGTGCTCAATTTTTATTTTACTGGTGACACAGGTGACCTCTGTGGGATATCACAAGCCTCCACCCACAATTGCATCCATGAGATCACGGGTGCCACCTTCCCCATAGCACACAACTTTGTGCATTTCACCCGGGACCAAGAGAGCCAGGATATAAGAGCCATTGGATTTGACCAGATCTCAAGCTTCCCACAGACGCAGGGTGTGATCGACTGCACTCAAATGGCGCTCAAGTCCCTGTCGCAACAAGCGGTCAATAATGTCAAATGCAGCTGGTGTGCAACCAACACAAATGTATCCTGCAGGTCTGCACAGGGAGTGCCAAGACTCCTACATTCGCAGTTGGACACAGATCCCTGACATCTTCCGGGGTCCACAGAGGCTGCAGGGTTGGCTCCTCGGGGACAAGGGCTACCTGCAGTGGTTGATGACACCCGTATGGTGGCCTCAGACTGCAGCAGAGCGAAGGTATATTAAGGATCCTGCTGTAACTCACCAATTGGTCGAGCAAACCATCGGGATACTGAAAATGAGGTTCCGGTGCCCGGAGCAGTCTGGTGGAGTCTAAAATATAGTTCACAGAGAGTGTCATGCATCGTCATCACCTGCAGCACCCTTTACGACCTAGCGCTGCAACGGGGAGACAAGCTGGCTGAGGAGGAGATATTGGAGCTGGAAATCTCCTCTGTTGAGGAGTCGTCGGCTGTTAAGATGAGAAGGTTCTTGAAGGCAGCGATGACGGTGATAAGGCGCTCGTGCTGGCCAGACGAAGGAGGTGTGCTCAGGAGGCCCTCATAGCTGCTAGATTTATAGATGATGATGATGACATGTAGTGAGGTGACCCCATGGATTCTCACATTGCATCTATGAATGTTTGACTCCATTCTGGTTTATGGCGCACATACCCTCTGTGATAATGGTCCAGTAATTGAGATGCAGTGAAGGCCCTAATATCCATTCGATTGCAGGAGGATAATGATGACATGCAGTGAGGACACTCTGTAGACCTTCACACAGCCTCTGTGAATGTCTGACTCCTGTGTGACTGAGAGCAGCTCACTTGTGCTCTGTGATCAGGGTCATATCATAGAGATGCAACCATGAAATTTTAAAAACATCTGACCCTTTGTCAGCCTTCAGCACCTGACCCCTTCAGAAGCACAGCATCACGGATCACAGATGTTGAAGAACTGGGGGCCAGCCACACCTTCAAGGTGCTGAGAGCACACAGAGAGATTGATGGAGCTCTGTGACGCCTGTCCACAACAGTCTGGCAGCTGTGACAAGCACTGTCGAGGTGCAGGCATCAGTAATATGTCCAGGGAGTGTAAGGCTGGACCATCACTTTGGTCTGAAGGCTGCACAGAGCACAGGGAAGAGGCCCTGGACTGAGACACCTGCCTTTATCTTGTACAGAAAGGTTTCACACCTGAGTGACACGAACACTGCTAATCAGAACAAGGTGGCATAGGCAGGGAGATATTCTTGGTAGTTTATTGACAATAGTGAACAGTATGTACAAGTGATTAACACCCATGACCAGGCTATGCAATTATATCTTCTTAACTTTCCTAACCCTGCTGCTACATCTTGGTGCTCTGTGGACATCCACAGTGAAGGTGGAGGCAGCTTGCTGACTGCAACGCCCTGTCTGTGATGACTTTGGAGGTATCCTCTGGAGGGCTGAGACCTGGAGGGCACCGGCCTGCTTTCAGGACCTTGCTGTGTGGCAGTGGCACCCTCTTTGTCCTGTGGAGCTGGAGCTGCTGATGTCATAGATGAGGGGATTCGGATGAGCCAGACACTCCTGGAGTCACCTGGATGGATGCCCATGGGGTGGAGGGAGGTTACACATGCTTATCCTCCTCCATTTAGTCCGAGGGTCCCTGCCTTTCTCATTGAGGAGAAGGGGTAACTGGAGTGAGATCAAGCTGTCCCGCATCCCTCTCGCCTACAAACGATTGGAGACCAACTATGGCATTGGCAATGGAGTTCCAACATGCAGCAGTGCAGGAGCAACGTCCTGGACCATGGTCTCCGCCATCCTACCAGCATTGACCTAGGTGCACTGGCATGCCGGCGCTATCACCTCAGACTGAAGGTGGACGGACTCCTCCAACGTGCCTCACAATCTGAGGAGTACAGCGGACATCCCTACCTGATGTTTCTGAGCTTGTCTTTGCAGCTCCATCAATTGTGACATGCCTGAATCCAGAGGCTCGTCATCTGACTCGGACTCAGCAAATTTCAGGCCTCCAGCAGTCCTTCGAGTGCCAGATACCTGGGAAGTTCCTGCCCCCACTGCTATGGGTCAGAAAGTGCGATGTGCTCACCTGATTGTGATCTCGAGGCTATTCTAATGCTAGGTCCCGCCGAGGTGTGTGTCTTTCCGCTGGTGGAGGGTGTGGGTGAGCGCTGTGATGAAATTTCAGGGAGGGTGCCTTCACATTCCTTTTCAGAGGTTTCTTTGGAGCTTGAATGGAGGCCCTGGGTCATGGACTCCATCAGTTGTTTCCCAGGTGTGCCTGCAAAGGCAAGGGGAGATAATTAGTGCGTGGCAGTGGCCTGTGAAAGAGGACACATCACACACAGGTTGTCTGATGGATGTTGCACTGCTGGATCCTCATTTGGTACAGCAGCGCCAACCTCACCGTCAGCACAGGATTGGTCCTGGTCATCGCTGGCCAGCTGGATGTCTATGGTTTCAAAGTCCATGAGGACCTTGATTTCAGGCGTTACTCCACCAGTCTGTGACCTCTCCCCCTTGTTGTGTGCCAGTTTGTCCTGCATGAATAGAGATGGAGAGAGTGTAAGCAGGACACCTGCCAGGCCAGGTGATAAGTGTGCCTGGCATGTGTGGATGATGAGTCATCCCATAGATGGGATGAGGACAATGAAGATGTGTGTGAGTGTGTGAATGGTGATGCCCTTGAGCTAGCAATGAGTGAGGGCCCTGTGGACATGTGGTGGGTTTGTGATTGTGAGAACAGAAAGTGATGAGAAGAGTGACTTACCCTGGTGGAACAAAGGAGATCATTCATCCTCTTGTGGCACTGGGAGGGCTGTCCTCTTTTGCAGGGTGTTGGCACTGAACACCTCTGCCACTGCCTCCCAAGCCAGAGTGGTGTCGTTGCTGCCCATCTTACAGCCAGAGCGGGGTAGAGGACATCACGGTGAGCCTCCACAGCGTCCAAAAGGCGCTCGATGGGTGCATCATTGAACCTGGGGGCTGCAGTCTTTTTATCTTTTGGGGCCATGTCTTCTGTGCAGCAGTCATGGGCTGAAAGCACTAAGAGATGTGCACGCAGCTGCACTTTAAATGAGTCCAGCGTGATGAAGCAACAATCATGGTGTGGCAGGTGAATAACGGCCCGTCTGCCATGGAAATGGCGTGTTTCCCGGGAATGCATAATTAATGCAGTGGTTTGGGCGATACGGCATGAGAAGCCAACATTGTGGTCACGGGTAATCGCAGTACCCACCGATTACCGCACTTAGTGCAAATCTGGGATCCTTCCACCCAAATTATTTTTTTAAATATCGGTTTGTTGTAAATAGTTTCAACAACACATGGATAAATGTAAGCTTTATGCACACAGAGTTCAAACAATGCACCTCACTACACAGAAAGCATCTTTTATATGTAATTATTACAAAGTTATAATATGGAGATTTATAAAGGATATAACACAAAAAGAGCACAAAATTCCACTTGTGGCTGCCATGTCATTGAAGGGGTCAATCAGACAAGAACAACAGAAGAAAAATCTCAACCACAACAAAACAATTCAGCTGTTTTATTTCGTAGTTAAAAATAAATTGTGATTGCTTTTCTTTCAAATACACATTTTGAGAACTAAACATTATGATGTTATTTCTGCCAACCATGTTCTGATGAGAAGCTACAGAGAAAAGGTCTTGCTTCCTGTCCATTTGTCATAATATCAATCTTCAAATGGGGCAGTGTTCCCGCAGTTTAGGAAAAATACTGGAAACCAATGAGTGGAATCATTCCAGATTTGCACTAAGTGCTGTAGCGGGCAGGAAAAAGGATGCTTTACCAGCTGGCTGCAATGGCACGTCTTCACGACATATCATCCTAATCCCAATGTGGCGTGTGACCAAGCCGTACAATGTGATAAACTGTCTCCTGTGGCTCAATAAAGCTACCACTGTTTTATCCATTTATGTCCAACAGTCCATCCCAACTTAGTAACTGAAAGGGAGCTAGACTCTACAGAGATGGTCTGGCATCAGACCATGGAGTTCACCATTACATGTGGACTACAAATTCCATGGAGATTTGATTGATCAAATGGCGATATGTAATCATGATTAGTTTTAACAACTTGTTTTTTTGCTATCTTTGTAAAAGGTTGTTTAAACATGAGCACTAATGTTTTATCATCAAGTGGATTGGCATAAAATAATTATTGAATCTTCTGGTGTGAGGAAGGAGTAGAATTATATTGTACAGTTGAAATGAGATGCTTTCCCTTTGTTTACAGTAAGTAAATACACTGTCAAGGGTGATATGGAGCCACTTGTGTCAGGATGTTCTAAGTTCCAATCTGATATGTACCAAATTAGATTGTCTAAACTGGGATTTCAATGGACCCATTCTGCACTTGTCTTCAGTTATGGACGTAAGGGAGGGTGGAGGGTTTGGAGATAGGGGCATAGGTGTAGGGGGCAGGAGGGGGAATATATGAGCCAGAATTCCTGACCAGTATAGCAATGTATGTACATCTCATGTTCCAACAGACATCAGCTATTAAAAGAAACATAAGAAAATGGAAATAAATAAATATTAACCCATCATTTTAATTGCTATCTACTAGATCACAAAACCTATTATGTAAAATTACTACAGTGATTGTGAAACTTTTCCAGACTGGGCCCTTCATAAAGTTTGTTTATTTTCTAATCAGGGGAGGTGTTGGGTATAGGAAATTTTGATTTTTGTTATTTGGTTTGGTGCAATGTGCAAGAGACATAATGGTAAATCAAGTATATTTTGGTAATCTGGTCATAGCAAATTAATATAATGGATTTTTATTTCAAGTTTTTTCATGTTACTGAGTAATTCTCAAAAATCCACACTTTCCTTTACTTCCTAACTCTCGCATCCGTGTACTTGCTTTGAATCCAGCAGTCACTGATCCTCTGCTCTTCGTACTATCAGATCCCATTCTGGCTTTAATATGGTTGACTTATCAGTTGGTCACCACAATCTTGCATCTTGCAGCACAGAGAATGAGACGTTTTCAATATATCCAACTTCAGGGACAGCGCTGAGATCTTCTCCACTGTCCAGCAGTGGCAGTTCACCAGAAGAACTGGGAGCACAGCCAGGAGGAAGGTGGTTGCCATCATTCCCGTGTTCACTGAGATGACAATGCCCAGGTTTGTGGTCCTCAGGAGAGATGCATGATGATGCTGAAGACAGTGAATTGAGGCTTGGGAGCTGACTGGTTGTTTTACCATATTGTCGAGCAGGATTCAGACACCTGTTCCACCCCCAACATCTTGGGTGGCCACAAACAGCATGGCCCTCCACATTGTTTCCGGCAGTCCGCTAGTGGGATCTGACCTCCTGCTGACCTCTCACTCACTCAGCCAGGTCACTACCTCTAGGTTATACCCCAATCCAAAGCCTCATCCTCAGCCCAGTGCAGGCACTCAGCAAAGTTCATCAAGCCAAGGCCGCTGTCCACTACCAGCTCCCAGTGCAGGCCCTGAAGCAACCACACATTACCCTGGTTCCCTGACTTGAAGAAACAGTCCTGAATCAGGTAAGGAAGATTACTGGAAGCTTCCTTCGTGCTGTGTTATGGCTGTGTCCCGTGTGGCTGTAATGAACAGGGAGGTAGACAGCAGGCAGCAGTCTGTTTGGGGCAGGAACATAAAGCAGCCTATTTACATATTTTCCTATGGAAATTTTTTTTATCGCATTTTTGTTCAGCACACAGTTTTTCTGGAACACATTAGTTGAGCTAAACAAGGGGTAGCTGTATCTGTTCAGTTTAAGCTCATGTTATATTTCTATTTTACCACT
Source organism: Carcharodon carcharias (assembly GCF_017639515.1). Classification (NCBI taxonomy): domain Eukaryota; kingdom Metazoa; phylum Chordata; class Chondrichthyes; order Lamniformes; family Lamnidae; genus Carcharodon; species Carcharodon carcharias. The sequence continues at coordinate 56,794,606 of NC_054480.1, read as the reverse complement.
GTTTCATCAAAACAATGGTATTCAAGGAAGGCATCATGAAGACAAAATGGTTAACTAAAATAACCTACTATTTTTAATAGTTTGTTTCTCTTCGGCAGCAGCCAGCTTACCTTGTGATAACATCGGAAATATGCAGCTCGTTCATCTGAAAACTTCTCCAGTCGTTTTGGGCCTTTGCTGGATGCCTTCTTTAGCACAAGCCAGCATCTCTGGTAAATCTAAAATGTACAAAAGCAAAAGGAAACTAATTGATTCAATGCTTTCTCTTGTGGCCTGTGATTATACTGCACTTATGAGAAAAAAAAAGCTATAGCTAAAGCAAACATGATACCGAGTTCCATTTGTAGCACTATCTATTGTTGCAGTTGCTGTTTTTCAGGTAATGCCATTACACTATCCAAAAGAGAGCAGGGAGGTCTGCCAATATCCTGGCCAACATTCCTCTCTGAATCAGTTATTTATCTGTTGTTTGTGGAACCTTGCTGAGTGCAAATTCACTGCTTAATTTACCAACAAACAACTATGACTGCATTTCAGAGAGAAATTCATTGGCTGTACAGAGCCTTGGACCATTCTGAGGATGTGGTAAAGCACTATATAGATGCAAGTTCTTTCATTTGAAAATTCAATTTCATCTCCTTTTCTTGCTGAATTAAACACAATCATTCTGCTACTACTTGTGTTACAAGTTCTTTCAATCCTGTGCTGAAATATATGTGAAAAAGCAGAATTTGCAGTCTCTCAATTATTTGCCAATTTTCATAATCTACTAACTGGTTGGTTTTCTCTCCTTTTTAGGATAATTCTAGTGTAATTATTGGCTTCTATCCTTTCAACAATTTCAAAGAATGAAGTAGAAGATTGAAAGAGCAATTACTGAAGTTGAATCACAACTATGGACCAATTTCTTCTTTAATGTACCTTACACTATGTATCTCACAACAATTATGAGTGTCTAACACTTTATAACAAAGTATATTCAAATTTTCTCTCTCTATTTCTATCTCTGTCCCTCTGATTTCCAACCAGTGCCCCTGCCTACTGTCATGCCAGTGCAGGCATGAAAATATTACACTTTTTAAAAAAGACTGTATTCCTTTTAAAATGGATCCTAATAAACTGTTAAGCTAGCTTTTGCAACTTCAACAGACTAAGAAGCTTCCAGAAAGTTCTGAATTGAATTATAACATGCAGGGTTACCCCTACCCCCTCCCAACCTTCCCGCCATCCCCACATTGAATGGACATGCCTAAACAGCACTCCTCCATGGAATGTTACACCTGTTATTGTTGAAACTTACTCCAAAATAGAGAAAATAGACACCTAGACTCTGACCCCAAGTTTGCAACATAACAAAGGAACGCTATCAAGACCAATTATCTGGAAGCAAAGTTCAAAAGACCACCATTAAATATCAAGGCTTTTGACCATGTGGCTGAAAATAACTCTTTACTACTAAAAGACCATCATTTGCAATCTATTGTGGATCAATAGTTGCTAATCACATGACTGAAAATATTTTATTGCAAAATTCAGAAGGGCCCTGGGCAGTCTGCAGACTAACATCAATAATGCCACAACTGTAGGGAAAGACTGTGCCATCTTGCCCATCAGGAACTGCAAGGTTTAAAAGTCTTTTGAGAAGCCTGTTTCTGAAATGCTCCAAATTCACTGGGAAAGAAATTGGACCTCCGGTTACAAGAGCCTCCAGTGCCTCCCCACATGACCTACTGAGCAGCCTTCCCTTAGAAGAAACCCTGCAGTTAATCCGGACCTGACCCCAGCCATCTGAATTTAACTGAACTACACTTCCAGAGTGGAAAATCTCCCTCCCTCACTGGACTCTCAATGACACTTGAACTGCTAACTAATATGTGTTTGCTTTTAATATTTGTAGTAGTGCACTACCTTCTTTAATTGTGTATTTGTTGGGTGTGTGGTGTGTGATTGACACAACATTAGACCGTTCAGGGTGAGTATATCGATAAACCATCCTCTTGTTTAAATAAATGGAATTCTGCTGCTATTGGCTGCACACTATTGGGAGTTTGAGAACACATATATTAGCCTTTGCAAAAATATACTACACTGATTACAGACAGAAGGGAAGGGGGTTGGGGGTTTCAGTTCATCTCTCTCCCCTGTCTGTAACATTACTCTCTACCCCAATGGATTCCATTTCCAGATAGAGCTGTGGAGGCAAAACATCTGGAATTGTTTAAGAAACAATTCTATTCTGCAATGGCAGTTGAAGGTGTGACTTTGGAATTTTTACTGGATGGATGAACTAAGCTGAACCGGATGGCATTCCACATTCAAATTTACACTGTTTTTAAAGGCTTCAATGACCCCATGTGAAAGACAGCAGCTCCAACTTTTTACTCATCTACCCTGGTATGTCACTCTTTGCCTCAAAGTGCAGAGGGTGAGATTATTTAGGCACCTTTGAATGTATTATGTTTTTGTTTAAATTAAAATACTAATATTTACTAACTTTAAGATAGTTCAAATTAATATATCAAAAAAAATTGAAATTGTTTTTAATGAAGTAGCTCCCTTAATATTTTTCAGTTCCAAAATTGTGAAAACATTCCTTTTTCTAACTACTTATGTGTCGATATATCTCATTAGCAATCGCATAACATAATGTAGCTTTCTTATAATACAGAATCTCTTCATATTCTGAAACGTAGTTGCTATATATTCTTATATCAAGACAATTAATGTGTCTCTATATATCTTTCGTAGAATTTGATCTCACAGATCTTCTTTCTCTGGGAATTTCACTTGGTGATTGCTTTGGTTTTATGTTCCCTTCCTTATTGATTGTTGATCTGTCAGATGGTAAAGATGACATATTTGGGTCAGATCCTTTGCTAGATGATTCAAGAGCCCATTGTTTTTACAATGTTCCATTGATTAGCTTTAAGTAGTGCATTGTGTCCTGTTCGTACGAAGTGCGACCTTGGACATACATGCTTCCTGGTGGTGCTTTTCTGAAGCGATGTATTTGTACTGCAATTTCTAAAAACATATCCTATCACTTAATATCAATGCGGGAAGAAAACCATAGCATGGTGCCTGACATCTTCATAAGAACTTTTGGCCTGTGAAAGCCTCCACTGGGATTGCTGGAAAAATTATCCTAGATGCTCTTCTTCTTCTTCTTCTGCCCTCCCATTTTTGAGCTTCCAGTATTCAGAAATTCATCCCAGTAACATTTGCACTTATGATAACAGGCTCTAATAATCCAGCAGTAAACTAGCAGGGATCACACACATTTATTCTCACTGTCACATGCCATAATCAGATTCTTTATGGGCTGCTTTGACCTCTCTTCAAGTCCATTTCACTATGAATAATTCAGAGTTGAAGCTGTGGGGAACAATCCTATTCTTTGGCAAATTGCATGAACTCAATACTTGGAGATGATGGTCCATTGTTACTAAAGACTTTGTGAGGTATTTGGTGTCTGAAGTAAATAGATTTTGTGCAATTTATCACTTTAATTTTCCAACAGTGTTATGATTTGTGCAACCTTTGGAGAAAATTAAGCATTGATCAAAACTGTCAAAGAAACCCTCTTCCTGTTACTGGAACAAACCCACTTTGTGGCTTTAATTGATGTACTGGGTGCTGTTTCAGCTGTTTACTTGCGAGCTTGACTATATTTTCAGCAGCATTAGAGATTTATTATCAAATAATCAATGTTCTAATTTGTTCTGACCTTTATTTCCATTTAAAAAACAAATTCTCCATGCTAATCCAATAGTTAGGGGTTCTGTATTAATTCAAATTATATATTTATTTTTCTTTTTTTAATGTGATGTGGTTGACCACTTTAACCTGGGTTACTGCATGTTAGTGCCAAATCTTTCAGTTATTTGTGTCTTGCTACTTATGTGTTGAGTAAGATATATGTGAAGTACTATTCCAAAGGCATTATTTCTATTTCACTGCAAAGCAAACACAAACAATTTGGAATGAACTGCTTGCCTTGTCTTGAAAACAATCAGTAGATTGGACTTGTGATAAAAACAAAAAAACTGCGGATGCTGGAAATCCAAAACAAAAACAAAATTACCTGGAAAAACTCAGCAGGTCTGGCAACATCGGTCGAGAAGAAAAGAGTTGACATATTGAGTCCTCATGACCAAAGACCTGCTGAGTTTTTCCAGGTAATTCTGTTTTTTTTTTAAGATTGGACTTGTGTTTGGTGTCTAAGCAAAGGGGACTCATCAAACTAAATTAATAAACTTTGTCCACAAGGAGGACATAAGACTAAAACATAATATAACATAAAAACATAATACAATGACATAAGACAAGCAAACAGGAGTAGGCTGTTGTGATACAATGTGCATGTACCTTTAAGGGTACATATCTTAAATTGCTGCCAATCATTACCACCTCAGACAGGATGTGATGAATTAAGCCCTGACTAGCAGTCAGTCTGCAAGCAGCAGGGTACAGACCTGATGCACTATACATAGCCTCCTAGTAAATCTATTATTACGCAAGAGTATTATGCATAAAAGGTGGAGTGTTACGAATCATTGTACTTCTGCAGGTTTACAGGTCTCTAATCTGACCCATGATGTATCAGTTAAAAGCTTAATTGGTCTTTCAGGATCACAGAACTACAGTACTACTCCCCATTTGGTGATTTCAGGCACCTATAGTAGTCTTTTGTAATAGTTTATTTTTAAAATATGTGATATGTTTTTGGAAAGACTTGCTATAGATTTATTCAGCTGATTGATCATCCCTAGAAATCCCCTGCAGGCGTTTGTTGCACTGTGGAAGTGGCATCCATTCAACAGGTCAGACTTTCATGTTTAATAGCTTCAAAAGTGATGATGTCACTAACATATTTCAACTCAGTGACACCACATGTCTGTCTTTATTACACCTTAGTTTGACACTTCAAGAATTTTCTACAATTCCCCATTGGTTAAACCCCACACACTGTTAGGTAGCCTATTCAATTATTGATTATGTCTGCATGTTTATTTATGATGTGGATGTTTCTGTGATTTATTTCTAGAGTAGAACCTGTGCCACAGCCAAGTTCTGAGAAAGTTGTGCGTAGCATATTAAATGTATAACCTGCTATATTAGATCCAATATCTGAGGATCTTTCTAACCTGCTAAAATAGCTTTCAGAAATTAAAATGTTTCCTTTTAATAATCCTGTTTAGATCTCCAGGTGCAAGTAAATTCCAAATTAATAATAACTTTGTAAACATAATTCCTTTTGTCAATATTTACTAATCATTTCACCTATTCCATTGATTTATCAACTTGTTTGTGACTTACCATTCTATAATGCCCCTTTTCTAATTTTGCTCATTATTCAAATGTGAATTAATGGAGTAACCTGTCTATTTCTCCAGAACTGTTATTTCCCTTGCTAATCAGACCTTGAAATAGATCATTTTATTTTTGTCTGTGTTCCCTTCATCTTTGTGCTGATATTGCAGGGATCTTTTTTTCTAAAATTAAATTAAAAACACTCAGACTTAACACTGACTAGACATCTTTTAGCACACTGTAACTAACAACTTGTACTTGCATTGTTAAAGTGGTGCTACCAGCAAATATGTTGGCTGGTATGCCTGTCGAATATCTATTGCCTTGACCTTCAACAATGTTTTGAAAATCACTGAGGGCCACTCAATTCCTGACCTCATTCCAACCATAGTTCAAACATGGACAAAAGAGCTGAACTCCAGAGATGAGGTGTGAGTGACTGCTCTGCATGACCTCAAGGCCACATTTGACTGAGTGTGGCATGAAGGAGCCCTAGCACAACTAGAATCAATAGGAATCAAGGGAAAACTCTATGCTGGTTTGAGCCATATCTACCACAAAGGAGGATGCTTGTCGTTGTTGGAGGTCAAACATCTCAGCCCCCGAACATCACTGCAGGAGTTACTCAGGGTAGTGTCCCAGGCCCATACATCTTCTGCTGCTTCACTAAGACATTCATTCCATCATAAGGTCAGAAGTGGGGATGTTCACTGATGATTGTACAATGTTCAGCGCCATTCGCAACTCCTTAGATACTGGCCCATATGCAACAAGACCTGGACAATATCCAGGCTTGGGCTGACAGGTGGCAAGTAACATTCATGGCACACAAGTGCCGGGCAATGACCATCTCCAACATGAGAGAATCCAACCACCTCCCTTTGACATTCAAAGGCATTACCATCGCTGATTCCCCCCACTATCAACGTCCTGGGGATTACCATTGATCAGAAATTGAACTGGACTAGCCATGTAAATAGTGTGGTTATTAGAGCAGGTCAGCAGCTGAGAATTCTGCGGCGAGTAACTCACCTCCTGACTCCCCAAAGCCTGTCCACCATCTACATTGCACAAATCAGGAGTGTGATGGAATACTCTCCACTTGCCTGGATGAGTGCAGCTCCATCAACACTCAAGAAGCTTGACACCATCCAGGTACAAAGCAGCCCACTTGATTGGCACCCCATTCACCACCACCAACATACACTCCCTCCATCACCAAAACACAGTGGCAGCAGTGTGTACCATCTTTAAAAGGGATTGCAGGAACTAATCAATGTTCATTCAACAGCACCTTCCAAAGCCGCGACCTCTAAACCTAGAAGGACAAGGGCAGCAGATGCATGAGAACACCACCACCTGCAAGTCCCCCTCCAAGCCACACACCATCCTGACTTTGAAATATATCACTGCTCCTTACTGCCGCTGGGTCAAAATCATGGAACTCCCTTCCTAATAGCACTATGGGAGTATCTACACCACAAGGACTGCAGCTGTTCAACAAGGAAGCTCACCACCACCTTCTCAAGGGCAATTAAGGGTGGGCCACAAAATGCTGGCCTGGCCAGTGACATACACATCCCATGAAAGAATAAAATAACTTTGAAAATTGTGCATGAAAATAAAATTCATTTATGTTCCTGCATCATAATTAAAGGGTATGACTATTTTATTCATTACAAATTGCAGAACAGAATCTTTTTTACGTTTGACTTGTACCTGCCATTTCAATATAAAAATGCACAAATGATTTCCCTGCCATGGCATGAATTAATTTTATCTGTTTTGCCATTTCCACATTTGTATTGTAATTAATTAGAACGATATTTCTGTATGTTTCCAACAAAATTGGGCAGCTTTTGGGTCTATGCTGTATTCTACCTTATCTACACAATGTGCTGAGAATTCTATGGCGAGTAACTCACCTCCTGACTCCCCAAAGCCTGTCCATGATCTACAAGGTACAAGTCAGGAGTGTAAGGGAATACCCTCCACTTGCCTGGCGGAATGCAACTCAAGCGTGAAATGACGCGCGTTGACGTCGGCTGAGCATGCCGACATCAACTCACAGTCGTGCGATATTTCAGTTGGCAGGCGTGCACCAGAATCGGCAGCACACCCACTAACAATTAAAAGGCCCGTTAAGGCCATTAAGCTATCAATTAACATCGAGTTTTCGCTGCCCATCCAACCTACCACTCGCGTTTCATGCTGGGCGGGCCATAGTTGGCCCACTAGTGTGAAATCATGCTGTGGTGCCGATCGCGAGCGGCAGTCAGCTTCCGGACCGCTCCTACCGGCCCTTGCCAAGCCCACCCACCAAGGGCAAAGTTCTGCCCTTAATTATCTTCGATAGATACCATTTCAGATTTCTCATGATTGCTTCTTAATCCCTTTCTTAAAATATGCATGTATTGTTTCACTGCACAGTTCTTAGCTTGGCTTTTACACATCCTGCTGCTTTACTTCTCTATATTGTTTTCTTTAAAATTGGATCTTGCTCCTTTAGTAGCATTTTGCTCATAAAATGATCTATCTTACAAATGATTCTATCCTTTATCAGTGATTCTGACTTTAAACCCACAGGTTTTACTTTGAATTCTTAGTTCAATTACATATTATTTCAGTTACTTCTATTTTCTTCATATAGGCCAAAATTATGCCTTTATGAATCACATTTTGGATTGAATTCCTATATCTTCAAATTACTTTCATTGTTATATCTCATACCAGATTCTCCACTCCTTCAAATTGAAGTTGTTATAATGATTCACTGCTTTCTCCCAATAACAGATAGGAAAATAGACACATCCATTTGTTTGCTTTGTCATCTGCTCCAAAACCTGTCGAATTTCAGATTATTTGCTTATTATTGCCCATTAAAAAATAATTCCAGCTAAAGGGCAGATGGAGATTGCAATTTATCCATTTTAATATCTCCTTTACATTACTTCACAGGGTATCCCAGCTGCAACTTAATGTGCCTCTTAATAGTCATTTTTCCTTTTCATCAGCTGCACCTCTGACATCAAGTTTGCAGAGATCACAGTACATAATTAATCTCTGCTCACTCTTTCCAATGGACACCATGACTGAGACTGCGGCCAGCTATGGGGCTGAAAGCAACATGGATGATAGTGTGCTCTTATCTAAGGGGAGGGCGGGGGGGGGGGGTGGTGGCTGGGGTGTTGAGGTGAGATGAGCAGCAGGTGGGGAATGTAAAGAAAATAGATGCTGTGTGTACAAAATAACTGAGGGAAGGCAAGGTATGAGGCTGTAGGTGATTGGGCAATTGGTGTTGTTTTCAGTGGTGCCATGTGCCACGTCCTTCTGATGGTGAGATTGTGTAGGATGGAGGAATCCATGATGAATTGTGACGTGTGATCTGGCGAGTACTGCAGGGTCCTTCTGAGTGGTCCCAGCAGCAGGAGTGTCTTTTAAGCACTCTAATGGTTTGCTCATTAACGTTTTATGTGGCAGCATTGTTCTTAGTGTAGGATGTGCACCGCAGTCAAGTGGTCAGTCATGGCAGACAACCCTTGTTGGCCTAGTCTGGTTCCTTGTGGTGGCTCAAATGGTGATGGTATAGCAGAATGGTGCAGAATAAAGGCATCATGACAACTGCCAGGATAGTGGGCATTGATTTGCATGATGCACAGCAGGACATTAAGGGAATGGAACTCATTGTGGTTAAGGTAAATCTCTGAATTAACAAGCAGTGTCCACAAAGTGACATTTGTACAGTCAATGGCACCATGGGAAAACCTGCTATCCTTTTGACAAATGAAAATGCTACCTCTGCCTGTATATCATTGGAAAGAGAGACTGCAATGCCCCTTCTTTGCATACAGAACCTCAGTGATCTCCCTTATACAACAGGAGATGGGCGCCATGAGATTTTGGAGATGTTGACTACTCCAACACAGTGCCAGAGAGAGAAATCATGGGTCCTGGTTCTTCTCCTGTTTCCAAGCCTCTTGACATGTGCTCCTACACCAATTCCCCCACCCCCCACCTCACTTTGATCCTCACCCTCACATTCTTTGGGTGGCCAGAATCACAGTGGGGGTGGGGGGGGGGGGTGCAACAGTTTCACATAGATTTAGCAACATTTCTTGGCTTTTGTATTGTCTGCCTCTATTTATAAAGCCCATCGAAAGTGCAGTTTTCAGTATGATCAACTTTACAACCACTGCTTTGTCAGTTAATCACACAACTTGGTTATTCGTCTTGTGCAGCCAGCTCCACTTCTTTGAACCTGGGGGCATTATACAATATCTGGACAGCAACATCCATAAAACATGCACCTCACAAGCATCACAAACAACAATCTTATATACAAATAAGAATATCTTGAACTAACAGTGACATATTCAATTAGTGCATGAACTTGGAGAAGAGGTTGGCAAGCCAAGGGCTTTTTGGGCGTAAACTAAACATAGAGGCACTAGGCACTTTACCATACCTATGTTCCAACAGCCTCCAGCGTGGCCTCAAAAAGAGTGAAGAAAGCCACACCTGGCAATACCCAAACAGAACAGTCCATTGGGTAAGCAAGACAGAAGGAACTGGGGAATCTGGCGCGCCCTACACAGCAAATGATGGCTGTTTCAGAGTCAACCACATTGCTGTGGGTCTGGGGTCACATGTAGGCCAGACCAGGTAAGGATGGCCTTCTCTAAAGGACATTAGTAAACCAGATGGGTTTTTACGACAATCAACAATGGTTTCATTGACTTTTAATTCCAGATTTCTATTGAATTCAAATTCCACCAGAATTGAGCCTGGGTTCCCAGAGCATTACCCTAGGTCTCTGGATTACTAGTCCAGTGACAATACCATTATGCCATTGCCTCCCCAATTCAAGACAACAGCAATCATTGGCCAAATAGTCTGTCAATCGGGATAGTCTATGTGCCAGATTGGCTGCTTTGGACACTACAGTTTTGGACCTTGAGTGTCCCCTCTCCCAGGCCCTGCTCTAATCTGGAAGAAGCCCGATGCAAAGTAGGTCGTGGTCACTGGCAATGCTATTTTCACCCTGCTCTGCAGCTACAGATCTCTCACCAGCAAGTGCCAGAATTCATTGAGCACCTTCTCAGCAAAACAGAAATTTCACAAACACCCTTCCTCACTGATGTCGAGATGGAAATATTGCTCCCTGAAAACTCTGGGCAGATATGCTTTCCTGCTCAAAGCCCTTGTCTCAATCCTCCCTCTTTGAACAGCTTGTCCTCCTCCACTGCCCCTTCTCAATTTCATACTGCAGGCCTAGGGGGATTAAAAACTCCAGCATCATGACTGGGAGTTCTGACTGAAACCTTTCAAGCAAAAACCAAGACCTTCACCAGTTGCCACACTGCTTCTAGTACCAAATTCTAAGTAGCTCTACAAATCCCCAAATACTTTGATTTCCACTGGCTGATGTGTTCAAGTATTTGATGATTCTTTTAAATAGCATTGTTACTGGGTTCTTATTGCTTCTGAGCACGTTCAGTTGTGTAAGATTAAGAGAGGGTGTTAACAGGAGCATTGAAGCTGAAAATGGCAATGTTAGAGTCAAATGAACTTTACACAGTGACCCTTGGCATGCTCTGCCTACTCTGAGAACTTCAGGCGAACGCTCTCAGTGCCTGCATAATGACCTCCTCAAAATGGCATCTGGTGCTCTCCCCGAGGAGTTGGTGACCACAGCGCAGATGCCATTTTGGACCTGAAACAGCACTCATAGTTCCAAAAATATAGGCCCTACACAACTGAATTTTATAGTCCATATACTATGTTGTTTTCAGGGTGCTTAGGAATGTAGCATTGAACTGATGAGTGTTAAATGATTGTTTTTGGTTGAAAGCAATTTTACATTCAGCAGTGGACATTTGCTTACAATACCCATTGCAGAGCATATATGACAATGTTTTCCTTCGTACAGCCAACAAAGCAAACTTTCTCATTTCTGCTGATAAAAATTAGCCCTCATCCCTACCCGAGTCTTCTATTTTTGTGGAGAGAAACTTTGGTACATGTTAGAAGTAGAAGTTCCTAATCTTGTAGCAATTTGGAAAGCCAGTAATTCCCACATAGAAAATTCCTCTCTTCTCAATATTCATTTGTCCTCCTTTAGAATTGAATTTCTGTTGTACACTGAAAGATGAGACTTCTATGTCAGTGTCACAAACATAACAACAATTTTTGTGACAAAACATATTTATAATACCCCACATCTTTTTTGTAAAGAGTCAGGGAAACATTTCCAAAATATTTGCCAATCATACATTATATAAGTGATTCAATATTAGATAATTACAGAACTTGAGTAATGACAATGACAAACCCCACTGTACTTTAAGTGTATCTACATTGTCTCTCTCTTTCTAATGGACAGAGAATCCTATGGTCCTTTGGGGTTAATGGCTAATTACCTAGGTCTATATTTAGGGGTATTTTTGAGTTGTAGCTTTTTAAAAAATGTTTGAGTCAGCTGCATAGTAGCCATTGATTAGTTTTGTCCATTCTCTAGGTGACCAAACTTTTGGTTCCAGCCAGTTTTGAACCATTGAGAGAACATCCCATTGATGACAATATTGAAATGAAAACATTAACACCTACAGATGGTAAAGGAACATCCATAGATTCTCCTGTTTAAGCCATTATGCCAAGTCTTTTACAAGGTACGAGTGGTCTTTACCTATATTGAAAATCTCAATGCCACAATGCTCCCAAACCAAAGTACGCATTGTAGAGGGAAGGAGCAAGTAGGCGAACAAAGCTGATCCCAATCAATCAAATCACTTTTAAAATTGAAAACAAAAAATCAACACCAAAGAATTAATGTGTTGCTGCAAATGATGTCATTTACACAGAATGCAGAAGGAAAGTACATAAAACATTTGGAAGTGTGTGTGAAGGAAAGGAAGGAGGAGAGGCAGAGAAAGATTAAAGATAGAAGAGACTGGACTAATAGGGATCACTGCACATGTTTACTTACACTAGGATACCAATCTTTGTATTGAAAATGCACATTTCATTACATTTTGTATGAAACTGTAAAACAAGCCAGTGGCTTGCTGAGGTGTGTTTTCAGGAATTCTGAAACACTGCTCCAGTACATGCTGGAACATAGCACTATACGGAAATATCACAAGGCGACCAATGCTTGCTATATGCAATCCCCACCTTCTAATTGTGTTTCTTCATCTTATTTTGAGAAAGGAACAGGGAGAATAGCACCCTTTAATTAATGTACTAATTTATGACAGAAAGAAAATAAATAGCTTGTATTTATAGGGTACTGTTCAAGACCTTGAGATGAGCCAAAGCGTTTTACAAGCAATTATGTACTTTTAAAGTGTTATTATTGCAATGGAGGAAGTATGGCAGCCAATTGTCTCACAGAAAGTTGCCACAAACAGCAATGAGATAATGATCATATAATTTGGTTTAATGATGCTGTCTGAAGGATAAATATTTGCCAAGACACGAAAGAAAACTTGCTTGCTATTCTTCAAAAAGTGCCAGGATATCGTTCATGCTTAACTGAGAGCATGGACAGAGTTATTGACCAGGATATGATATTACAGTGTTAGAGGCATCATCCTGGGCATGATGGGCAGGGTGCTTTTCCTTGATCACCTCCCATTTATTTAATGGACAGGAAAAGCATGGGTTAACAAGCAAAGGCTCTGGCTAATGTTTCTCTTACTTGTTGCTGGACTCTTAATAAGCCTAAAATAATGGCATTACCAACTGAGTAAATGTTGTTGCACATAGTTGTCAAAGGTTACAGTGTCAGCAATTTCAACCTCAGTACAAAACAAAACCGATTGAAAGGAATGTTTTTGTGGCTGTGATTTTCAGATCTGGGTTCAGAAAAGGATTCTGTTTACCAGTGAAGTGATTAAGAATGTACCAGGCTATTGCAAATGGAAAGAACAAAGAAACCTCAGTGAATCAATCTATTTGGCTATGCCTCATTCTTTCACAATTCTTTGACCAATATGATGTACCATTGTGTCATTTATTTTGCTGCACAAGTGTGAATGTAGCCCTCAAATAGTAATTAACAAATAATTATATGTGGATTACAAACAAACAATTATAACTTTTTAACACTGCATCAGGAATTGATAAACAGACATAATAAGGGAAGAGTTTAATTCATTTTCAGTCCCAAAAAGTGTAAACCTATGAAACCATACAGAAAACCATGAAATGCACAAGATGGATAAGTCACAAATAAGTTATCTTGGAATGATTTTTCATACTCCTCAGCCATCCACCACATATTCCCAATTTATGCTGTAGAAATGTTATGAAATCAAAAGGTGATAAAGTTATTTTTGTGTTTCTTTGGATATTTTCACTCGCTTCAGGAATGCAGCATCATTGACCAAAATATCACTAGTATGTACAGCTCAATCCAAACAAGTGTAATGGTTTAGAAAGAGGACTATTGTTGCAATCTCCTGTCAGTTTTTGTAATTTTGTAATTTATTTTTGTAGGCTATATGCGATGTACGTTATTTACGAATATTAAGTCTTTGTTTATAAACTACCTTTCAGTATTAGAAATTACATGTACATTATTAGTATACAAATATGTTAATTAGTTTGTGCTAACTTCCTCTTTTTTGTTGAAGGTATTGCTGTGTGGTGGTTAGTCTAGCTTCGGAATGATTACTGAGATGTTGGTCTGATCAAACAACAACTGGTTTATTTTATACAACTTAACTGTGCACAGATATCCATGACTATGTGTTACATGGCTGAAGCCATGAGACCTTCATCGCGTTTCTGCCAGGGAAAGAGCAATGGCTATAACCAGTCAAACCCCTTACCATAGGGTACCTAACACCATCCAAGTCGTGGTGAAGGGCAGCGAGCAAGGAACAGGAATGGATAGGACCTTCTTCACCAAGAGGATCCTATTCAAGCTGTGTGGTTTTGAGGCTGCGGAGATCTACTGCCTGCAGGATTTCCCCAGCGCTGGTTTCTTTGATGTGACCTTCAAGCAAGTGGCAGCTTGTGTCAAACTCCTGAAGGTGTTTGAGGAAAAGAAAGACCTGCCAGAAATGAAGATCCTGACGGCGGAGCCGCTCTTTGCTCTACCGTTGCAACAAGAACGCGTTGCGACGGTGCATCTGTACAACCCCTACGTCCCTGTCGCTGACGTGCTCACCTTCCTTACCAGGTACTTCGATAAGGTTGGGAGCTGCACTGAGGTTAAAGATAATTTGGGGATCTGGACATGTAAAAGCCAGGTTAAGGTAACGCTCAAGACCAATGGTAAGGGAGCCGTTTTCCACCCCACTTCCAGATTCGCTATCGGGGGAAGCCGTGGCTACCTTGTCTACGCTGGGCAACCCAAAATTTGTCGCTCATGCAGCAAGTCTGGTCATGTGGCGGCCAACTGCAGCGTCGTCCTCTGCAAGAACTGCAAAAAGGAAGGGCACCAGACAAAAGATTGTAAACAGGCTAAGTGCTGCAACCTGTGTGGCGAGGCAAGTCACCTCTACAAGACCTGCCCCAAACGTTGCCGTACTTATGCACAGGCAGCTAAAGCCAACGATGGGGAAGCAGAAGAAATGCCTCATGTCACTCCAACCACCAAGACCCCCAGGGAGAACAACGGGACAAAGGAGGACGCAGAGAGAGACAAGGTGGAGGAAAAGATTGGGGCAACAGACAGCCAATCAACAGCACTGCCCCCTGAACGTCCCACTCCTCAGGAGAGCGAATCAACGGAGGAGGAGGAGGCAGCAGTGGGAAAGCAGCAGGGGGAGTGGCAGCTGGTGAAGAGAGCCAAAAGGAAGAAGGGGCTAAAAAGAAACCAAGCCACTTCCCAGACAAGAGTCAAGAGGCTTCTCCTATCCGACACGGATAACAAGAGCAGCAGCTCTTCAGACGAAGAAGGGCCAGGGTGGCGCCAACAGAAGAAGCGGCAAAACGCTAAGGAGTTGGAGGATGAGACACCCGAGCTCCAGAACATTGAAGACAATGAGGAGACCAGCGCACCCCAACTTTGCCCACAACCCGAAGAGGCCAGTGCACCACAACCCCAGGAATCTGGGAACAGTGAGGCGCTCAGCGCACCCAAGCTCCGGGAAGCCGGGAGCAGCAACGCCCCAGAGGGGGAGAAGATTGGAGAAGCTTCTCCAACAGAGGACATTTCAAACCCCGCTCTCTGCACGGACCCCCAGATGCCACCTGAGCAGAACGTCTCCAATGGGGAGGTTCAGGACGCTTTCCTCAGCCCATCCCAAGTGAAGCAATTTGAGCACACCACGGGCATGAAGGAAATCTCAGAGACAACAGGTTTGGTAAGCGACTAACTGCTTTAAAATGGGTGTAAAGATTGTATCCATAAATGTGCGTAGCATTAAATCTACTACGCGATGTGTTGCGACCTTGGATTACCTTGCCAAGGTCAAAGCAGACCTGTTGTTTCTGCAGGAGTGTGCGATACCACACCTCAGCTCCTACAGGCAATGGTCACGATGGTGGTCCCATGGGCCACCGATCTGGTCGGGAGGAAACGACTCTCGTTCCTCCGGCCTGGGGATTCTGCTGCGGGGAGGCAGCTTCACCATCTCCCAGGTTAAGGAGGTGGTGGTCGGGCGCCTCCTCGTAGCAGACGTAATGTATAAGAATGCTCCACTCTGGTTAATTAACGTCTACGCCCCGTCACAAGGGGCTGAGAGGCTGGAGGTTTTTCAGCAGCTCCCACTGCTGCTGGCAACCTCCAGGCCGGTCATTCTGGGCGGTGACTTCAACTGCATCATCGATGTGGCTGGATGATCCGGCAGGGCCGACAGCAAATTGGACGCTACGTCCAGATCCCTGATGGAAACACTAAAGGATACCAAGCTGCACGACGTCTTCAGCAACCCTGCAGACGGAGCGCAGCGTAGATAGACCTGGTCGCAGCCTGACGGGTCCGTCTGTTCCAGGATAGATTTCCTGTTTGTGTCCTGTGCATTCACAGTCAGATCCACCGACGTCAAGCCGGTGTTCTTCTCTGACCACTGCCTCCTGCTGGCTGACTGTCACTTAGAGAAGGACCAGAGGGTTGGCAGGGGGGCATGGAAGCTAAACGTGCAACTGCTGACCCCAGAGAACATTGAGGAGCTCAAGAGGGATTACAAAGGTTGGAGAACCATGAAACCCCACTTTGAGTCATTGACACACTGGTGGGAAGCGATCAAGGGAAACATCGTGGTTTTTCGTCTTCAAAGGCACCCAGAAAGCTAGAAAGGAACAGAGGGAAATGTCCCGACTCCAGAAAAACAATCAGAACCTGCTCTGGCTGCGGTCGATGGGGGTCGATGTCAAGGAGGAACTCCAAGAGGTGAAGAGCCAGCAAGCCTCGCTCTTTGCCTCAGAGGCCTCCAAGATCATCTTCCGTTCCAGAGTCCGCTCCATGGAGCAGGATGAGACGTGCTCACGTTTCTTCTTCCAAAAGGTACACAGAGAGAGCTCTGTGATTAGCAGCCTGAAGGAAGAAGATGGCTCAGTAAAGTCATCACAGTCCGACATTTTGAGGATCAGCAAATCCTTCTATGCCGGATTATATGACGTGAAGCCCACAGACAGCACGGCCTCCCAGTCCTCTATCACGGAGGTCTTAGACGACAGTACACGGGAGAGTCTGGACAAAGCGCTAACTCCTGACGAACTGACTGAGGCTCTTGAGTCCTTCGAGAAGAGTAAAACTCCCGGAAGCGAGGGCTTGCCGGCGGAGTTGTATTCGGCTCTATGGGACTGGATCGGCCCAGACCTGCTAGACGTGTACGAGAGTATGCTCCTCGCTGGCAGTATGTCAGAATCCATGAGGAAAGGCATTATCACCCTCATCTTCAAGCACAAGGGGGAAAGGGAGGAAATTAGAAATTGGCGACCCATTTCACTGTTGAATGTGGACTATAAAATTCTGTCCGAGGTCATCGCCAATCGGGTCAAATCTGCTCTGGAATTGGTGATCCACCCTGACCAGACCTGCACTGTGCCGGGCAGGAAGATCTCTGACAGCCTCGTGCTGCTCAGGGATACGATTGCCTATGTACAGGACAGGGGTGTGGACACCTGCCTCATCAGCCTGGATCAGGAGAAGGCCTTTGACAGAATATCGCACACCTACATGGTGGATGTGCTCTCCAAAATGGGGTTTGGGGAGGGAATTCGCAATTGGATCCAACTGCTCTACACTTACATCAGTAGTGCAGTCTCAATCAATGGGTGGGAATCAGATAGCTTTCCTATTAAATCTGGAGTCAGGCAGGGCTGCCCTCTCTCACCTGTTCTTTTCGTGTGTTGCATAGAACCCTTTGCTGAGTCCATCAGGAAGGATCCGGGCATGAGGAGTGACGATTCCAGGTAGTGGAGGCACTCAGATCAAAGCCTCCCTGTACATGGACGATGTCGCCATCTTCTGCTCGGATCCGCTGTCGGTGCACAGACTTATCCACATCTGCGACCAGTTCAAACTGGCCTCGGGAGCCAAGGTAAATCGTGGGAAGAGCGAGGCCATGTTCTTTGGGAAATGGGCTGACCGATCCTTTGTCCCCTTCACTGTCAGAGCTGATGGCCTGAAGGTGCTGGGGATATGGTTCGGAGGGACCAGGGCACGCATTAGAAACTGGAAGGAGCGAGTGTCTATGGTGAAAAGGAAACTGGGCATGTGGGGGTGACGCTCCCTCTCCATTGCAGGTAAGAACCTGGTCATCAGGTGTGAGGCACTCTCGCTGTTGCTGTACGTGACGCAGGTCTGGCCCATTCCACACTCCTGTGTGGTGGCGATCACCCGAGCCATCTTCCGCTTTATCTGGAGGTCGAAAATGGATCATGTCCGAAGGGACACGATGTACAAGCCTCTAGATAAAGGGCAAAAAACGTGCCCAACATCGCCCTCATACTGACGGCCACCTTTGTGTGCGGCTGCTTCAAGCAGTGCGTAGACCCTCAGTATGCAAACACCAAGTGTCACTACATGCTGAGGTTCTACCTGTCCCCGGTGTTGCGAAGGATGGGTCTGGCCACGATGCCGCGGAACGCTCCAAGTAGTTGGACCATGCCATACCACCTGTCCCTCATGGAAAAATTTATGCAGAGAAACACCCTCGACCACAAGTCCATCAGGCAGTGGTCAGCACGTAACGTCTTAAAGGCCCTGAGGGAAAAGGAGAGGGTGGATCCTGTGGGATGGTTCCCTGAGCAGACTGACAAAGTCATTTGGCAAAATGCCTCATCACCAGAACTTTCCAACAAACACCAAGATGTAGCTTGGCTGGTGGTGAGAAAGGCCCTCCCTGTAAGATCCTTCCTACACGCCAGGAGTCTCACCCCCTCTGCACGTTGCCCTCGAGGTGGCTGTGGTGGGGAAGAGACCATTGTTCACCTCCTTGTAGATTGTGTCTTTGCGAAGAAGGTCTGGAGAGAGATGCAGTGGTTTCTGTCGAGGTTCATCCCGAACAGTTCTGTGGCAGAGGACTCTGTGCTCTACGGGCTGTTCCCAGGGACACACACCGAGACAAACATCAACTGCAGCTGGAGGATCATCAACTTGGTGAAAGACGCTCTTTGGTCTGCCCGAAACTTGTTGGTTTTCCAGCGCAAAGAGTTGTCCCCGACCGAGTGTTGCAGACTGGCACATTCCAAGGTCCAGGACTACGTGCTGAGGGACACAGTTAAGCTTGGGGCAGCCGCCGCAAAGGCGCAATGGGGAAGGGTCGCTGCCTAAGACCTTTCTGCCACAGTGCACTGGGGGGCTGGGAACTGTAAAGAGCCCCTCAGACTGTATAGATTAAAATGAATGTCTGCCAATGATTGAAATATTCATTGTTTGTTCTGATACACCTTGTGATTCATTTTGTAAAAGTTGAACCTGATTGTATTTTTGTAATGGTGATTTGAAATGGTTCAAAATGTTTTTGACGATTTATGAATAAAGTACATTTTTGCAAAAAAAAAGCCATGAATATTCTCCCTCTCCTTGCCATGTGTTCTCTTACATGATCATTATGGGAGGTGCTATTTACACAGTCCCACACATTAACCCTAATGAACCCTAATCTACATCTCCCTTCCAAGTCTTTGTCCATATTTTTTACATTCATATTTACATATTGCCAATGACTGGACCAGCAGACCACCCCCGCTTCCAGTGGCATCATAACCCTTATGCTGCAAGGTTCTTCTGAAGTCTCCCACTCATATCAAGTCATAGTTACATTGGTTTGTGTGAAAGAACAAAAAATCAGGGTGATCTCATTGGTTTGTCTGGTTTATTTGGTCAGACATATCTAGGTGCTACCAACAATTGTTGCAGTGCTGGGCACACTTACTTGAAATAGCTGTGGTAATCTGCCTTCTCAGAGCCCGGGCTTTGCTATCTTTTGTAAGGAGACCAATATCTACAATGGATCACAGAGCTTGCTCATGTGCAGGGACAGTAATGTCAGCTGTGGCCCCCAACTTGTCTGCACCTTCTTGCAAGCATGCTTAAAATGCTGACCTATGGGAATGGTGTTGAAGAGAGGCAGAGAGGAAAATCCTCTTCATAAGCCTCTGATGCAGCATCTTCTTGATTTCTGCAACTATCAATGAGTAAGTCAAGTGCTAGGCTACACTGTCAATTGTCTGCAGACACATGCCTGCACCTACATATCCCGTTCTCTTCACTCTTCTGCCACTTCTTCATACCATGCTGCTACAGCCCGCACCAAATACTGGTGGGGAATTTCTTAAAAGCTGGTTCCTCCACAATTCCAATGAAGTTATAGTTACAGAGTTGCAGCTACTCCAAGAAACCCCTAGCTTAACCAGGATGTACCTTATCTGCAGCACTTATAGAAGGAGGCCATACCGCCCATCCTGCTTCTACTAGCTCTTTCAAAAAGTTATCTGTAATAGCACCCTCTTTTGGCCAATTTTATATGCATGCATATAAATCAAACTGGAATAATCCAGTTTGGCTGGGTACTAGAACTCCACGGCTATGCATGAGTGTTTCCGTCTTGCCAAGACATCACAGTCTGGCAACAAGGGTGGAATCATTGTCTTCCCGAGACAAATAAATTTGGTTGCAGAAGCTTCCAGCACACTAGCAGAGGGACTGAAAGTTTTTCTGCTTGCTAAAAAAAGGCTTTTTGTACACGTGGGTGGAGTGACCTTCAAACATGGTTGCATCAACTGATATTATGGGGAAGATGGGAGAATATAACCATGACTGAGAATCTTTTGGTGTGTATGTGGAGCTTTTAGAGATGTCTTTCACTGCTAATAATATCCTTGAAGAAAAAGAAAAGGGCATTATTTTGACAGGAAGCAGGCCCAGAAGTATATGAAATGCTCAAAAGTTTGCTCACCTCTGCTAATAAAGCCAAAAGACACGCTGATGTTGGATATTTTGTGCAAGTTTGAGCAGCACTGTAATCCCAAACCATTGGAAATTACTGACAGCTAACAGTTTGGAACAGGGAATCAGTCACCCAATGAGGACACTTGGAGACTTTATCGCAGCTTTGAAAAAGCTCTCTATTCATTGTAATTTTGAAGAATTTCAAGCAAGAATAGGGTGGGGCAGATTTTTGTGTGGTATAAAAAGTGAATGCATTCACAGTTAGTTGCTGACTTTGTCAAAGTTAACTTTCAACATAGCTTGCCAAATAGCATTATCCATGGACATGGCTCGAGAGAAGTCAGAGTTGACAACTGCCAGTCATCTGGCTGAAGTAAATAAGCTGCAGCTGAGTAAGCAGACGGCCCAATGACAGCAGTTAGTAGTAGAAGAGGTACTAAAAAGTAATTTTACCAGTGCTTAGGCCAATATTGAGTGCAGAATTGTCCATTTGTGAAGGCAGAGTGCTACAGCTACAAGAAGGGTTATCTTTCCAAGGCATGTCAGGAGAATGTAAATGGAGAAAACGTTGGCTGAAGAAAATGGCAATCACTGCATACAGGTTGATGAGGGATCGATTGAATTCCACACAATCCAAAGCACAAATTTGCAGGGCATCATAGTCCAAGTAGCGTTGAATGGAGCTCTAGTCAACATGGATGTCGACAAGGATGCATCAGTTAGCGTGACTCCTGAATTGCTATACCATGAAAAGTTGAGTCAGCACCAGCTGGAGAAATTACATATGGAATTACAAAGATATAGAGGAGAGAAAATTCCCATAAATGGAAGTGTGTCAGTTCCAGTCACATACAATGAACATTGTGCAACATTGCCCATAATTGTGGTGAAGGATGTAAGACTAGCCTTCTAAGGAAGAAACTGGTTTGCAGCACTTAAGTTAACTTGGAAAGAGCTTTCTTATGTTGAATCAAAATTCACAATGCAAGATGAGATCACCAAGTACTCTCAGGTGACTAGTGAAACCAGCAACCTGATTCAAGGATATAAAGCCAATTGTATAGTTTCAGAGGATCACAAGACAAGTTTACTGTAGGCCTTGTCCAGTGCCCTAAGCTCTCAGGGAGAAAGCAGAGCAAGAGTTGAAAAGTCTTGCGACTGAGAACATTATCTCTAAAGTAGATTAGAATAATTTGGTTAATCCCACAGTGGCAGTACCAAAGTCAGATGATGGTGTAAGAATATAAGGTAACCATAAATCAGGTGCTAGAATGTAATGCACCCAATACTTTGTCAAATGTGGAGAATCTGTTCAAAATATGGTCAGAGCTTCAAAGTTAGACCTGACAAATGCCAAATGCAACTTGAATTAGAGCTGGATTTCACACAATGGCCTGGCTCCCAGAAGGAAAGTGAGATGTCGGAAAGAAGCCTGCCTCTGCATACGTAACAGGCTCAGGGTAGACTAAACAAGGTAAGGGTGGGATTTCTGCCCCTCAGTGGTGGGGGGGTGGGGGTGGGGGGGTAGATGTCCCGCCCTTTAGCAGTCCCAACAGTGCCAGAACTCAGTAATGGGCAATGCCAGGACTGTGAGAAGGAGCATGGAGAAGATGGATGGCTGCACAGGAACCTGAAAATATCAGGGCTTTTAGTGCAGGGCCACTTCCTTCCTTCTGTTTCTCAACTAGGCCACAAAAAAACTGCCTGCCCACTCCTGCCCATGCCACTGCATGGGCAGTGTATTATCCTCGTCAATAGGCTAACAAGTCTAACTGACCATTAATTATATATTTACATATTGTGGGCGGGCATGGCCTGCTGATTTTGGCGCCTGCACACCTAGGCCTGAATTTTCAGGAAATAGGCCATCAACCACGATCGGCCCCCAACCGCGATTTCACACGGGCTGGCCAATTAATGGCCAGCCAGTGTGAAGTGCGCTTTGAAGAGCTCAGTGCTGCTGGATTGGGAGCAGGAGGATGGAGATCAATGACATCAATACAGGCATGAGTGAGCGCTGACAGAAAGCTCCCTGAAGGCAGAAAGCTGCCTCAGGGAGCTGAAGACCCAGGAAATAAAGTTTTTAAAATAAAAAAAAAGTGTCCAAGCATCATAATCAGTCACCTGAACATACAGATTATAAAAATGTTGTCCACAGATTTCTATTTTTATTTTATTTAATAATAGAGACCTCATCCAACCTAAGGATGAGGTTTGCTGAAAAGTGTAAAGGCCACTTGGCCAATTCACCCTTCCATCAATCGTAAGGTTGGACGAGTTATGTAAAATGGCAGACAATTGCACCGTTAATGGGCTTAATTGCCCTCTCAATTGTCAACAGGTGCGCTTCCAACTTTTGCATGTGCCCGCCAACCGAAATATCGCGCGAGCGTGGGATGACATCGAGGTGCTTGCCCGATGTCATCTCACGGGATTCACGCCCAATTGGGTTGGGCACATTCCCACCTGATCAGTGTAAAATTCAGCCCCTAGAGTATTATGGGGACCAGCTCAGGGGTGGGCAGGAAAGCGGTAGGCTAGACACCTGACATATTTTACATGGCCACCCTACTGAAAACATGCCCGGCGGGGGGGCATGTAAAATCCAGCCCGATGAGTCTAAGTCATATTTGACTATTATACACACATGGGTCTATTTCATTTTCGTAAGCTGTATCATTCAGTCGACATTGCCTCTCCTTTTGCTTCCTATCGAAATGCCTCACTTCACATTTCTCTGCATTAAATTTCAGCATACTACACCAGTTTATGTCCTCCTGAAGTCTTTTACTATCCTCATCATTGTTTACTACATTTCTGAATTCCATATCATCTGCAGACTTTGAAATTATGCCCTGAATACCCAAATCCAGATCATTACTATATATCAAAAAGAGCAGTGGTCCTCATGCCAACTCTTGGATAACACCACTGTACACTTTTTTTTTTCCATCCTTTCACTGTAACTTAATTCTTTGACACTAACAATTAGCTTTCTGGCTTTTTGCTGTACTTCCTCCACTGCTTAAAATTTTGGTCTGTGTTTTGGTCTTCAAATCTGAACATAATTGTTCAGCTGAACTGTGAACTTTCTGTCTGCAAACTTGAGCACAAGGTTTTCAATTAATGCCTCCGAGCAGTAATCAAGTTAACATTCTGCTTGATTTATCTCTGCTACACAGAGTTTTGACATGTTAAATGCCAAATCTACTGCCACCCCAGATCCCTTTCACTTACCTTTAATTTTCCTATACCATCCGCAATCTACTTGGAAGAGCCATTTATCTTTTTAGCCTGTACTACCTTGCACTAATCCATGTTGAATTTTAAACCTCATTCATTTGCTCATTTGGACTTCATCTAATTCCTTATAGGTGCTTGGCTGCTTCCTTGACGCAATTACCCTTTAATTTAGCCTGATCTGCAATCTTTTGTTAGTTGCTTCTTCTCTTGGCTGTATTCCCTTTAAATGCTTTTCTGCCAAAGGTTACCCTGATGTGGCCTCTTGCTCATTTGAAATATGTCTTCTTCAAAAACTACCTGTAGGAGAGCTCTCAACAGGACAAAACTTAGCCAAACAATGGCAGCTCATGTACAGCTTGCCCCAGCAACAAATGATTGGATGCTGTTTTCCCTACTTCCAGAATTCTGGAAAATGTGTTAGATTCTTCACAGTTATCGGAATGGTATCCAAGAGGCTTTCTGTTCTGGAGTAAAGAAATTCATCGACAGATCTTCATATGACAAAAATAAAAATGATTCCCAATAGTGCAAGCTTGCAAAATTAAATACCCATTTCCTTACATTTGGTGGTCAAATCTTTAAAACTTCTCATTTTTGCTTTTTAAGTTGAACTTGCTTACTATTAAGGCATTGTGGATATCTGCAGGATATCTCCTTCATACATCATTTTAATTTCCTCCTGGTCTTTCCCACTGCTATATACAAATTTTGTACACAGTGACAGAGTTAAAATAAAGGGACATTTTAACTATTCCAAAGTAGACTGCTGTAAAATAACCAATTGTGGGCAAAATGTGGATGTGTTCTTGGAATGCATTCATGACTATCAGCAGTATATTGCATAGCCAAAAAGGTCTAATCCTGGATGATGAAACAGGACTGATAAATGAGCAAAAAGGGAACATTTGGGACATAGTGCCCAAAACATAAATATCAATGTGGTTTATAAAAAGGCACACAATAGACATAGGGGAGAGATACATAGGATAACCATGTAAAATATAACCAACTTAAAAGGAAAGCAGAAAGTATTAGGGAGGCTCAGAGTGTGTATGGTGATCAACATAAAGGAAATAGTGAACACTTTTATAACTGCATAAGCAGTTAAATGATAGTGAAATCCTGGGTGGGGGCCATTTAAATGTATGTGGGGACATTCTGCACTTGAAAGTGAATGAACAATAGAAAGGCTGATTAAGTATTTGCCCGTTATTACAGAAAAACGTTAAAGTGGGCCTGTAGCCATGGGAAATGATAATATTGGAGTTGAATATTTATTTAAAATGTTAATGGGACTAAATAAGATTGGGGGATTACAGGCGCAGATTGCCATGTGGAAATATTATTGTGGCAATAACAGAGACCTGGCTCAAGAAAGGGCAGAATTGGGTGTTAAATATTCCCAGGTACAAGAAGTTCAGAAAAAATAAGAAAAGGAAGGAAAGGAGGAGGAATGGCGGTATTGGTTAAGGAGAGAATTGCATGATAGAAAAGGACGATAGGCAATCCAGAGTAAAAATAATTAACTGGACAAGAGCAGACTTTGATGGGGCAAGAACAGACCTGGGACATATAGACTGGAACAAAATATTAGCAGGAAAAACTGTCGCTAAACAATGTGCTAGCTTCAAAAATAAATTGGTTCGGGCACAGTCAAGGTAAATTCCATGGGAAGGGAAAGGTAGGGTGAACAAGTCCAGAGCTCTCTGGATGAAAAAGGAGATTGAAATTAAGATAAATAAGAAAAAGCATGCTAATGACAGGTGTCAGGGTAGAAAATACAATTGAGAACCAAGAGGAATACAGAAGGTTCAGAGGGGAGGTAAAAAAGCATATCAGAGAAGCAAAAAGAGATTCTGAGAAAAGACTGGCAGCCAACATAAAGGGGAATCCCAAAGTCTTCTATAGACATATAAATAGTAAATTAGTGGTAAAAGGAGGAGTAGGGCCGAATAGGGATCTAAAAGGGAATTTACACATGGATGAAGGGGCCATGACTGAGGTATTAAATGAATACTTTGCATCTGTCTTTACCAAGGAGATGGATGCTATCCAGGCCATGGTGACAGACAAGGAAACTCTGTCACTAGAAGGGTTCAAAATTGATAAGGAGGAAGTATTGAATAAACTGTCGGTACTTAAAGTTGACAAGGCACCAGTACTGGATGAGATGCATCTAAGGATAATGAAGGAAGTGAGAGTAGAAATTGCAGGGGCACTGGCCATAATCTTTCAGTCTTCCCTAGACTCAGGGGTGGGGACTGGAGAATTGCAAACATTATGCTTTTGTTCAAAAAATGTTATAATGATAAGCCCAGCAATTACGGCAAGTTTCTAGAAACAATTATTCGGGATAGAATTAGTAGTCATATGGAAAAATATGGGTTGATAAGGAAGAGCTAGCATGGATTTCTAAAGAAGAAATCATGTTTAACTAGCTTGCTGGAGTTTTTTGAAGAAGTGACAGAAAAGTTCGATGAGGGTAATGCTGTTGATGTGGTGGACAGGGCCTTTGAAAAGACACTTGACATAGTGCCACACAAAAGGCTTGTGAGAAAAGTTATTGTTCATGGAATAAAAGGGACAGCAGCAATGTGGATACAAAATTGGCTGAAAAATAGGAAGCAGAGAGTAATGGTCAATGGATATTTTTCAGGCTGGAGGAAGGTTTGTAGTGGAGTTTCCCGGGGGTCGGTATTGGGACATTGCTTTTCCTGATATATATGAATGATCTAGACCTTGGTATGCCGGGGACAATTGCAAAGTTTGTGGATGATACAAAGCTTGGGAGGATTGTGATCTACGAGGAGGATGGTGTTGAACTTCAATGGGACATAATCAAGTTGGTGGAGTGGGCAGATAGGTGGCAGATGAAGTTCAATGTGGAGAAGTGTGAGATGATGCATTTTGGTAGAAAGAACATGGACAGACAATACAAAATAAGAGGTCGAATTTTGAACGGGGTGCAGGAGCAGAAAGACTTG
The DNA here is from genome assembly GCF_017639515.1 of Carcharodon carcharias. Lineage (NCBI taxonomy): Eukaryota > Metazoa > Chordata > Chondrichthyes > Lamniformes > Lamnidae > Carcharodon > Carcharodon carcharias. The sequence goes on along the minus strand of NC_054480.1, from coordinate 56,767,714 downwards.
GGTGTATATGTGCATAGATCATTGAAGGTGGCAGGACAGGTGGAGACAACAGTTCATAATGCATATAGTATCCTGGGCTTTATTAATAGGGGCATAGAGTACAAGAGCAGGGAAGTTATACTGAATTTATGTGACCCTTGTTAGACCTCAGTTGGAATATTGTGCACAGTTCTGGCCACAATATTATAGGAAGGATGTGAACACATTGGAGAGAGTGCAGAAGAGGTTTACAAAAATGGTCCGAGGGATGAGAAACTTCAGCTATGAGGATAGGTTGGAGAAGTTGGGACTGTTTTCATTGGAACAGAGAACGCTGAGAGAATACTTGATAGAAGTTCACAAAATCATGAGGGGCCTGAACAGACTAGATAGCGAGAAACTGTTTCCACTTGTAAAAGGATCAAGAATGAGAGAGCAGAGATTTAGAGTGATTTGCAAAAGATGTGGCTTGAGAAAAAGTTTTTTCATATAACAAGTGGTTCAGGTCTGGAATGCACAGGCTGGAAGTGTGGCTGAGTCAGGTTCAATCAAGGCACTCAAGAGGGTATTAGATGATTATTTGAATAGAAGCAATGTGCAGAGGAATGGAGAAAAGACAGGGCAATGGTATTAGGTCATAATGCTCATTGGAGAGTGATACGGACACGATGTGCCAAATGGCCTCCTTCTGTGCCATTAATAGTCTGTGATTCTGTAAAACTTTGAAAGTCACCAGGTACAAAAGATATATTCCCCAGAATATAGGAGGCTGGGGAGGAGATAGTGGGGACAGAAATCAACATTTTCTAAATGTTGGTTTAGGCAACTGGGAATTGTACCAAAGGATTCAGAGGTGACAAGGTAATGACAAGCTAGAAATCTATTGCCAGTTAATCTTACCTTAGGCCACGGGTGATGTCTTAGGCATCCCATTGTAATAAGTATACTGGAATCATCAAAAGGGAGCGATGAAGATTTTCCGCAATGGTAACAAGAATAAATACCTGATAGATGTCTCCCAAAAATATGAGAGTTTGAGAGGGTTAACAGTAAAAGATTGTTTAAATTTATCAGCAAATCAATAAGCATAGATATAGACATCCATAGTCAGATATGGGTCCAGATTTTCACCACAAGGAGCTCTCCTGTGTGCCGAAAATAGCAGAATTGCCCAAAAGTGAGAATTTGGTAGACCAGGAGTGTGAAACCTGATTTGTGCAGATTTGATCAGGTAAGGGCAGGTCTGAACTTGGCAGATTCATCCTTTTGGAGAGGTAGGATATTCCTTTGGAAAGTTATGCTACCCCTTTGGATCTGGTCCAAATACACCTTTAGAGAGGTGCTCTTTGGTGGAGGTCATGTGCCTTTGGAAGTGTCAAAAGTAGGCATAAATGTGCAAAAAAAGGGCATAAATTCATTACTGTCAAGCTCATTGGAACTGTCAAAGGACCTGTCAAAGTCAACTGTCAAAACTGGCAGAAGCACCTGTCAAAGAGAGCTGACAAGCTGTCAATGCATTTAAAAGTCCAGCCCTTTAAATCTTTGAAAAATATCTGGAGTGTTAAAAAAAATTGCTTGCTATTTCACTCTATCTGTTGACATAAGCCTGAGGGTTTCATTACTGGATTACTACTCCATGACTAATTTCACAACCATCCATTATCAGCGCACGGTAACTTACATTTCAATTTTATTAACAGCTATTAGTGATTATAGACTCACTGATGTGGGATGAATTCCAATAAGGCTTTGTGCACTTGAATGAAATATTTGCTGTTAGTAGAAAGAATGAAAATTTACTAAATGGCTTTTTATGAGTGAGCTTTTTTTTTCAATATGGTAAAGTCTGCAATAGACACTTAGAATTTTATTTTATCTCAACTCCACACGGGTCCTGAGATCTGCCCATGGTAGACATTAGGCGAGTTGGCATTGTAAGTGTAAGTGTAAGGGTGAGGGGTGAGGCATAAGTTGGCACTAAGTTGGCATGGGGCTGTCAGGCCCATGGGGTGGGTACAGAGGCACAGGTTAGCATGGAAGTATGAGGGACCATGAGACATGGGTGCATGCAGGCATGAGGTGGCCTGGGTAGACATGGAGAGCATGTGCGGGGTGACAGGGCTTCAGTAGTGAGAACTGGAGGTATGTTTTAAGTTTTAATCTTTATTTTTTTATTTTTGGACATAGTGCTGAAGCCCCGAGGCAGGCCTTATGCCCAGCCCACCTCTGCATCCAGCAACCGCCTCATTTATTCCAGGGTTGCCCACCCCCACTCCTATTCTTGCGCCTGCCAACCGAAAATACAACATCCAGGCAGAAATTTTAATAAGGTCAGGCTCATGGAGCTCTGCGCACCCGACTTGGGAGCGAACGTCTGGGCCATAGGGCAGAATCACTCCAGATTTGCACGAAGTGCAGTCGTGGGCTTGAAAGACATTATTTAACCCATTAGCCGCAATGGCGGGTTTTCGTGCCATATTGTCCCCTTCCTGCCTCATAAATTATGCAGTCACGGGAAATATGCCTGATCACTGGCAGCAGGGCTACGATTAGCGCACCTTACCATTACCTCGCTGCTTCCTCACATTTGGTGCCATATAAAAATGCAGCCGCATGTACACTTCTCAACGATTGCAGCCCAGAACTGCTCCACTGAAGCCACGGCCCCAAAAGCCAAGAATATTGCAGTCCACCAATTCAGTGACGCATCCCTGAGACACCTTCTGGACGCTGAGGAGGCCCGCCGCAAAGTCCTCTACTCCTGTTCTGGCCGCAGGAGGCCCATCAGTTTCACCACTCCAGCTCGGGGGTGTAGCAGAGGTGGTCCGTGCACACGAGCTCGGCCTTCCAGTGCAGAAAACAAATGAACGCTTTCATCTTGTGCCGCCAGGGTAGGTCAGCCATCTTATCACTCAAAACTCACCCACTCACAAGGCCATCATATATTCACTGGCATTACACTCACTGCCAGCTCAAGGGACATCACCAATCTCTCACACACGCACTCGCATCTCCATCTGATCTCATATCTTTTGGAGACTGCCTCTTCATCCTGTCCATGGTTCCAGTCAGCACACACACATGCCTGGCATCCTTCTCATTTGGCCTGGCATGCGCCTTGCTCTCCATCTGTCTTTATGGAAGACAAGACCACGCACAATTAACGGGAGGGGTCCAAGACCGGAGGTGGGGTGCCAGATATCAAGGTTTTCACTCCATACGAGAGTTGAGCTTTGGAGTTGTCCGGAGAGGACATCAACCATTCCTGCAGTGACAGAGAGGTTGGTAGTGAACACCCACATGAGGATTCTGCGCCATATCATCCCTCTCTCAACGCCACTCTTAGTCCACTGCTCTGCGTTCAACGCGGCTGCCAAACACTATTAATCTCCAATTTCTCTCCTAAGCACATCCACCACATAATCCTCAGGCAACCATGAACCCAACCCTAGCACCGAGAGCACTTTGGAAGAGGACTCTGAGGGCAACACCACTGAAGTGCTGTCACAGCGCTCACCCACATCCTCCACCAGCGCAGCGACACCTCGATGGGACCTAGATATAGAGCAGCCTTGGGGGCACAATATGGTGAGCATAGTGCACAATCTGTTCCACACCAGGCGCAGGCAATGACAGCACTGTCCACTCAATCTGCTGAGCGAGAGTCAGAGGATAAGCCTCTGGACTCAGCCCTCGATTAGTTGGTGGAGCTTCAAAGACAATCATGGGAACATCAGGAAGGGATATCTGGTGCACTCATCAGATTGCAAGGGACGAAGGAAGAGTCTGTCCACCTTCAGTCCAAGGTGATAGTGTTAGCATGCCATCACTGGGTGGATGGCAGCTGCCATGGAGACATTGGTCCAGGACATCGGTCTTGCACAGCTACTCGGCTACAGGTTGAACTCCATTGCTGACGCCATAGTTGACTTCCAACAGTGTCAACGTGAGCGGGGTGTGGAGCTGCTTGATCTCACTCCAGCTTCCCCTCAGTCAGCCAGGGGCCCTCGGGCACCCATGGGGGAAGTGGACCAGTAGCTCGACACCTGGGGGCCACCCACCCAGGTGACTCCAGGAATGTATGGTCAATCCAAATCCCCTCTTCCTGTGACCCCCACAGCTCCAGCTCAACAGCCCTAGGAGGGTTCAGCTGGCCCACAGCTCCTCCAGGTCTCAGCCCTCCAGAGGATGCCTGCCAAGGTAGGGTGTAGCAGTTAGCAGGCTGCCTCCATCTCCACTGTGAACATCAGGCGAGCATCAGGACGTAGCGGCAGGGTTAGGAAAGTTAAGAACATGTAGTTGTAGAGCCTGGGCATGGATGCTACTCACTGGACTGGTAATCCAGAGATCCAAAGTAATGCTCTGGGGACCCGGGTTCAAATCCCACCATGGCAGATGGTGGAATTTGAATTCAATAAAAACCTGGCATTAAAAGTCTAACGATGACCATGAAACCATTGTCAATTGTCATGAAAACTCATCTGGTTCACTAATGTCCTTCATGGAAGGAAATCCACTGTCCTCACCTGGTCTGTTGTACATGTGATTCCAGATCCGCAGTAATATGGTTGTCTTTTAAATGCCCCCTGAAGTGGCCTACAAAGCCACTTATTTGTATCAAACTGCTAAAAAATCAATAAAAAGGAGTGAAACTGGAAGTTCCGGTGTTCCGCTTGACATCGATCTAAGCACTTGGAAACGACAACGGCAAACCCAGCCCTGTCGATCCTGCAAAATCCTCCTTACTAACATCTGGGGGATTGTGCCAAAATTGGGAGAGCTGTCTCACAAACTAGTCAACCAACAGCCTGACATAGTCATACTCATGGAATCAAATCCTAACAAATCATGTCCCAGACATCACTATCACCACCCCTGGGTATCTCCTGTCCCAGTGACTGAACAGACCCAGCAGAGGTGGCGACACAGTGGTTTACAGTCAGGAGGGAGTTGCCCTGGGAGTCCTCAACATCGACTCCAGCCACCATGAAGTGTCATGGCATCAGATCAGGCAAGGAAACCCAGCCCCTCAGCTGATGAATCAATATTCCTCCATGTTGAACAGCACTTGGAGGAAGCACTGATGGTGGCAAGGGCACAGATTGTACTCTGGGTGGGCGACTTCAATGTCCATCAAGAGTGGCTCAGTAGAACCACCACAGACCGATCTGGCCGAGTCCTAAAGAACATAGCTACTAGACTGGGTCTGTGGCAGGTGGTGAGGGAACCAACAAGAGGGAAGAACATATTTGACCTCATCTTCACTAAGATCCATCTGTCTATGGCAGTATCGGTAAGAGTAATCACCACACAGCCATTGTGGAGACAAAGTCCCGCCTTCACATTGAGGATACCGTCCATCGTGTTGTGTAGCACTACCACCATGCTAAATGGGATAGATTTCAAACAGATCTAGCAACTGAAGACTGGGCATTTATGAAGCACTATGGGCCATCAGCAGCAGCACAAATGTACTCGAACACAATCTGTAACCTCATGGCCCTGCATATCCCCCACTCTACCATAAGCACCAAGCCAGGGATCAACCCTGGTTCAATGAAGAGTGCAGGAGGGCATGCCAGGAGCAGCACCAGGCATACCTAAAAATGAGGTTTCAACCTGGTGAAGCTACAACACAGGGACCACTTGCATGCCAAACAGCATAAGCAGCAAGTGATAGACAAAGCTAAGCAATTCCATGACTAATGGATCAAATCTAACTCTGCAGTCCTGCCACATTCAGTCGTGAACAGTGGTGGACAATTAAACAACTCACTGGAGGAGCAGGCAGCTCCACAAATATCCCAATCCTCAATGATGGGGGAGCCGGAACATCAGTGCAAAAGATAAGGTTGAAGCATCTGCAATCTGCAACAATCTGCAATCTGCAGAACAATCTGCAGCTAGAATTGCCGAGTGATGATCCATTTCAGCCTCCTCTGGAGGTCCCCAGCATCATAGGTGCCAGTCTTCTTCCAATTCGATTCACTCCATATGATATCAAAAACGGCTGAAGGCACTGGATACTGCAAAGGCGATGGGCCCTAACAATATTCTGGCAATGTACTGAAGACCTGTGTTCCAGAACATGCTGCGCCTCTAGCCAAGCTGTTCCAGTACAGCTACAACACTGGCACCTCACTGCGGAAGTGCTGTCTGTGTGGAAAATTGCCCATGTGTGTACTGTACACAAATAGCAGGACAAATCCAACCCAGCCAATTACCACCCCATTAGCCTACTATCGATCACCAGTAAAGTAATGGAAGGGGTGATCACAATGCTATCAAAACACACTTGTGTCGCAATAAGCTGCTCGCTGACGTTTAGTTTAGATTCCGCCAGGGTCACTCAGCTCCTGACCTCATTACAGCTTTGGTTCAAACATGGACAAAAGAGCTGAACACCGGAATTGGGGTAGGAGTGACTGCCCTTGACATCAAGGCTGCATTGGACCAAGTGTGGCATCAAGCAGCCCTGGCAAAACTGAAGTCAATGGGAATCAGGGGAAAACGCTCCACTAGTTGGAGTCATATCTAGCACAAAGGAAGATGGTTATGGTTGTTGGAGGTAAGTCATCTCATCTCCAGGACATCACTGCAGGAGTTCCTCAGGGCAGTGTCCTAGGCCCAACCATCTTCAGCTGCTTCATCGATGACCTTCCTTCCATCATAAGGTCAAAGTGTGGATGTTCACTGATGATAGCACAATGTTTAGCGCCATTCACCACTCCCCAGACACAGAAGCAGGCCATGTTCAAATGCAGCAAGACCTGGACAACATCCAGGCTTTGGCTGACAAGTGGCAAGTAACATTCACAGCACACAAGTGTCATGCAATGACCATCTCCGACAAGAGAGAATCTGACCATTGCCCTTGACATTCAGTGGTATTACCATCACTGAATTCCCCCACTATCAACATTCTGGGGGTTACCATTGACCAGAAATTGAGCTGGATTAGCCATATAAATACTGTGGCTACAAGAGTAGATCAGAGGCTAGGAATCCTGTGGCAAGTAACTCACTTCCTGACTTCCAAAGCATGTCCACCATCTACAAGGCACAAGTCTGGAGTGTGATGGAATACTCTCCACTTGCCTGAATGAATGCAGCACCAACAACATTCAAGAAGCTCGACATCATGCAGAGCAAAGCAGCCCGTTTGATTGGCACTCCTTCCACAAGCATTCACTCCCTCCACCACTGATGCACTGTGGCAGCTGTGTGTACCATCTACGTGCACAGCAAAAACTCACCAATGTTCCATAAGCAACACCTTCCAATCCCATGACTGCTACCCAACTAGAAGGACAAGGGAAGCAGACACATGGAAACTCCACTGCTTGGAAATTCCCCTCCAAGTCGCTCACCATCCTGACCTGGAAATATATTGCCATTCCTTCACTGTCACTGAGTCAAAATCCCAGAACTCCCTCCCTAACAGCACTGTGGATGTACCTATACAACGTGGACTGCAACAGTTCAAGAAGGCAACACCCCACTACCTTCTCAAAGGCAATTAAGGATAGGAAATAAGTGCTGGCCAGTGACACCCACATCCCACAAATGAATAAAAAAAGCTTGTACATAACGTTCACTTATGTCAATGAACTCCCAAGAATGTCTCCTTGCCTTTGGCTCCTTGATATGATGAGCAGTTTTCGTGTCACTCAGGTGTGAAACCTTGGTTCCTGCACAAGATGAAAGCAGGTGTCTCAGTCCTGGGCTTCTTCCCTGTGCAGTGTGTAACATTCAGACCAAAGTGATGGTCCGGTTTCACATTCACTGGACACATTAGTGATGCCTGAACCTCAGTGCTGCTTATCATTGCTGCCAGCATGTCGTCGGCAGGCATTATTCTCTCTGTGCGCTCTCAGCACCTTTGAGGTGGGGCTGATCCCCCATCTCTTCAGTACCTGTGATCGGTGACAGTGTGCTCCTGAAGTAGGCAGGTGCTGACGACTGACGAAGGTGCATTTAATGTTTCACAGCTGCGTCTCTATGATCACGGAGCACAAGGGAGCTGCCCTCAGCCAGACAGGAATCAAACATTCACAGAGGCTATGTGAAGATCTACGGAGTGCCCTCACTGCATGTCGTCATCATCCTCTTGGAATCTACCATCTATTAGGGTCTCCGCTGTGTCTCCATGACATGAGGCTGAGCACTGAGGGTATGTGCGCTGCCATCAGCCACACAGGAGTCAAACGCTTACAGTTTCAAGGTGAGGATGTCAGGACTGTCCTCACTGCATCTCATCATCATCCACCATGAATCCTGTGACTTTGAGGGCTCCCTGAACGCACCTGCCTTGTTTGCCAGTGCAATAGCCTCATCGTCAGCATCGTCGCTTTCAAGGAACTCATCACCTCGATGCCACCTTTGATGTTCTCATCAGAGGAGGCGTGCAGCTTTTCCATCTCCTCCTCAGCCAAGTCCTCTCCCCATTGCAGCATCAGGTTGTGTAGCACGCAGCAAGCTATGATGATGTGCAACGCCCTCAGTGGACTGCATCGCAGTGCTCCACTGGACCTTCTGAGACACCAGAACCTCATTTTCAAAATGCCTATCGTTTGCTCCACCAAGGTCCAGCTCACTGCATGAACCTTTTTACACCATCGCTCTGCTGAACTCTGAGGCCACCACACAGGCATCATCAGCCACAAGTAGTCTTTGTTCCCAAAGAACCAACCCTGCAGCCTCTCTGGACCCTGGAAGATTTCAGGGATCTCAGGCCTGCTAAGGATGTAGGAGTCCTGGACACTCCCTGGGAATCACGCACAGACCTGTAGGATGCGTTTGTGGTGGTCGCGCACCAGCGGAACATTCAGCAAGTGGAAGCCCTTGAGGTTAATGTAGTTGACTGCTTGTTGCCATGGAGATCTAAGTGCCACATGGCTGCAGTCAGTAGCACTCTGCGCCTGTGGAAAACCAGAGATCTATGCCAATTCCCACAGCTCTTGCTTCCTAGCTTTCTTGATCCTGGCAAAATGCACAAAGTTCTGTGACTTTGCGAAGATGGCGTTGGTGACCTCCTGAATACACTTGTGCATGGAGGCTTGCGAGATCCCACACAGGTCACTAGTGGAGCCCTGGAAGGAGGGCATAAAAATTGAGCACTGTGGTCACTTTCACAGCCACAGCATGTAGATGCCCACCATGTCCTTGTGGCATCAAATCCTGCAGCAGGTAGCATATGTGACTAACCAGTTCCTTAGACACGCGTAGTCTTCGGTGACACTGGTTCTCAGTCATCTTCAGGAATGACAAGTGCCATCTATACACGCTGGGTCTAGCAAAGCATCTATTAGGGTTGTCTCACTGTGGATTTCCAGCTGCGTGTGCAGCAGGCCCTGCCACCCCTTCATCTTGAGGGAGGTGATCCCCCTTTTGCCGAGCCAGGTGCCTCCGCCACACTCTTCTCCTGCTTCTCTGCTCCCTGTAAGCCATGAGGCATACCACAAAATCACCAGGCTCCATGATCCTGATGTTCTCCTCCTGCAGGATCAAAGAGAGAGACACGTGGGTTAGCATATGTGTTCTAAGAATCTCTCTTGCTTAAATCTGAAGGCCCCTTCATGCATGCAGGAGAGTGCTGGTCACCACTTGCATGGCCAGTGTTTAGTGCACTTCATGGCTGTCCAAAATTCCATCCACTTCCAGCCCACTCCACTTGACCAATTGAGGCAGCATTCTCCTAACCTATACTGCAAGGCTGTGCTGTTAGCTTGAACCATGAGGGATACTGGTCGAAACCTTAAAAAAGACATTGCAAGGGGCTATGAGTGCCTCCATGAGTGACTACGCCATGGCCACCTTTCGCAAGGGGGTTCTACAACTTGGCCAATTGGCCAATTGTTCTGCTAACCCCTAAAATGCACATTAATTAGCAGTCCAAGGAGTGAAAGGTTCTGGAGCTTTTGGTGGCACTTTCATGCTTTTGCGTTGCTTGAGTGGGCAGAAAAGCTTCAGAGGCCTGACTCCAAGCATGTCAATGGAGCTGCTGTTGAATAGCCTCAGCTGCACAGCAATGCTCACCTTTGACAAGCTTTTCCAAGTACATGGTCGCTTCCCTCAGCACCTCACCACCCCCAGTACTTCTTTCGGTCTTGCCCATGCCCAACACACCTCCTTGCCTCCCCAGCCTCACACACACTGGAGCCCTTGCCCTGGCACTGCACTGAAAGCCAGCCTGGAAAAAAGAGACTTGTCTGTACCCCCAACGAATGCGCCTCTTCTTTGATGTCCTATGGGCAATACTCGTGAGAGCTGCACAAAGTTGTGTGCAGTCACCTCCGAGTTCCCCTTGAAGTTCAGGTCGCCGGGTGCACACCTTTTAAAGGCAGTCGTGAAGCACACAGTTCTGAAGTCATGCTGGCTTGGGGGGTAAATTTGACGTGGGAGGATGATTCCAGCAATCAGGGCTTATAGTGAGATGCTAAAGTATTGAAATTGGGTTCCCAATATGCGGCAGTGGGAAACGCAGCCCGCCATTGATGGGTGGAGTGGACGCTTGCAACCTGGTTTCATGACGGCATGATACCGATTTTTGGCCTTCTCGCCATATTGACTGCTCATGCCACCAAACATGCCTCACACCAACGGGACTGGACAATTCCGCCCACAGTCTCTGGACTATCTCTGAAAGGAAATAGAAGTCGTTTTTCATAGATGATTAGAATAGGGAATGCTTTACCATAAGTGAGTATTGAAGTAGAAAGATACATCACTTAAAAGGAACAAAAAAAACCTCAAAAGATTTAGTATGTGAAAAGGTCAAAAACATTTTCAAAATGGGAAAATGATAGGAAATAAAGTAGATACTTCTAGCTGAAAAGCTAGCACTGTGACAGGCAAAATGCCCTCTTCCTGTGCTGCCATCTCAATGCTTCTATTTACTTTTTATAGCATCATAGAATAGTGAAGCGCTAAACGAGGGGCCTCAACTTGGAGTCTGCGCTGGTTCCTTTGAAGAGCAACCCAGTGAGTTCCTAGCTCTTCCCTAATATCCTTGTAACATTTTCTCTCTCAAGTATTTATCCAATTCTTTTCTGAAAGCTACTACTGAATTTGCTTGCATCACCCTATCAGGCAGTGCATGCCAAATCCTTACCATTTGTTGCACCAAAAAGGTTCTCATGCTAGTTCTTGTTCTTTTGCCAATAAGCTTAAATCTGTGCCCTGTGCCCCAGCAGCAATTCAGTCATTGGAAATAGTTTATCTTAATTTACTCCATCTAAATCACTCATGAGCCACTTCTGGCCTAAAGAGAACACCAAGTTATCCTTCTATCTGATTAACTGTAATCCATCAACCCTTGAACTGTTGGTGGCCATGTCTTTAGCTGCCTCAGCTCTGGAAATCCTTCCCTAATTTTTTCTGCACCTCTACCTCTCTTTCCCCTGTTAAGATTCTCATTAAAACCTACCTTTTGAACAAGATTTTAGTCTTCTGCCATCCTATCTCCTTATGCAACTTGGTGTCATATTTCTGCTCAATAATGCTCCTGTGAATCATCTGGGGATAATTTATTACATTAAATGTTTACGTTGAATTTCACCCGCGATGTGTCTGCCGATTCTACCAGTATGTCTATGTCATATTGAAGCCTATTACCATCTTCCTCAATATTAATATGTTCCTCTGTATAATACATTTCTAACTTTGCGTTATTTATAAATTTTGAAATTGTGCCCAGTATATAAAGGTGGTTCAGTGGGCGATGCAATTTTAAATTTTGAATGCTGAAGTGCTAAATTTTGGCTCTGTGCTGATTATATCTAGTGAAGAACTGAAACTGAGCAAAAGTTTTATATTGGATTGGTGGGATACTCAGTTGAGGCTCCTAACAGTGCCACTGATGCAATGCCAAAGCAAACTTGTCAGAAATTCAACAAGTTTACTTTAGGGTTATTGAATGAGAGCTCAAGTCAAAAGGCAGCAGCCCTAGCATTACATTAAGGACAATATAAAAGCAATTTATGACCATCTATCTCACTTCAAACTGACATTGGTTTGATTGCTGTTTGATTCCGTTGTGCTAACAGAACTGTCTCAAACATTTTTCATTAATACTTTATAAAATTACAATCACACTCCAATCAGTACATAGGTTTATCCACTGAGGTCACTGCAGGATTAAATGTTCTTCAGCTTTAATCTATTTACAGAAATTATAGTTCTTATCCTGCAATGGCATTCTGGATTATCTTCAAAAATTATATTATAATTTCATTTCTCCCAGTTCCAGAATTATGTTGTTTACTTTATTACTTAAATGAGTCAAAATCTCCACTTACTTTACAATTGATGCTTAAAATAAAGCAGTACAGCTTGTAATTTTCTGCCTCTAAGTGTCAGTAGGAGCTCATTCAGTAGCAATCTTGTCTCTGAGTCAGAAGATTGTGGGTTCAAGACCCATTCCAGAGGCTTGAGCACATAAGCTAGGTTGGCACTCCAGAACAATGCTGAGCGAATGCTGCCCTGTTGGAGGAGCTGTCTTTCAGATGAAACATTACCACTATTCTATCATCCTGCTAAAGTTACTAGACTAACGATCCAGAGACATGAGTTCAAATCCCACCATGGCATTGAGGGAATTTAAATTCAATTAATTAATAAAACTGGAATAAACTGATTGTGAAGCTAATTGTTGTAAAAACCCATTCATTTCAATTCTTGGATTTTATGAACTGGGTAAAAATTTACTCTGGGTTTCCATTCTAAGGTTCACATTGGCCATTTACTGCTGCTAACTCAGATAAAAACCCACTGTTAAAACCTGTAGAGTTTCAGAGGTATATGGTCATCATATTGGGATGCAAGTAGGCACACAAAATTACAAGGCAAATACTGATTTACAGTTAAATCTACCAACAGGAAAGCACAACATGGTCAGATACTCATTACATCACTGATAATTCAGATGCATACTCAACTATTGAATTGCTGGTGGTTCCAATGTATGTCCAATGTTATGATCCCAGCCACGTTATTCTTGGACAAGTCAGATTCCAGGGTGTAACCTGGCTTGATAGATCCTAACTTTTACTTTTTGTTTAGAAACGTGGAGAGTGCAGAGTCACAAAATCCACAAGAACGAAACATTTACTAAACAAGAAAAAAATTAACTATATTGCACCACTTCTTCATTCCTTCAAATATATACAGATTGGTAAGGATAACACAAGTTACAAAATCTATCTTATACTTTAATGTTCACAGTAAGTACACAGTCCATGTAAACCAATAAGCGACCTGTGGTCGGACACACCACACTCTGAAACCAGTGATAGATGCCACCCAAAGCAGATGCTATGGATTTCTCATCAACTGCCCCCAGACTCTTGTCACACGAGTCAACCTGTTTCTAATCTCCACTCTCAAAGAAATTGCCTTAGAATTTTCTCCCAAGTTACGCTTTCACTTGGCCATCTTCAAGAAGGATCCACCTCCAGGGTTTCAACCTCTCCTTCTGATGTTCTTCTCCCCTCGATCGCCACGTGCATTCAAGCTTTGCCTTCCAGTCTATCAGATACTCAGCCATGCCACCAGAACACCACTGCTTCATATACAAACATATGAAATAGGAGCAGAAGTAGGCCATTTGGCCCCTCGAGCCTGCTCCGCCATTTCGACAAGATCATAGCTGGTCTGTTTGTGTTTCAAATTTCACATTCCCATCTAACTGTGATAACCTTTGATCCCCTTGCCTAACAAGAAACTATCTACCTTAGTCTTAAAAATATTCAATGACCCCACCTCCACTGCCTTTGGAGGTAGCAAGTCCCAAAGTTGCACAATCCTCTGATTCTGTCCTTAAAGGGCAACCCCTAATTTCAAAAAAAGTGCCCCCTAGTTCTGAACTTACCCACAAGAGGAAACACCCTTTCCACATCCAGCTTGTTAGTACCGTTCAGGATCTTATATACTTCAATCAAGTCAACCCCTCACTCTTCTAAACTCTAGTGGAAACAAGCCCAGTCTGTCTCATCTTATCTCATAAGACAACCCACTCATTCCAGGTATCAATCTAGTAAATCTCCTCTGAACAGCCTCCAGTGCATTTACATCAGTCCTTAAATAAAGAGACCAAAACTGCACACAGTATTCGAGATGCAGTCTCAGCAATGCCATGTATAACTGAAGCAAAACATCCCTACATTTTTGTTCAATTCCTCTCACAACAAAGGATAGCATTTCACTAGTCTTCTTAATTACTTGCTGTACCTGCATACTAACTTTTTGTGACTCATGCACTAGAACACCTAATGTTATGACCGGGATGGGCGGAGTGCATGAATTATCAATCCCCACTACTCCACAGACCATACCAATAAATGTTTAATTTTCTCACCGAAATGGCCAATTGTTTACCTATACTTCTCGTACCCAGAGGAAAAGAGATTTTGACCAGGTTTGTTTCAAAAAACTCAGAATGGTTAATTTACTATAAAAGAAAATTCTTTTAAAATAATTTTTAAGAATTGATTGACACACAATTGTAATCTGTAATGTAACTAACTAACCCTTTTAAACTTGCCCAGCACACACACACACACACTAACAAACAAAAGACACACAGGTAGTCTCTGCAGAGCTGAGAGTATGGAAAAAAAGCTTTCTTGGAAAAGAAAAGAAAATCAAACTTCACAGAGGTTCGATGCTGTCGGTCTGAAGTTCCCTCGGTGAAGACATGCCACTTGGCCCAGCAGATGTCTGAAGGTTCACCAACAATCCTTCAGCATGGAGGAGAGTATAGCTGGGCCAATTCTTCCTGTCTCAGCTAGCAAGTCCAAAATTATGCAGACAAACTACAATCAGATGAGGGTTTCCTGGTTACAGGTGAAAAACCACACATTGTCTCACAAAGCAGAGAGCTAGTCAGGGTAGCCTTCTGTTCACAGCCTTTCCCCAACAAGGCTAAAAGCAAAACCACTGGCTCAAACTTAAGGTTTGCCATGTGACTGCCTTTTTGTCTTCCAGCTTTTCATCAATAAAGTACTTCGTAGTTCAAAACAAATGAACAACTCCTTCTCGAGTACAATATAGCTCAGGTGATTTCTTGGAAGAGGCCTGCTTATTGATAGTTCCAAGGTAAACTTATGACCCTTTAAAAAAAACTCTCGAGCAGCCTCCAATGTCCAAATAATGCAATGTCCTTCCATATTTTAAAAAGAAAAATCCAGTTTAAAGAGATATGATTCTAAAACTAGATCCCTCTGAACCTCAGAATTCTGCAGTTGTTCTCCATTTAAGTAATAGTCTGCATTTTTGTTCTTCCTGCCAAAGTGAACAACTTCACATTTTCCCACATTATACTCAAATCGCAGATTTTTGCCCAGTTACTCAACCTATCTATATCTGTGTGCAACCTCCTTATGTCATGTTCCCAACATACTTGCCTACCTATCTTTGTGTCATCTGCAAAGTTAGCTACCACTCCCTCATTCCCTTCATCTAAGTCATTGATATAAATTGTAAAAAGTGAGGCCTCAGCACAGAGCACTGTGGGACTGCACTCATCATATCCTGCCAACCAGAAAAAGGCCCATTTTTGCATACTCTCTGTTTTCTGCCAGCCAGCCAATCTTGGTAATATGGTAATATGCTACCCCCTTCAACATGAGCTTTTATCTTCCTTAGTAATCATTGGTGTGGCACCTTATCAAATGCCTTTTGGAAATCCAAGTATAGCATGCCTATAGACTCTCCTTTATTCACAATGCATGTTACTCCTTCGAAGCACTCCAATAAATTGGTTAAGCATGATCTCCCTTTCACAAAACCATGCTGACTCTTGCTGATTACCTCGAGTTTCTCTAGGTGCCCAGTTGTAACCTCCTTAATGATAGATTCTAATACCTTCCCCATGTCAAGCAAACTGGAAAATAGTTTCCAGTTTTCTGCCTCCTTCCATTTTTGAATAGAGGGCTTATATTTGCTACTTTCCAGTCCGATAGAACATTTCCAGAATCTAGCAAATTTTGGAAAATTAACACCAATGCATCTACTACCTCATTAGCCACCTCTTTTAAAATACTAGGATGAATTCCATCGGAAACGTGTCAGCTCGCAGCTCCATCAGTTTGCTCAGTACCATTTCCCAAGTGATTGTAATGTCACCAAGCTCCCCTCTCCCTTCCATCTCCCGATTTACAGCTATTGCTGGTGATTTTTGTATCCTCTGTAGTGAAGATAGAAGCAAAACGCTTGTTCACTGGCCCACAGTAAACAGTCAACAACCACTGGCTATTTCTTCAGGTCTCCTGGCTTCTTGCAAGCCCCTTTTGTCTTGATGCTGCCCCCTACATCTTTTTCTTTACACTTGGAACCATTTCCTATGCTTCTTCTTTTCAATTCCACTGATCAGAATTGGTTCAGATTCCTGTCTTTTTCCCTTGACATCACCATTTTCCTGGGACCTCTTCTAGCCAACTCCATGGTTTTGAGATGTTCTTCTTTCCTTTGTTAAGGCACAGCCAAGGGTAAATGCTGAGTTTCTTAAATCCCAAAGGGAAACTTGAAACAACTGCTGCAGCCGTTTTACAGTTTGTTTAAATTTCCAGGTGCTTGCTTTGAATTCAGTAATAATAAGACCATTGAGCCTTATAGGTTTCTCACAAAACTAAATTAAACCTTTATTAATAGAAGAAATGATTTTAAGTACACACATGGATCTACAAATTACTACTATGATAACTTCTGAATCTCTTAGTTAATCTAACTCCCAGTTACACTTTCGTTAAGGCAACAGTAAGACACATCGGCCTGAATTTTTCCCGCGTCGGGCAGGCTCGGTCGTGGAGCAGACCATCACTTGCGATCAGTTCCGTGCTGTCATTTTACACAGGTGGGCCAATTAAAGCTCACCCAGTGTAAGACGCTCCGCTACCTGTGCAGGCGGGGGGAGGAGGGAGAGTCAGGGCCAGCGCTCTTTCGTGCATGCATGTCAAAGAGCACTTCAATCTCCCTAAGGCACAGAGCTGCCTCAGGGAGATTGAAGCGCTTTTGAAATAAATAAAATAAATGGAATAAAAATTTTATGAAACATGTTCCTCATGTGACTGTCACATGAAATGGGACATATTTTTATATTTCAGAATTTTTAAAAATTTAATTCATGAAAGCTTTAAGAAACCTCACCCTGCTCGTGGATGAGGTTTCCCAAAAAACGTATAGGCCACTTGGCCTTTTCACCTGCCCCCCAACCGTAAGATTCGACGGGCAGTATAAAGTTGACCTTAATTACTTCCTTAACGCTCTTTATAGGCCTTTTAAATACCGGCGGGCATGCATCCGAATCCGGCGTGCACTTGCCAAATGAAATACCACGAGAAGTGAAGAAATCAGGACGCATGCCTGACATCAGCATGCGTCATTTTATGTGCTGGTGTGTCGGGCCCGACCCTGCACACCGACTGAAAAATCCTGGCCATAGATTTTAAAAGACCCAGGCAAAGAAACATGATACCCTGAACAATCCAATCCGATTTTCTTAACTTTAGTTCTTTGTAGACAGCAGCTTCAGGCAAAGCTGCTGGAGGTTTTTTCACATTTATTTAGATCTTAGGATGCCTACCTTTATACACAACCTTCACTCCTTTATACGTATTTCCCCTGTGAATGCAAGTTCCCATTGTTTCACTATGCCTTTGGACTTTTATTTCTCTAATCATAAAGATCTATCATAGTACCTATTTACCAGTAATCTTTGGGAAAAATAAACACACTGTTTCTTAACTTCACCTGGCTGGGTGAAACATTTTACCTTTCTTTTTTTTAATTAAATCTAGTCTAGTTTATTTAAAAATGCAAATTTTCCCTTTACATGTATGTTTACCTATGTAACATTTCAAACCTAGCTAATCCCCTGTTACATAAAAGCCTTCAGACCAACAGCCTTTCATTCAATTAAGTCACACACACACAGACATATACCCCATTATTACTTTACAATAAATTCCAATAACATTATGACTATTATTATATCTTAACAACCCCCTCCTTATTAAAAAATGAACCATCGTAATTTAAAAAGACGGCTTCATTTTCTGAACCCATCTTACCTCCTATACTGATTACACTATCACATTACTAGATGCATGCATTAACACAACAACATATACACAAATCCTTGGTATCAACAGAAATTATTCTATTCCAGTCCAGGTTTTTACATGTCCAATTTTCCCTTTAAACTTCAAGCACTTGACAATGCATCTGACATCAGGTTTTCTCATCCTGTCACATTATAATCTGTAGATTAAACGGTTACAGTAATAAACGACACCAGTATAGCCTTGCAATTTCTCCTAAATTTCTGTCGGTATACCTCAGGAACCAGCTCATAAGCACTCAAAATAGCCTTTTTTTTAACCACATCATAGTTCACCCACATTTCTTCTGACAGTGAAGCATAAACCTCGTGCTCTACACAGCAACCTGGATTGTAACAACAATGTCTAGTTTTCCTGTGGCTATTTCATGGCTTTAGCTATCTTCTCAAATGAAATAAAGAATGCTTCAGCATCCTTTTCCTCAAACTTTGGAAGAGGTTGTACAAATTTAAACATCTCTCTACTAGGGTTTCAGGTTAAAGGTCTTTTCATCATCAGAACTTTCCTCAGAATCGGAGATCTCTTTTTCAACTTCCAGCCTTTTAAGCTGATATTCCCTTTCTCGTTCCTTCTCTCTTTCCTTTGGCTCTCTTTCTTTATCCTTCTCTCTTGCCTGGAATTCCAGTTCCAACTTCCTTTCTTTCTTCTGTCTTTCCACTTGCTCCCTTTGAAATGCCCTTTCTCTTTCTGCTGCCTCCAGCTCAAATTTTTTTCATTTCCTTTGCTTGTTCAAGTTCAAGCTTTTTTTCTTCTAACTGAAGTCTCGTTACCTCTAGCAGTGACTCATTAGTGTCAAGTATCCTTTCCAACTTTAAATGCTATGTTATACTTCCAATTATGTCTGATTTCCTTGCCCTTGCAGGTAATCCCAATTGTTATTTCTCCACTAACTACATTAACTTAACTTTATTTACCTTTTGTAAACCAGTCAAAGTTATAACTTCAACTCCCAGCCAAGCCTTAGCACCCGCCAAAGCCATATTACAGTCTCACCACTTTAAAAAAGTCACACCAATTTCTAAATTCAAATTGCTTCTCATACTCTTTACCTTAAGATTCACCAACTCGAAACCAATCAAGGAATCTCAAATGTATCCCGCAAAGAGCCCCCAACCTTGTTATGGCACAGCCAATATTAAATGCTGATTTGCACAAATCCTAAAGGGAAACTTGAAACGACTGCCACAACTGTTTTGCAATTTGCATAAATTTCCAGATCCATGCCTTGAATTCAGTAGTAATAAGACCACTGATTCTTATAGGCTTCTTACAAAGCTAAATTAAACCTCTATTAGTAGAATAAATCTAAGTACACACATGGATCTACAAATTACTACTATGATAACTTCTAAATTCCCTAGTTAATCTAACTCCCAGTTACACTTTCGTCGAAACAACCGTAAGACAGATAGGATTTAAAAGACCCAGGCAAAGAAACAGGATACCCTGAACAATCCAATTCAAAGTGAGTTTTCTTAACTTCAGTTCTTTGGAGACAGCAGCTTGAGGCTTAGATGCTGGAGGCTTTTTCACATTTGTTTTAGATCTTAGAATGCCTTCCCTTACAGACAGCCTTCGCTTCTTTGTACATATTTCCCCTGTGAATGCAAGTTCCCATTGTTTCACTATGCCTTTTGACTTTTATCTCTCTAATCATAAAGATCTAATTTAGTACCAATTTTACCAGTAATCTTTGGGGAAAATAAACAGGCTGTTTCTTAACTTCTCCTGACTAGGTGAAACATTTCACCCTTTCTTTTGAATTTAATCTAGTGTGGTTTATGTAAAAATGCAAATGTTCCCTTTACACGTATGTTTACCTACTGAACATTTCAAACCTAGCTTATCTTCTGTTACATCAGAGCCTTCAGACCAGCTGCCTTTAATTCAATTAAGTCACACGCACACACAGACATAGACCCCACTATTACTCTACTTCACAATAAATTCCAATAACATTATGGCAATTGTTGTATCTTCCTGACAGACCTGCTCCCTGTAACTCCCTTTCTGCCTGTTCTGGCAGTTTCTGTGGAATGCTCCTAGCAAGTGAAATCAAACTGCTTTTCTGTTTTTCCCTGTCACTAGGCAACAGCACCACTTTTACTGCTTTGTTTTAACTTCCCTGAACCACTTCAACCATTGTAAAACATCATTAAAATGCAGGTACACAAACAGGGCTTCAGACTTGCTGACTCAACCTCACAGAGAAAACACAATGAAACTAGACTCAGGTTTCACCCTTTTAGCCCACAAATAAAAGGAAATATAAATTAAACTTCAAATTAAAGCAATAGTTTATTCCCATATACAAACACACACATAACTTACTTAAACCCATCCCTATTTCCTAATACATTCCCCTCAAAAGAAAGAAAGCTTCACAATAGTGAAGGTTTCTTTACAATGGCTTTACATACACCTCACACAAACTTCTCTAACAGATAACTTATCACAGCCCATACAGTTAAATGTTTTGCTTCATTTCACAACTATATATGTCATATCGTACAATCACAAAGGTTTAGCAAAAACAAAAGCAACAAATGTAACAAGTAATATTAACAGAATTTACACATCATAGAATTCTCATAATTTAGCCTTTATGCTTCTTTTTTCTCATATTCCCAGTCTTTAACTCAGCAAAGAATGTTTCATTAAAACCTACAGCCCAATCATCCTTTTCGATAACTGTGGGTGTAATTCCATCCTCAAGCTCAGTGCCCAAACTCAAATCTGGTAAACTCTCATTTCAATTTGGCAAAGTCAAAATGGCTTTTTCGTGCATTAATGTTTCACTTCTTCTCTGATTAAAAACTCTTTTAG
The DNA here is from genome assembly GCF_017639515.1 of Carcharodon carcharias. Taxonomy (NCBI): domain Eukaryota; kingdom Metazoa; phylum Chordata; class Chondrichthyes; order Lamniformes; family Lamnidae; genus Carcharodon; species Carcharodon carcharias. The sequence continues at coordinate 56,746,790 of NC_054480.1, read as the reverse complement.
CCATTTCAAGGATGTTATTGAGATGCTGTTTATGTTCACACAAAAGGGTGTCACACTTCTGCTTGGTTTGTTCTTTGAACATTTTATGATCTTGTCATTTCTCCTGATCCCATTTCAAATGAGTCTGTTTCAATTCTCCTTAAGCAATTTCAATCACTTCCTCCCTCTGGAGTTTCATGGTTCATTCCAATCCTTCAACCTTTTTACATAATTCACAAACTATATCATTCCACTTCTCTGAAGATTTCAAATAGTCTTTTGTAAACTGTGCACTTGCCTGGATTCCAGCTGCTGTACTACATGTTTTAGTGCTGGCAAGCACCTGTGAATCAATGTCTCTGGTCATTGACCTGGAAGAGTCAGTTGCACTTTCAGTCCTTTTTGTTGACACTTCTCAATTTCCAATTATGCAGGCAGTTCAGTTGCTTCTGCACTGCCCATTACTGAAGTTGATACACCAGTAATGTTACTTGAATGAGTTCTTTGCTCAACTAGAACACAATTCAGCAAGGAGCTTTTATTCACAGGAATAGCTTTAGGACAGTGATAGTCCATGGTACACATCTTCTCTTTCATTTTCTTCAGTTTGCATCAAGATTCAAGAACCTCATTGCTCTTTATCATGACAAAGTTCTTAGGGTTCACTATTTTTGGTTTGTAATTCTGCATTCAACCAACTGTTCTAATTCACCAGTAATTCCTTTTCCTTTTCAAGGCATTTGCCATGATAATTCACAGCGATTTCTGATGCTTGAAGTTCATCAAGTTTTAACTGAAGATCGACCTTTGCTAAAGTTGCTTCTGCAATTTATCATTTAGACATTTTAAGTCCTCAGTCAAATGTTCTACCTTCTGTGACTGATTTGCAAATGTTCTCGCCAATTCTCGTTTTTCATCAGCAAACTCCTCTCTTTGTGTGTCAAAGTTGGTTCTCTACATTGATCAAGTTTTCCTTTAATTGCTTATTATCTGCAGTAAGCATCTCATTTTTGACCACTGTAGTTTTCAGGAGTTGGTTAAGGTCAGCATGATCAACCACCTGCTACAATACAGTTATTCCAACATTACTGTTTCCTCTAGCCAAATCATTAACCAAAATACAATTTACCCCTTCAATAGGTGAGTAAGGAATAATTCCCACTGTAGCAATTCAATTTACGAAGTCACTTTGTAAACTTACTTTACATAATGGAACAGGTTCATAAATTGCACTAATACCCCTTATTAATGGTTTAATGAAGGAAAAACTATCTGGAAAACAAACCTTATCATCAGCCACCATCAAGGACTTATCTGCCCCAGTACCTCTCAAAATTTTAATTTGTTTACTTATTTTGTTGGAGGAGTAAGGGCAAATTTCTCCCTTTGAGACACAACATCCAGAACCTCCAGTAGCCTGCCTTTCTTTACCAGTAATCAAAGAAGAATTCTCTGGACTATTTTGAGCCATAGATTCTGAGGTAACATGTTTCACCTGTACTACTAAAATTTTAATAACCATTTCCTTTTTTGGTGATTGTTATGACCCAGCAGTTGGTAAAGTTGAGTTATTTAAAAATCCCAGAGGGAAACTTTAAACAATTGTCATAACCTATATTTTATTTTTGTATCAAAAACAGAAAATGCTGGAAAAACTCAGTGGGTCTAACAGTATCTGTGGAGAGGAAAACAGAGTTAACGTTTTGAGTCCATTTGACTCTTCTTCAGAGCGACCTTTTATTTTTCTTCTTTATTTTTGTATGTTTGAGATACAGCTCTGAATTCAGGAATCTGACCATCAGTTCTCAAGAGGTTTTATATCAAAATACATGAGACATTTATTGATTTACACAAGTTAAATATATACACATGGCTACAAATTATTACTATCATAACTTTTAACAAATTCCCAAACTAATCTCTATTAAGGCAGCAGTACCCATATACTTAACCAGGCACCAGGCAAAGCATTTTCACCTTACAAAATCAAAATGACGTTCCTTTCACTTTGGTTCCTGTGGAGACAGTTGTCGGCTTACAGCTGCTTTTGTCTTATATTTTCTCTGCTCTACACACACAAAACTATTATCTGTTGTACCCAACACAGTTCACTGAATGTAAATTCTCATTGTATCACCAGCGCCTTTGAACTCCACCTCTTCTAACAATAAAACCCCTTTCATAGTACCAATTTTATTAGTAATATAACCATGTTGCTTGGTGTCTGCTAGCTAGGTACCAGAATTCACTCGCCTTCTTGAATGTTTTGTTCAAAAAAATGCAAATTCACTCTAGCTCTCTTACATCTCAATACTAGTGCACATCAAAGTGCCAAGACTAGCTGGCTTTAACCCAATTAAGACACGCCCACAGACTAAACTTCTATTTAAAAGAAAAATAATTTTCAATAATATTAATAGTTTCATGACATGCTACCTTTTCTGGGGATTCCTTATGCATTCCTTCTACTATAGGTCTCTCATTTAATTTCCAGAAATTAGATTTAATGTGTCCAGGTTTATTACAATGGAAGTATACCATTTTCATTACATCACTTTTAAGTTCTAGCCTATCTCTTTTATTATTCTGGATCCTTCTGTTTGTTCTTTAGAACTATTAACTTTTCCATTATCAATTTTTCTGTTGATTTTCACTTGACCATTTCCTTCTATGCGTGAGATATCATAAGTATCAGCCAAATCTGCTGCTTCTCGGAACGTTAATATTTGACGCTCATCTAAGTAAGTTCTAATGGTTACTGGAATGTTATTTCTGAATTCTTCCATAATCATGATTTCCCTCACATTCTCAAATGTTTTCTCTACCTTCAATGATCAAAACCATTTATCACATAACATTTCTTTTTCATACAAATACACATATAACTCACTTAAAACTATCTCTAGTTCCTAACACCAGCATTAGAGACTCTGATACAAACCCACCATCAAATTGCTGTCATTTAGATGGACAGCCATGAATAAACCATCACTGATCAAATATTTATTCTTCCATCAAAACAGGCCTTAATCATAACACAGTTTTGAAACAAGATTATATTTGACAATCACTCTTAACAATGGACACACAATATGGAGGCTTTGAGGGTGAGAGAAAGCAATATATATAAAGAGGATTTTTTAAAGGAAAATTGCACCCAAAACACATTGGAGAAATGAAAGGATATAGATCAGCCCTAATTTGGATGGCTTCGAATAAATGTGAATCAGTCTAATTTGAACCGGTTCTAATTTGCCACTTCACATTTTGCACTCATTTTCGCTTCCAACATTTAATTTTTCTTGTGGTCTTTAATAGCTCAATAGAGATTAACCTGCATTAGCTACACAAGGAGTCAACCTTATTTTATGTTTTTGTCTATAAAAGCATGCACTAAATATATCTTTACAGCCTTATCACTCATGTTAAGAAAAAAACACAGAAAGCTGTCGGGATTTCATTAGTAGTCATTCTAACACTGCAATCCAGATGGCGTAATCTGAGGTTTATCAGCAACAGATCAGCTGCTTTTGTGCATGTTGGAATTCATTAGAAGAGCTCAAATTCTGGAGCATTACGGCTTGTTTCATTTGCTACAGCTCATATATCTATAAAGCTATTAAGCATATGGTGTATAAATCCAGATACAAGAGTGTATGTAAGGGGCTGAAATAAGGCTATTCCAACAGCACCCTGGCAATAGCTATCATACACACTGCTCAACTGAAGCTTGATCCAGTTGTAACTGCAGCCATGCATTGGCCCAAGCAGCTGGACAAAATCTATAGGTGGAATTTTACAGCTCCATCGCAGTGGGAGCGGGGCCGTAAAATGCAGCGAACCGTTCAAAAGTCCATTGACTTTGGTTGGACTGTAAAATCCTGCCAGCGTAAAATTCCGCCCTATCAATTTATTTTTCTGGAACTAGATCCAAAATATGACCTGTTAAATGCTAGAGACTAAAACAGTGTAAGGTCTCCAAGCCTGTTCCTTTTCAAGTCTACCAGTACAAAAACCGACCTCCTAGCAATGTCAAGCAACTAACTTTGTGACCTGCTGAAAATCCACCTCTTCAAAGGAATCCTGCAACAACTTTGATATACAATTTTGGTTACTGAATTCACCTAGCTACAATTCAAGATTGCAAAAGGACTACTACTTCACCAAACCTGCACCAAGACAACCAATCACATGACTTACAAACTATTCCTTTGTTTGTAACTTGTAATCGTGCACGATCCTCTCTAACTGTATTTTTCCGTGCGAGTGCATGTGTGCATGAGTGTGCGTGTGCATGTGTGTGTGTGACAGAGAGGGAATGGCGACGGATGTAGCGTTAAATTTTCAAGGTGAACATATGAATAAATAATCCTTTTTATTTAAAACCAAGAAAAGCATGCTGCTGGTTATTCAAATTAATCATGCACTCAGAGATTCAAAATCACACTGATTGCCAATGGTAAGAGAAGGAAGAGGGGATTTCAGTTCTTTCTCATCCTTGTCTGTAATATTGGTCAGTAATCTCATTTTTGTGAGTCCTTGCTGTGTTAAAATTTGCTACTGTGTTCCCCACATGAGAATAGTTACTACATTTCAAAAGTGCTTTATAAGCTGTAAAGAACTTTGGGAACTCCTGATGACATTAAAGATCATATATAAATACAAGATTTGCCTTTAAACGCACCGATGTAGCCTAGTAATAAGTCAAAAAACAATTATTTTTGGATTCAATATTATGCATTTAATCATTGGCAGGTACATCACTTACAGTTGTAATAGTACAATAAAATATTGTGCAAGAAACAACGACTAACCATTTGGGCTTGTTTCTTCCATGATAACATGTACAATTGGTTCATATCAGCTACTCTACCTAATACACGTTATTCGGGGGAAAAATTCGGACCAAAGTTCATAAGACCTGAAATGTTGACCCTACCTTCCTCTCCCCACAGATGCTCCCTGACCTGCAAAGTGTTTTCAACATTTTATTTTTTATTTCTGATGTCCAGCATTCAGAATTTTTTTTTTGCTTTTTATTATATCCATTGGCTTAACATTTGTTCAAAGAATGACATCTCTGAATACTATAAATTTGATCATCTTCTTTCAAATGTCATGGCTCAATTCAAATATGCTTGACAATTACATTTTCAGATTTTTTTTAAGAAAACATGAAAACTAGAGGAATCCTTACAATGTGTTAAAATGAGCTGATTTGCATTATCCTCCACTGACTCAAACTGATATAGATTTTTCCCTATATTCTTTTGTGGGATGTGGCATCACTGGCAAGAAAAGCATTTGTAACCCATCTCTAATTGCCCTTGAACCGAGTGGCTTGTGAGGCCATTTTCAAGAGCATTTAAGAGTCAATCACATTGCTGTGGGCGGGGAGTCACATGTAGACCACATTGGTAAGGATGGCAAATTTCTTTCTCTAAAGGACATTAGTGAACCAGATAGGCTTTTACAAGAATTGATGATAGGTGTCATGGTCACCATTACTGAGACCAAACTTATATTCCAGATCTAATAACTGAATTTAAATTCCACTAGCTGCTGTGGTGAGAATTAAACCTATGTCATAGCATTAGCCTGGGCCTCTGGATTACTAGTCCACATTACCACTACACCGTTACCATCTCCCACAACAAGCTGCAGTGGGTTTCTTCCCTTTTGAAGGATCTATGTTTCAGTGGTGCCAAGCTTTAAGTCTGAAACCCCATGTATCCTGAAGTACGTTATATCCTGAACCTGACTTTCTATCAGAAACATGTTATGACTTAAATCCAAAAATCCCTTCCATGCCAGCCAGATAAAAATCTCAAGTCATGACACCTCTATTACTTGAACCATTCACTTGCTTTAAATGGACTGGTGTAATTAATAGGAAAAGTTGCTATTTCAATACTGTGCAGGTAGCAGGTGCTAACAATATCACTAGGAAACTATTATAATTTCTACTGTTGCAGCTATGACTCAGTCGTCATTGACAATCAGAATTTAGTAATAGGGTTTTGTGCAAGGAGAACTGACCAATGAAAGTAGCTAACTAGAAATTGCCCATGTTCATACCTGTGGCCGATGCAGTTAATCCAATTCTCAGGTTCTCAGGTGACTGAGACTAAGATTTGATATTGTGGCTCCCATTTCCAGTATTTAAGCCCCAGTGCCAAGTTCATGAGGTATAACATGGCAACCAAATATACTCAAGCAATGATAAAATGCACATCTTTCATCTTGAAAATCAAATACGTGCTTTTGTTACACTACAATTTTAGTATTGAACGTTGATTTAGCATGTTAACTATGCAAAATAAAGATCTTAATCCAGTCAAATTGCAGTACTTCCCTGGAGACCTTAAAAAAATTGTTTGGCAAGAGGACAATCATATTAGCTCCAATCCAACAACTGGAGTTGACATAACAGAGAAATCCAGTTGAAACTGTCTAGCACGTCAATAAGTGTATTCAGCATAGCTAAACTATACAGTCAAGAAATAGTTCAGATATAATTATTTAGCCTGTGCATAATTGGTACTTAACTGGAGCATCCATATCACTGGTCCAGCTCAGTATCTCTGAATCTGTCAAGATGTCCATTATTGATTGAGATTCAATGATTCCCGTTTCAAATGTGCAGGTGTGGATATTGTGTGAGGAAAAAAATGTGCTATGGACCCCTCCTCTAATTAAATTGTCCATTTATATTCACCATCAGGGATCACATTTGTATAATAGTTTATTAGAAATTATCAGAGGTGTCCTGGACCTAAGGAACCATATACCAAGCAAAGTATCAACAACTTCATGACAGCAAATTCTTTCAAAGAATAGCTGGATAAATATTCAATCTGAAATAGGATTTCAGATTTTGGGGACAGCTATAAACTGAGATAATCAAATATTCTAAAGACTAGAATGAGTCCTGCCTTATTCTGTCCACTGATGGCATCTGTGAAATGCAACAGGTCAGAGCTGATAGGTGATTAAACAGATGGGGAAGGTGACGCGTATATAATTCAATGCAATCCAATCTTCCAATTCAAATCGGGAATCCAGTTCATTTTACCTGAGTGGGCGGGGTCATGGAGGTGAACGTGTAGCAGATGGCCAAGGTCCTCCAATCTGATCTCTGTTCACCCAGAGATCACTCACTGGCTGGCCAGTTGCCAGGTGGGGACACCGGCAACAATGTATCCAAGGGCAAGGATTTAGAAGGTGCTGGCAACAGAACCAAGAGCACCCGAAACTTGAATGCAGCTGTGTCCAACAGGGAGCCTTCAGATTGTGGACAACCGTCAGAAGCATGACATCACCCATCCTCAAATGGAGAACCCCCTCGCTCCTTGTTTGTCAGAGAGCACTCCCTCATCTGTCGGAGACCACGCCTTTGTCTGTTGTAGAGCACCCTTCCACAGCCTCACACCAAGGAAACCTCTTCTGCTGGAGAACCCTACCAACATTAGACAAGCATCCACCACCTATCTGGCAAGCCAGATTGCAGTTAGAACCCAGAACCCAGGTGGCCCCATGGTTCAGTGACAATTCCCTGTATGTCCTCATCCAGTCTCTTTGAGTAAGGTGGGTGGTCCTCTTCTTCTGTGATCAGAGAAGCAGACTTCCCAAAGAAACAAACAGTCCTGGATGGAGGTAGCAAAGGGGGTCAGCAGGCATGGAGTTGTCCAGAAAATCTTACTGCAGTGACACAAGCAGGTCAAATATCTTCCCTACTCTGCCGTGGGTGACAAACCTCAATTCCCTTTTGGGGGTGGGGGTGGGGGGTGGGGGAGCAGTCAGCAAATGGGTAAGTATGATGATGCAGTTGCTGGGGAGGGGGAACCCACCATGTAAGTGGCTATGGGTGGAGGCTGCAGTATCCCCTTGGAAAGGAATGGCTGCAGCTCTGTCAGGGGAACAGAGGCTGGGATTGTCAACTCACGCAGTTAAGGTCACTCCAAAATGGCCCATGCATAGTCATAGACACTGCAGAAACCACACAAAGCAATTCGGCTTTGTGTTCACTCTATGTGGTTACTGATATAATTCTCTCTCTCCGCAGAAGAGTGCCCAGAATTTCAGAGAGAGGACATAGATCAGTGATGGTGTTCTCCTGATAGCAGTCCTGATGCCAATGGAGGAGGACTAGACTCTAGAGCTGGCAGAATATCAGGGTGGATGTTCCATTGTGAACAGTGAGGCCAGAGTTCAATCAGTTGAGGGTGAGTCACCTTAGAAATGGGAACAGGAGAAGCATCAGGTGAGCATGAGGGATAGTTGTGCTTTTCAATTAACAGATGTGTGTTTGAGCTGCAGCCGAGTATTTGGGCTCCTATCTGGAGGGTTTGTGAACCTGGTCATTCTGATTTCTCAAACAGGTCAATCCTAGGACCAGGAAACTGTCATTTCCAGGGGACATTTGTCCACCTGTGAGAGGAAGAGGGGACTTTAGGCTGTGCAACGCTACATCTTTTCCCCGCACCCTCCACCAGCTCAGATACCATTACCTCCATGGGTATCCACTTGGCAGTAGATTCAGGTTCACAATCTGGTTTAAACATCACACAGCCTCTGACAGCTGGTCAGGTGTGTGTGAGACTGCCGAGGCCACTAACACTTGGAGGACTGTGACAGGCCAGGGCCATGCTGAGCCTCAGGCTGATGACCTGCCTATGGAGTCATCCCTGAGATGGCAGAGGCTGCAAGGTTAGCCTAAGATTCGTGAAGATCTGGCGAATATTCGAGGGGGCATCCATGCCCTAACTCAGACAGTGCAGGGTTCCATCCAAGCCAATCGTGCTGCAATTTATCTTGTTTGCTTGCATGGCCTCCTTCTTTGAGAGACTGGCGAACCACATGGACAGTCACATCCAGCAGAACAGTCAATAGTTTCTGGGGAGGTATGCATGCTATCACCTTTTTCGTGAGCTCAAGGGAGCAGTGGCAACAAATTACCAAGGCTTCTTTGACAGCACCTCCCAAATCTAAAGGGATAAAGGTAGCAGATGTGTGGGAACACCAGCACTTTCAAGTCCCTTTCCAAGTCACAAACCATCCAAACTTGGAAATATATCGCTGTTTGTTCATTGTCTCTGGGGGAAACCCGGAACTCCCTACCTACACCAACACTGTGAGAGCACCTTGACTATAGGGACTGCAGCAGTTCAAGGTGATGACTCACCACCAATTTCTCAAGGGCAATTAGAAATGGGTAATAAATGCTGGCATTGTCAATGACCTCCAAATTCTGTAAAAAAAAAAAAAATAATTAAAATAAAATACCCTTAGTTACGAGAGCGGAATTCCTACAACTGACAACTAGGTGCATTGTAGAAAGAAATAAATAATTCCAATTATTTAGCATAGTTCACAAACTCAGCTAAAGCACTTTACAGCCAATGAGACATATTCAAACTGTAGGCACTGTCGTAATCTAGAAACTACAACACCCAATTTGTGCTCCAAAAGTAATGAAATAAATCCAATCAGATCACATGCTTTTAACTATCAGTTGACAGATATATATTCCCTAGGATACAAAGGTCCTGGTCTTCAAATAGTGCTGTGGAATTGTTTACATTCATCCAAGTGGGTGACTGGTGCCATGGTTTCACATCTCAGCTGAAAGACAGCACCTCTGACAGTGCCAGACTGCCTCAGTACTGCAATGCAATGTCAGGCTATGTGCCTAAGTCTCTGGAGTGGGGCTCAAATACATGACCTTCTGATTCAGCGGTGAAAGCTTTGCCACTAGGCAAGCCTGAAAACCAATATTTTTAATTAAGTATTGTAACTTATACAAAAGAAATTTTGAACTCTGCAAACTTCAATAGCGTAAACTGACTAAGACACAAACTGAGCCCTTTGAAGCTCTACTTGAGTGCACATCACTAAATTCAGGGCAGTTCCAATAGATCCCTGACCATCTAGTATTGCTCTATCTTACAAGGTTTCTACCATACATTTAGGGAATGGGAATTAAGAACACAGTTTCACCAGCCCTTAGCAGCTCCACTAATACATAGCGTTACATCATATTAACAGCATAGATACATTCAGTTCAGCAGGCCCATGTTGGTGTTTATGCTGTTCCACTCAACCTATTTCATCTAATCTTATCAATATATCCTTTTCTTCCTTTCACCATCATGTGCTCATCTAGCTTCCCCTGAAATGCATCCATGCTATTCACTTGAACTGATCCTTGAAATAGTGAGTTCCACATTCTCTTCCTGGGTAAAGACACTCTCTTTCGGATTTATTAGTCAGCTATCATATATTAATGGCATTGAGTTCTTGTCTCCCCTCACAATTGAAAACATTTTCTCTACCCCAACATATATTGACCACTTGTTTAGTTTCGCAAACTTTGCATCGGAACATGCTATGAATTGAATCGCTAAGCAGGGTAAGTTAATGTTGTGTCAGATTTAATGAAATGCACCAAATATCTCCCTTATGTCCATTTTACAAGCCAGTCTCACATATCTTTAAACTCTGCAATCTAACTGTATTGCCAGGAGAAAGTTACTGAGTGCATCATTTTAAAGCAAATCTAAATAATCTTTGAAGCTACAAAAAATTGCAATCATGCAGATTCCAAACAAAGTACCTGGCTACTTTTTCTCCCCTCAGTTTCTTCAAAGTATCAATTTCTGACACTGAAATGAGTATGTATTAAAGCCTTTGTTCTGGATAAATTACATCTTTGCTTTTGGGCTGCAACTAATGAAATCTTGTTTCCAGTGAGGTAACCAGGCCACACCACATTTTCTCCCCCCACTTTTGAAACATATCTCCAATTTTCAATCCTATCTATATGGCAATGCCTCGTTTAGAAAAGATTGAAATTTTCTACTGCAATATTTAATTTTTCACTATGTATGAAATGAAATGAAAAATTGCTCCCAGGCATGTCTTGCTCGTTTTAATGAGCCTAATCCATGCAGACACTGCAGCCCATATCAATTCTGCCATAAAATATGAATTATTTAACATGTAGTTCCTAAAATGTAAAACAGGCTTGTAAAGGCAATCTAACCACTATAATGGTACACAGTTACAAAATACTGCAGAGGGACCCTCTTATTCCTGTAACACATGTTAAAAGTCCCAGTGTTTCTCATTCCCACTACTGTTGCTATGGAGAAGATATAGTCCCACTGGAACGACACCAATTGAGCATGTTCTAGTTAACCTTTTAAGTACTATAGAGGCATTTGTTTAGCCATAAAGAAGCATTATCGATAATAAGCATGCCCCGAGTTCTGATTTCTACTGATTCCCAAATGAATACTTTTACTACATAAGTGTTCCCATTGTGTGTTTGAATTTGCTGCATTCCAGTCAATTGAAATCAATTTGCCTGAATTTGTACATGATTAAGCCATCAATATAATAATTCAATCTTCTGCATGCAAAGCAGAGGACTGCTCCAGATCAGCTCTGAAGAAGTCATATGGACTTGAAATATTAACTCTGTTTCTCTCCACAGATACTGCCAGACCTGCTGAAGTTTTCCAGTATTTTCTGTTTTATTTCAGATTCCCAGCATCCGCAATATTTTGCTTTTATGCTCCAGGTCAGTGGTCACAGACAACTCAAATAGCACGATCTCACCTAATAATAGGTCAGGTACGTCAAGCGTTAAAATATTATAGAAATAAAATCAGCAGTTACATAATAAATAAATCATGCCTGCTTAACTCAGAAAAAAGCCCTCAAATAACTTTAAAATCAATATTCAAGGAAACATTATAAGAACATTATTAATAACCTTAATAAAAGGAATGATGTTTTAATTATACGTAAAGGGGATATGTTGCCATGGTAATGTATATCTTAAGATATTTTACCATGCCTGTAAATAGTGTAGCCTGCAATGTTATTAGCTGGAATATGATATTGCCACAAAACTGACCAAGCCAGATCTGATCTGACCAGACGTTGTTCATGAAGGGTTAAAGGGGTAAAATTATGAGGGCAGGTTGCATAGGCTAAGCTTGCATGCTCTTAAATGGAAGATTAAGGGGTGAGCTAATTAAGTGCATAAAATGATCAAAGGAGTTAGTAGGTTAGACAGAGAGAAACTATTTCCTCTGGTGGAGGGCAGCCAGGAACAAGGGTGCATGGGCTTAAAATTAGAGCTAGGTATTTCAGGGGTGATGTCAGAAGGCACTTCTTCACTCAAAGGATCCACATTCCATCCTCCCGAAACTTAAGGTCAACCAAAACTCTGCTGCCTGTGTCTTAACTCTCAGCAAGATTCGTTCCCCTATCTTGGCTCCTGGTCAAGCAATGTCTTGACTTTAAAATTCTCAACCTTGATTTCAAATCCCTCCAAGATGTAGTAATTTGATGTGTAATATGCCTCTAAGACAAATGTTGTAAGGTCACATGATCTTGATACCCAATAGCAGAGTAGCGCTGGTGACCTCTGTAGAGTAGTCTTGAGTTAGAGTCTGAAGAGAGAAGACAGAGCTTTGAGTTGCAAGCACACAAGTGTAGCTGCTGAGTTCCCTTCATAAATAAACAGAATGGACAGAATTTTACCCTTGCGTGCGGGCAGGGGCAATTAGGAAGCCGACCGCTGCTCGCAATTGGGCCCGGAAGGCAATTTCACACTGGTGGGCCAATTAAAGCACTCCCAGCATGAAACGTGAGCAGCAGCGCTGAGTGCTGCCTGTGCAGGCGGGGGAAGAAGGGCAAGCAGGCCAAGCACAACCTGCGCACATGCGCGCGAGCACACACTACATAATCCCCCTGAGGCACAGAGCTGCCTCAGGGTGATGAAGATACATATTTTTTTAATTAATAATAAAATAACAACGTAATGAAACATGTTCACTCATGTGGCCCTGTTAAATGAGCAGGGACGTGTTATTAATGAACAATTAAAGGTTTTACTTTATTTTTATTTGCTTTTGGAAACGTCATCCTGCCTGCGGATGAGGTTTCCGAAAAAGTGCAAAGATAGCTTGGCGTTTTCGCCTGCCTGACAACTGTAAGGTTGGACGGGCAGTGAAAAATTTGTATCAATTAACTTTTTTAATGGCCTTAATAGGCCTTCTAATCGTCAATGTCATTGGGCGTCATTTTACACTCAGCCGGGTCGGGCAAGCGCCTGCCCGCCTGCTGAGCTAAAAATTTTACCCAATGCGTTTCTTCTAAGAACAGTCTACAGATCTTCTCTGTCTCGGTACCAACTCGGCCAACAGATTGACATCACAAGACAGCGTGAAAGACCAGCGGAGAGACCAGAACCAGCGCGAGTGTGGGAAAGCTTCATAAAGTGACATCAGCACAAAGGTGAGAGCTGATTGGTAAGTAATGGGTAAGTGTTTTTCTCCAGTTTATTCCTCTAGTTTGTCCCCAGTTTAAAATAGATTAACTAAGGAATGGTAAGGGTTCTAGTTTTTATTTAAAGTTACATAAATAATGTAACTTTTTTGTTACTGTATTTAACTTAAAAAAGGGTTTTTTTCAACTAGAGGCATGGCAGGCAGCTCAGTCCCGTGTTATGTACTGCCTGCAATATGTGAGAAGTCCTACATGCTCCTTGTGCTCTGGCCGACCACGTGTGTAAGAAGTGCCACCAGCTGCAGCTCCTTGAGCTCCGAGTTTCAGAGCTTGAGCGGCAGCTGGTGGCATTGAGGTGTTTTGTGGATAGCACGTTTTAAGATGTGGTCATCCCACAGCTTACGGAAGTGCAGACAGAGAGAGAATGGGTGACCATCAGTCAGAAGAAAGGTGTCAGGAAAGTAGTCAGGAAAACCCCAGAGTGCTCAAGAATCATTTTTCTCTGTTGGAAAATGGTGAAAGTGACTGTTCTTCTGGGGAGTGCAGCCACGCTCATAGCACTGTGAGTAGCTAAGCTGTAAGGGGTGAGGGGAGGAAAAAGAGGAGAACTGCAATAATGGTAGGAGACTCGATAATATGGGGAACAGACAGGCGTTTCCGTGGCCATAGACGTGACTCCAGGATGGTATGTCGCCTCCCTGGTGCCAGGGTCAAGGATGTAATTGAACGGCTACAGTGCATTCTAAAGGAGGAGGGCAAACAGACAGAGATCGTGGTACATATTGGTACCAGCATCATAGGTAGAAAGAGGGATGAGGTCCTGCAAGCAGAATTTAGGGAGCTAGGAAACAAATTAAAAAACAAGACCTCAAAGGGAGTAATCTCTGGATTACTTCTGGTGCCACACGTACAAGGCGGATGGGTTGCACCTGAACTGGAACGGGACCGACATCCTTGCGGAGAGGTTTGCCAGTGCTGTTGGGGAGGGTTTAAACTAACTTGGCTGGGGCATGAGGTCCTGAGAGGAGGTTCAGCAGGGGGAGGTGCACAGCCAAAATTAGAAGAGAGAGAAAGTGAGTCTGGAAGGCATAGAAATTATAGGCCAGTTAAGACACAAGGGAGTTTGGCAAGGTTGGATGGTATTTATTTTAATGCAATGAGTCTGACAAATAAGGCAGATGAGTTGAGGGCACAGATTAACACATGGAAGTATGATATCATTGCTGTCACGGAGACACGGTTGAGAGAGGGGCAGGATTGGCAGCTCAACATTCCAGGATATAGGGTCTTTAGGTAAGACAGGGAAGGAAGTAAAACAGGAGAGGGTATCGCAATATTGATCAAGGAATCAATTACAGCAGTAAGCAGGGGTGACATCTTAGAAGGCTCCTTAAATGAAGCTATATGGGTAGAGCTGAAAAACAAAAAAGGAGCAATCACATTGCTGGGAGTGAACAATAGGCCCCCAAACACGAGAGAAATAGAAGAGCAGATATGCAGGCAAATTTCATAGAAGTGTAAAAATAATAGGATGGTAATAGTGGGGGATTTCAACTTCCCTAACATTAACTGGGTTAGTCATCATGTGATAGATTTAGAGGGAGTGGAATTCTTAAAATGCATCCAGGAGAGCTTTTTAAGCCGCTACGTAGAAGGTCCAACGAGAGAGAGGGCAGTCCTGGACTTAATTTTAGGGAATGAAGCCGGGCAAGTGTAGAGGTATCAGCGGGGGAGCATTTTACAGATAGTGATCATAACTCTGTTAGATTCAAGGTTGTTATGGAGAAGGACAAGGATGGGCCAGAAATCAGAGTTCTAAATTGGGGGAAGGCCGACTTTAATAAGATCAGATATGATTTGGCCAGAGTGGACTGGGAGCAGCTACTTTTAGGTAAATCTGCGTCAGAGCAGTGGGACTCATTCAAGGAAATAGGGAGACTACAAGCCAACATATTCCAGTAAAGGCAAAGGGTGGGACCAACAAATCCAGGGAACTCTGGATGTCGAGGGGTATACAGGATTGGATAAAGAGAAAAAGGGAGGCTTATGGCAGATACTGAGGACTCAAAACAGCAGAAGCCCGAGAGCAGTATAGAATGTGTAGGGGGAACTTAAAAAGGAAATTAGGACAGCAAAAAGGGGGCATGAAAAGGCATTGGCTGGTAAAATAAAGGAAAATCCAGTAATTTTACAAGTACATTAAGAGTAAGAGGATAACTAGGGAAAGAGTAGAGCCCATTAAGGACCATAGTGGTAATTTGTGTGCGGAGCTGGAAGTCGTAGGTAGGATTCTAAATGAATACTTTGTGTCGATGTTCACAAGTGAGAGGTTCAACGTGGGTATGGATATCAGGCAGAAGAACAGTGATATAATTAAAGAAATTTGCATGGAAAGGGAGGAGGTGCTAATGACCTGGCAGGCTTAAAAGTAGATAAATTTCCAGGCCTGGATGAAATGTATCGCAGGCTGTTGAGTGAGACAAAGGAGGAGATAGCAGGGGCGCTGGCAATAATTTTCAATACCTCTCTGGCCACAGGAGTGGTGCCAGAGGGCTGGAGGACAGTCAGTGTGGTACTGTTATTCAAGAAGGGAGGAAGGGATAAATCAGGGAACTTCAGACCAGACAGTCTAATCTCAGTGGTGTGGAAACTATTGGAAGCAATTCTGAGGGACAAAATTAATCCACACTTGGAGAGGCAGGGATTAATCAAGGACAGTCAGCATGGTTTTGTTAAGGGGAGGTCATGTCTGACCAATTTGATTGAACATTTCGAAGAGGTGACCAGGCGTGTAGATGAGGACAATGCATTTGACGTAGTCTCCTTGGACTTCAGCAAGGCTTTTGATAAGGTTCTGCAAGGGAGACTGATAACGAAGGTAAGAGCCCAAGGGATCCATGGCACTTTGGCAAATTAGATCCAGAATTGGCTGTGTGGCTGGAAGCAGAGAGTGATGGTCGAGGGGTGTTTTTTGTGACTGGATGCCTGTGTCCAGTGGGGTACCACAGGGATCGGTGTTGGTCCCTTGCTGTTTGTGGTATATATAAACAATTTAGACTTGAATGGAGGGGTGATCAGTCAGGTCGCGGATGACACGAAAACTGGTGGGGTGGTAAATAGTGAAGAGGATAGCCTTAAATTACAGGAGGATATAGACGGTCTGGTCAGATGGGCTGATCAGTGACAAATGGAATTTAATCCAGTTAAGTGTGAGGTGAAGCACTTGGGCAGGACAAACGAGGCATGGGGATACACAATGAACGGTAGGGCCCTGGGAAGTACCGGGGATCAGTGGGGCCTTGGAATGTATGTTCACCATTCCCTTAAGGTAGCGGGACAGGTAGATAACGTGGTTAAGAAGGCATATCTGATTCTTGCCTTTATTAGCCGAAGCATAGAATATAAGAGCAGGGAGGTTATGCTGGAACCATATAAAACACTGGTTAGGTCACAGCTAAAGTATTGCGTGCAGTTCTAGAATCCGCATTATTGGAAGGATGTGATTGCACTAGAGAGAGTGCAGAGGAGGTTTACCAGGATGTTGCCTGAGCTGGAGAGTTTTAGTTAAGAGGAGAGATTGGATAGACTAGGGTTATTTTCCCTGGAGCTGAGGAGATTGAGGGGGGGACATGATTGAGTGTATAAAATTATGTGGGGCATAGATAGGGTAGACAGGAAGGAACTTTTCCCCTTGGTGGAGGGATAAAGAGCCAGGGGGCATGGATTTAATGTAAATGGCAGGAGGTTTAGAGGGGATGTGAGGAAGAATTTTTTCACCCAGAGGGCGGAGGGAATCTGGAAGTCACTGCCTGAAAAGGTGGTAGAGGCAGAAACCCTCATAACATTTAATAAGTATTTGTGTGTGTGATGCCATGGCATACAAAGCTATGGGCCTAGTGCTGGAAAATGGAATTAGAATGGTTAAGTACTTGTTTGACTGGCACAGACTCAATGGGCCGAAGGGCCTTTTCCTGTGCTATAGACCTCTATGACATCCCAAAGCAAGCATGCAACCTGGATCCTGAGCCCCAACAAACCAAGGGCACTGGATCCAACACATTGTCACACTTCTTCCTCTGTAATCTCCTCCAGCCCTACAATCTTCCAAAATATCTGTGTTTCTCTAATTCTGACTTCTTGTGCATTCCCAATTTGAATTTCTCCACCATTGGTGGTTGTACCTTTAGTTGCTTAGACCCCAAGCTCTGGGTACCCACCGTACACCTCGCTTTCCTCCTTTAAGATACTCCTTAAAATCTCTCTCTTTGACCAAGTTTTTGGTCAC
Source organism: Carcharodon carcharias (assembly GCF_017639515.1). Lineage (NCBI taxonomy): Eukaryota > Metazoa > Chordata > Chondrichthyes > Lamniformes > Lamnidae > Carcharodon > Carcharodon carcharias. Next base: position 56,729,224 of record NC_054480.1, on the reverse strand, counting down.
CCGATCTAATATTTCCATATGTGGCTCAGTGTCATGCTTTGTTTTATAATGCTCCTGTTATGCATCTTGGGATCATGGTGACTAACTCTGAGGAAAAAAATAAGAGACACTTAAACAGAGGACGTGTGGTGGAGGGCAATGGGGTTGCTGGCAAAACTGGGAGACCGGGGAGAGTGATAGGTGCATGTGAGACAAGACAAGACACCAGGGTGAGGAGGTGGTGGGATTGAAAGTCATCAACACAATTCAAAAGCATGACTCAACTACAAAACTATGGCCTTGCAACATTTCACATTTAAAATACTTTACTTACAGTCTGACAACCCCATCGAAACCCCACATTGCTCTCCAAATGCTCCAAATTATTCCCCATCACACAGACACAAACAAAGACACACATACACATCTTTGCCCAATCCCTAACATACACACTCAGCTACCTCCCTTCTCAAACCCCAACCCCCCACTCACTCGGTAGCTCCCCTCCCCACAACCCCCTTAACTCAGGGCTGCCACCAGACTCCTGCCTGAGGCTTGGGCCTACTAGAACACCGTTTGAGACACAGGCCTGCTGGACGCTGCCCCCCACCATCCTCACCTCCGAACCCGGCCAAATCCTCCACAGAGACTCTGGCTCCACCACTCACATTGCAGCCCCCCAAACATCCAACCATCTCCCCACCTCTGCAGCTTTGGCAACAATGAACAACTTGATTTTTTCATGCTGAAAGTGTCAGCTGGTCAGTCCTCTTGCAGAACTCCTCATGATTGAGTGCACCTTGCACATGGAGACACCAAAGATGCGCAGGCAGTGGCAAGAGGAGACTCCCAGCAGTCTCCCAGTTATTGCCTGGAGAAATACAGGACAAATTACATCCCAGGAAGCCAATGTACATAATGCAGAACAAATTGGAAAATTATGGGACTATTTCATAAAACAAGGGACAGCTGGTCACCCTGCTTGGAATGCTTCATTGTGTTAAAGTTGTTGTATTCAATTATTCTGTGTTTGATTATGAGAGTCTGTTTACTATTGATGTTCACTGTGCTTGATTGGTTAAGCTTGGTTGTGGACTCAAGGCAAAGTAAACAAAGCTGCATAAAGAGTTGGAAGCCAAAGCTGAAGCATGGAGTAAACATTTTAAAGCCCTGTGAATAAAACCTAGCTGTGATCCACAAGGAGCGGTGTAATGACTCCCTTCTTTTCCCTCTCCTCATTTGAATGCAATAGGCTTTTTGTTTGAAAAGGATATACTTGCCCATTTAGTAAGTATTTAACAGTTTACATGCTATGATCATAAAAGAACCAATCAGTCTGGTTTTCTTGAGTGTACAATGAAAGACTTAAACAAAAACCAAACCATGTAAAATAATAAAATATGCTCCAACCTTTGCACATACAGACATACCCAAAGTTCTCTCTTTCCCTCACACACACACACATACACAAAGACAGAGACACACACACGCAAGTATGGTCAAATTAGAGTTGATAACAAAGTAAAAGGCGTATACAGTCTGTAGTTTAATGACGTGGCTGGTTTCAGGCTGAAGTCAGTGATCTCAATACTTATAGTTTAAAGATATAGACAGCTGATTTGGTTGTTTTTCTGGAGACAATAGTGTTCAGTTGAATTTTTAAAAGAAGTCTCTGTTTGCAGCAGGGGTGTCTGTGGATGGTCACTGTCAGCAAATAGAGTTTGAAGCTTACAAGGTGAGTTGGAGAGAGAGGGAGGCAGGAGAGAGCCCACTTGGGTCTTCTCTCTAGTGTCTTAGCTGCCTATACTCGGTGCTGCAGAGAAAATAGGTGCTTAAACATGTAAAGGGCTGGCTTGTCATGTAACCTTTTCTCTCCAACTGCTCAAGAGATCAAAATGAGGTCACTGTCTGTGTATTCCAGAGTTGACTGTCTGGGAAACTCTCCTGGCCAGGTGATGCTCCAATTGACCTCAGCATTCCTGGTCTTCAGAGGAGAAAAGCAGCCAGAATTGTCACCCAACCTGACAATCTAATGATTCTTGCTGCAAATTACGCATGTAGACTAATGTCCCCACTTATTTTTATGTTGTTGTGTGCAGCCTATTCATTTCACTGTGTGGGACCTTTAGATTTTTTTTGTGCAGCAATGTACACAGGTTAAGTTAAGTGGGTGGATTTCTGCTCAGCCTGAAAGGAACATCTGGTTTTCTGCTCAGTTGTGCAAATTTGAGGGGACATTGGTGTGTACGTTGAGTGAAACTCAGCTTGATGATGCCCATACCCAACAACTGAACAAGGTCTGACATTCCCTGACAAGAATTAGGTGTGAAGAATAGCCACTTTTCAGGTGAAGGAAGACCACCAGTGCCACAGAACAGCACACAAAGGAAATCAGCACTTGGTTTTTGGGATTGGGTGGAGTGGGGATAAGGGGTAGATATTGATGTTTCCTGCAGGAGTACAGCCTTTGCCCAGCAGTAATTAGAATGGGCCATAACTAGTCGTTACTAAACCTAGTTAGTGACTCCAAAATAGCGATAATACTAAATGTGAACAAAATTTGACTCCTTTTCCTTACAACCTTTTCCCATTTTATGTAGTAATGTCACTACACAATGAAAAATATAAATACAGTAATCAGGAAAGTCTGTTAAGCTGGAGAAATATGTATAATATGGAACCATCGAATAAATACCTCATGTTGATTAATTTTGTAATTGAATTTCAGAGTAGTGCAGGACTGCACTGAAGTACTTATATAATTGTAAAGAAATATTATAGGGAATATCTAGGAAAGTCTTTGCCTGCTGGTATAAATTTACTCACTAGCTTGTTCTATTTTCTAACATGTACGTAGCTAAATATATTTCATTTTTGGAATCATATGTCTTCTTAAAACCTAGGAGAGAGACGATGTAAAAATACAGTGACATGATACATGTGGCATCCTGACCAGCATATACCGAGGAACAGCTTTTGAACTCTTCTTCAATTGCAATGCTTATCATGCCAAAAAGTAACACACATAACTAAAGGAAATAGTGAAACGAATATATCCCTTTGGTCATGCCGATGATTGAATGCAGTTTTAGAGTGAGAAAGGGGTTTGAAGATTTTGTACATCCACTGGATAGAGCCCATTCCCAGAACTCAGCGACATTGTGTATTACCACTAGGCATGTTCTTTAAAAAAAAAATTGATAATAGTCTTGTCTCTGTACTATCTTCAGCTGCTTCATCAGTGACCTTCCCTCCATCATAAGGTCAAAAGTGGGGACATCCTTTGATGATTGCACCATGTTCAGCACCATTCCTGACTCTTCAGACAATCAAGCAGCCTGTGTTCATATGCAGCAAGACTTGGACAACATTCAAGCTTGGGCTGATAAGTGGCAAATAAATTCATGCATTGCCAGGCAGTGAGCATCTCCAACAAGAGAAAATCTAACCTTCATTTAACTGTATTCCTCTCCACAGATGCTGTCAGACCTGCTGAGTTTTTCCAGGTATTTTTATTTTTGTTTTTGTTTTTGTGTTGGATTTCCAGCATCCGCAGTTTTTTGCTTTTACGAAAATCTAATCATGTTGACTTGACATTCAATGGCATTACCATTGCTGAATACCTATTATCAATATCCTGGGGGGTCACCATTGACCGGAAAACAAATTAACCAGCCATATAAATACTGTGGCTAGAAGAGCAGGTCAGAGGCTGGAAATTCTGAAGTGAGTAGTTCAACTCCTGACTCCCCAAAGCCCGTCCATTGTCTACAAGGCACAAGTCAGGAGCGTGATGGAATACTTTCCACATGGCTGGGTGGTTGCAGCTCCAACAACATAGCAGAACAAAGCAGTCTGCTTAATTAGCACCCTATCTACCAATTTAAACATTTGCTCCCTCCACCACCAACATACAGTGACAGCAATGTGTACCAACTACAAGATGCTCTGCAGCAACTCACCAAGGCTCCTTTGGCAGCACCTTCCAGACCCATGACTTCTACCAACTAGAGGGCAGCAGATGCATGGGAACAATACTATGTACAGTTCCTCTCCAAGCCAGGCACCATCCTGACTTGGAACTATATCACCATTCCTTCACTGTCACAGGGTCTAAATCCTGGAACTCCCTCCCTAACAGCACTGTGGGTGTACCTACAGCACATGGACTACAGTGGTTCAAGAAGGCAGCTCACCACCACCTTCTCAAGGGCAATTAGGGATGGGTAATAAATACAGGCTTAGTCAGCATCACCCACATCACATGAAATATATATATTTTTAAAATCTACAATACAGCTATGTGCCTATAATAGTTCAGATCAACGTTTCTGATCTCTGCTATGGTATTCTACAGACACTGAGCACTGGTCAGGGACTTCTGCATAGAGAAAGGCGCAGATTAGAACTGGTCATAGGAAAGGAGATACTATATAAAGCTAACTTCTTAAGTATGTCCCCATGATTTCCCAAAGTGCTTCACAATCAGTGTATTTCTTTTGAAGTATAATCCAGGTTGTTGTGTAGACAAACACACACATCAATATCCCGCAATTAGCAAATAAGTGGCTGGTCGGTGGAGGGTAGAATGTTGAACATTGGAATAACTTCCTACCTTTCATAAACAGTGCCATGCCATCGTTGATATTTAGTTGTGCCAGAAAACAGAACACTGGCGGAAGATGGCACCTCAGACACATTAACTCCCCTTCAGTACTGCCCTGGAATGTCAGCTCAGGCCCATCATGGGACTTGTACCCACAAAGTTTTGACTTGGAGATGAAACTGTTACCAACTGAGCTGATACTTTACATAAGAAAGCATAGAGAAAAATTGACTCTTCTGCCCATCAAACTCACTCCTTGCATATAATACACAATTATAGACTCCTACTTAATTTCCTTTAAAATTTATAGATTTTGTAATAACATTAAAATTTATCTAAACTGATTACAGAACTGAGCCCTTGGCTTGCTGGCAACATTCCCACCTCCGAGTCTGAAGATCCTTGGTTTGAAGCTCACTCCAGACAATTCCAGAAAGTGGGGGCCAGAGCTCCAGCTTGAATTCTAGGTTCCTGGCATCTGTGAGGTTGTTGGGAAGAAACAATAAAATTCAGCAAGATGCATTCCGATTCAGAACTGCATGTGCTGTTCAAACATGGATTCCATTATTCTCCTTCTACACTTCCTCTGCTGTTACATGGGTATGGTGGCCTTAATTGAACAACAATGCAATTTTCAATGCACTACAACCCTCCCCTTCTTAGTAAATGAGAAGCATTGAGTGTCTCAGTGATTTGTTTCCAAAGTGTCAACAATAAGCTTAACCATAACTTGAATGTTCAACTTCACCATAACACTGTAACATATTCTAACTTTTCTATTAATTTAACAATGCATTCAGTCACATACAATGAGATGAAAGTGTGGTTCACCAACAGAAGACCATTTACTTTGTAATATTTAAATCATTTAAGCGTTGTGGATGTATTCTCTTGGGAGTAGAATATAGTCTGACATCAGGGCCAGAATTTTTAGCTTGTCAGGCAGAGTGAGGTTTCCAACAGCTATTTAAAAATTAAATAAATATTTAAATATTTCATTAATAACATGTCCCTGTTCACGTGACAGTTACATGAGGGGACATGTTTTTTAACAATTTAAAATTCTTTATTTTTATATCTTAAAATCTTCAGCTTCCTTAGGCAGCTCTGTGCCTCACCTGCATGCAGCTCGAAATTCCCCACTCGCCCTCCTCTTGTCCCCCTCCCCCGACACAGGCAGCACTGAGCTACAGCATGAATTTCATGCTGCACAGGCCTTAAATGGCCCGCCAGTGTGAAATTGCGGTCTGGCCCCGATCGCGGGCGACAGTCAACTTGCTGCCCCTGTTGTAGCTGTCAGTGACAGCAAGGTGTTCACCAATAAGCAAATCTGCAAAATCAACACTAACCTCAATCCATAGTCCTGGAGGTAGTTCAGATATCTTGAGAGGATCACAAACATTTGACATTGTAGTTGCTTGACATGGCAAATACTGATTGATTTTGTGCTCTCCCATCCCAATTCCTGGGAACTATAACCTTGTCCCTTAGGAGTTGTTTGGTTTTGACTTTCATGTGCTACATCAATAACACAATCTCTCAATGATTGTGGAGTGACAGTACAGTTGCTGTGGATGTAATGGTGAGCTCATCTCAAACATTGGGCAGAATTTTCTATTTGCCTGACTGACTCGGCGGGGGGATGGGCGGCCTTTGCCGCTGAAGAAATGGGCCGCACCGCCATTTTCCACGGGTGGGCCAATCAAGGCCCGCCCAGCGGGTAAGCGATTCCTATGGAGAATGGGAAAATAGTCGCGGGGGTGGGCAGCCTCAGACCACCGGTTCCAATGGGGAGCCGGCAGCCTGTATAAAGAATGGCCAAGCAGCCTACTTGAGGCAATGTGCCCCCTCCGATTTTCAGATGTATGCCTTGCTGTCCTCCTGCAAGAGGTGTCTATCCATCAGCACTTTCTGTATCCTGAGGACGGGAGGAGGAGCACCCCCCATGTCACCAGCCAGGTGTGGGAGGAGGTGGGTGATGCTGTCAGTGCCCATGATGATGTGCGGTGCACTGGCACCCAATGCAGGAAAAGATTCAATGATTTGCTGCGCTCTGGAAGGGTGAGTACCATGTCTGTCTTGGCCATTTGACCCCGAAGGCAGCCTTAGCCTTCGAGCCCCCGCACCATGTCTTGCTGTCATTACTGCAAACGGCATCTATTGCACGCTGAGTGGGCAAATGGGTACTGACCATGCTTACATCAGCCTTAGTGGTTGAGGAGAAGAAGGGTTTTCCCTGCAGCATATGTTGGTCTTTGTGGCATTTGAGTAGTCTAAGGGCAACCTGCAGGGGAGGCTGCTGTACATATACTCAGAACTCCAACACATGTCATATTGATGGTGCATGGGGTGCCTCAAGGTGTTTTGGGCAAGTGCCATCTGCTGATATCAGCGCCGCAGCTAGTTGCGCCTCCTTGCCAGGGACACTAAGAGCCGTGTGATATTCGAAGTTATGGACGCCAAATGTGTCCAAGGTGGCTGTTTGGGGAGGGGTTTGGGGCTAGCCGTACTATCTTCTGGGGACTGATCACCAATAGTGTGGACAAGAGCTGCTGGAGGCCTCAGATGGGCCACTGTGGTTGGGGTACGGCGTGTGCATGCAGAGTACATGAGCAACCTGCCCCAATAAATCCTCTTCTCTGTTTTGCAGGCAAAAAGTCGCTACAATGCCCAGGAGCGCCAGAGGACTAGAGGTGGGCACGCCCTCCTCCAGCGCCTCACACCCTTTGAGGAGCAGGCCATGGAGCTGAGCAGGAGGCAGGAGGCCAGGGCGGCCGGGGACGGTGAGGCTGGGGTTCAGCGGCCAGTTATTTGAGGTCCACAGTCCCATCCACTCTGTCTGCCCACCATCCAAACCACTGATGGCTGCTGCAATCGTTAATGCTGAAACACTGCTTATTCACAAACTGAGACATTCTGACATGTGGGTCATACAGAAAGGACCCTCATCCCCTTGAGGAATCCCGTCTCCACCACCTTCCAAAGTCACTTTATCCCATTTGTGACCACAATCACCATGGTCGAATACGCCAAAGAGTTATTGCGTCTTAGGGGGTTTGGGACCTCCAGCACCCTTTCAGCCAGTGTGCCCCACATTACTTTGTCCAAAAGGTCTTCAGCACCCTGTGAACATCATGGCACTCAATTAGATGAATGCCACCACATTACTCATCCCTGCGCCAAGGGGAAATGTTGCCTTCTGTCCACCCGGTCTATGCCCCTCCTAACGGTATGAAGGTCAATAATGTGACCTGTCAATCTCCTGTGATCCACGGCAAATGTCGCAAGTGTTTGTGATGTTTCCTCAGCCCCGAAACTATCCAGGCTACAATGCGCCCAGGTCAGGTACCTCTGCACTCTCCCCACTCCAATGTGAAATAACATGCCTTGTGGCATTATGAGGCCATCTGACCACCCTGTCTTCATGTGCGTTTAATGGTTGGGGTTCATCTTGTCTCTTTTCCACCTCACCAAAGTTCTTTTCCTTAGGGTCTTGAAGGGTGAGTGACTTATGAGGCTGGGGGGAAAGGGATGAAAGGTTGAACTGAATGGGTGCTAACTGATGCACTGTAATTGTTGTTAATTTCAGCATCACCACCAGAGGGACCTAAACATCGACCCCGCAGCCCCCCCCCTCCACACCTGAGGGCCAACATGCGCAATTGCAGCACAACATTTCAGCCAGCCAGGCACCAGTGCAGACACAAACACCTCGGTGGGGTCTTTACCGTCAGCTAGTGTCCGGTGTCACAGTGGTGAGGGTACATCACAATCGCTGGAGGAGATGGTAGGGGCAGAGAGTGTCGATGGCACCAGCAGCCAGAGGGCTGCAGGGGACCAGGCACATGCTGAGTCCGGCACTGATAATGTGCCTCTGGAGTTGTTTCCAATGCAGCAGCTGCAGGACAGGGTGGCAGGAAGTGTGTTTGCATCTGGCAGGGTTGCATGTGGGAATGATTCAGTTGCTCTCTGCGACGGAGGAATCTAAGCAGAGTGCAGGTGAAGGTTTGGCCCTCCAGGCAGACCTTCAGGCTTCCTCCAATGAGAGATTGCCGACTCTCATAGACAGGGGCTTCAATCGAATGAAATATTTCATGATTGGGATACACTCTGACCTGCAAGCCCTCACAGCGGTACTAGCCACGGGTGGTCATTCCCAATGTGGGAGATGTTGTGGACACCAAGCATTGGCACTCGGTGCCCATGCATCTGTGGTAAGCAGGGAGGTCGAAAGGGACCTCACGTCGGTGCAGCAGCTGCCTGTCATCGCTACGAGCTCCTCTCAGGGAGCTCCGGATGAGGGCAGCAGCTCCTCAGCCCCTCCGCCAGTCAATGTTGCTTCCATTGAGGCTGCAACAACTGGGGAGGTGCCGGTTCTGGAACTGGCCACTCCCTCCTAGGCGGGGCCATCACAGGCTCCACAGGCCAGAGGGCACCCGCCAAGGTCACTGAGGCCAACAGGACAGCAGAGTCAGCAGGCTGTCTCTCAAGCCACTCCGAGCGATGGGGTGGCACGTAGATGTAGCACCTGAAAACATAAACATAAGGCACCTTAGGCACTCCACGGGTATGTCACTGGTGATTTTATGTTGGCCTTAGAATAGGACCCATATTTTTCTTATCACAAAAAAGTGCTGTGTCCTTTTCTTTTGGACAAAATAAAGTCCACCTTTGTTACCATGGCTGAGGGTCTTTTGTTTTTGGTGTATTTTTCTTTTTCGCATATTTATCATGAGTGTTTGAGTGAACATTGATGTTTCTGTACCAAGCCCTTATTTGCAGCTGATGAAGTGGAAGATGTAGCACCTTAGTGCCACATGTGGAAGCGCCAGGCAATGCTGGTCCTGCTGATCCATGTGTGTGGAGCTAGATGAAGGTTCTTTGAATTAAATTGTCCCGGGTGTCCCTGCCTCCTTGGTGTAGTAGCGGGTCGTCGTTCTACCCCTCATCATCGCCCTGCACTTCCTCATCCTCTGAGCCACTGCTGGATTCATCACGTGCAGCCTCATCCAGGGCATCAAGGTCTTCATCGTCAACTGCATCCCCCCTTTCTAGTGCAAGATTATGCAGAGCGCAGCATGCTACCACAATCAGAGAGAGACACGATCTGGGGGGTACTGGAGTGCACCCCCTGAGCAGTCCAGGCAATGGAAGCGCATCTTGAGAAGACCGATGGTTCTCTCCATCACAGCCCTTGTGGATCCCTGGCTCCTATTGTACCGCTGCTCAGCCTCTGTTCTTGGACAGCGTAGTGGTGTCATGAGCCACCTTCTGAGGGGATAGCCCTTGTCACCCAACAGCCAACCATCCAGCCAAGCCGGAGCACTGAAGAGCCCCTGCACTTGGGAGTGTCTGAGTATGTAGGTGTAATGGGAGCTGTCTGGGTGCCTTGCACAGACTTGTAAAATCTGCATCCAGTGATCACACACTATCTGCACGTTCATGGAGTGTAAGCCCTTCCTGTTGACAAAGGCACCGGGCTCACCTGCTGGCGCCCTGATGGCCACATGTGTACAGTCTGTTGCACCCTGGACGCGGGAGAAGCCAGCAATCGCTGCAAAGCCTCTGGTTCGCTGTGCCTGACTTGCCTGGTCGCAGCGGAAGTGGATGAAGGTGGATACCCGTCTGAACAGAGCATCTGTCACCTGCTTGACACAAGTGTGGATAGCGCAAAGATCACCCACCGAGCCCTGGAAGGAGCAAGAGGCATAGAAGTGGAGGGCAACTGTGAGCTTCAGAGCCACTGGCATGGGGTGTCCATGGGGAGATCTCAGGGCCAGTCATCTGACAGATATAGTTGACTGTCTCCCTTGAGAATTGGAGCCTCCTTCAGCACTGTGTCTCAGTCATATTGAGGTAGCTGCTTCGCCGCCTGTATACCCTGGCAGCAGGATAGTGGTGTCTTCTGCAGCCCCTTGCACCTTCGACAACCTCTTGGCCCTGCGCTCCTTGTGCCTGCACCTGGCCTCCCAAAAGTGGCTCCCCTGGAGGCTGATTGTCCAGTTCTGGCCTCCTCTTTATTCTATCCCTCCCTTCTTCCTCAGGGGAGCTGCTTCCAGTGGAGAGGTCAGAACCAATACCCCCAGGCTAAATGGAGGCCTCTGGAAAGCTGCAGGCCTGAGAAAGATTATTGTCTGCAGACTGGTTTTAAAGTACAGAAGAAGCTCTTGGAAATCAATGAGAACTGCTAACAATCACACAGGCAACTTTTAAACACTTTCAACAATTAAAACTTCATGTAAACATGAATAACCTCTCTGAGTCCACATATTCCGACATTGCATGAGTTTTCTTAAAAAAACTCCTACCCGCCTGCCCGTTGGGCCCATGCTCCAACCCGAAGTTCACGCGGGCCCTCAAAATCCAGGACAATTGGCAAGTTAAGGGCTCGCGCAACATTTTAAGCGCTGATGTGCGGGCTCTGCCACCCGCTCGTCAGCCAGAAAATGCTGGCCATTGTGAAGTCCTTGTATGTGTTCCCTTGGTCACATCTTTCCATTTTCATGATTCCATAGCTTTTGTACATAGTTACAATGCTTCCCCTTGTTTTGTTTCCACTTTGGTGTCAGCTAGTTTTAGTGGTTTTGGTACCATGCTTAGGCTTACATAATTAAGATGTTGTTTGGCAACCTTTACTTCATGATGAATAGGACTAACTGCCGACAAATGATGTTATGAAAGTTAGTCTGCTTGAGCTTTCCAGGCTAGGATTCAACATGGAATTCTTGGAGTTTGAGTACCCAACACTCTATTTGAGTGGGTGGCTTGCTATGTGGATTGTTGAACAAACTAGTCATCTATGATCAGTTATTCAAACTAGCTTCCATACAAGTAGAGGTAAAAGTGCACAATACGTTAAGCAATTATAAGCGCTTCTCTCACTGTGAATTATGTTGCTGTGCAGATATTTGTGATGTGCTTATCATTGCAGCAATTGATGGGTTATCTGTATTACAGTGATATGCATGATCAAGGACCCAGGATCGCATTCCTTTCAAAGAAAAACCTCATTGTAGTGATCTGAGATTTTTTTTTGTATTTGGAGGGTTATTTTGTGAGGTCAGCATGTGTATACACTCTGCAGGCCATCCTGTTAATAATGCCGCTCTGGAGTGTCTCTTGTGTGTCTAACAACAAGGTACAGCTGTTCCCTCCTAAATCTCCAACTTAAAATGGTGTCTACAGAAAGTAGACAAAAACTTTGCAGAATTTTCATACTTGAAAGCAATGTATTTTATTTCTCCCCATCTTCTTCGCTATTCTGAAGCTTTTGGGAAGAAACAGTGAAGATGCATTCCACATCAGAACTGCAAATGTTGTTAAAGCATGCACCAGGATTTTAGCGTCGCTCCTGCCTGGCGGAATATTACGGACCTGCCAACCCGAATGGAGATTTAAATGGCTCGCTGCATCTGCCAGGGGAGACACACTGCAGTGGAGCTGTAAAATCCTTTATGGATTCCTTTATTCTCCTTCTAGACTCCCTCTGCTGGTACATGGGTATGGTACCATTAAGTAGATAAAATACACAATACAATTTTCAATACACTACAACACTCAGCAGTACTTCTCTGCCCCCTCCCCAGACCCCCATCACCACAGTCAATGCTGTAAGAGTCCATAAAACCCTTCCACTATTGGCTAGTATGAAAATGACTTAAAGGAGCTTTCAAATTGCAATCTGCTAGATGTTGTCAGTCTGTGAACCCCTCCAGATCTTCACACCATTCCCCAAAGAAGAGTGTGAAGAAATTAAAATAACTTTATTACAGAATTAGAAAAGGGACTTTTAATTCTGAATGGATGAGTGGGAAAAAAAAATTTAAGAACAGAAAAGAATAGGCCATTCACATCACAAAATCCACCCTACCATCCCATGAATGAATTTTTAAAAATTGTTAGCCTTGGCAGATCAGTGCCTTCAAAGTTAATTCCTTATTTTTTCTCTGTATCCTTTATGCTTGTTTCCAAGTATGTATCAATTACAATTTTAAGAACTTCAGTTTACAATGGGTCCATTGACTTGAAGCAAGAATGGTCAAAAAATGTGTGCACATTTCAAATTACAAGTATGTCCTTGATTTCCCATTGGAAAGTTCAGACAGCATTCACCACCTAAATCAGTTCCAATTTTGGGCTTGTTAAAAAAAACAGCGTTTCAATCCAGTTACAACTAAGCTTGGGCCACAACACAAAACTGTCCCTCTTGTGGCAGCCTCATTTTGATAGGCTACAAGGTGTGAGAAAGGAAAATAAAATGTGATACTTATGCAACACATGGTGCCCTTCTGAGATTGCAGTTGAAACACATTATTAGAGCAGCACTAAAGGATTCTTATTCTGCACAGAAACACATTATAACTGACCTAGGGGTGCTTAATGCCAAGGTTGAGTGTCCAATATGGGAAGTTCCATTTCTTATTACCAGGATCCTCAGCTTGTTAAGCAGAAAAGTCAATAAAAAAATCTTTTTAAAAATCCGTACTATATTATGTGACACTGATTTTATATTGTGGACCTATGGTCCTTGCTATTTACAAGGTCTTTCAGATAGTATTATTGCAATTCAGAGAAAACACTCCAGTACGAGTCATTTGTAGTCCAGTTTGTTTTGAAAAATGAATAGATTCACAGTTCAGAAAAACAATCTCTCCTGCAAGCACAATATGATTCACTTCAAATAATAGTCTTTTATATGAAAAGATATTTTCATATTCTTTAATATTCAATACATGCCAATGAATAATCCTTTAGAAAAAGAAAGATTCTGAGGGACAATGGTGGCACGGAAGACTGGCATACTAATGGAGTAGTATAAGATGTTACTTATGTCCATAGTTCCTCTTGTATCAAACTCTCAATCACAGTAGGTTCAGGGAGAGATGCAGTGAGCACTGGCCAAATACTTCCCTCAGGGAAGAACTAAAGAACAATCAGGTGAGCCGCTCACGCAATGATAGTGGCATAGCATTGGCGACACCAAAAGGGTGTGTAGTCATTCTCTTTTATAGGAATAAAGCAAAATCCAGGGAGATATGTTAAAGTTGGGGGGGAGCAGGAAGAAAGGTTCAGGGGAAACTAAATGGATGGAAGAAATATAAATCAATCCAAAACATGTGCTTGAAGAGGAGGCTAGGCTATACTTAGCAGTGAGATATGATAGGTATTTTCCAAGTTACTGCTAGCCTAATAAGGGGATGAATCAAGTTTAAGACCACCTTCTGTTTATATTCTTTAATACTCCTTGATAGGCTTTATAAAATAACCACAGGAAACTAATCATGGGATGGATGTTTAAGGGATGTGCACAACAATCTAATAAAATTTTTCTTGCACAATAGGAGTGAGAGAGTAGCTGGAAAAACATTTCAAAACCTTGCAATAATCTACAGTTTTGATGTTAAAACTAGGAAAGATTGAAAAAACTTGTTTACAATCATGAATGGTATCATAAAAGGTTTTCAAAAGCTAAACTTATATTCTGTGATTCATTGTAATCTACCAAAGTATATGAACAAAGTTATGCTGCAGACTAAAAAACAGTGTTTAAGAATGTGACAATTTCCTTTCTCCTTGGGAAGCCATCTCATTTTCTTACAATTGCCACTCTGATGTCCACACTCTGCAGGAGGCTTGTTCTTCTGTTGAAGCCTGACTTTCGAAGCAATTTTCTTTTTTTTTGCAACTCTCTTTCCGCCTTTAAGAGCCAGCCTCTACTGCACTACTAATTAAATTGTCTCAGTTCTTCAACCCTACATGTTGATTCACCACATACTGCGTTCTATTTTCTAATTTTATCTTGTCTCTAGATACTCCTGGGTTTTCTCTCTGCCCAGTGCAGAGGTGTTGATTTTCCAGCTGGAATCCATGCTGAAGAATTGTCTGCCATGTTTACAAGGCTAACTCCTTTGCCAGCTTGCAGCAGAACCCTTGGTGTATTTTGACTATAAACAGGATTGTTTCCAGGAGGCTCATGGCATATTATTCTTGTGCCTTAAATTTCTAATCATCTATATGAAACCAAATATGTTGCTGCAAACGAAAATATATTCATAGCCTTTCTTTCTTAATTCCTTCAAATGCACAAACCTAAGCACACTAGATAGATAACACAACAGGAAACAGCTGATAATTCACTCACATCTGGCATTTATATCAACTCCGGTAGTTCTCTGCCAATAACAGCACTGAAGCCTATACTCAAGAGCAAATAAAGTAGTTTTGTTAGTATTTATGTTATTCATTAAGCTTCTGGCAATAATTCAAAAATTAACTTCTTTATCATCTTGGATTTTAGGATCTTTTGAAAAGCAGGCCTCCATATCAATAGCTCAGCCAGGTTATATAGTGCGTTTTGTGGTTCAGCTCAATGGCATGGATGGAAATGAAAAGTGCAGTATTGCTGATTCAGAAATATCTGTGAACCAACCAAGGGAACTTAACCCAGAACTGTCAATATTACAAGAATGACTCTCATTTGACAGACTAAAATACATTGCTCATCAAGTCTAAAGCATATGTACAATGTATGATGTTATCTAATATATTGTGAACAGAATAGGGATAAATGTTGTTATGACTGGTTGAGGAGTGAAGTGACTCCCCTCTTGGTTGGTCGCAACAAAGATTTTTAAAGTTTCTTTTCCCTGTAAATGCCTTTTCTGATCCAAATGTATTTATTTGTTAAGCAGCCAATCAAACCAGGTTTTCTTGAGTCAAAGAAAGAGTAAGTTAATTAGTTACTAAACCCAAGAGAAAATCATAAAATACATCACAACTCACAGTCAAAACGAAAGTTAGAAGAATTGAAAATTATGTCCTTTTCCTTGTCTGTGAGGCGTAATTTGTTGAATGCTTTGGCCGTTTGAGGTGAGGTGGTTTACTTTAAAATCCTGGGGTCAAATTAAAGTTCATGTACTGCACTTTGCTGAAAACATTCTTACCTTCAGAGAGGGAGAGAGAGATTCTATACTGCTTTTCCAGATGACTGACGATTTCTCTGTTTCTGCCTTTGAAAAAACAGTTCTCAAACCTTCTGTTTGTATATTCTCAGGGAAGTATTTGATTAAAAGCAAAAAACTGTGGATGCTGGAAATCCAAAACAAAAATAAAAATACCTGGAAAAACTCAGCAGGTCTGGCAGCATCTGCGGAGAGGAACACAGTTAATGTTTTGAATCCGTATGACTCCTCAACAGAACTAAGTAAAAATAGAAAAGAGGTGAAATGTAAGCTGGTTTAAGGGGGTGGGTGGGACAGGTAGAGCTGGATAGAGGGCCAGTGATAGGTGGAGATAGCTAAAAGATGTCATAGACAAAAGGGCAAAGATGTGTTGAAGGTGGTGATATTATCTAAGGAATGTGCTAATTAAGGGTAGAAAGCAGGACAAGCAAGACACAGATAGCCCTAGTGGGGGTGGGGTGAGGGGAAGGGAAGGGATCGAAATAGGCTAAAAAGGTAGAGATAAAACAATGGATCGAAAAACTTTTAAAAATAATGGAAATAGGTGGGAAAAGAAAAATCTATATAAATTATTGGAAAAAAAGGGGTCAGGATTGAGGAGAGAGTTCATGATCTAAAACTGTTGAACTCAATATTCAGTCTGGAAGGCTGTAAAATGCCTAGTTGCAAAATGAGCTGCTGTTCCTCCTGTTTGCGTTGAACTTCACTGGAACAATGCAGCAGGCCAAGGACGGACATGTGGGCATGAGAGCAGGGTGGAGTGTTGAAATGGCAAGCGACAGGGAGGTCTGGATCATGCTTGCGGACAGACCGTAGGTGTTCTGCAAAGCGGTCACCCAGTCTAGGTTTGGTCTCTCCACTGTAGAGAAAACTGCATTGGGAGCAACGAATGCAGTAGACTAAATTAAGGGAAGTGCAAGTGAAATGCTGCTTCACTTGAAAGGTGTGTTTGGGCCCTTGGACGGTGAAGCGAGGGGAAGTAAAGGGGCAGGTATTGCACCTTCTGCATTTGCATGGGAAGGTGCCGTGGGAGGGGTTTGAGATGTAGAGGAGTGGACCAGGGTGTCCCGGAGGGAACGATCCCTGCGGAATGCCGCCGGGGGGGTGAAGGGAAGATGTGTTTGGTGGTGGCATCATGTTGGAGTTGGCAGAAATTGCGGAGGATGATCCTTTGAATGCCGAGGCTGGTGGGGTGATAAGTGAGGACAAGGGGGACCCTATCATGGTTCTGTGAGGGAGAGAAGGTGTGAGGGTGGAGGCGCGGGAGATGGGCTGGACATGGTTGAGGGCCCTGTCAACCACCGTGGGTGGAAAACCTCAGTTAAGGAAGAAGGAAGACATGTCAGAGGAACTGTTTTTGAAAGTGGCATCATCAGAACAGATGCGACGGAGGTGAAGGAACTGAGAGAATGGGATGGACTCCTTACAGGAAGCAGGGTGTGAGGAGCTATAGTTGAGGTAGCTGTGGGAGTCAGTAGGCTTGTAATGAATAACTCAGCAGGTCTGGCAGCATTGGCAGAAAAGAAAAGAGTTGACGTTTCGAGTCCTCATGACCCTTCAACAGAACTGAGTGAATATAAGGAGAGGGGTGAAATATAAGCTGGTTTAAGATGGGGGGTGGGGTGAGGGGAGTGAAATGGGAGGGGGGGGCTGGTGTGGTTGTAGGGACAAGCAAACAGTGATAGGAGCAGATAATCAAAAGATGTCACAAACAAAAGAAACAAAAGAACACAGAGGTGTTGAAAGTGGTGATATTATGGTTAGGATATTAGGCTTGTAATGAATATTGGTGGACAGTCTATCACCAGAAATTGAGACAGAGAGGTCAAGGAAGGGAAGGGAAGTGTCAGAGACGGACCATGTGAAAATGATGGAGGGGTGGAAATTGGAAGCAAAATTAATAAATTTTTCCAGATCCAGACGACAGCATGAAGCAGCACCGAAGCATTTTTACTTAGTTCTGTTGAAGAGTCATACAGACTCGAAACGTTAACTGTGTTCCTCTCCGCAGATGCTGCCAGACCTACTGAGTTTTTCCAGGTATTTTTATTTTTGTTAAGTATTTGATTAACATGTCTCACAATAATTGTTGTAGACAAATAACCACAGTTTTTGATCTTTCATCTCAGAGACTTTTTGAAACATTTTGAGATAGTGGTGAATGGGGTTATTTTGTCCTCCGCATGGAGTTTTGAGTGTTTGTTTGGGTGTAACTGGCTGGGTAGCATTTCCCATTGTCTTGACAGAATTACTGTGGATTAAAGGTCCAGCACTTTGTATTTTTTAATGCTTTCCTTTCAAAAGTCCCTGTTTGACGTGGACTATGGCACCGCTGTGAGGAAGGTATAATAATTTCCATTATGTTATTGGAATTTATTGTAAAATAGATTAATAGTGGGATGTGTCTGTCTGTGTGTCAGTGTCAGTGTGTGTGTGTGTGTCTGTGAGACTTAATTGAATTAGAGGCAGCTAGTCTGGGAGCTTTGATGTAAGAAAAGAAGTTATGTTTGAAATGTTAATTAGGTAAACATGGGGAAGTTTAAAAACATAGGTGTCAAGGGAACATTTTCATTTTTAAATAAACCAGACTAGATTGTTTTCAAAAGAAGAAGTAAAATGTGTCACCTAGCCAGGTGAAGTTTAGAAAGAGTGTGCTTATTTTTCCCAAAGATTACTGGTAAAATGTAGGACTATGAGAGATTTTTATTATCAGAAAAATAAAGTCCAAAGACATGAAGAAACAATGGGAATTTGCATTCAAAGGGGAAAATATGTATAAAGGAGTGAAGGCTGTGTGTAAGGGTAGGCAGCTTAAGATCCAAGAAGTTGAAAAGTCTGCAGCCTGTACATACCAAAGTGCTGCCTCCAGGGATTGAAGATAAGAGAACTAACTTTGAATCCAACTGTTCAGGGTATCGTTTAATTTGCCTGGATCTTTAAAAAATCTCTGCGTCTTACTGTTGCCTTAACAAATGTCTAACTGAAGTTAAATTAATTATGAGATTTAGAAGTTATCATGTAGTAATTTGTAGATCTATGTATGTATTTAAAATAATTTCTCTTAGAAATGTTTAATTTACTTTTATAAAAAACCTCTAAAGACTCGATGGTCTTATTATTGAATTCAAAGCCTATGTCTCGAAACATACAAATTGGAAATTAGTGGTGACAGTTGTTTCAAGTTTCCCTCTGGGATTTGAACAGCTCAGCATTTACCATCTGCAATGACATAACAACCGCCCGGGTGTGAAATTCCATGCAACATCTCAGAGCAGGTCTGCTGTGCAATCCATAAAGGAACTTTCCAGAAAAGCAGTCACTTACAATATCAGGCAGCAGGTGACAGCTGGTATCCATCACTGGTCAGAGCCTTTTCTTGTATTTTTTTAACAGGTACTTTTTAAACAGTTCAATGTATCTTTGGTAAGCTGGTGAAGTTATAGGTAGATCTCACTCAGTCATCATTTCCCATCATCATGACAATGAGTTTTTGGTCATGGTGAACAGTGATGGTGATCCCATTGGTGCTACCAAGTTATTTGAGTCATTTTAATATGGAAACACTATTCTCTCCAAATTGCACTTTTTATCCCTACATATTTTTAATCAGGCTTCCTGACAATTATAGGGAAGGAGCTGTCTAAATTTTCTGATGGACAGTTCTACAACCTTGGAATCAGAAGCAATGCAGCAAAGTACACGGTATAACCCCTATGGCGACCGAACAACATGTTGACTGCAGTGACCTATTCACTGACATTTTATTTGAATAAGGGGGGTGTGTGGAAATAAAGAACCATTTAAGAGCAGTGTAATATAAATAAGTCCATTAATTAATACGCTGTTACCACTGATTGGCAATCTAGTGCTGAGTAACTGTTTACTGCTGCAAAAGCATTAGTGTGACTATTTAGCTCCTTAAAAGGCTTGTTACATTTTACAATTCCTGCAGTTAAGCAACCTATTATAGAAAGCTAGCTACAACTAGCTGTGAGTTAATTTGGTTCAAATAGTTTGAATATGCTTTTGATTTAAAGTACATACCTCTTCAAATTTTCCACAGTCACAGGCTCTTTAAAAACTAAAGAATTTTAGCCAGGTTGAAAATGGTCAGTGACCATGGGCTCCAGAGGGCTGAAATCTGCCAGGTTCCTGCTCTTTATCATATACTATTCATGCTACAGAAGTGTGTACAGAGAACTTGGATAAAAACAGGATTGGGTTTAGTTGGGAGACTCTGTTCAATAGACTCTCAATGCTCATTATCTCAGCTCACATAGGACCACTGGCCAGTTAAGCGAGGTACTGAGTAACAGCAGCCCAGCAGGAATTGGAACCTTCAGCCAAAGAGCATAAAATTGAGTGGAAAACAACTTAGCACTATGAATCATAATCTTGCAGTGAGCTGGTGGTTCTTTTTCAGAGGGAGAGAGAGTGAAGGTTTTTTTTAAATTCATTCAAAGGATGTGGGAGTCACTGGCTAGGCCAGCCTTTATTGCTCATCCCTAATTGTACTTGAGAAGGTGGTGGTGAGATGCCTTCTTGAACTGCTGCAGTCCATATGGTGTAGATGCACTCACAGTGCTGTTAGAGAGAGATTTCAGGATTTTGACCCAGCGACTGTGAAGGCACGGCAATATATTTCCAAGTCAGGATGGCGAATGGCTTGGACCAGAATCTTCCGTGCCTGCCTGAGTCGGCGTGTTCGGTGGCGTGAGTGAACAATATGGCGCGATTGGTTTCACAACAGCAAGAAACCAGTTCGCGATTGTCTGCTCAGCCCGGCGACTGTGGGCCACATTTTCCACCATCGGACATTGGGAACCTCTTTGTAACATTTCACAACAGCACATAAAAGGCATGCACTTAGTGGCTGCACTTTGAGAGGAACTCGGAGGTGAGTACAGAGCAATGATGTGCAGCACTCGTCAGGGTCACCTGTTGGACTTCAAGCTTGAGTAGCATTGTGGGGGGGTGTCAAGGGCTGCCTTATGTTTGAGGTGACTTGTGGGAGGGGGACAAGGGCAGCCTCGCGGTTGAATATAGGACACAACCATTCAGGATGGAGGTTAAGGTGGGTGAGGGAAGTGGCTATGCATTAGGGAAACCTTATATAAAGTCTCTGCAGCTGAGACAATTCAGGCAAAGGCACATTGATATTAATGGAGCATTGCTTCTAGCGTATCTGCCCACCAAGCAATGGAGAGGCATTAAAGTGCCACCAAGTCTTCCAGAGCTTTTCACCTCTCGGGCAAAGACTGCAAACTAATGAGCATTTTAGTGGACTCCAGAGCAGTTGGACGACCCTGCACACATTGTACAATCACTTCGTGAAAGCTGGCCATGGAGCAGTCACTGGTGGAGGTGCTCACAGCCCCTTGCAATGTTAGCATCCTGGTTTGGACCAGGTTCCCCCATGGTTCAAGCTAACAGTGCAGCCTTGCAGTGTGGGTTAGGAGAATGCCTGTGCCTGAGCTGAGAGCACAGCATGCAGTCCAGTGGGCAAAGCTGCCAACAATCAGTCGGATTGAGTGGGGTGGAGGTGGGTGGGGTTTCGGGCAGCCATGCAGCACACTAATCTCTGGCCACCCAAGTGGTGGCCAGTACTCTTTAGGAAGGGTAAATGGTCCATCACACTTAACCAGGACAGGTTTTTAATTCGCCCATGCTAACCATGTGTCTCCCTCTGTCATCCTGCAGGAGGGGTACATCAGGATCATGGAGCCTGGTGAATTAGCTGTATGCCTGATGGTCTACAGAGTGCCAAGGCGATGGAGGAGAGAGCGACTGAGGCTCTTGGCTGCACAGGAAAAAGGGGTGGCTGGGGCTCCTGCACACGCCATCGAGGAGTCACAGCGAGCTGTTGCTTTTCGGTGCCTAGTGACACCCAAAGTGTACAGACGCCGCCTTTCATTCCTGCTGATGACCGAGAACCAGTGTTACCAAAGACTGCGCATGCCTAGGGAACAGATCAGTCACATCTGCCAGCAACGACAGGATTTAGCGCCACAGGGACATAGAGGGCATCCACTGCCAGTAGCCGTGAAAGTGACGGCGGCGCTGAATTTCTACGGCAGTGGGTCCTTTCAGGGTTCCACAGGTGACCTCTGTGGGATCTCATGAGCCTCAAACCACAAATGCATCCATGAGGTCATGGATGCCATCTTTGTGAGGGAACACAACTTTGCTCATTTCACCCTGGACCAGGTCAGCCAGGGTTTAAGCGAGATTGGACTCGCCCAGATCTCGGGGTTTCCCACAGGTACAGGGTGCAATCGACTGCACGCATGTGGTGCTCAGATCTCCATCACAAAACGCGGTGGACTACATCAATCACAAGGGTTCCACTCGCTGAACGTGCAGCTGGTGTGTGACCACCATAAAAGCATACTACAGGTCTGCGCATGGTTTCCAGGGAGTGTGCACAACTATTACATCCTCAGTCGGTCACAGATCGCCTAAAGTCTTCCAGGGTCCACAGAAGCTGCAGGGTTGGCTCCTCAGGGAAAAGGGTAGGCCGTGGCTGATGACACCAATGCAGCGGCCTCAGACTGCAGCAGAGCGAAGGGAAAACGAGGTTCAGACTACAACTCGCAACTTGGTGGAACAGACCATCGGGATGCCGAGGATGAGGTTCCAGTGCCTGGATCAGTCTGGTGGAGCCCTGCTATACAGTCCACAGAGGGTGTAACGCATCATTGTTGTCTGCTGTGTCCTTTGCAACTTGGAGACGAGCTGGCTGAGGAGGTGATGGAGGAGCTAGAGGTCTCCTCCAATGAAGAGAACACCAACAGGGATGAGAATGAGGAGGTCCTCGAAGGCAACAATGATGAAAATGAGGCCCTTGCACTAGCTAAATGAGGCAGGCGCACTCAGGACGCCCTCATAGCTGCTAGATTTATGGAGGATGATGACGACAAGCAGACAGGTGACTGCATAGATCCTCACATCACATCTGTGAATGTTTGACTCCAGTCTGGCTTCTGGTAGCACGAGTACTCTTTGAGAGAATGCTCCTGTCATGGAGATGCCGTAAAGGCCCTAACTGTCACTCGATTGCTGGAGGATGATGATGCCGACATGCAGTGAGGACACTCCATAGATCTTCACATAGCCTCTGAGAATGTCTGACTCCTGTCTGGCCGACAGCAGCTCGCTTGCGCTCTGTGATCAGGGTCATATCATAGAGACGTAGCCATGAAACTTTAGAAGCATCCAATCCTTTGTCCGCCTTCTGCAACTGAGCCCTTCAGGAGCACAGCATCACTGGTCAGAGATGCTGAAGAGATGGGGGCCAGCCCTGCCTTAAAGGTGCTGAGAGCACACAGAGAGAATGATGGAACTCTGTGGCGCCTGCCCACTACATTCTGGCAGCAATGACAAGCACCATCGAGGTGCAGGCATCAGTAATGTTTCCAGGGAATGTGAGGCTGAACCATCATTTTAGTCTGAAAGCTGCACAGAGCACAAGAAAGAGGCCCTGTTGTGGCACATACTTTTATCTTGTGCAGAAATGTTTCACATCTTAGTGACAAGAACACTTCTCATCAGAACAAGAAGCCATAGGCAGGGAGACATTCTTGGGAGCTTAGTGACAATAGTGAACATTATGTACAAGTGATTATCACCTGTGCCCAGACTGTGCAACTATGGCACAGTGGATAGTGTCCCTGCCTTTGAGCCACAAGCTCCAAGTTCAAGTCCTGCTCCAGGACTTGATGGCCACAGAAGGTGTGTTCATAATGTGGCCAAACTGGTCATTACTCAATAAGAGTTACATCATCTTAAATTCCCTAACCGTGCTGCTATGACATCAACAGCAGAGGTGGAGGCAGCCTGCTGACTGTGACACCCTGTCTGTGATGAATTTGGCAGATGTCCCTTGGAGGGCCAAGACCTGGAGGGCCCCAGCCCACTTTCGGGGTCCTGCTGCGTGACAGTGGCACCCTCTTTTGCCTGTGGAGCTGCAGCTGCTCAGGTCACAGGAAGAGGGGATTCAGATGGGCCAGACACTTCTCTGGATCACCTGAATGGATGGTGCCTGCTCCATCTGATCCTGCTGATCTTCCTCCCTATGGATGCCTGAGGGTCCCAGGCTAACTCCTTGAAGAGAAGGGATAGCTGGAGTGAGATCGATATGCCCAGGACCCCTCTCACGTTCACACAGTTAAAAGCCAACTATGGCAACAGCGATGGAGTTGAGTCCGCACAGCAGTACAGGAGCGACGTTCTGGGCCAAGGTCTCCATGGACGCCATCATCCTACCAGTGTTGACCTTGGTGCGTTGGCATGCTGGTGCTATCATCTCAGAGTGAAGGCCGACGGACTCCTCCACTGTGCCTTGTAATCTGAGGAGTGCAGCGGACATCCCTTCCTGGTGTTCCCGAGCTTGCCTTTGCAGCTTCAGCATCTGTGACATGACTGAGCCCAGAGACTCAATGGGCCGAATAGCCTAATTTCCACTCCTATATCTTATGGTCATCTGACTCAGGCTCAGAAAATTTCTGGCCTCCAACAGTCCTCTGAATGCCAGACACTAAGGAAGTCCCTGCCACCATTAGCTGTGGATCAGAAGGTGCTATGTGCTCCCAAGCCTATTCTAAAGCTTGGTCCCACCAAGATGTGTGTCTCTGTGCTGATGGAGCATGTGGGCGAGCGCTCTGATGGGACTTCAAGGAGGATGCCTTCAGATTCCTCTTCAGAGGTTTCTTCAGGACTTGATTGGAGGCCCTGGATCATGGACTCCATTGGCTGTTTCCCAGATGTGCCTGTGGAAGCAAGAGGAATAATTAGTGCATGGCAGTGGCCTGTGAAACAGGACATATCACTCACAGCATAATTGTCTGATGCATTCCTAGACCACACTTCTTGGAGCACCACCAACCTCACCGTCAGCACAGGACCAGTCCAGATCTTCACCAGCCAGCTGAATGGCTCTGTTTGCAAAGTCCATGAGGACCATGATTTCAAGCATCCATCCACCAGTCTATGACCTCTCCCTCTTGTTGTGTACCAGCTTGTCCTGCATGAATAGAGATGGAGAAAGTGTAAGAAGAATGCCTGCCTGGCCAGATGATGAGTGTGCCTGGCATGTGTGGGTGGTGAGTGATCCCATGGATGGGATGAGGGCAATGATGGTGAGTGTGAGAGAGTGAATGGTGATGTCCCTTGAACTAGTGTTGAATGAGGGCCCTGTGGATATGTGATAGGTTTGTGAGTGTGAGTTGAGAGTGATGAGAAGAGTGACTTATCCTGGCGGAACTGAAGAGATCATACATCCTCTGTGGCACTAGGTGGCTGTCCTCTTTTGAAGGGTGCTGGCGCTGACCACCACTGTCACCGCCTCCCAAGCCTGGTTGCTGATGCTGTTGCCTATCCTGCGGCCAGAGCAGGGATAGAGGGCATCCGGTGGGCCTCCATGGCATCCATGTGATGCGTCACTGAATCTGGGGGCTACAGTCTTTTTGCCTTTCTTGGGCAAGTTCCCTGCAGTAGTCGCGGGCTGGAAGCACTGAGATGTGGTCTTTAAATATGGTGCCCCTTGTGAAGCAGCAGCGAGGTGACAGCAGCGAATGAGAGCCCACCCACCATGGAAACGGCATGTTTCCCGGGAATGTATAAATAATGTGGCGGGTTTGGGATGATAGGGCGTAAAAACCTAAAATGTCGTTTCACTGGCCCACTATACCACTTAGTGCAAATCTGAGATGTTTCCACCCTTGGAGGAGATCTTCCAGCTGCTGGTGTTCCCATCTACCTGCTGCCCTTGTCTTTCTAGATGGTAGTGGTCATGGGTTTGGAAGGTGCTGTCTAAGGAGTTTTGGTGAATTCCAGCAGTGCAAGTTGTAGATGATATACACTGCTGCCACTGCGTTGGTGGTGGAGGGAGTGAATGTTTCCAGCTGTAATACCAATCAAGCGGACTGCTTTGCCCTGGACAGTGTCAAGTTTCTTGAATTTTTTTTTTGCATCTCCAAAGCAACATTTGTTGCTATAATTTCGTAAACATTGTACAAGTTTGAACAAAACACACAGCATGCTTCCAGATGATAGTCATTCTTCTGTAACCCATTTCATTCAGCGGTGGTTCACATGATTCTAGCACAGTTCCATGTACCTCGGTAGTGGTATCATTGTCCTTGACTGGAAGATTTGTCTTTTACTGCCTTTTTACCTCAGTATGATATCTTGTAGAACAAGGCAGCCGTGATAGCTATATTCGGCCATAAGTCCCGATAAGCAATGGTATAGGGTTTCATTAACGCCCAGCATTCTGCAATACCACGACCAGCCATCGGTTCTTCACTGCTTCGGGCCAAGGAAGGTCACCAGCACCGTACACAGCTCTAAATGTATTATGGGAGCTGCAGTCATCCAGGCAAGTAGGGATTATTTCATCACACCCCTGACTTGTGCCTTGTAGATGGTGGACAGGATTTGGGGAGTCAGGAGGTGAGTTACTTGTCGCAGGATTCCTAGCTTCCAATCTGCTCTTGTAGTCACAGTATTTATATGGCTAGACCAGTTCAGTTTCTGGTCAATGGTAACATCCAGGATGTTGATAGTGGGGGTTTCAGTGATGGTAATGTCATTGAATGTGCAGGAGCAACAGTTAGATTCTCTTTTGTTGCAGGTGGTCATTGCCTAGCACTTGTGTCGCACAAATGTTACTTGCCACTTGTCAGCCCACACCTGGATGTCCAGGTCTTGCTACATTTGGACATGGACTGCTTCAGTATCTGATCATCCAGTTTGTTAGAGCCTTTGCAGGGAGTAACACATGCCATTGGGAAGTTTGTTTTCCCAATTACTAATAGCCAACAATCTCATATTTACTACATATCAGCATTCAAACAACATTTTGTTGTGACATCTCTGGCAAAATTATGACAGTGGAGCAGGAGCAATTCCAAGATCATTCCTATTCGAAGAAATTATCCAAGATTTGAATTCAATCCTGCTTCTGAACCCCTCAAAACCCTCTAAGTATACAGATAATTTGCTGTGGTCCTTGTTCTTCCATGCACTTTTTAAATCATAGTTTGAGGTTGTCTGAGCCATTGATGTGTCCACAACCACTGTCAATGCAATTTGTCTATACTGACAAGATAGATGTTATATATGTGGGTAGGATTGGTCTTCAGCTGCCTTAATTCACAGCCTATCATACAAGAATAAACAAGGTTTATCTCTGGTCTGCCTGACACAAAAGTTTAGAGATTATCGATTTCACCCAGAGCTTAGACTGCAGTGTCATCTTAAAACACTGCTCAATTTTCCCTTCTCTTCTTTGATTAACATAATAATTTTGCAATCTGTCGTCGATTACATTTACAGAAATGTTAGTAGAAATACTGAACAATTTGTAAGATTACAGCAAATTATTATTCTCACAGTAATATATGGAGTTAACAAGAATGGAGGCACTAGTCTAAAGTTCTCTGATGTCTCAATGGTTAAATGCAATGTCTGTTGTGGTGCTAGGCCTATACAGATAATGAATATATTGAGTTCAATCCTTCATCTGTGCTGAGTTAGCTTATATCAACCAAGAGGACAGGAAGGGGAAAAATGGGTGCCAATACTTGGCATCAACGTCCTTTGGTTAAGAAAGGAAAAAAAAGTCAGTCAGCTTTCCTGCTTCTCAGTGCAATTGAATATTCCTGCCTGAGGTTGGCTGGATGTGATAATGTCCAGCAATAAAGTGTTTTTTGGCTCATCACTATCCTCACCATGACCAGTTCCTGATCGCAGCTGGGAACTGGGCCTTATTGGCTGAAAGTAGGAAGAATAGGGAGGATGAGTTCATCGGCTTCAATCTTGTGTACCTTCTGGAAGCTTGTTCAAAAGTGGCCATGACAGCGACCTGGAAACAGGGAGCATGTCATGTTCCTGGTCAGGAAGTAGTACATGTGGAAAGGTGATATGGAACTGAAATCAACAATTGCTGACAGCACCAAAATTAAATTAAATTAGAAATTCTACTGAAGTCTCAATATTTCCCAGAACTTTTACTTAGCTTTTTCTAAGTTTGCTTTTCATTCCAGGGTAGTTAAAAAAAAGGTGAGTGAACTGTTGATGTATTTGTCATAATCTCTAAAAATTCTCTTGATTCACAAATTGTTCAGTTGGATTGGAAAACTTCCAATGTCACTCAATTACTTTAGCAGGTTAAGTGAGATAAATAAGTAAATTATAGATCTATTAGTCTAACAGGTATTGCAGAGAATTTACTAGAACCTATTATTAGAGACAGTGACTGAACATTTGAACAAATAGCAGCTGATTAGAAAAAGCCAGCATGCATTTGTAAAGGTTAAGTCATGTCTAACTAACCTAGCTGAATTTTTTTGAGAGATCTGGTAAGTGTCTCAATTGACTGACATTGGGAGTTTTCCAATCCAAGGGAACAATTCGTGAGTCAAGAGAATTTTTAAAGATTACGGGATATTATTTACATGAATTTCCAAAGGCATTCCAGAAGGTTCCATATAATAGACTATGAACAAAAATATGAGCACATAGAATTGGCTGCAATCTGTTGGTTTGGATATGGAATTAGGATGTAGAGTCTGAAAGTAAGGATATTGGGTATGTACTCAATTTGGGAGGATGTGGCCAATTGTGTCCCTCAGGAATCTAACTGGAGCTCAGCTTTTCACTATATTCATAATTAACTTGCATGAAGGAATAGCCAGACATATATCTAGTTTTGCTGGTGCTTTTAAGATAGGTGACACAGAAAACAGTGTATACAGGAGCAGAAAGTTGCAAAGGACCATTGATAGATTAAGTGAGTGAGAAGATTCTTACAGGAGCAGAAAGTTGCAAAGGACCATTGATAGATTAAGTGAGTGAGAAGATTCTTACAGATGGGGCTGGATTATACATGGAATAGGGTCCCTGCACACCAGCATGAGTGGTGGAGGCGAGCCTGCCTCCACTTAGCTGGCTTGTCACATTTTAATTCGGATGACAGCACTTTACTTAGAATGAGATGGGACTTCTGTCCATCTTCAGGAGGAATGCCCACCTCATAGATCTACCAGCCAATCATGGACAAGCAGGTCTGCACACCAAAAGCACCAGCAAGACCGCTGGCCAGTCCTAGTGCTGTAGATAAGTCAAGAAGGTGGCATTCAGCAGTGGACCAGGATATTCAGATAGCTCTAGGATTTCACTGGGACCAGGCTAACAGGTTCCAGGGAGGGGTGGGGAGGCATATTGAACAAGGCAGGGGGTGAGGGGGGAGGTAGAGGAGGGTATGGTTGGACATGAGGAGACAAAACTGTGGGGAATGGACTCCGTGGGTCGGTGGGTGGCCGGGGAGGCTAACACATTGCATCCCCCTTCTTTACCTGGCCAGAAACCCACAAGGTTAAACCTGCCAGGCTGCACATTGAGTGCTGGCTTCTCTTGCTGCCCAGGAAATCAAAGCAGTGGCATTAATTGCCCACTTAAGGGCCTCATTTGGGCCAGAGGCAGGCGACCCACCTGACACCTACCCTGCTGCTCATAAATTTGCAGTGGGGTGGAGGCGGGCAGTCCAGCAGCGGACATCCTTCTTGTGGCACATCGCAGTAGTTTATGGGTCCACCTGCCTTCTTTCCTGCCGGCAGGTGACCCATTAAATTCAGTGCATGGAGTTCAATGTGGGAAAGTATGAAGTCATCCAAAAAAAGGTAGATCAGAATCTTTTCTAAAGGGTGAGAAATTAGGACCTGTTGATAGGCAAAGAGGTTTCGGTGTCCGACTACGTGAATCACAAAACCTAGTGAACAGGGACTAAGAATCATTTTAAAACAGACAAATGGAATGTTGGCCTTTTTCTCAGGAGGGCTGAAAGTTATGTTCCAGTTTAGGACAAAGTCGTGTAATGGTTATTCCTAGACTAATAATACAGAGGCAGGAGCTTAAATCCTATGATGGCAGTTGGGGAATTTGAATTCAGTTAATTCACTAAATGTGGAATAAAAAGCTAGCATCAGTAATGGTCACCGTGAAACTACCAGATTTTCATATAAATCTATTTGGTTCACTAGTGCCTGGTCTGGCCTATACTTGACTCCAGACCCACAGCAAAGTGCATGCTTCTTAAGTGTCCTCTGCAGCATTTCAAGACATCAGCTCACCATCTTCTCAAAAACTTATACATACAGAACATTTTTAATATAATAAAGCAACACAGGAGCCACACAGGAGTGTTATAAAGCAAGATTTGACACACGATCGCAGATGAAGAAATAAGGGCAGATGGCCAAAAGTTTTGTCAAAGAGGTAGATTTTAAGTAGCAGCTTAAAAGAAGAGAGAGGGGTGGGGAGATAGAGAGGTTTAAGGAGGGAATTCCAGAGCTGAGGGCATTGGTAGCTGTAGGCACAATGACCACTGGTGGAACAATTAAAATTGTGGATGCTTAAGAGGTTAGTATTACAGGGGTGCAGAAATATTGGAGGGTTGTGGAGCCAGAGAGATTACAGAGATAAGGAGAGATGAGGCCATGGAGGAATTTGATAACATGGGTGAGAACTTTAAAGGCAAGCTATTGCTTAATCAGGAGGCAATGTACATCAGCAAACACTGGGCTAATGGGTGCACTGACTTGGCACAAATAAGGATACGAGTAGCAGATTTTCAGATGACTGAAAATTAACAGATGGTAGAATATGAGAGGAATGCACCAAGATTGTGTTAGAATAGTCAGCCTGGCGGTAACAAGAGCATGGGTGGGGCTTTCAGGTGAGCTGAGACCAATGATATTATTGAGGTGGAAATAAGCAGTCTTAGTGATGACAATGTGTAGTGGGAAGCTCAACTTTGGGTCAAATATAACACCAAGATTGCAAACACTCTGGTTCAGTGTTAGACAGTTGCCAGAGAGAGGAATGGAGTTGGTAGCTTTGGAACATAAGCCATTGTCTTCAATCAATGTTAAGTCTTCCTAATATTCAACTGGAGAAAATTTCTGCTCTTCCAGTACTAGATGTCTGACAATTTAGAGACAGTGGAGGATATGTGAAAAAGGGTGTAGTGTTGAGTGTCGTCAGGGTACATTTGAAAACTGACACTGTTGTCAGATGTTGTCAGCGCAGGCATCAGATCAGAAATAGGAGGGGACCAAGGATAGATCAAAGGCAAGTAAAGCTGAGCAATAAATGCTGACCATGTCAGCAATGGCCACCCCCCATGAATGAATTTTTTTTTATAAAGCTGCACAGATCTGGTTAGATCCCATTTAGAATACTGTGTTCAGTCGAGGCACCGCACTCCAAGATGAATATATCAGCTATGAGGGGTGCAGTGCACATTCACCAGATTATGCTGGGTGAAAAAGGATTCAATTACACGTATAGATTGCATTGAGTAGACTTGTACTGTCTGAAATATAGTAGATTCAGTAGTGATTTAATTGAGGTGTTTCAGTCGATCAAAAGAGATGTTAAAGTAGTTAGAGAGAAACTACTTGTTCTGATAGGGGGAGACCAAAACAAGGTAACATTGCCTTAACATTAGAAAAAGGCAGTTCAGGGGTGATGTCAGAAAGACCATTTCACACTAAGGTTAATGAAAATTTGGAATTCTATCCCTCAAATGCTGTCAAAGTCTATTGTAAATCTCAAAAATGAAATTTATGATCTTTGTTAGCCATGGATTTTTTAAGAGGTACAGAATGAAGGCAGCTGGATGGAGTTAAGATGCACATCAGCCATGATCTAATGGAATGGTGGAGATTGTTTGAGAGACATAAGCCCATTAATAAGTATCATCTTTTGGCTGCTCTTCTCTGAATACATTATTGGATTTCAGAAAGACTAACGTACTGTGGCAAAAATGTGTTTGCCGTAAAGGTCAACAAATGATACATGTTCACTCTAAATAAGATGAAAATCATTAGATTGATTCTGTAATCATGTATCCCAAGTGACAAGTTACACCCAAGGGAAGTGTGGCTCAGTCACAAATATACAAAACAGTTGGCTGCTGTAACCCAAACTCTCTAACTCATGCTCCCATCCAGCGCATCATCTTGCTACAGGATTGCGATCTCCCCTATCATGGGTGTAGCTCTTGGCATGGAGTTGAGCATTAAAAGATTGATTTGCAAACATTGGAGAAGATTCATCCTGTCTGAACTTTCATGTGATGCACTCAGCTTTTATTAATTCATCAAGTTCCTTCTCATTTTACACTGAAATAAATCATTCTAATATTAAATGGAGACACTGCTTGCTGTCAATTACCTCATTTTTTTTGACAAGTTAAGTTCCACTCTGCACTATACGCCAAAGGCACATTCAAGATGTGATTGTTTTAAGCAGCAGAAACATTGACAGCTCACACTATTTTAAGTATAGACAGTTGTGACCTAAAGCACACATTCTAATATCTCACATTAATAAGCAGGTACACAGGAAAACTCAGGTTATTTTCATTATTATGGCATCAAGAAATAAGTGAACCTGTTTGGCTCATACAATCCAAATCCTTAGATCACATTTATTATTTTAGTTTACTTTGTGGATATTAAACGTGGACCCTGATTTCTGTCATTTACCTCAGCTTTTTCTCTGACAAGTTAATGCATCCACTCTGCACTACATGCCAAAGGTACAGCTCAAGAAGTGGTTGCTAAATTCCCTCCTTAAGTCACTCTGCCTCTTTATTTTCTTTAAGACATTCCTCAACACCTATCTCTTTGACCAAGCTTGTGGTCATCTACCTGAATATCTTCTTTATGTGACTCAATTTAAATTTTGCTCTATGTTGCTCCTGTGAAGCACCTTGGGATATTTTATTCTGTTAAAGGCATCAAAACCTTCTAATATCAGAAAAATTAAAGGCATAAATTGCTTTATAGTACAAATATTTGAAGCTCCATTCTACCTCCATATGCTTGATGCATTTGGAATCCAACACACATGGTCTTTACTTCCTAGATTCATTCTGTTGCGATGGAGTGATCAAATCAAGTTTTCCTTGGACAGAATCTTCTCCACCGCCTGCCGACGCGTAAAATGATGAGCGGTGACGTCGGGGGTGCTTTCCGATGTCACCGCGTGTCATTCTGACCTTCAGTTCAGTGGGCGCAAACCGGAGTCGGCTGCGCGCCCGCCAAACCGTCAAAGGCCCATTAAGGCCAATAAGGAACTAATTAAAGTACTTGTCAGGACTGCGCATCCAATCTTAAGGTTGGCGGGCAGGCAAAGAGCGCAGGCAGCCTTTGCATTTTTCATGGAACCTCATCCACAGGCGGGATGAGGTTTCATGAAGGATTTATTGATGAAATAAAAATTATCAAAATTCATAAACAGGTCCCAGCTCATGTGACACTGTCACATGAGGGGACATGTCTGAATAATTTTTTTTATTCTTTTTTTCAATTTTTCATAATGAAATTAACCTCCGATGCAGCTCTGTGCCTCAGGGAGATTGCTGTGCTCTTTCGCGCACACACACGAAAGAGCGCAGGCCCCGACTCTCCTTCCAATCCCCGCCTGCACAGGTAGCGCTGAGCTCTTTCAGGTGCACGTCACGCTGGGCAGGCCTTAATTGGCCCACCCACGTAAAATGGTGGCGTGCAGCCAATTGTCTCCGTGCTCGCCTGCGCCCAGTCCCGACCGGGGAGAAAATTCTCCCCCTTGTATTTTTACCTTTTTCTTATTGATTGAATTCTGAGGCTTTTAAGATTCTTTTAAAAACACCCACAAGCGTAATTATATGTCATTTTGTTCTGCCAAGGGAAGAAATTGATGAAGGAAATGCACAAGGGCACCATGTGTACTTAGCATGATATAGATGCTACATGATGCTGGAATTTACAAGGTTTTTGATGGAGAGCTATCAGTATTAGCCATCATCCTACCTCTGAATCAGGCTGCAATTTCAGGATTTAGTGCACACATAGATTAACACAAATTTCCTAAATTCCTCTGTCATTCAATGCTCTAGCAAAGGCTGTACTGTGAATCCTGTCCATCCCCCACCACCACGGGCCAGTAATTGGTAAAATTTATTGATCTGTGAGAACTTCCCCCTTTCTTCTTTCACAGTTCTGTTAGAAACCCCAAATAAAGTTAAGCATTTATCAATGAGGTATAATTAGGTTTTTAACAGCGATCTGAGTTTAACAGCTGGTATTGTCACTGGACTAGTAATCCAGAGACCCAGGATGATGCACTGGAGGACCCGGGTTCGAGTCCCGCCATGGCAGATGGTGGAATTTGAATTCAATAAATACAGAATTGCAAAAGATAAGGCTGAAGTGTTCGCAACAATCTTTAGCCAGAAGTACTGAGTGCATGATCCATCTCAGAATCCTCCGGAGGTCCCCAGCATCACAGATGCCAGTCTTCAGCCAATTCGATTCACTCAAATTGTGAAGGCACTGCATACTGCAAAGGCTATGGGCCCCTGACAATATTCTGGCAATAGTACTGAAGACTTGTGCTCTAGAACTAGCCGTGGCCCTAGCCAAGCTGTTCCAGTGCAGCTGCAGCACTGACATTTACCCAGCTATGTGGAAAATTACCCAAGTATGTCCTGTACACTAAAAGCAGGACAAATCCAACCCGGCCAACCATCGTCAGTCTACTCTCGATCATCAGTAAAGTAATGGAAGGGGTTCATCAACAGTGCTATCAAGTGGCACTTGCTTAGTAATACCCTGCTTACTGACGCCCAGTTTGGGTTCCACCAGGGACACTCAGCTCCTGACCTCATTACAGCCTTGGTTCAAACATGGACAAAAGAGCTGAACTCCCAAATCCCCCACTATCAACATCCTGAGGGTTACCATTGACCAGAAACTGAATCAGACTAGCCATATAAATACTGTTGCTACAAGAACAGGTTAGAGGCTAGGAATCGAGTGACAAGTAACTCACCTCCTGACTCCCCAAAGCCTGTTCACCATCTATTCAGGAGTGATGGAATACTCCCCACTTGCCTGGATAAGTGTAGCGCCCACAACACTGAAGCAGGACAAAACAGTCCGCTTGATTGGCACCACATCCACAAACATTCACTCCCTCCACCTCCGACGCAGAGTAGCAGCAGTATGTACCATCTACAAGATACACTTCAGGAATTCCAGCTCTGTGAATAGCTTTGCGAATTCGGTCCTGAATTCTCTTTTAATTCCTTGACTTTGTAGATGATTTGTAGGTAGAGTCATAGAGATCTACAGCACAGAAAAAGGCCCATCGGCCCATCAAGTCTGTGCCGATCAAACAAGTACCTAACTATTCTAATCATATTTTCCAGCACTAGGCTCATAGCCTTGCATGTCATGGCATCGCAAGTGCATATCCAAATATTTCTTAAATATTATGAGGGTTTCTGCCTCTACCACCCTTTCAGGCAGTGAGTTCCAGATTCTCACCACCATTTGGATGAAGAAAATCTTCCTCATATCCCCTCTAAACCTCCTGCCCCTTACTTTAAATCTATGCCTCCTGGTTATTGATCCCTCCGCCAAGGGGAAAAGTTCATTTCTGTCTACCCTATCTATGCCCCACATAATTTTATACACTGCAATCATGTCCCCCCTCAATCTCCCCTGCTCCAGGGAAAATAACCCTGGAGTCTATCCAATCTCTCCTCATAACTAAAACTCTCCAGCCCAGGCAACATCCTGGTAAATCTCCGCTGCGATGTGCAATCCTCTGATAAGCTTTCTGACTTAATGGTGCACATTCTTGTTTGTGGATCACACACAAAGTTTCTGTGACTTCTCTATCCTTGTACTGGAGTTTAACAGCTAACTATCCCTTGACCTTCAGCTGAATGCCTTCTGGACCATGAAGACTAATGGTCGATGACTAGAGGAATTCTGGCTTCAGCCACTGTTCTGTGTCTGAAAGAACTGAAACTCCTGCTCCAGTGTCTAATTTCAAGTTTGTTTTGATGTCTGTTGACCATGATCGCTGTGCTCCAATAATTCCCATTTGATCCTGTAATTTCTCCCATTACTTTCATTACTTCTTTTTAAACTCCTTGTACATGATTTTAGTTGCTTCGCCTTTAAATTTGGTGATAGGAGCTTCTTGCTGTGACATACCAATTTAAAATGGCCTCTTCTTGCAGCAGTGGCACTCTGTATTTATGGCTGGGCATTCTTCATGCTGATGCAACCTTTTCCCACCACAATGAGAATATGAAACGCAGCTACCGCGCCCTCTTCACTTTTTCCTTGTTTTGGCTTAGGGGTGCTGTTACTTATGTGCGCTACAAACGTGACTTTATCAGCTGATTTTCTCCACAAGGTTTTCTTTTCCACCTCGAGTAAAAATTTTAGTTTGCTTTCTCTCTTCTACCTGCCTTACTAGCTGTCAAATAGGGTTCAATCTTCCCTTGACTGCAGAAAATCGGATAAAGTTTCTTCTAAGACTCCTATAGCCATGTGATCCCAAATTAATTCATCTTTTAGGGTTCCATATTTGCAATTCTCAGCCAATTGATATAAATCATTCATGAAGGAATATATGCTCCCTCCCAAACTTTGGGTGTGTCTACTGAATTTTGCTTGCTATTTAATGGTGTTTCTTCAAAGACTAAAACAAGTTTCTTTGTTTATGCCTTGTCTGAGCACTACGTTGTCTGCACTAATGCCTATGGTGTAAAATACTGACCCGCTAGTTCTGAAGCTGAACTGGTAAACCTCCAACCTCAGTTCTGCCACTTCTCAATTTGATCCAGGCCTTCCACGCGTATTTCTCATGGCTCCTCCTTTTCTGGAGTTCTGTTGAAGGTTTTCCCATGCTGTCCGTGTCCTGCAGTCATTTCTCTTACTGCTTCTTGCAGTTGTTGGGCTCTTCGATGGTTGTTTCTTCCATTGTGTTTTCAATTGTCACCATCTGTTATCATCATTGTGGGTCTAAGAAGGGATTGTTCGTGGTCTGCATTTACAGGTACTGCTGGAGGCAAGGTTCTTGGAAAAGTCTACCTTTTATTTAACATAACAATAACAATGTACAATACAGACTCAGCACGAGTCTCTACATAGAACTATCTCTTTCCGTGCTCTGTTGTCATGGGATCTTACATCACTGGTGATGTAGACTATATATTTACATATTTAACATTAACACTGTATACTACATACACAATTAATTCTCTTTCCAGATATTGAAATTAACTCATGCCACTTGTAAAATTAATGAATGCTCTCACTAAGTATAAGGGAAATATTTTTACCTGAACTATCACATAATATGGGGAAAAATTTCCTCTGTGTACTAAATGTAACAAAATTGTAAACCTGCTTAAGTTTATAATTTTCTTGTGCAAACTGCGCGAAACAAACTTTCTCCCATTGAGTTTTATACAAGATATTTTCAAACTTAAAGGGCTGAATTTTTCCATCGGCAAGAAGGGGGTGGGGCACGCTCGCCGATCTGAAAATGACGAGGGATGATGTCATCCTGCCCCATTTAAATCTTCAGGAAGGTGGGGGCACTGCGCGATCAGCTGTCTGCCAACCGACCTGTCAATGGTCAACTGAGGTCATTGACAGGATAATTAAAACAATTAAAGGCCCTGCCCATCCAACCTTAAGGTTGGTGGGCAGGCCAGGAGCCCCGGCGGGCTTCTGAAAAAACATGAAACCTCATCCACCGGCGGGAAGAGGTTTCACGTCGGTTTTTTAAAAGTTTATTAAAGTTTTTGTGCAATTTATTAACATGTCCCATCTCATGTGACATTGTCACATGAGGGGGACATGTTAATGATTTTTTATTTTTCTATTTTTAAAGTTTGAAAACCTTTCAGCGATCTCCCTGGAGGCAGCACTTTGCCTCATGGAGATGTGCGCTCCTTCGCGCACATGCATGAAAGAGCGCACTCTCGCATTTGGGGAATCCCCCCCCCCCCACCCCGCCCGCCCGCACAGGAAGCACATAGCGCTTCCCGGCAGATGTCACGCTGGGTGGGCCTTAATTGGCCCGCCCACGTAAAATGGCGGCTGGGCCCGCTTCTCCGGCGGGGATCGGCTCTCCACCCTCCGGAGATTGGGTTGGGCCCGCCCATCCGACAGGCAAAAAATCCAGCCCAATGTCTTTTCATCTTGCCTTTTTTTCTTGTTTTTAAACTCATGTTTACAACTAGCCTGAGTGTGAAAATGTTGATTAAGATGCTATTGTGACATTTCATGAATAAAGATGGAGGGCAATGGGGCAGTATTTCCAGTTGATTGACAGGAATTCCACACAGAGTGATGGCTCCTTCTGGTGCCTCTAGCCAGGAGGTTTATACAGCAAGTCACAGAAATAACAGGATGAAAGTGAGTCACTAATAAACAAGCAGGCATTTAGGATTGTGAAACAATTCAGATCAGTACATTGCAGCATTCATCCTGCTTTGCAGTTTACTCTTTTGTACAGTGATACTACTGCAGTCTACAAAAAGTTAACAAGAAGTTTTCCAAAAATATCCAAGCTGGCTTTTTGGAATGCTGTTTAAATTCAGATTTATTTTTTCCTTTGTGCTTAGGCGGTTTGACATATGGTGGTGTCAGTGAAGGAGCTAGTTGCCATCTGCTAAAAAATTATTCTCGGAAGATATCATTACACTCTAGTAATATTGATATATTAAAATTTCAGATAACTGGGAAGAAGATTTTTATTTTTCCCAACTGGACTGCACAAATATTTAAGATTTTTTTTTTATAGACCACGAAGTTGGAGGTGAGATACTATAGAAGATGATTGTATTTAATCGCACCATGATGCGATACATAACTGAGGTGATTGTTACCTTGGGTACCTTCTCTTTCTAAAACTACTTCAGATCAAAGTGTTGGACATTGTCGTGTTGAGTATCTCCATAAACATACATTTATCAATGGAACATACCTCAGGGGGAGAATTTTCTCCGTCAGGCGGGCCGGTCGGGAGTGAGCGTGGGGCCACCATTTTAAGACCCGCCAAGCATGACGCGTGCCCAGTAGCACTCAGTGCTACCAGTGCAGGCGAGGGGAGGAGGGAGAGTTGGAGTCTGTGGTCTTTCGCACATGTGCGCAACAGCGCAGAAATCTCCCTGATGCATGGAGCTGCCTCAGGGAGATTCAGAACATACTGAAAATTTTTAATAAATAAAGTTAAAAATTATTTACACATGTCCCCGCATGTGACAGTGTCACATGAGCTGGGACATTTATAAAATGTGAAAAATTTACTAATTTTATAAAACCTTATGAGACCTCATCCGGCCCATGGATGAGGTTTCATGAAAAGTACGAAAGCCGCTTGAGCTCTTTGCCTGCCCGCCAACCTTAAGGTTGGGCGGACAGCCCTGTTAATGATCTAAATTGTTTTTTAAATGGCCTTAACAGGCCTTTGACAGTTCGGCCAGAGCGCGCCCACCGAACAG
This sequence comes from Carcharodon carcharias, assembly GCF_017639515.1. Classification (NCBI taxonomy): domain Eukaryota; kingdom Metazoa; phylum Chordata; class Chondrichthyes; order Lamniformes; family Lamnidae; genus Carcharodon; species Carcharodon carcharias. Next base: position 56,690,313 of record NC_054480.1, on the reverse strand, counting down.
AGGACCAGAATGATGTGCGATGACGGGACACACGCCTGGCGTCACTGCATGTCATTTTACACATCGGAGAGTGGGGCCCACCCCCGCACGCCAAAGAGGTTCTGCCCCAGTAGTTTTATTTCCAGAATTACCACATCAGAGAATTGAAATTTCATACTAATATAAAGAGATATACCTTGATATTTTTACAGTGTACTAGTTTTAATTATTCCAAAAACATATTTACTCATACAGTTACAAATTTTATGGAGTGTATGAAGAAAAATATCTGATTGATCGCTTGAGTTGTGGTCCAGGAAAGGTGCAGAATGACTTGAAAACTTGGAGAAGATACAGGGCAGTAACAATCTGGGAGAAAAGTCATCATGAAACCATAGTCGTGTTTAGAGTTTCTATTATACCACAGATACCTTACTCAAACCGATGTGTGTAATTTCATTATATTGCTGGTAGACTGGAGTTAACCTGCTGGCTGTAAATTCACTGTTGCTGATATTTTTAGCAAGGAGGGTGCTCTGTGCATGCACATGCCTGCTCTCCAGCTGGACAACTTTCCATGTTAAGAGAATATGGAGAGGAGTGCTCACTCTTTCCCAAGCCTAAAATCATTATGATTTTAATCTTGTAAGTGCATAATGGTAGTCTTAGAAATACATTTTCAAATAAAGCTGGACTTGTGCTATTCTTGATAGCCCAACGATGCCAGAGTGGAATCGTACTGCTCCCCAGTTCACTGCGTTCAAGTAGCAGCCTCTCAAATTAAAGCTTTTATTTTCATATTGAAAACTACTTCACATGAATACAAAAAGGAATGCAATGGCATTGTTAGATGATGGGCTTTTAAAGCGCTCAAGCAGAAGGGTGGACTGAGGGAGTTAAGAAATTTAACAGGTCTTGGGAAAGAATGTGTCAGAGAGTAGGGAACAGAGTTGGTAGCCTTGATTTGAACACAGATAGGACCCAGAGAGAGATCCAATTAAATTTCACTGAAGCATGTATTCATACAGTTATAATAAAGAATCCTGCTTTCAGCTGCATTAGGAAGCCTGATTAATGTAAGTGGCTGTCTCCCCTGAACTACTCAGTAATTTAGGGTCCTGTTTTTCGGTGAAAAACATGTTGGGATGCTTATTGTAACCATAGAGAGATAGAATGACTGTAAAATTAATTTATGATGTGAGGATCACTAACAACTTTAGTGCAGATTTTAATTTTTTTGAAAGTTGAATTTATGAAGCATTAATATTTGTTTTCTTAGCCAATTGCTTTAGTTAATAGAATAATCTATTAGTTATCACAAGAGAGCATTACTTCTAATAAAACCGAAAGAGGACAACAAAGACCAGTCCAATGAAGTGAAAGGGAAATTTAGGACTTTGGTCAGAAAATTCTTCTTCACAGAGAATGTTCAACAGTAGGCTCATGGAGGCAACAGTCTTAGATTCAGTTTATCATTGGATGTAGTCATTGAGAAAGTATGGGCTGGATTTTACAGTTTGATGGTGAGGAGGGCTTGTAAAATGCAGCATGCGGCCTTCCTGCCTGCCCCTGATCTGCCTTCCATTTCACGGTGGCCAGGGGAGGCATCAAGCAGCCCGTCTGCCCTTGGGCCTATTGAGGCTACATTAATAGCCAATTAATGGCCACTTAAGTGACTCATTCTGCCTCCGCCACTATTTTACGCACAGCAGGGGGAGGCCTATGCTAGGTGGATAGCCCGGCCTATCATTTCTGAGGTTTTGTGCCCAAAACTGAACACACTACTTCTGCTTTGAAATCCAAAATATCTGTCACTGAGGAATGCATCAGAAGACTTGATTGAGAATGCTGCACACCACCTTACTTTCAATAAAAGGTGACACACATCATTGGCTTGACTATTTCACGACGGCAATCACCATTGTTCCTGCTGCTCTTGCTATCCTAGAAAAATACAGCAAGAATTTTCTCAACAGCTGTGTCTTGCAAATGAGTCACCCTCAGAAATTCAATTCAAGACATCACCTTACACAACATCAGTAAATTACTAAGTCTTCCCTTATTATTGTAACTGGATAGTTATTCCATTAAAACTCTCCACAGGGTTTCCTAAGGCAAGTTATAGTTCCTATAAACTCAGCAACAAACTGAAAACATCAGCCTGTTTACTGGCAGTCACTACAAATGTGAGGAATGACTTAACACTGACCACAACTCGCAAGTATATATTACTATAAATCAGGTATAAGCAAGTTACAGACTTTTGTTCCATCTTGGGTTTCAAGACCATCATTTTAGCTCAGAGTTCAGACAACAGTTATGACCCAGTTGATATCTACTTCCACTCTGATCCTTTTAGTTCAGTACATTCTCATAATCCTTCTTAAAATCCATTAGTCATTTTGCAATACTTCTCACACTGCAAAGTTAATTAAAGTTGTTAAATCATAATGAATGCCTTTGAGTAGTCGAGAAACATTAAAATATTACTCTTTACAAAAAATGCATTCCATTTTCTATTGACTATTAAATACAAATCCATTACAAACCTCCCCCAGTGGTTTGCATTCCATTCCAAGTAGAATAGAATAGACTAATTAATTCAAGAATGAGGATTTTTCTGATTAAATCACACTCTATCAAGAAATTAATGTTGACTTTGAAAGGCCTCACGGTTGTGCATTTTGGTAAGACTTTTAAGTTAATTATGAAACAATTTTACCAACTATTTGAGAAATTGCTCCAGTAATAATGATTGTAATCTTTAAGTGTGTTTGAATCATGCCTCAATTGTTACACAAATTGTCAGTTAGTCATTCTGAGACATCAGTGTGATTAAATGACTAAGTAACCCACATGGAATCCAGCAATGGTGCAGAAAACAGCACAATTCAACCAACTGACTGGCTTTCGTTACCTGAGAGGAAGGAAACTTTTTTTTATTCTTTCATGGGATGTGGGCTTCGCTGGCTAGGCCAGCATATATTGCCCATCCCTTGTTACCCTTGAGGTGGTGGTGGTGAGCTGCCTTCTAGAACCATTGCATTCTGTTGTAATTTGCTTTTAAGGGATAGCAGTGTGCCATCGCTTTAAGAGATGTGACATATGATACAGCCTCAGTTTCACTTCTGCCTGGAGCAGAGCACATACACACAGCTCTGATGTCCTCAAGCTTTCTGTCCATGTATATATGTTTACATGTGTCTGTTCTTACTAAATGAACATACATGTTAGCACAATCCCTTATGAGCAATTGGTAACTTTATAACATTTTAACACAGGACACAGTCCATGTGGTGTAGGTACACCCACAGTGAAGGAAGAAAGGCAGTCCCAGGATTTTGACCCAGCAGAAGTGAAGGAACAGTGGTATAGCTCCGAGTCAGGATGTTGTGTGTATATTATGGTTAACTAAAAGTAGTGTACATGAACAGACACCAGAATTATTAGCTTTTCTGTAAATTCACAGTATTTGTTTTACCTGTTTGGTCTTTAAATTATTGGAAGTCAATCTGTATATCAAATGCAAAACTTACAAAAATCTTTGCTGACATATTTGCTGCTCTTCCACTCTCTCAGTGGCTGCTGTTTTTAAACACACAAATACATAGGTACTCGTAACTGCTTATCCCGTGTATCAGGTGGATCTGTACTTGGAGTCAGCAAAGCCAACTGTTACTACACTACAACAGAGTACTTTCAGACTCCTCTTTAATTTAGAAACAACATTTTTGTCTTCATTTTAGTTTTAATGGAGAACGTTGACATATAAGAGGTGATTATGCGATATTCAAAGTTGTTTTAGTTATATGTTTTCACTTCTATTGAGAAATGTTAGATTTGTTTTAATTTCACAGATTTTTTTTTTCATTCAATGTTCTTGTTTTGTTAACAAAGAAACTTTCTACCAATAAATGAACAATCTGGACCAGTGAAGGACAATGCTTTTCAATACCAACTCGAATGCCAGTGTGTCATAAGGTTGGGTCCCTGATTCTGGGATTTACTTTACGTCTGGTTCACGTATGTAACCTCAAATATTACGGACAATTATAACTTCACTCAGCAGACATCTAAATGTTTTATTTTATCTTTGGATAGCCCAATTCAGAATGTTTATTCGAACATATGACTAAAATTTGATACTTACTTTACTGTTGCATTATGGGGTGCAGTGTTTCTGTACTTTTCACTCTGAAATTTATCGAATAGATTTTCTAGTCTCCCTATTTTTTAAATGACATAACCTGATAAGTGCTTGGTATAGGCACCAACTGTAATGAAAAATATTTCCAGTGCTCTCCACTTATGAACACATTCCCATCTAATGAATTGGACCTTCCAGAAAAAAAAGTGAATATGAACAGTGTTGTATGCTTTACATCATAATCATTCATTCCTACATTGTTCATTGTTATAAATGTGCCTGCTTTAGGTGCATTCATACACAGAACCTGAACAAAATTTAACCCAAATTGAATTTCACCAGAATACCAAAAGGTGGTAAGATATCATGGTGGTGGCCAAATCACACATAAGGGACAAGTTATTAAAATATCCTGGATGTTTTGCCCCAATTCTCCTTTGATTAATATTGGTGGATGAAAAATTGCAAGCAATGGTGTGCCCAAGGTCCTACCAGTGGTATAACGTCAGAAATCTCAGCTCCCTGTACCATGGTTTCACCTGCCTCATATGGTGATTCAGATGTGCATTTAAGATACTATGAAATTATTTGAAGAAAGGTAAGGTATTATCTTTGTGTTCGAGTAAATATTCTTCCCTCAACTAACACCATGAAAAAAAAAGATTGATTGGTTATTCCCGTTACTGTTTTTTGTCAACATACGTCTTGGCTACCATATTTACATATTTTCTTTGGTGGGTAACGTTTTAAGAATTTTTAAAATAAAAAATATTACACTTTCCCTGACCAACAGAAAAAGTATTGTTAATGTCACTCTATCAAATAGTTTTCCTTTTATAACACTGCCTCTTTTTACTTTTTTTTTCTGTTCCTGACATTCTACAGTTCTACCTTAAACCAACGATATAACAATTCACATGTACAAAATTACTTGTAAAAATGAATAAAGAATAAAGTAGTAAATTAAGAATAAAGTAATAAAGAAAATAAAACTAAATTCTGGAAATCTTAAATGGAAACAGAAAATGCTGGAAACACTCAGTAGGTCAGACAGCATCCATGGAGAGAGAAACATCAGATTATTGTTTCAAGTTCATCACTTTTCACAAGAACTCCGGTGGAAGGTCATTGACCCGAACTCGGTTTTGCTCTCCGGACCTGTTGAAAGTTTAGAGTATATTGTGTTTCTTATCCCAATTACAGCAAAAGTTCAACAAACAAATAAAATGCCTCTGTATGATTTATTGGATCTGTTTTACATGAAAAAATTCTTCTATGTATTTAACTGAAAAGGCATCAAATGAATCAAGATGCCCATAAACATACTAGTTCAGGTCCATCAGAATGAAGATTATTTGAGTGTTTCTGCTTTAAAAAGTAGACATCCGATTCAACCCACTGCAGCACTGAAGGCTTTCACTTCTGTGTTTCACACCAGCTAATACTTTCTAGCTATGTAACTTGTCCATAGTTGATGCTGATATTGGAAAAAAAGAAATATAATTTGTACGTTAGAACAGGGGACATATTGGTTAATGTCAAGTATTTGTGTGAAAGACAAAAAGTGTTCTATGCAGGATAAACAGTACACTTTGTGAGTTAATTGATCATTATAATCTATTCAAGACCTGCTGGTCAATAATATTAATCTTCTGATATAGAATGTTGCAAAATGAGTCCCAAATGGATAGTTATGAAACTTCAAACGATTTATGTACAAATTTAAATATTTATTTTATCTGTCTCAAAATTGAATTTGACTCTGTTACGAGTCTAATGTTATAAGATCCATGAATGCACCAGCACTCTGTGCCTTCTAAGTCATCCCTGGTACAAATATTGTAATTGAACAGTTATCCTCATGGGTCTTGTACTTATGCCCTGGCAAAAGACTTTGCTTGTCCTCTCCAGTTTTAATCACCAGTTCACACATGATGCACATTGCCAATCTGATTCTATCCCTACAATAATACAATAGTCATCCCAAATGGCTTTTAACAGACTGCAATTTACTGCGAATTTATGACAGGCTAATCTTGTTTTATGTCTGATGGCTCAAAAACTTTTGCACATGCATTGAAAATGCATTCCATTTTATGTTAAATGCAGGCCAAGTTTTCAACGCATACACAACTTTTTATTTTAATCTTTCAAAGAATAAACTAGGAATTATTAAATGAACTAAAATAAAAAAGACTATCATTTTATTCTAATTATGATGGTCTTGTCCTTAATACATTAGAAATTGTGTCTGCAGGCATTTTTTTCGCCGGAGCAGATGCTTTCGATGGTCACATTAAAATCAAAATAGTAAATAAAGATTGCTTTGCCACCCAACCCATCCTAATTGGGAGGCAATATCATTTTTGTAAATGAAGTGATCATCAAGGTAAGGAAATGTTAATTCTGAGGAGTGAAGCTTGTCTTAATTTTGGGTCACTAACATCAGCACCAATTAATTTATCTGTACCCACTATAGCATTGTCTGATGCTGAGCGAACCCACCAGCTCTACAGGAACTTATCTTTATATAATGCCTTTAACACAATAAAACAGCCCAAGGTATTTCACAGGAATGTTTTCAACAACATTTCTCACTGAGCCATACAAGTAGATAGTAGGACAAAAGCTGGGACAAAGAGGTAGATTTGAAGGAGTGTCTTAAAGGAGACAGAAAGAGCTAGAGAGGTGAGACAGATAAAATGTTGTATTGGGGATGTGATTTCCAGAGCATGTACCAGCAGTGGTGGAGCACAAGAGGGTCAGAATTGGAGGAGTGCAGTGTTCTTGAAGGTTTTTTGAGCTGGCGGAGGTTTCAGAGGATGAAGAAGGGTGAGATCATGGTGGATTTAAAAAAAAAAACATTGATCCTACAGTAGGCCGCAGCACACCTTAAAAAAAATCCATATTGTGTCAAAGTGACAAATTTCTAGGGATGGATTTAGTTTTCACTGTCAGGCAGAAAACTAGTAGATTGGCCACTCATTATCTGTATTGTAAATTTCCTATTTAAGTTCAGATATAAATTGGATTTTGTTTTCCTGAAACTATAAAACTTTCCCCCTTCATAAAACAAAAAAAAACTGGTCATTGGGGAGCTGCCCCCAGCACACGTTTTTTTTAGGATTCTTTTAGTGCTGATTAGTTTTGTATCAGTTTCATATGTTTTGAATATTCCATTCAGCAATACTGCTCTCTTGATTGACACAAAGAAGTCAACTTTATTGTCCAACTTGTCTTTTTAATCATCTATGGTCTTGAATATCTTGAATTGACCAGCCTTAATGACACATTTTCCTTCTTCTTTAAAAATCTTTATCAGCATTCTGCTTTTCATCCAGCTTCAATTTGATTTATGCTTAATCACGTGCTGTTGACATGAAAGTTAGCATGAATTTCATCCTCTTACTGAGATTCTTTTTGCTTCAGTGTTAATTAACCCCTATCTACATCACAACCATTTCTGTAACTATAGGAGTGGCTATAAATCAAAAATATTTAATTGACTATGATTTGGGATATTCCAAGATGATGAAAGGTTCACGATCAATGCAAGTTCTTACTTTTCTTTCATTAGCTGTCAAAGGTTTTTGTTGCTGTTCTGCATTTTACTTCAAATAAGTTATATACATTTTTGAGCCCTACCATTTTATTATTTACCAGTTGCCTAGTTAACAGAGAAATAATAGAGATGAAAGCATGACAAATGAAATAATAGCTTGGAATTTTTTGGCACCTTGAACTCCTCAGGAAATCTCAAAGCTCTTCACAGGCAAAGAAGACTTTTTAAAAAATAATCACTGTTGCCATGTAAGCAAACATAGCAAACTATTTGTGCACAGCAAGCTCCCACAAACAGCAAAAAGATAATGACCAGGTACTTTATCTCTCAAATACCACCACCAAAACAAATGTTATTTTTTATCATTTATTCTTTCACTCAATGTGGCCATTGCTAGCTAGGCCAGCATTTATTGCCCATCCCAAATTGTCATTAAGAAGTGGGGGTGAGCTGCCTTCTTGAACCGCTGTGATCCATGTGGTGTAGGTACATCCACAGTGTTGTTAGGAAGGGAGTTCCAAGACTTTGACCCAGCAACAGTGAAGGAATGGTGATATATTTCCAAGTCAGGATGATGCGTGGCTTGGAGCAGAACTTGCAGGTGGTAGTTGTGTTCCCATACACCTGCTGCTTTTGTCCTTTTAGGTGATAGAGGTCACAGGTTTGGAAGGTGCTGTCGAAGGAGCCTAGTTGAGTTGTTGCAGTGCAATTTGTAGATGGTACACACTGCTGCCATTGTATGTCGGTGGTGTGTCTGTAAGACCTGTTTTGCTGTTTTCATTTAAAATAAATTCAGGAAATGTTAGCAAGTCTTTTTCATATTAGAAGGGCCAGTTTCTCCAGAATGGCAGAAATTGTGCACGCAGATCATATATAAATACATTCATGAATGGTCTTTACAGTTGTGTGAGTTACCACCAGAGTTATCTGTATGAACAGGAATGTTGCGAGTTTGACTTTAAAGCCTACACATTGGCTCATGTTATCCAGTTTCAGCCATTTAACTCCATATTCTTTACATCTTAAAATTAAACTATTATCTAAGTTTCCAGTTTATAACTCCATGTTTCTATTGATTCACAATGTATTTAGGCAGAGAGAAGGAGGAAGTGGTAGTCCAACTTGGGAGTCAGGTTATGTTTCCCAAGTACATTAAATCTAAACAGTACATGAGTCCCTTTGGGGCATCATCTCCCAATGCTTTAAGTTCACAAATGTGGAGTAAAACAAACTCACATTTTAAAAGTATCCAGGTAAACCTTAGGCAGGTTTTTAATATTAAAAGTTAAACTCCATGGATTCACCTCTGCCTATATGTGGAGAGCTCCCTGATCTTAGGCTGCACTTTAATGCGTGGTTTGAAGTAGTAGAGCTCAGGTCTATTAACTGTGCCTCACACTTCAGGGACACTGAATTTAGATTTGGAGCTGTAACATAACTGCAACCCTTATCTGATTTGCTGGGGAAGTAATTGCAAGGACAACTATCTGCCCCCTGAATTCTTATACTTAACATTTCATTTTGCTGTCCTTGGATACATCATCAAGAAAGCCAAACTTAAAATTAGCCAACATGTCATACACAACAGTTATGGCTACTTCAACAAAAGGTGAATTTATTTTCCAACTTTGCTGACAAATCAGGAAGTTATTTTGGCAAGTTCTAAAACTTAACAAGAAAAAATTGGAGAAATTAATGGTTAGGACTTTTTAAAAAATCACATCCTCATATCTTGCAATATACATCAAGGAGGAAGTTCTCCAAAATGGACCCACAGCTAATTAGACATAACTTCCTTACCAGAAAATGTAGTAAATGTATGGCATATGCATGAAATGCATTAATTCAACGTGGCCATGATAAATGAGCCCTTGAACAAACATTTTCTTCATGTGTTAACAGCGCTTCAGCTAAAATCTTACAAGCCATGTAAATAATAGAGGTAAACCTATAATGGCTACCATGTAACAGGTCTCCTTCTAGGTAAAAGATCTTGATAAATGGAAATATAAAATAGTCTGCAAGCTTTCCTTTATGGTAAATTTCATTACTTAGGACTTATTTATTTTTGAATTCCTGATAAGTATTCCAGATAAATTTTGGATGGACAAGGTAGGTGGAATACTTGAAAGTTTGGCTCCAAATTTCCTGCAAATTACAGATTCTTAAAAACGCTGACATTCGTGTGGAATTGCTATATTCATATTTGTGAGGCCCGTGGTGAGACAATTCTTAGGATCTTGGATATCATTAAAATTATTGAGTTGGTTATCAAAAACTTAGGAATTGGATGTACAAGGAATCTTTTGGTTTTGTCTCAGGTTTTAAAATTCTAACAGATGCAAGCTTTAGATTTTCAGCTGTCATTATGGTAAAGTGATGCTCTGCATAAAATGGCTTGACTATACAATTCACAAGCAAAGAAAAACGATGCCAACTAAAATCCAGAGCAGACAAAGACTGAAAATCACTAATTAATGTTTGTTTACTGCTTCAGCCCTGTCCACATCAGCAAGCTGTATGCTCAGGGACTTCAGAGGGTAGGAATTCTGATCAGTAAGTTCATGGAAAATACTCATTCAGCATTCCTGTGTGTGCTATTTATGTTGAATGTTGCACCAATTGGAAGTTCCACCCTTCGGGTGAAGCAGTCTTCTCCCAGAAGTCTCCAATTCATTGAGGGTCACTGCTTTGTTAGTCAACACTAGCAATAACTCCAACTTGTATGTTTGTAACACAATCTAATACATCAGAATGAACTGATTTTATTTTCATTGCACTAAAGGTGGATCCCCATTGTGTCACAGCTGGAGAAATTTAGAGCCAAAATTACCCGGAGATTTACTACTTTATTCAATCTTATATGGAAAATAAAAAAGCAAAACAACAGAAATGAAAGTAAAATAAAAAATGCCACAGGCTGTTGAACACTGCAGAAGTGTCTATGCATCACAGATTGTTGAGGCAAGTGAAGAGACATTAAGTATAATACAAGAGGAAAAAGCTGTAAAGTTAAACAGCTGTAGTATGATTCTTATTTAATTCTGGTGTGCCAGTGATTCTTCAATGTCAGCTTAACAGCCTCAATGAATAAAGCAAGGGTCGATTTCAACTCTCCATTGAAAAGGGATCCCTGATATTAAATTGATCTTTGCTAAAGCTACCAAAAAATTGATTGATTCTAATATCTCTGAACAATTCTGTGGTGAATGAACCTCAGGCTTTCACTAAAAACACCACTTTAGTGATGTAGTGGTGAAATAGTGACACAAGAGTGTACCTGAATAATGACATGTGGAAAATCTGGTGGCCAGCTAACTGATTTTCATCAAGTTGGCCTGATAGGAAACCCACAGCTTAGGCCTGAGCTAAAATTGTAAGTGGGTGCCAAAGCTATGATTGAGAACCAACCTGCCTATGAAAAATAAGGACCCCACTGGTTTTGGACAGCATTTCTTGCTGGCTGCTCAGAAAAGGTTATAATAGAGAGTAAGTGGTGGGATCCTGGCTAGTAAGCAACTCAGGGCTTTTTAATCATCTCCCGCACTGTTTTCACTGGGCAGACTGGGTTAAAATCATCCCTGTATGTTTTTTGCTTATTTCTAAGCAAGGGAAAATTGTTCCTAAGCAAAGATGCTGGTTTCTAGTATTTGGGAGCACAAATAACAGAAATAATAGATTAAATTACACTGCACAAATTACAAGCATCATTTTTGTTAAATCACAATATTTTAGTGAATTGACTCTATTAATTAGGGAGAAAAAGTATCAATGAGCCATAAAATTGATAGCAGGAATGCATATGAAGTGTGTCCAATATGAATTTTGAATTTTGGAGCCTTATTTACTCTTTCCATGCTCCCCTTTCCATCTCAAGCAGAAGTAATGATTTGCCATTTCAGCAAACCTTGGGAGTTTCTCATGTGGTGGTAAGTGATACCCCAGGCATGTCATTAAAATTAAGCAATTCATGAAACTTCTCATCCATCATTTTTTAAAATCTTTCTTCCAAACACAAATGAAGCTGAGAAATGACCTGGAGAAAAAAACCAGATCCGGAGCTAATCCTGAGAGACATATTGTGTCACAAAGATAAGTATCAGTGCCATCATCTATCTTTTCAAATTTGGTAGATAACTGAAAAACAAAAATAAATTAAACAAATTACATATGAGTATAGTGAGAACTCCTTTCACTATAAATGGTACATCGATAGGAATCAAATTAATTTAGTAAGGCACTTTGCAGTTAGACTCTTCTCTTCAAATATAAAAAAAATCCTATCCTTTTATGAACTGCAACATTTTGGTGGAGTCACTGTTGGACAAGAATCAATGCAATGCAATAATGAAAGAGTATTGTGGATTATATTTGATGAAATGTCTCAAATCCACAATGTTCTTTGAAGCATTAAAGTCTACGGATACTACCTGATGCCACACTGTTAAGCCCAATTCCCTTTCCTCCCTTCACAGCAGTTAAAGGATTCTTCCCCTTTCTATTGAATTATATATTTTCCAGCTCCTTTGCCAATGTTGTTCTATTTAAGCATCTCTCTCCCAGCAGTAGTATTTTTCCTATTCTCCCCCCAACTCCCCCACAGAGGTAGTCTCCCACAATCTCTACTCTTTAACCGTTCTCCCCAGTCTTCCCTTCACCTATCCTATCACATAACATTTTCCTCACTCCACCTTATCCTTCAATGCAATATTTTTAAAGGTGATTTAACATTGATCCCCTATTCTGAACAAAACGTTTTTGTTGGAATAAGTATATTTCATTTGTTTGAAATTTCCATCAGTTAGTGACTGCTAAATGTTTGGAAAGGGAAATTTCCAATGAACAAGTAAAGTACTCTTAAGTAATACTTTATGGAGTAATTTCAAAGCCAAAGCAACTTCCTTCCCTGCTCCAGTACGGATCTCAGAAAGCAGTAAGCAATGCTGGGAATCCAGATTGGATTAAATGACCTAGCCTTACAAGCACATTAAATATATAATAAAAACAACAACCTGCATTTATGTAAGTGTCTTTGATGCAGTAAAATGTTCCAAGGTGCTTTACAGAAGTATTACCAAACAAAGATTCACACCTAGTCACAGAAGGGTACATTAGGACAGATGACCGAGAGACAGGTTTTAAGGGAGATCTTAGTGGAGGGGGGTGGGGGGCGCGGAGTGGGGAGGGGGGGTGGAAAGAGGTAGACAGATTTAGGAAGGGGAATCCTGAGTTTAGGGCCTAGGCAAATTAAGGCAAAACCACCAATGGTGGAGCGATTAAAATTGAGGATGTGCAAGAAGTTAGAACTGAAAGAGCACAGAGGTCTTGCAAAGCTGTGAAGCTAGAGGAGGTTTCAGAGATGGGAGTGACAAAGGCCACAGAGTGATTTGAATACAAGGATGAGAATTTTAAATTTGAGGTGCTGCTTAACCAGCGATCATGAGTAATGGATGAACGGGACATGGTGCAGTTATGATATGGGCAGCATTGTTTTGGATGGGAGCAAGTTCATGGAAGGTGTAAGATTTGAGGCTGGCCAAGAAAGCATTGGAATATTCAAGCCTAGAGGTAAAAAAAGTACGGATAGGGTTTTCAGTGTCAAATGAGCTTCAGCAGCAGTGAAGCCAGGCAATGTTACAGGGGTGGAAGTAGATAGTCTTGGTGATACATCGAGTATGTGGTCAGAAGCCCAACTCAGGTTCAAACATAACACCAATGATGTAAACAATCTGGATCAGACTCAGATAAGGAGCTGGTGGCTAGGGAGCAGAATTTATGATGGAGATTGAAGATATTGGCTTTGGTATACCCATTGTTTATTTGGAGAAGATTTATGCTTATCAAATAATGGATGTCGTACAAGCAATGTGACAAATTATATACAATGGAGAGGTCGAGATAGGCTGGTTGTTGTCAGCGAAAAGGTGGAATTTGACTTTGTGCTTTCAGATGACAGGGCAGCATGTAGATTTTTTATTCTTTCACAGGTTGTGGGCATTGCTGGCTAGGCCAACATTTATTGCCCATCCTCAGTTGCCCTTGAGGTGGTGGTGAGCCACCTTCTTGAAGTGCTGGAGTCCATATTGTGTCGGTACACTCGCAGTGCTGTTAGGAAGAGGGTTCCAGGATTTTGACCCAGTGACAGTGAAGAAATTATGTAGTGCAACGTCAGGATGGTGTGGGGTTTGGAGGGGAACTTGCAGGTGGTGGTGTTCCTATGTAGCTGCTGCCCTTGTCCTTCTAGGTGGTAAGGGTCTTGGGTTTGGAAGGTGCTGTAGAAGGAGTCTTGGAGAGTTGCTGCAATGCATCTTGTAAGTGGTACACACTACTGCCACTGTGGCATTGGTGGTGGAGGAAGTGAATGTCTAATGTTGTGAATGGGGTGCCAATCATGTGGGCTGCCTGTCCTGGGAGGTGTTAATGCAAAATAAGGAGTGCCTTGCCAAGCAGTAGTAAATCATTTATATTTTCAAAAGCTTGTTTCTTTCACCTAAACACTCAAAAAAAAAAGTTATTGTAAAGTTTAATGATTAAGTATTCTTTCAAATAAATCAGTGCACGAGGAGATCACAATTTATAAGTCTGGGAGTTGAGAATTTAGAATCATACAATTAGGCGTATGTTAAACATTGGCTGCAAGGGTAGATTTGACAGATGAAGCTCATATCAGGAATTACATATGGAAGAATCATTGAAATGATTACTGTAGGGCTCACTGACCTTGGTCCCTGAATATACACTCCCCGTGGGAAAATTCAGTGTTGAGAATTAATAATTGCCCAAATCTTTCAGTCAGCATCGGAACCCAAGTCCAATGCTGGTCAGACAGAAAACTAACCGCTTACCTGCATACGATTATTCTATCCAAACTTCCGACAGAGGACGCTGCAGAACTCCATCAGTGCAGGAATCCATGGAAAGGAGAGCAAATTGAATCTGCGCAGAAGCCACGCCCCCTTTTTACAGCACTACCTGTCATATTCTGGTGAGTGTTTAAAGGTCCTGAAGCTTCTCTGTGGGCAGAATTTTCCCATTGTTGTGCGTGCGTGGGAGGTGGCGGTGGGCCCCTGCATGTCTACGCGTAAAATGACTCATGGTGACATCAGCCAAGTGTCCAGATGTCACCACGCGCCATCGCAATATTTCGCTGGGCGGGCAGGCGATGATGTCCAATGCGCGCCCGCCATTAATTAACAGGCCAATTAAGGCCCTTATGACGTCAATTTTTCGCCGCATGGGTGCAATGGGCAGGCAGGAAGGACACATTTGTATTAACCTCAACCACAGGCGGGATAAGAGGGCTTACTGGTGTTGTAAGTGTGCACAGTTAAGTATTTATATTTGAAAGTTTTTCAAACTTGCCTGTGTGATCTGCAGCACTTCAAAACGTATTCCAGCTGCTTTTACTGGACTCTTAACCTTCAGGACAGCATTCTGCAGTGATGAATCTTTCTGGGCCTGCAGGTTTCAGGAAGCCTTCCCTTAGCCTGGGAATGGGAGCTGAACAGTCCACTGGAGGCAGCTCCTCTGAGGAGGAAGGAAGGGCTAGAGGAGGGAGGAGGCCGTGAGTGCACATTCAGCCTCCAGAGGAGCCACCTTTGGGAGGGCAGGCAGAGGCAAAAGGGATGCAGGGCCACCAGGAGGTCCAAGGCGAAAGGGGCCGCAGAAGACGCCACTATCCTGCTGCCAGGGTATACAGATGGCGAATCAGCTACCTCAACATGTCTGAGGTGCAGTGCCGAGGGACGGTCCGTCTCTCAAGGAAGAGAGTCAACTATATCTGTCAGATGACTGCCCAGAGATCTCCACTAACTGTGTGGGTGGACACCCCATGCCAGCAGCTCTAAAGGTCACAGCTGCCCTCAACTTCTATACCTCTGGCTCCTTCTAGGGGTCGGTGGGTGATCTTTGCGGTGTCTCCCAATCAGCTGTCCACACTTGTGTCAAGCAGGTTACAGACACTCTGTTCAGACACGCATTGACATTCATCCACTGCCGTTGGGACTAGGCCAGCCAGACATAACGAACCAGAGGCTTCGCGGCCATTTCTGGCTTCCCTCCTGTCCAGGGTACAATAGCCTGTACACAGGTGGCCATCAAAGCGTCAGCAGGTGAGCCCGATGCCTTCATCAACAGGAAGAGCTTCCACTCCATGAACGTGCAGATAGTGTGTGATCACAGGAAGCAGATTCTATAAGTCTGTGCAAGGTACCCAGGCAGCTCCCACGATGCCTACATCCTCAGACACTCCCAGGTTCCTGGGCTCTTCAGTGCTCCAGCCCGGCTTGATGGATGGCTGCTGGGTGACAAGGGCTATCCCCTCAGAAGATGGCTCATGATGCCTCTCCGCCATCCAAGGGCAGAAGCTGAGCTGTGGTACAATAGGAGCCAGGGCTCCACAAGGGCTGTGGTGGAGAGAACCAGCGGTCTTCTCAAGATGTGCTTCTGATGCCTAGATCGCTCAGGGGGCGCACTCCAGTATCGCCCAGGTCATGTGTCGGTGATAGTGGTTGCATGCTGCGCTTTCCATAATCTTGCGCTGGAAAGGGGGGACGCAGTGGACGATGGGGGGGTAGATGCTGACCTGGGCATACTCCAGGGAGGCAGGGACACCTGGGAGGCTTTAATCCAATAAACCTTCAGCTAGCACACCACAGATGGACCACCAGGACAAACCTGGGCTGTTGGCTCGATACTCGACACCTAAGTGCAAAATCTGCCAGGTTAGCAACAGTAACTAAGGGCCTTGTTAATAAGGCTGAATGTCCAACCAAGCACTCATTACAGTTGTGGAAACAATATACATGCAGAAGAAAAGAGGCAACCTCAGCCATGGTAACATATCTGAACTTAATGTGTGAAACAAATCAACTTATTACAAAAAAAAGACAATAGTGTTATAAATCAAATAAAATCATAAAGACCTAATCTCGGGCCAACACAAAAAACACCAGTGAGAAACCCGTGGTGTGCCTAAGGTGCCTTATGCTTTTGTTTCCAGGTGCTACGTCTTGGTGCTGCCCCATCACTCAGAATGGCATCTGAGACAGCCTGCTCACTCTGCTGTCCTGTTGACCTCGATGACCTTGGCGGTCATCCTCTGGCCCATGGAGCATATGATGGCCCCGCCTGGGAGGAAGCTGGCAATTCCACAGTTGGCAACTCCCCAGTCGTCGCAGCCTCACCGGATGATACGGTCATTGGCAGAGGGGCGGAGGAGCTGCTGCCCTCATCTGGAGTGCCCTGAGAGGTGACAACAAGCAGCTGCTGTGCCAACATGAGGTTGCTTCAGACCTCCCTGCTCACCGTGGATGGATGGGCACCGAGCTGGGAAACTTTATAACCACACCATCTCCCACACTGGCACTGACCATCTGAGGTCAATGCCGATGTGAGGGCTTGCTGGTCCAAGCACATCCCCAGGAAGCCCTGACAGGTTTCCTGGAGTAGGTTCTCCACTAGAGTCACCCAGTGCTCGGGCATGTGGCTCTTTGCTTTGGCGATCGTCCGCATGGACCCTTCCACCACAGAGTCCAAGCCAAGCATAGCCTCATGTATCTCCCCCAGATGCTCCCACACACCCGGCTGCATTTCCTGCAGCTGCTGCGTCGCGAACGACTCCAGAGACACATCATCAGGCACTGATTGAGCATGTTCCTGGTCCCCTGCAATCCTCCAATCACTGGCGCCATGGGCACGCTCTGTCTCTGCCAGCTCCTTCAGTGACTGTGAAGTGCCCTCACTGCTGTGCCCTGGGATACTAGCCATTGTTTGAATTCCCACTGGGTGCCAGTATCTGCCTGCGCTGGTGCCTGCCTCGCAGAGATGCTGTGACGCTGGTGAGACTTCAGGGCCCTCAGGTGTGAGAGGGAGCCTCTGCTGCTCCGCTGATGCTGAAAGGAAGAACAAGGACATTGGATCAGTTAACGTGAAGACAATGACAATGTGCATCCCTGTTCCCTGGATCATTATGCGCTTATCCTTCCATAACCAATGGTCAAGCCATATGGCAAATTTAAATAATTTAACATTCAGCACTGCTATGGCTGTTGGGAGGACACTGCCGACATCACTGTTGGGCATAAATACCTGGCCGTGGCACCCCAGCCTCACCAACACCACTGGACCTGGGTGCATGGCGCCTCTCCAGATCCAGGGCCTCCTGCTCAAAACGGCTTAGAATGGCAATCTACGCCTGGCCGCTGCCAATCCTCACACGCTCTGCTGTGTTATGAGCATTCTTCTCCTGAACATGAGAGAAGAGCATTGACTTGCGCAAATTGCACATGGACTCTGTTCATGCACAGCCCACCCCAAACAAAGTGGAGCACGTCAGGGCTCCAGTGCCTCCTCACCCCGCTGCTGCCAAACACTCACACAAAAATGCTAGGCCTGCCCCCCCAACCCCGCACCACCGCCCCCTTGGACACATGCTGCCTATATCACATTAGGCACCACACAGTATATCCTTCCAAAGCAAGGAGGTGCAGACATGTGGAGCACAGAGCATAGCAGGTGGTTCATTGCCGCCTTGAAGCTTCCCTCCCAGCATGTCATCACCCTGACTTGGACATGACCTGGAGTTCAAACACAGTGCCTGGGTACAGCTCCTCCAGGTTACCCCCAAAGCAGTCATGTGGGACTCAATGTAACACATGCTGTGGGGGCAAAACACATCTTTTAATCACCCTCTCAGGCTCACCTCAACATGGATACTATCTGCTTGCCCACCCAGCAAAGGACAGATGCTGTCAATGATTCAATGTAGTCATGACACTCAGACTTGCGGAGGGGGGGTGGCGGGGAGCAGAGTGTGTTCGCCGACCCTGCTGGGTTAAATGCCCAATGCTAACATGGTACTCACCCTGCCAGTGTGCAACAAATCGTTGAAGTGCTTGTGACACTGGATCCAGGTGCACCGCACCATGTTGTAGGAGCTCACCACCTCCTCCCAGTCACGTTTTGTCATGTGGGGGGCCTCCTTCTCCCATCCTGGGGAACCAGCACCTCTCGCCCTGCTGCCACCTCCTCGAGGAAGACAGCATGTCTGTCTTCCAAAAAACGAGGGGCACACTGGTTCCCCGCCCTAACCTCCGGATTGACCTGCTCACCAGTAGGCCTCTGCTGTGGCCTTGCACTTGCCATTGTGAGCAGCCTGGAAAAGGCTGCCAGGTCTTCATTTAAACAGGCTGCCCGGTCGCCCTTGGACCCGGTGATCTGTGCACACCCACCGCTGCCCACCCACTCCCGCTATCCTCGGGAGTCGAGAAACACACTGGGCTGGCCTTAATTGGCCCTCCCGCGTAAAATGGCGGTGCACATCCGATTGCAGGCGGTGATCGGGTCCACATCCACTCCGTCCCTACCACCAACCAGAAAATTCAGGCCAGTGTCTGTCTAATGTTTCCTGGGTAACTAATTTATTTACTGGGTAATTACTTGGAATTATCCAAAGTCTCCAACTTTAACTCAGAGTTGGAGACTTTTTTGGAAATTCCGGGGGAACAAAGGAATTGCCCATCAGAAGTACAAATTTCCCAGGAAATTCCCATGGAGTGAGTGCATCGGCATGTGTGCGGGATCTCAACGCACATCTTGGCTTGTACTTCCAATTATCTGGAGACCGGAAGATCTGGGCCACTCCCTTTTCTACAAGATCTAATGTTCTTAGAATGGAGATGGTGTTACAACATGCACATGTTGTGCTATTTATTAGGCACATTAAGTGAAAGAAATCTGAGAACACTACTCTTAAGCACACATCGTACAAAAAGGCTTCAGCTCACATCCTGCAGTTTGATTGCAGGATTCTGTCAGCCATCTGGGTCTACCATGACACCATTGCTAAGTGTAAATGCATTACCAAAATAGAATAAAACTGGCTCCACATACTCCAACAGAAAATTAAATAAAGATGCCTTCTGGCCAAATCACTATCTAAGCGCCAAAATATAGCGTGCAGTATCAGATGCCTTTGGGCATCCATGAAATTGTACCTCAGGAAGGATTCAGTGCAGACAGGAAAGGGGAGATAAGGGAATGAAGGATCATGTAGGTGAGTCATTAGATTAAAAGCAAATATAGTGCATTATTTAATTTACTGTTTTTAAGAATAGACTATTAGCATTCATTTGGGTTTTTGTGGCTTGACTCTTGGTAATTAATGGAAGATTTATGGGTTTGGCTATAGGACATGAGCATAAAAAAATCTAATTTAAATTGCTGCATAAATCAATTTTACTGTTTGGTGGGATTTGTCCTCAAGTTGCCTGTGCCATCTTTTAAGGAAAATGTTTTGAAATGTATGCTTCTTAAAAGTGATCCTCTTGTGATTTGTTTTTCGGAAGCCTTGGTATCTTTTGCACAAGCCCATTCCTGACAAGCAATGCAGTGTCAGGAGGGTGGTACGGTTCTGTCACTCACTCTCATTATTCTTAATTTAGGGAAGGCTGAGTTCAACTGTATCCACAGGTCAGTGGAATATTTGAGTGTCAATCTCGTGGAGTAGAAATGGAGTCACAGGTAGGTCAGACTGAGTAGGGGATAGCAGGCTCCCTTCCCTAAATGATATTCAGGAACTGGTTGGGTTTTATTGGCAATCCAGTTGATTTCAAGGACCTTTCTTGGTACCAGACCACAAATTGCTTCATATGTTGAATTTAATTTCACAATTCATCTTGACAGAATTTGAATTCATAACCTGAGTTGGTACCACAGTACCATAACATCTACCTTATGTTATCCATGAGTTTCCAATATTCTCTGTCTATTTGACTGATGGGAAGCAGCTAATCAAAGCACATGAATGTGAATGACAGCATGAAGACTGTTCTGGAAATTCTGATCTGCACTCAAATCCATTCACATAATTACAGGCAATTCAAAATTTAGATGGAAGAATTCATTGACTGTTCTTTTAGTTCAGTACTTGGCTTTAAGTGATCACTTGCTTTTTTGACCTGCTTAATAACTCATGGAAGAAAAAGCCAAAGTATATGCCGAAGTGACGGGCAGAGTTTGAAGTTCACATTTGTAATGAAAATATTACTGCACATGGACAAATTACAACAGGAACCGCAAGGACTGGTGAAGTTGTTACTGAAACTTCGACAAAGTGCATCTGCCTCTAGAAGAAAGCGTAAATTGTTCTCGATTCAGCTGCCAAGGAGTAAGCTGATGTACTTTGTGAGAAGAATAAAATGGCAGAAAATCCACAGCACTATAATTCTTCCCATGGAACTTCAAGGTAACTTTGTTCAACCATCAAAGGATTGGGAGTTAAAGAAGCTTCAGGTTAGGCTTCTGACTGACCAACTCAACACCGGGACAAATTGCTGGAGCTGGTCTACCAATAAAGCAATTTCTCAACTGAAAATGAGGGAATTGAAGGTGGCAAATTAAAGCCTTAAATTGTGAAGGGTCTTGCAGCATGAGAAGCATCCAAATACCAAAAAGACATTTGCTTTAGTTGGAACTGAACATGGAAATCAGACATGTACATGAATCTCTTCTACTCTCCAGCATGTATAATCAGGAACAAATCTGTTCTGACTGACATATTTCAGAATTGCCATGTTCTGACATGATTAGGATTTAAAAATAATTATAATTAGTATTTCAGTATTCACATTTGACTCCTGCACTTAATTGTAGCTACAAGCAGATTTTTAATGTAGTTTCAATAATGCAACTGAGCTAATTGTATCACCCACGGTAATAGTGTTTCATTATTTTTAAAAAAGGGATTTAATTTTGATTTACTAATTCTTATTGTTGCAGGGATTATTGTAATTTTTGGGAGTTAATAACTTTCAGCTAAAAGAATTGATGGCTTGAATGCTGTCACAACTATATTCAACCACAAAATGTGTCACGTGTGACACTGAAACAATCAATGTGTCACGTATAACTTATAGTAATTAAAGGTTGAAGCATTTTCGCCATGCTGAAGTGTCATAAACTGCAGCTAGGTGCTTCATGTATGGACAGTAGCAGTCCTGAACATTGCTGATTTGACCTCATCCACTATTAGTGGAGATTCACTTTTGTTTCCCCTAAGGAACCATACTCTAATAAAGGGCTCCAAATATTTACTTCTCTTTAGCAGATACAATTTTTTTATTTAAATGTTGTCTACCTCTGAATTACAAATACAAAAGAGATCATTTTCAGCATATTTTGTCATTGTGCTGCAGCATCTGGTAATCACCTGACATTACACTACACTCAGATTGATTTCAGAGTATTGCTACCAACTGCAAAATAATTACTCAACTCCAGGCACTCCTCATACTTCACTATATCATGGAGTTGCCTGTCTGATTCCTAATTCAAAAGTATAACTGAATATCTCATAGTTTAGTTCTCTCAAAACAAAAGATAAAATAGTGTCTGAAATGTAATCACAATTCTTTGCTAAAAGGCTTTAAATATTCAGCAGTTTTAACAGTACATTATGAATTGTTCCTCTGGAAATAGCTTCTTTAAATGCCACATCACTGCTTTGCAAAGCAAAATCAGCTCATCGTTCTGACCAGAAAATGGAAAGATCCTAAGAATATTGTCATAATTTTAATCTTTTCAATTTGTTGATGTTATCAATTATCTAATCAATCAGGATTGACTGCAACCAATGTGGCAGAGATGTTGAGTTTAACTGGAGTTTAAGACGGGTCATAACACACTAGTGATGCAGCTAAAGCACACAGCTGTGACAAGTAACGAGTACCGGTCTAGATCAGGCAAGACAGCTGACATGCAAAAACAGTTCTCTCCTGCTTTCTCTTTTCTTTTTGGTGCCTCATGTTTTCATTAATTCTCAAACTACCCAAGGATGTTGGAATGGATTAATCTTTAGGAGTTGCTCTTTGAGGCCTATTGCAGAGGTCTCCCAAATTTTCTTACTTTATACTCTTTCTCAGGAGTGGGCCTGGATGAATTATTGACAGACCTGATTGCCTTATAAAGATTTTCTTTATTACAAAATTCCCAATAAAATGTTGAGTTCTTTATTTAAACCATGGGGAAAAAGCCCATCCTTAATGCTACCAAACTGACAATAGCTTCTTGAGTCCTTGCGTTCATCTTCTGTCCTTGATCAATCAAGTCTTTACATTAATTTTCCTTATCTCACAGTCAGCTGTTCCCCATGACTGATTTTTTTAACCCCCTTCCATCTCATCCCTGGCCTTCAACTTCAAGGGCTCCATTGTTTGATATATCAGTTGGTTATGTCCAAAGCTGTTTGTAAGACCTGTTAATGAACTCTTCACAATGGCTAATCAGTCCAACTATTTGAATTCCTTATCAGCCTGTTAAACTATGGGGTTGTTCACTAAAGTAACTTGTACTCTACTCTTACATAGGAAGTAACATTTACATTCCAACAGGCATCTTAATTAAGCAAGGTTAAGTGAAAAGTCTAACACTGCTTTGTCGTATGGTTATTTCTTTTAACATCTATCCAGTTGCTCTCCCATTATTGCAGAAGCCTCATCTGACCATGGACTCTTTACAGTCTAGCTATAACTGACATCACCTAAGAATAATTATTCTACCAGTTTGCTTCTAGAGAAATTAAACCTTAAGTAGTTTTCAGTAAAACTAAATTTGCAGCATAATCCTATTAATTTACCGATTTCAATATATAAAATAACAAACATTTCATCAGGAATCTTCTCTGAACTGTCCCCAATGTAAGTAAATCATGAGCTCACATTTTCCCACATTATACCCCAACTGCCAAATCTCTGCCCACAATCTATATATTTCCCTCGGCAGACTCTGTGTCCTCCAGACAACTTGCTTTCCCACCCATCTTTGTGTCATCAGCAAATTTAACTACAATAAACTTGGCCCCTCTATCTAAGCCATTAATATAGATTGCAAATAGTTGAGGCCCAAGCACTGATCCCTCTGGCACCCCATTAGTTACAGTTACAACTTGAAATTGACCCATTTACCCCAATTCTGTTTTTTGTTAGTTAGCCAAACCTCTATCCATGTTAATATATTGGGCCATAACTTCCTCGTTATGGCAATCAGTGTCGGATTGCCACACCATGCCCAATTACTTATAGGAAATTTCTTCCGTGCCCATCTTGCCCAACCTTCCGACTCAGGGTGGGTGGGGTTCAGGCAGCGAAGCTGTCCTTGAGGCCCTGCGTCACAGTCCAGCAGAGTTGGATTGAAGAAGGAAGTCTCCTTTTTTCCTGCACTAGCTGCTGTAAACCAGGTAAGTTAAAGGCCCCATTGAAATTGACAGGCCAGGGAGGAGGTAAGTGACTAAGGTATATAGATAAGATTTGGGAGTGTTGGAGATCGTTGGTCAGGTGGAGTGGAGGGGGGAAATCAGGCATCTTGGGGGGAGTGGAAGGATGTTGGACATTGGTGGAAGTGGGAGATATCGGTGGGAGTGTCGGACATCGGGGAGGGTGGATTGGACTTCTGATGGGGGGGAGGTCAGGGGAGGGTTGGGGGGTGTGCGGAGGTCTGGTCAGTTTGCAGGGGGAGTTGTGGGGGAGAGGTGGGTGTCGAGTTGGGTTGGGTAGGGGTGGTTTAGATGGTGGGGGTTGGGGGTCGATAGTCAGTACTGTGGGAGGGGGCGGTTTGGGTCAGAGAGGAGGGTTGGACCTGTGGGGGCTAGGGGTTGTCTGGCCTTCCGTGGCGAGGGGGGTCGGGGAGGTGGGTGTAGTCAAGTTGGGTTGGGTCAGGGAAATCCCATGGGGATTCAGGGAGGGGGAGGAACACTTTG
Organism: Carcharodon carcharias; assembly: GCF_017639515.1. Classification (NCBI taxonomy): domain Eukaryota; kingdom Metazoa; phylum Chordata; class Chondrichthyes; order Lamniformes; family Lamnidae; genus Carcharodon; species Carcharodon carcharias. The sequence goes on along the minus strand of NC_054480.1, from coordinate 56,665,872 downwards.
TGGGAGGGTAGTAGAGGGTCAGGAAGGCCCTGCGGGGTTGGTGGTGTGGGGGGAAGCTCCTAGAGATTAAGGGTGTAGGGCAAGTCCCATGGCGGGGGAGGGCGGTATCTTTACAATAGTTAGCTAGAAGTTAGAAGAGGTTTTAATTCTTCTAACTTTTTCTGAGTAACTATTTGTGCAACACAGCTGGAACCATCTGAAAGTTGCGATTTAAATAGCATTTCCAGATGACTTTCAATGCAGGGCAATTGTTCAGAGGAACTTTGCACTTCGGGGCAATTGCCATGCAAACCCCTACCTTTGGAGTTCTGTGAGGGGTTCCCCGGCACATCTTTGGCATACCATCAAATCCAACACTGGGGAGCTTGGAAGTTATGGCCCCTCATGAGCTCTTCTGTAGTAACATATTATATGGCACCTTGTCAAATACTTTTTGGAAATTCAAACGTATTGCATCTAGCAGTTCGCCTTTATCCACTCCGCTTATTAAATTCTCAAAGAACTCCAATAAACTTATACATAGGATTGCATAGAATATACAACACAAACAGGCCATTTGGCCAAGGCAGTCCATGAAAGCTTTTGTGCTGCACTTGAGCCTTCTCCCATTTTTTTTCACCTAAATCTATCATCATAACCCCCTATTCCCTTCTCCCTCATATGTTGTCTAGTTTCCCCTTAAATGTATCTATACTATTCACTTCAACCACTCTCCATGGTAATGAGTTTCACATTCTCAACACAACTTAGATAAAGAAATTTCGTCTGAATTCCCTATTGGATTTCTTGATGACTACCTTATATTGATGGCCTCTAATTATGCTCTTCCTCCACAGTAAGAAACATTCTCTCTTGTCAAACACCATTTCCCTTTCCTAAAACCAAGTTGACTCTGTTTGATTGTACTATGATTTTCTAAGTGTCCTGCAAATACGGCCTTAAAAATTAGGCAAAATGGTATTCGAACTTAAATGCAGCACTGGATCTCACCCAAGTATTTACATCAAATTGAACATGGTGAAACAATAAACACAGTTGATACATTTAGGTTGCGGAGCTAGTTCGGAAACCGCTTAATTTTGCAAGTTAGTTCTATGGGATTCTGTCTGGGTGAGAACATTCGCATCACAATCATTATTTGCAATGTTTTGCCTGAAAGCCACATATTAGCTCGGGAAGGTATAATGCAGGCCAGCTGAATTTAGAAACATATCCAGCTCCTCTAGCAAGTGCTTTTATTGTCATTGGAGACTGGCTAGCTAATGCCACATCTCTGTGTGATACACACAGGCAACAGTGACAGTACTACTTTGCACACTGCAATGCTTATTTTTCTTTGATGAATGGAATATTATAGAAAGGAGTGAATGTAAATATTTACCATTGATGCCTGTTTGATGGAAGAGATTTCATTTCCAGTCCCAAGGAACACAACAAAGAAAGGAACTCGGGAACTCTTCTGTTACGTTTAGTAAAATTTAAAAAATTATTAATGTACTTTTTTTCAGGGTGAAAGTCAGTCATACTTGAAGCTGGTGAAAGAAAACTCATGCACTTATAAAGCACCATTTATGGCCTCAGGACATCCCAAAGCACTTTACTGCCAACAAAACACTACTGAAGTGTAATCACTGTTGAAATGTAAGAAATGGGGGGGGGGCAAGTTGCACACAGCAAGTCCCACAAAACATAGTAAAATAATAACCAGATAATCTGGTTTAGTGATGTTAGCTGTTGTCATAAATTATCTTTGATGGATTCACACTCATCAACCAATGGATATTACTGTGGTACATTCCCAAATTACAGTGTTGGCTCAAGGTCAAATATACTAAATTGGGCACTGCCACAGATAACAAGCAAACAACTCAATCTTCTGTGGTAAAAGCAAAACACTGCAGATGTTGGAAATCTGAAATAAAAACAAAATGCTGGAAAAACTCAGCAGGTCTGACAGCATCTGTGGAGAGTGGAAACAGAGTTAATGTTTCAAATCTAGGCCCCTCTAGGGTCATAAAGACTTGAAATGTTAACTCTGTTGCTCTCTACACAGATGCTGTCAGACCTGCTGAGTTTTTCCAGCATTTTGTTTTTATTTCAATCTTCTGTGGGACTAGCTGAGAAACTTGCCTTGCTTTCTGCAGAGAACAGTGAAAACAGAACAATAATGTGAGTAAACAAACTTCATTTTCACACACCACATATGTTTCTAAGGCTATATATTTCTTTTAAAAATGTAGCTAATTTATTTCACAAAACAACATTTGCTAGAAATATCAAGTTTCTTTCTGTAGCTTATAATATTAAAACATTAGGAATAAAGCCATCGAGAAATAATTTTTCACTTAGCTGTTGGATTAGCATATGTTTTAATTTAAGCAAACACAAATGCCATGGAAAGACTCTGATTATTTCCAGCATTTCTTCTCTGAAGACAGTAGCTACAATAAACACCCTGGGTTCCTACCCTGTTTGCAACTGCAAGTAGCAGTAACTGAAAGGATTAATTAGGAAATCTCTATTTCACCCAGTGTGCCACTTACCACCTAACGTACTAACACTAATGAAGTGAGCAATTTGCATAAATTGAATTCTAATCAGTATACTAACATTGGCAGGTTAGTCAAGAGTTCACCTCTTGGGAGATGCTATTTGCTGCATTCAGCATTCTGCCCATTACTTATTGATCTTCAATGAATGTGGGTGCAGGAAAGCAGCTCAACAAAAATTGAAATATATACGTTTCATCGGAGAATATGGATGAGTTAGAGAATAAGAGAAAACAAATTAAGCAAACTTCAAACACTAATTTAAAAAAAAGTTGTTTCTCATGGTCCGGTTTACTGATGCATAAAAAAAACTCTTTGGCACAAATATCAGCATTAAATACATCCAAGGGATGTATAACAATGCTAATTAGAAATCAAAGTCCCTTCCATTCCCCAACAAGATGCCTCGGCCAGCTTCTGAATAACAAACCCTACTACAACAGTGCAACATTTTTCCCACCTCTCACACCAACCATGCTGTAACTCTTTTGAGTACAAACACGTTTCCATCTGTTTTTCAGATGAAGTTACATTGTTTCATAGTTTGCCATTGTGAGATTTGAACTCTTGATCTTGGGGTTACAACCACTTGGCTATTTAGGCCAAGCTCCAACCATGCTGTATGGTCTCTGGCCTGAGATTGTTAATTAGTGCTAAATTATCAACATCATTGTGCTATGGGGAACCCTTACAATCTGAAGACATCTCACGAGACTGAGCTAAATTTGAATTCAAGTGAAAAGTCAGTGCCCATCCCAACCACCAGCTGATGCCCCACCCCCATCCACCACCCAATGCCTAACCTTGTCTACCAACCAGAGCTAACCCATTCTAACAGTGGAGCAGCACAAATCAGACATTTAGATATTTGAGTTTAACCATGCACCTGCCACTCATATGAAGATGTTGTACTATTTGCATATAGATAGTTGTGAACGCCATTAGCCTCGCCGTTATTTTGACAGCAAAATCTGGGCCCATGAGTATCTATCTTGTTCTCTTTGACCCCATTTGCTATGTTTCATTGTTGTTAAAGTGCTCACTTATTTTCAAGCTTAAAATTCTGATGAAGGTACACACAGAAAATTGTAACATCTTTTTAAAAAGAAGATTGGTTGTGTATTTCCAGCATTTACTATTTTTGCATCTGTCATGCTCAGTTGAGGCATGCCCTATCCATAACTTTAAAACATGGACAGTAATTGGTTCAGAATCATCCGGGACAAAATTTATTTTTAAAATATGGACAAAAGCAGGCAGCTGAGATGCCTGAAGGTCAGGTGAGTATTGCAATTTCTGCCTCAAGTCTTGGGAAAGTTCCTGATTGAATAACCATGGGTAGGGTCCTCCCCCTTGAGTGGATATACCAAAATAAAACTCACCTTTTCGAGGTCCAGCCTTACAGAGACTTGATCTCCTGGTAAGAAAACCACAGGTGACTACTTTGTGATCTCTAAACAAGCTATCACTTTGAGGGATCCTGCAATAACGCGGTGCATGACTCCTGCTATTGAAACCACCTAGACCACCCTTTCAGAGTAAAAATGCCTTCTTCTATAGGAAGGAGCAATCATTGGGAAAGCTAAAATGAGCTTTCATGCACGTGCATGCGCGACATAACATTTAGGTTTTTAGGGTAAATGTATGAATAAAGAAATTGCAAAGCTCACCTGGTTTTCAGCAGGCATCTCAGCTGCCTGCTCTTGTCCATTTTTTTTAAAAAAGAAATTTTGTCCTGGATGATTCTGAACCAATTACAGTCAGTGTTTTAAAGTTATGGATAGGAGTTGCCTCAACTGGGCAAGACGGATGCAAACGTAGAAAATGCTGGAAATACACAGCAAATCTTCTCTTTAAAAAGAAGTAACAATTTTCTGTGTGTACCTGCGTCAGGATTGTAAGCTTGAAAATAAGTGACCACTTTAACAAGAATAAAACATAGCACAAAAGGTCTTTATTTAAACCCACAGAAGCTTGTGATTATTCAAAATTGGCTATACACCCAGGTGTTGAGAAACACACACATATCTTCTTCTCCAAAACACACTGATCATAACAGATCAAAGCCACGAATGTCACTACTTTATGATCTACCCCAAATGACCTATAGATAAACATGCTATCCAGTGAGAAATATGTATCATTTGATTTTTTTAATTGTTATTTTTGTCCAAAATAAATTGTTGGAAGGCAAGGTGACTTCTCATGATTCAAATAGTTTGGAAAGTCATTTACCTGAACACTTTGCTGCTATCGAAAATAAACTGAAGCTGTCAGCTCATACAGAGAATAGACAAGGATGAATCCACTGCAACAAAAATGATGATAGAAGATGATGGATGCACTCATCAATACAAAAGAGGGAAGATATTGCTCTGAACTGAAACAGTAAAATAATTCAATAAAACTAGTCAATAGTGGCCAGCCAAACAAAAGGGGAAAAATGATTTAAGGGTGCCATATTATCTTAAAACCCACCAGCTTCACTAACATTCCTCAGAAAAGGGAACTTGCCACCTCCCTACCAGAAAATTGTGACATCATTTGCATTCAACAGGCATCATATGCAATCATTTGCGAACATTTAGCCATCATTGACATCGCTTGTGCTTAAAAGTGATAATTTAGCTGTCATTTGACATCCCAATAGTGATCAACTGACATTATTCATCAGTCAGCAAAAATATCAAATATAATCACACAGGGCTCAAACAACATCTTTGTAATTATATATTATCATTTAATTACCTTCAAAGTGCTCAGAAGTATTAAAATGACAACAAAAGCGATCTTAGGGCATGTTTGTGAGGAAGGATTCTAAGAACTAACAATCACTGCAAAAGCTAGTCACAGTAAGTACAAAGTGGCAGCGTATTAAGACCCAAGGATGACCAATCATTCCAGATGTCCCAGAATTTGCCTTGCTGTCCTGCATCCCATGCGTGGTTATCTAACAGGCAGCTGAGAGGAGGGATAAATGGGTCATTTTCAGGTTGGCATTCTGCAAGTAATGATTGCCACAGGGATCAGTTGACATCAACAATATCATGCTATGATATTTTCTAAGTTCCAGCTGATGCAGTATGTCATGCATGCATTGTGTAGGTTGTTTAAAATAGGGTCAGTGGATAAATCCTTTGTAAAGGTGCAAGCATGTCTCCCTTTTCCCCAAAATCTGTGATTTTGAGAAATTCCTTTCCTTCCCAATGATGAAAGTTTCGTCTCATTGCATCCATGCCAATCAGACCCCTCCACACCCATTAAGATGCCTTGACCAATCATGTCTCCAAGGAAGTAGCCCACTGGATTCCTGGTAAAGCCATTTCACATCCCTCATGTTCCGTTGAGTCTAACATTCATGTAGGCATAAGCTTTATAGGCAAAATTAATTAATGTGCTTGGAGGGAACACACATTCAACATGGTTTGCTTTTTCAAAATTAGTATGGTGGATGGTTATCAAGCTGGTTAATACCTATACTGTTAAGAAGTAAAAATATGGTATATGGTGTAAAGTCATTTTTCCAATTCCTGTATATGAGTGACCATATGTGTGTATGCAACTTAGAATACCTCCTTCAATTCCACACAGAGAAAAATGCACTGGGAAGAAAACCATTATGCACGTGGAGTTAATTCACAAGTGCATGCTCCATGTTTTTTGTTACAAACAGTTTGATTCAGTGTTCAAAAAAGCCTCCTAAAAGTCCTGGAAATTTTGATCACATGAGCGACCTGTTATGCCAAGTTTCACTCTGGGATCTGACTTGTCTTATATTATCAGCTGGAATCGTAACAGACAATCAGAAAAAAGTCACCAGCCCACCATATCCCCGCCCCCCTCCCCCTTCCCCCACCTCACCCCACATCCCCGCACCCCCCACCCCATGCCTCTCCCGCACCACCCCCCCTACCCCGCCAACTGCCCTCCCCACTGCCCATCCATATGGAAGTGACAGATTCTGTAAGAAACTGCTCCTCCAATCAAAGACTGCTTCTCTCCTGTGCTTGCTGCTAATTGGGTCACCAAAGATGAGTGGCGACAGCGAGCAGGGCCCAAAAACCAGAACAGTGGCAGCACATAAGACCCAAAGATGACCAATCATCCTGGATTTCCCAGAATTTGCCTTGCTGTCCCACATCCCATGCATGGTTAGCTAACAGGTAGCAGAGAGTAGGGATAAATGGGTCATTCTCAGGTTAGCATTCTGCAACTAATGCTTGCCACAGGGATCAGTGCTGCGGCCTCAACAGTTTACAATGACTTGGATTTATGGACCTAACATATAGCAGTTAAATTCACAAATAAAACTAGGATAGGTTGAAAGTAAATTGTCTAGTGGAGGTAAAGTGCCTGCGAAGGGATATGTATAGGTAAAGTGAGTGGGCAAATTTTGGTAGATGGAGTATGATGTGGGAAAATGTGAGTTTGTCCACTTTGGCAAGAAGAATAGAAATGCAGCATATTATTTAAATGGGGCAGGATTTCAGAACTCAATGGTACAATAAATACAAAAAATTGGTATGCAGGGACAGTAAATGATGAAGAAGGCAAATGGGATGATGTTGTTTATTGCAAGGGAAATAAAATATTAAAATGAGAAGTTTTACTGCAGATGCAAGGCCTAAGTGAGACCACACCACCTCTGGAATACAGTTTTGGTCCCCTCATTTGAAAAAGTATATAATTGCATTAGAAGCAGTTCAGAGAAGGTTCATTCAACTCATTCCTGGGATGAAGGGCCAATCATATAAAGAAAGGTAGAACAATTTTGGGCCTATGTCCATTGAAGTTTAGAATAAAGAGAGGTGATCTTATTGCAACATGCAAGATCCTGAGGAGACTTGAAAGAGTGGATACTGGAAGGATGTTTCCTCTTATTGGGGAGGCCAGGACTAGGGGACACACTTTAATAATAAGAGTTCTCCCTTTTAATGTGGAGATTAGCAAAACTGATTTATTTCAGGGGTCATTACTTTGCGGAACTCTCTTTCCCAGAAAACTGTCGGGCTGGTTCACTGGATGTATTCAAGGCTGAGTTAGATAGATATTTGATAGACAAGGGAGTCAAGGGTTTATGTGGGGTAGGCAGGAAAGTGGAGTTGAAACTACAACCAGATCAGCCATGATCTTATTGAATGGCGGAGCAGGCTCAAAGGGCTAAATGGCTTGCTCCTGCTCCTAAGTTCTATTTTCCTATGTTCCTAAAGTGGGTAGGCGTGTGGGGTTGGCACTGGGGTTGGTATGGGGGTGAAGGGGTGTTGCACACTGTAGGCCCAAGCCAGTGTCAGAAGGCAGAAAATTTTCTTTCCCGACCGCTAAGCAGGGATTCCAGAAACACGCTCAGTTTTAATGTGCTTTTGTGCATGGCAGATTGGAGTTCCTATTTAGAAGAATTCCCTTAGCTAAGAATTTCTTTGGCTGTGGTACAGGTTCCAACACAAGGAGCAGTCATGACTGGAGAACAAAGAAGGCAGGGTTGTGGTGGGGATGAGGGTATGGTCCACGTTGCAGGCGCAAGTCAGCAACAGAAATAGGTGGGGAATATCCAGCCAGGTTCCTGGGTCCGGCAACAGGTGGCTGGCATTAGGCCCAAATCAGTGGCAGGGTTGAGAAAGGGGAGAAAGGTTGGGAACACATCCAGGCAAACTGATGAAATCGAGGCAGGGGTGAAAATGGAGGAGGGGGAAGGGATGAGTGAGTGGGGGTTGAATGGAGATTGAAGAGCATGAGTGAGTGAGTGGGAGTTGAGTGTGGATGGAATTGAGAGCATGAGTGATTGAGTGGGCCTGAGTTGGAATGGGTGGGTGTGGATGATTGAGGGCTGAGCAGGGATGGGGGTGGGGGATGGCATGGGTGAGTGTGTGGTGGGCGGTCTAATGATATTTGTTGATGCCTGATGATCGCTTCTGATGTCTTTTGAGCGCTTTAGATGGTAACTGATGTCAAAAGATGGCAATTGAGCACTGATGACTGATGAAAAACTCATTTAGAATTACAAATTTTGATGTCAAATAATGTCAAACTGTTTGCTTTTGAGTGCAAATTTGAACACAAATGATGTAAAGGTTTTCTGGTAGGGCTATACTTGGTTTTGTCTGCACTGATTCCAATCCACACTACAGACTTAATTCTCTATCCCTCAAGGCACCTTCCATGGGAGAATTGCCCACCTCCTGAGGTCAAATAAAAATCTCACCACTGCAGAGAATTTACTCTACAGATCTGCAGGTGGCTGCAAACCTTTAAGATATCACTTTTATGGCATCATTTCTATTCTGTTTTGAGATATTGTAGTCTAGGTTCAGGCAATTAAATATTTTAGTGATTTTTAAGTTTGTTAAATGTAGGATCAGTAGCTGAGCCCTTTGCAGAGAAGAAGGGACTGAGACTTGGCTTGTGCGCATGTGTGTCTGTACATGCACGTAAGGAGACTTGTTTCTAGAGGAGAGAATTCAGTAACTGGAGCCATAGGGATATTACAGCATGAGTTATTTAACTGTCACCTCCTTGGTCAATGTTATCTTAAACCATGGAAGTTGTTCCACAATGCACTCCCCAATAAACATCATTAATGAGGGTTGGAAGTACAAATAATTCCTTCATTATCCACAGACTGTTCCTTGAGTAACAACCATTGATATTTGCCAACTCAAATTGTGGTGAATTTTGTGACCTTCAGCCAGACCACTAGGTGAAGAAACTCCCAACATAAAATGGCTCAATTTAAGAGAAAACTGATGTGAAATCATCTTGCACTATTAAAAGTGAGTACCCTGACTGGGCAGTATTAGAACAGCCCCAATAGTGGTCATGAACAAGTTCATAAGACAGAAAGCCTTCTCCAATGAGGGCACTCGACAGTTGTTGGGGGAAGATGAGAAAATGCTGGAGAATTGTTTCAGGAATGATTATTTACAATTTTCAATTTTTTTGAGATGACAAATATAAATTTGAACAAAAATTCTAGTATCCTACACGCCACACTGAATACCCATTGTGACTCAATGGCAAAACATACTTAGCCTCACAGATTTGAAATTGTGAAATTAACAGAACAGCAGGAAGCAATAAATGCATTTTTTAAAAAAAACTTTTAAAAAGTTGAAAAATTCCAGGTTCGAAGTACTCAACCTTTGAAGAAGGTAATCCTGAGTAGTACTGGTAAAATGGCCCTATCCTCAATGACTAAATTCCTACGGTCTTAGCATACATATATTTAATGAGAGTGCAAAAATAAGTACAGTAAGCATATTACTGCAGTCAATTGCACTGTCACTAAGAATTTATCTTCCTTAAGCACTTAAGTTGCACAAGGTTCTTTCTCTATAATTGTACTCTCAACTTCAGGCACTCAGCATTATGCAGAGGAGTCTTTACATTTACTGATTGTTACAGACTGCCGCACAGTAGCAGCAGTGTATACCATCTACAAGGTGCAGTGCAGGAATTCACCAAGGCTGCTTAGACAGCACTTTCCAAGCCCACGTCCAGTACCATCTAGAAGGACAAGGGCAGCAGATAGATGGGAACACCATCATCTGGAATTTCCCTCCAAGTCACTCACCATCCTGACTTGGAAATATATCGCAGTTCCTTCTCTGTCGTTGGGTCAAGATCGTGGGACTGCCTTCCTAACAGCACTGTTAGGGTGTACCTACCCCACATGGACTGCAGCGGTTCAAGAAGGCAGCTCATCACCACCTTCTCAAGGACAACAAGGGATGGGCAATAAATGCTGGCCCAGCCAGGGAAGCACAAATCCCCGTGAATTAATTTTAAAAAAGACCACGGAAAATGCAGCACACACACTGGAGAAAAAATATACAGTGAGTGATAACGGCATTAAAGTAATCTATATGCACATGATGACTCAGGTAGAATTCTGTACCAAGCCATGCAAAAACAGTCCCTCCAAAGGTGGCACTGTGCTGTAGAACAATGACACATCAAAGTACTCATGATTCAATGCTCTCACATCCAGAACTGAATTAAGAATTCCAGTGGCCTCAGACACCAAGAATATTTGGGCCTCCTGTTCACTCCCATAACATAACCCCATCTATTGAAACACAAACATAGTAAAATAAAAGATAAATATGTCCATAGAATGTTTATTCTCTGCGTTAATACTGCAGCAAATCATATTGCAAGTTACTACAATTAAATAAAAGGAATCCCGTGGTTGTATGCAGCATTTCTGCAATATGGGGTACTTTACTAGAGATCTAATATTTGGCTTGGCCCCCAGAGCACAGACACTTAATCTGTCCCTGCGGTCACACCCGTGGTACCCATCCAATGATTTGAACTTTAACATTGAAATGTCTTCAAATACAATGATGCTAATGTTTCTGAAACCAGGTAAAAATGTCAGAGAACAGACATTCTCTTTGCATCTCCCAAGTTGCAAAAGCTCCCAAAATGAAAGCAATCAAATTAATTCAGACCATTTCCTTCAGACAAATGCTGTACTAGATTTCCTTTTACAGATCAAGGCCCAGGTCTTGCCACTTCCTTGCATTAAAGAAATGAGCAGAGAACTAAAGAACAAAAATGCAGCCTGCAGTTTCTATTAATAATCAACTTTACAACAAATAAATCCATTCAATGCCACAACATAGAATAAAGTGCAAACACACTTGCAGAGCTCCACAAGCCTGCCATTATGATTTAATGTTAAGAATGATTGCAGCATGTTTATTTTCCCTTAATATCAAACCACTCATAAGTTTGGAAGTCCCCATTCCTCCTTAAACCAATACAACAATGGCCATTCATTTAAATGTTATTTGTGCAAAATGTCTGCTATGTTTGCCTACATAAGAAAGATTGCAGAAAGTCGTTGCGCATGAATTGCTTTGTATGTTTTTAAGGCAATATGTAAATGACAAGTTCTTCGTAGGGAAATTAAAAAGTAGCCAGTGAAATCACCGTGATTAATATCAGTAGACTCTATCAAAGTGTGCATAGGTAGTTTTAGGCAAGGGTAGGACTGAGCTTAACAATTAGTTAGCCTGCCAAAATTCAGGGCCCCAAGACTCATGCATGAAGGATAGCACTTGGGCACCTACAAGATCTACCAGCACCCATGAAAGCAAGCCAAAAAATGAATCAGTATCTTTGGTGATGTCTGACTAATCTAGTTATTTTTTTGTGGTGGCGGCCACTAACTTGGCAGATGGGGAAGTTTTCATAGATATTGTCTTTATGAATTTCCAAAAGACAACTGATAAGGTTATGCAGATAGCAGTTAGAGATAACCTTATTCTGACACAGGGTAGTAATTGTTTGGGGGTAGGAAACAGAGAATAAGGATAAAGGGACTGTTCTCTAATTTGGTGGCATATGACAAATGGCATTCCACAGGGATCTATACTGACCCCTCAGATTTTCACTATATCCACCACATAGATATGAAGAGAATCTATGTAGGAATTGATTTTTATATCCCAGTTTACGGATGGTACTATGTGAGGAGGTACAGTAACTTGTGTAGATGACTGAAAAATTACAGTGGGACATAGTTATCCCCACTCACTTAGTCTATGACAGATGGAATCCATTTCAGATCATCCACTTTTAATCAGTGAAAGGAAAATCAGAATATCTTCTTAAAGGTGAGACACAATGAAAATGTGAGTAAATATTAAAAAAGAAATATTAAAATTCCAACTGCAAATCTAGGAAAAGATAAGTTTGTGTTTAGTGTACAGTAATGTGACAGGGTTAGGTAGCTTTAATTTCTTTGTTGGACAAATGTGAAGACATGTTCACTTATCACGAGCAGACCATTTGTGCGACTGAGCAGTGATTTGAGACTAACACGAAAGCAAAACTGACCACATGGCTGACAATCTTTTGAAGGGTGCCAGCAGAACATCAAATGAGTACTCTTCAAGTGGAATTGGAACAACCCACCAACAATTTTTTTTCAATCTGTAGGAGACAATGCCAATGGCATACATCCCTTATGAAAATCACAGAAAAAAATCTTGTGCTCCAATGCACACACTATAAACAGGTTTACAATTTTATTACATATATCATACAGAGTAAAGTTCCATGGAGTTTTTATTTAGTCAACTAAATTAATAAACATCTTTCTGCCTTTTTTACTTTCTTTGCTGTTTTTTCTCAATATTGAGCTTTCAATGTGTTGTTGATAAGTACTCATTGATAAGTACTTTTTTCTTTTTATCCCTGTTTGCTTTCCTTTCCTATTATTAGCCTTCTCCAGATATTTCCCTGGCATGTTAATTCACTTTGTCTCTTCAATATTCTTATTAATTTCTTCATTATTTCACAGGAGCTTTCACTTGTGCAATTTTTCCCAGTCCACTTTGCTTTGAACTTGCAGCTCTACTCTATATGCTGAATCAATCCCTATAGCTTGCCTCCTCTGTCATCCCCCTTCTCTTAAAATTTCTCCCCAAACTTGTCCTTTTTCAACTGTTTTCCTGTTGTTTCACAGGCTGCTTGCTTTATCCTTACTCATGTTAATATAACTTTATAATGGATATACAATAAAACATTATTTTCTTTCAAGTTGAGACAAATGTCCTTATTAAGGATTTACATGAGAGATTTAAGGTGCATTGTCAAGCACACTCCATTTTAATATACTTGTAACTAGTTTAAAGTTATTTAATTAAATTGTTATTCCTCCCAGCATACATCTTAGTAGAAAATGGATGGATATTCCCGTGTCTTGGAAGGTCTCTTGTGGATAGCTCAACAGCACATACTTTGCATAGAGTATGGAGAGCTTTGAAAAGATAGTAAGTTGTTTGCAAATCAATTAGGCTGAAAAACAATGTTTTATCATGACTTCTCTGTCCCCAGAAATTACTTTATAGGAAATAAAGCATAGGTTCAATCTATCCCTATATGTGATGTTAATGGTAACTCCATCAGCTCAAAGAGTAAGGATTGCTTAGAAGCAATGGCAACAGGACAAAAACCTTTTTTTATGCAGAGAGTGGTTAGGACCTGGGATGCACCGGGAGTGTGGTGGAGGCAGATTCAATTGTGACGTTCAAAAGAGATTATCTGAAGAGGAAAAAAATTCAGGGCTACAGGGAAAAGGCAGGGGAGTGGGACTGGGCGAATTGCTCTTGCAAAGAGCTGGTACAGACACAATGGGCTGAATGGCCTTCTTCTCTGCTTGATAGAGGCTGGATATTCTGCGATGAGTACTTCACCTTGAGACCCTTCAAAGCTTTTCCATCATTTACAACGCTGAAGGTACAAGGTATATAATACAATACAAGGCATGATTAAATATTCACTATTTGCATCAATGTAGGCAGTTGCAAAAATCAAGGTATTCATCATCCAGACACTGAACTCGATATTCATTATGAACATACTACCATATCTACTGTCTACTGGATGCATTGCAGCATCTCACCAAGTTTAATTCAACATTTCTTCATAGTAAGTATTTTTTGCCACCAGGAAGAACAAGGAACAAGATTATGGAACACCATCTACTCCAAGTTTCCATGAGGTTACACATCATCTGAGCTGGATATTGTACCATTGTTGGAACAAAAACAATAATTCAATATCCAACACTATCATGGAAAACCACCACAAGAAATACAGCAACATTTCAAAGAAAAGGCCCACTATCAACTTTTCTGAGCAATTAAAGGATGGATAATAATGTGTTTTCAAAGCAAACACTCAAAACCAAGAGTGTTATGACCACATAAGATGGTTATGATTTGAACTATCTCCTTTAATTCAAAGCAAAATGGAGTAGTGCGAATGGCACCTCCTACTAATTCTTCCTGGAGACAACCCCATGTGACCTGCTTATTGTGGAGACATAGATGCAAACTGAAACTGATTGAAAGTCGGGTGCAAATTTTGACACCTGGAAACAAGGGAAGAAAAGGTGGGCTTTGCTGATGCCCAGGCTCTTAGTGGCAGTCAGGCCAAAAGATTTGGAGGAGAAGATCCAGAACAGGCACTGCTATGCTATGCAGAAGAAAAGGACTGCTTTTGGGGTAACCACCAAGCAGAGAGTTGGTGAGGACTGATCCCTGTTTGAGGAAATAAGAATTGTGAAGAGTTAAAGACTGCAGAATCATCGAAGGATACATTTACTGGGAAATCCATTTGATTATGCTCAAAGGGTTGAGTGAAGGAGACTTTGTTTGAAAGAACAATGCAAGATTCACCTTGTTAGAGCCGGGAGGAGCTTTGGACTTTAAACTCAGGACTAGGTGTCTATGGAGCGTGAATGCCTAATTGTGGCATGGGGTTTTTGGTTATGTTAAGAAATTACTAAGGAATATTTTTTCTGTCGTTTAGTGTATTCATTTCTTATTAAAATGTTCACTCTATGTTGATTTTAGAGTGTTTGTTACAATAAAAGTCTTATGCGTGATCCTTTGAGTCAGTCACTGGGAAATCCATATCTTTTAAAAAGTTATTGGTTTGCATGGGATTGTAGCAGAGAAATTAACAAAAACTTCTCTAGGATTAAATGCAGCTTGTATGACAAGGTTCTTGTCAAAATCCATCCCCATCTGCTGTTTCAATGGTGCCAACATCAATCAGCTTCCCACTACCACTCTGAGTGCTATTATTAAACTATAGATTTGTCACTGAGTGCATTAAATGTATCACTTATCAGCATAAGCATTAAGCTGAGTCATTCCTGTTACATCCTGCTACCACAAGATTATGGCAGGTAGTCACTTTAAATCACTGAATGCAAACTATCTTCTAGTTATGGGACGCTATTTTAGTTATCCAGAAGTCTGTACTTTAACAAATGCCAATAGTAAATTGTTCATTCAACCAATTAAATTCACATTCTCCTGAAACAATGGCCTCAATATTAACCCTCTCCCCACCAGCTCATGACAGTCAAAAATATAAGAAATGCATCTCCAGCACTCAGTGCATGCATCATTTGTTTTTACGGCAACAGTAGTGTTCTTAAAGTTTAACAAACTCATAGAATTCCATACTATCATAAGTAGTTATCTCTCCAGCCCCAATCACTGGTTTCTTCCCCTACAATACCAGGTTGCCAGGGACACTCTCTACCACCAGACTGTCCATTTGGCTGCTACTAGCTGAAAAAAAACACTTCTAAAAGATGTTCTATCATTAAGTTCAGCACAGCCTCCCTGTCCCTGCTGTTACCCGAAACTTGCCGGTAAACATCGACGTCAAGAAACCTGAAGCGGTCTTTAGTCATAATAGGCCTACTTATGATAGCATGGAATTCTATGAGTTTGTTAAACTTTAAGAACACTACTTCTAGCCTGATGTACCCCGAAATCAAATGTTTCATTGTCAAAATTATTAAAATAGCCTACAGCATCATAATTACGAAGGTTAATGGCAGTGATCAAGGCTCACATGTAAGCAAGCTATTTGAACAGAGTAGATCCAAGTTCCTGGTTCATCTTGAATATTTTAACAGACATCATCATGTACTCCAAATTACACTTTGCTCCAATTAAAGCTCATACTGCATTATAAGCAGGAATCAGGTTGAAATATGTTAATGAATTAGGGAACTATCCACTCCATTTCCCAGAATTACACCATGACTACACATTATGCTAGATGAACAAAGTACTAAAATAACAAAGATTTGATGTGATATGGTATATAAATGGATACGGCCTCTTATTTAAATGCTTCTACTTCCTTGCTAATCAGTTTCTTCCCTAATTTTCATTAATATTTAGTATCTAGCTTCTTTCTGGAGAGCTTCTCACAGTATCTAAGTTAATCTTAGATAAGAGAATTGTAAAACATGTATGCAGAGCATCCTGCATCCCGTCTTAATTTTAATCATAATTTTCTCTCAGTTTCCTCCGTACACACATATTTG
The DNA here is from genome assembly GCF_017639515.1 of Carcharodon carcharias. Taxonomy (NCBI): domain Eukaryota; kingdom Metazoa; phylum Chordata; class Chondrichthyes; order Lamniformes; family Lamnidae; genus Carcharodon; species Carcharodon carcharias. The sequence continues at coordinate 56,649,456 of NC_054480.1, read as the reverse complement.
AATTAAATTGAAGAATTTAAAATATATCAAAATTCTTATACACACTACATAGATGTGGTGAGTGTATATCTGTTACAGAAGTTTAGAACCCCACAGTGTGTCTATGTATCTGTGCATGTGCGCACATGCCTATATACATGTGTAACAACCTTCCATCTTGTAAGAAGATGGTTTGTGCTGTGGTGGTCAACTCTGTGTTAAGCAACGCTCAGGAGCTCCACTATGGCATGGCAGCCTGTGTTGCATTTGCTGCATTGGAGCACAGTGGGCTGAGAAGGTGCATGATTCTCTGGCCTTATTTTCTCTGGGTCCTCTTGTCACCTACCTGAGATTGTCGGTGATTGTGGAGCCTAGGTATGTGAAGCCATCAACAACCTCCAGCGTCACATTGTCAATGCTGATAGATGGTTGTATGGTAACATTCTGGCCCATAGCATTTGTCTTCCTGATGCTGATAGTCAAACCAAATTCTTTACAGGTGTGAGAGAGTCTGTTCATGGCTGTTGCAGGTGTTTCTCAGTGCCGAATGTTAGTGCAACATTGTTAGTATAAAGCAACTCTCTGATGAGGACTTGGCACATCTTTTCTTGGAAAGCTGTTCAGCTTTTCTTGCTTGACATCCATCAGTTCTGGTATGTTAATAGACACCCTCTATGTCTACTTATGACAAAATGAAAGAGAAGAATATAACAAGAGTCTCATGCAATAGTAATCCTAGTGATTAGGATACATATTTTTCTTACAAGTTTGCATGGATATTTGACTACATATCCATTTGACTACATAGAGTCAAATTCCATAGTTGTGCTCAGCACGATTGCCTGGGCAGTTAAATATATTGTTCCTCATCAATTTCTCTGTCTCTAATTTTGGTGTTGTTTGCAAAATTGGAGTTTTACTTCTCATCCAAGTTTTATGAAGATGTGTAATATGGAATATTGATTTATAATGTAATCAGTTGGACATCTGTAATAAATATATAGAACTTTTTGAAAAGAACACTTTTGCGAAGCAAAGGACACTACCGTCCAACAACTACTATATTGCACTTGCAAAGGGCACAAGCTGCTTTATGGAGACAGAGTTTATAGAGCTCTCAGAGGCAGTGGCTAAGATAAATCCTTAAGATAAGGACTGAAACCAGAAAGAGGTCATGTGACCCAGTTCTTGGGGGTAAAATATATCAGATTTGAATAGTCAGAGATAGATTGTCACAGGGACGAAAGGGGCAACAGCTTCCCCTTCTCTGTTTCTCAAACTCTTTCATCAAAGCTGATCTATTTGTGATTTGAAAACCCACCAAAAGACCTCATTGCTACAATCTGAGAGTTCTTAAAGGAGGATTTTGAATCAAGACCACTGTCTACAAGAGAAAAGAGAATCAACCAGCCACGACTGTTCCAGCGAGGAAACCCAAGTACCAGCAGCTACTGCGGAGTGATTCTTCAGCTGTAAACAAGCATCTGGATAATTCGTGATTGTTTTTTTCTGGCTTTACCTTTCACTTGGCCAAGTTTTAAAATTTGAAAATATTTTTTTGCCATGTTTTGGTGGGGGGGGGGGGGGGGGAGCAGGGAGGAAGAGGGAGGTTGTGTGTACATTTTGTTTTTCGCATTAATGGGTAGTTGGAAATATTTGTACATTTTAAACCTTTTGTTAATAATTTCTGCATCTTTTTGAGTGAATCTTAATAACAAAACTAGCTTTTTACTTGTTAACTTATGAAATCTGACTGGCTTATTTATTATCCTGAGCTACACACAGTTAAATATTTACATATTGAATTGGCAATATCACCTAATTTTAAATTCAAACTCTGTTATAACCAAACTAGGCGTAGGGCAAAGAGAGGAGTCAGTTCACCCCTCCTAACCTGGTCGTAACATAAGTCATACATTTATATTAGAAATACTAATAGAACAATTCCTAGGCTACCCTATTTGCAGCCTTTATCAATCCATAATTGTGCAAACCTACAAAAATGTCAATTGAAACTGAACTAATTTCAAACTCCATTTCCTTTAATACTCATGAGGACAAGTTCTCCAGGTCAGATACGTAAGCTATTTTTAGAACCTTTTCTTTATTACTTGCATACTGTCTGGCTCCTGTGGTGTCCCTGGAAAATTGAGATCCAACATACCCATCATTCACTTTTCTGGAAAAACATGAAATTTTTAATAATTTGTTCCCACATTGCAACTTCCTACTAGCACTTTTAGAAACTGTCACTGCCACTGAAAGACCAGCGCCTTCTTTCGCCTTTTGAATGGTGATACTATGTCTGCAAATACCTTCCAGTGGAAAAAGACATCAACAAATTGATTGGTTTACACTAGGTGTAAATATTTACCTTTGTGTTAAACTCCAGTTCTAAAATCAAGATTACTTCTAATATAATAAACACAGTTAAGCAAATGCGACCACCAAAGTGAAATTTTCCACCCAGTGGTAATTTGGTGTTAAGATTCCAATAGCGAAATGTTTTTCCTGGATGTAATCTACAGATAGGACATAATATTGGAAAATATTGAGCATATTTGATTGTATTAAGAATTGTAGAGTAACAATAGGTCACTAAGATACACATGCACATTCCAGTACATACAAATACGTTGGAATACATGTTTACTTGTAATGCTCCATAAGGACATTGGGTAGAATTCTATTAGCAGTTACTGCCCCCAGTGGAGAGAAACTGTGTTAAAACTTGATTCTCTTAGTGGCTCAAAGTTGATTTATGCATAGTCAGATTGTTATATAACTCAACATTGGAATGTGAAGAAGTATATTTATAGAGCATATTGATACATAAAGGAGTGATTCCACAATCTGGGACTACTGTTCGTACCAAGGAAATGAAACTTGATTTCAGAAATGGTACAAATAATATTCAAATAGGGGAAACAGTTCTTCTCAGGACTCTGAGTTCCCTGTACTACAAAATAGAAAATAGAATGGAGATGGCTTCGCAATCAAGATATTAGGAGCAGAGCACCACTAAGCTAAGGTCATAGTAAAACAAAGGCAAAGTACTGCAGATGCTTTAAGTCTGCAAAGAAAACAGAAAACAGCTGGACATTTTAAGCAGATCAGGCAGAATTTGTGGAAAGAGAGCGCTATGATTTTTTGGGGATTGTTAACATTTAAAGTGAAATTTGAATACCTGGAATTAACAATTAGTACTATGCCACAAGATTTCTATTTTTAATACAAACTTTATTGTACATAATGAATTAGCAAAGCAAGAATTATTAACATAACACCCACAGTGCTGTTAGGGAGTGAGTTCCAGGAATTTGACCCAATGACAGTGAAGGAAGGGCAATATATTTCCAAGCTAGGATGGTGAGTGGCTTGGAGGGGAACTTCCAGACTGTGGTGTTCCCGTGTATCTGCTTCCCTTATCCTTCTAGATGGTAGCAGTTGTGGGTTTGGAAGGTGCTGTTGAAGGAGCCTTGGTGAATTTCTGCAGTACATCTTGTATGCCATGAATGCACTTCCACTCTTTACTTCCCCCCACCCCCTCCAAGAATTGCCTGATACAAGAATCTTGACGGTTCATTCACTTCTATAGGGACCAACACCGCCGCCCCCCCCTCCCCTTACAGGGTAAGCCACACAGCCCTCCAGAATTCACCTTAATTCTCCTCAGTGTTCCAACTATTCTCTTAGGTAAGGTGTTATGGGAATCCTTCCATTAGCTATTTGGCTACATGACCCACCAAACTTTTATTTAATACCTCACGGCTGTGGATGCCCCAGCTTCTTGCTCTGGTTGCCAGCAGATACCCAACCGCCTTTTCACAGATTTCCAAACTAACTCTGCCGACTGCTTTCTGCCACAAGATTCTGTGAGGGCCACTGTAAATTTGTTCTAGTTACAAGCTAGGCAAATCTTCCAGCTGCTTTTCCCCTCAAAATCCAAACTGAGCTTGAGCCACACCCACATTGCATATGTGTGTGTGTGTGTGTATACATGTGCATGTGTGACGCACGTATGCATGGGCCCTCATGACTGCACGAGGGCAGAATACTTGACATCACATTTTTATTATTTTTCTAAGGTTTAGTGGGTAATAAATTTGTTCTTTCTTTGACTCAAGAAAACCTTGTTTGATTGACTCCTTATTGCTCACAGCTTAAATAGTTTAATACATTCTGATTTGGAAAAGGCATATCCTCGCAAAAAAAGAAACTTACACCTTTGTTGTGACCAACCAAGGAGGTTGAATAGAGGAGAGCCAGTTCACCCTTTCTCACTTGGTCACAACACAGTGAAAAAAGCTTAAACATTCACCTCTGGCCTTGTAAGAGAAACACAGGTTAATTTTAAGTGTAATAAACCCAGGCTGCTTTGAGAGGAATTTACATCAGATTTGTGTTTACCAGTTTCTCAACCAAATACCCCCCATTTACCAGTTTTCCAAAGCTGATACAGTCAGGTGAGGAAGGTAGGATGGTTCCCCTCTTTTCCCACTACTTTTTTGAATGCAACAGGTTTTATTTTTAAATGATGTGCTTGCCAATTCAGTGAGCATTTAATGGTTTATGTGCTGGGACTGTAAAAGGCAGGTATCCTTAATTTTTAAAAAGAAAAGAGGATTGTATTTATTGTACTTAGCCCAGTCTAAGAAAAATAATAAAAAAAACACTCCAACCTTCTCTCCCTCACACACACAATGATTAGTTACAGGGACGATAGATTAAACAGGCTTTTTAGAGTCTGATTAAAGTTAACGATATATGGGTCTTGTAGATTTGTGACTTAGATAGTTCTAGGCTGGCTCAGCGATGTTGAGGTGGTTTAAAGATGTGAATGGATGATTTATCTGTTCTTCTGGAGACAGCAGCTTAAGGGGTTGAGTTTGTTAAAAAAAAAATCTCTGCCTGCAACACGTAGTAATCAAACAGCAGACGGGTTTGAGCTTGCACGATGGATGGAGAGAGAGAGAGAGAGAGAGCGCGGCCCACACAGGGGTTTTGCCTTTCCACTTCTGTCCCTGGCCTAGAGAAAATGCTTCCTTAAAACACAAAAGCTGGCTTGTTACATGATTCTCGCTTTCATCAACTGCCCAGTTGCTCAAATGTGGTCATGCGCTAGTGTTTTCCAGCCTGATGTGTTCGACTTGATTAGGTTATGCCTGGGTGGATTCCTTTCTCAGCTAGACTTCTTCATCTGAGGTGATTACATGTAATGTATAGATCCCATCTAGGTGATTATCTGGATGTTCTATGAATGGGTTAGGAGATGATTCCTTTCACACTTCTTCAAGATAATTGCCACTGCTGGGATTTTCTAGACAGATTGGCTCCACTTAACGGTTTTGAAATTTGTCATGTACAGTAATGCAAACATTCAGCCATCTTAAATCTCCAATTTCAAGCCACTGGAATGTTGCCTCAGTCTCTTTAAAATTCAGTGACTTTTCGCCAGTAAATACATAGTCAACTGTTGTTGATATAAAGCATATCTTTGTAGCAACTTTAATTCCTAAAAGTTATATTTTAATAATGTGAATTATGAACTAGATATTCAAACAAGAGAAATGGAATTAACGTTTTGGATCGATGACCTTTCATCACAGTTGAAGAATTCAGTCGAAGTATTCATGTTAAATCCTCAGCCAGGGGTGCAATGATAAAATTGCTTGTTTCCTCCAATAGGAAAGGACTAGACCCAATTTAGTGATTACGGTTAAGATTTATTAGAACTATCCATCATGATACTACTACCACTAAAAAGCAATGATTCAAATGGACCATCCGTATATGGTTAAAGTACTGGCATATTGGTAAGCAATTACTAGATATCAACCTATAGATGTCTGTTGCACACTAAAGATCATGCTAGATGGAAAGATTGTTTGTAACTTGTTTTACAAGAACACAAAAAAGGTCAATACTATCCATATGTATTTGTATACACACATACACATGTACATAAGTTACCTTTAGTGTCCAAACTGGAAAGCTGGTACAACAGTATTATTAGACCATTCTGAAAGATCTTGACATTTTCCTACAGCATGCTCTAAATCCCATGGGTGCCTGGCATTTGAATCTGCCAGACACACATCTGATACAATATATCAATTCCTGGCTGGGCTCGTAATTGGAATGCTATGCAGAAAGGATCTCACTTTAGCAGCAAAACTTGGCACTGCCTGCATTGCCTTATGGTAAATCCAGTGTGATGCAACTGAAGAATATCACTAGAGGAAGGATGATAAGTATCTGTACAGCTCCCGTCAAACCCTCTCATGAGGTTTTATTCTAATAATTCCCTATCTAATTATTGTCAAGCTGATATCATAAAATGACTTGAGCTTGGAATTAAGCCCGTGATCCAAGAAAAAAAAACTTGAATAGTCTAATTTTCATGATTGGCGTAAGTGCAACAACCAAGTGAACATTTTGCAGCATGGTGGTGCATCTTTCAGTGGTCATACTGGATTCAGTGCCATGCTGTTATACCCACAGGAGCCATGAAAACATAAAATGCCTATCCTGCCACCATTTTGTGACCTGTTGTACTAAAAATAAAAATTGGGTTGCAGGGAACAGGGGAAATATTTCAAATATTTGCAGTGGAATCCCTAAATTACACCACACAAAACACTAACCTAAGCTGCATTGTTAACATAGACAGATCAATGGCAACAAGTCAAGGAAGCAAATTACTGTTGAGATATGATTTGTTCTCACCTGACTGGTGTATGCTTCATTTATTTTATTTTAAATACCATTCAGTTAATTTCCTAACCTGGCTGTTAAAAAGTTGATTAAGATTAGATAGTTATATTTGCGGACACAAATTCCTTCAATCACACATTCCACTGCCATAAAAAGCAACAGCGTCAGTACTGCGAGAGGAAACTATTACTTCGCCCAATCTGTTTTGATTTATCTGCTACCATAGTCAAGTTTTCGAAATATGAATTCAACTTTATGTTTACTTGTGTCAAAGAGTTTATTGAATTTCACCCACATAGGTGAGATGTTATGACTCTTCGATACATTAATATACAAATCAAGAGTCACAAAGGAAAGTGCTGTCAAGTTTCACTGGCAAAAAGCATGTTAACACATGCATTAAAAATGTGCAAAAATGTATTTCATTTTATTGCCCGTCACCTACTTATAGTGGGTTGAATCCAACTAGCTGCATCCCATCGCTCTCTCTCTTTTCTTGAGCTCATAAAGCACACATGAACAAACACTGAAATAAGTTATTTGAGAGTAGATATTTAAGTGCTTATATCCTGCCAGTTATATCTGATGGATGTTCATTATAGCTCAGTGGGAGTAGTTTGAGAGACAGCATTGGATGTTAGCCCTGCTCAATGAGATTCAATGATAGTAGTCAAAGGAGTTTATTTCTAATGGGGTGTTCTGTCTTTTTTTCTTTAAGTACTTGAAGTTGAAAAGTAAGTAATGGAATATAATAAGTATGGGTAATTACTTATGAAGCAATTTTAAAATGTTACACAATGATATACAGAAAGTCTAATAGAGGTAGCAGAGTAGGAGCCCACTATTAAATTCTAATGGGCACAGTAGACTAAAGGATTATCTCAGTGAAAAGTCCATGAGGTCTACATTTGTTCTGCATCATAAAGTAGATCCATCATTCATGATTGAGCTCCTTAGAGATAATGAAATATTACGCCTAGTCACAGAGATAGATTTATGAGCCTCTTATGAGATTTTCTAAAGTTGAGGGTGAAAAATCAACAGAACATGCAAACAAAGAAAACATATGAAATTATTCCTGTCAAAGGGGTCATGTATATCAGACTTTTTGGGATGTCTGGAAAAACAGGTTTGGGTTTGGATTTGGATTTGCATATATTTTTCTCTTGGTTGTTTCACGGTTTCTTCTTAGTTTAGTCCCCAGCACCTTATGTTAAATGGATCCAAACCAGATGGTGAAGTATGAAACTGGTCACATATTTTCTTTGTTAGTAGGTTTATTCACAAGATGCAGCATTACAGATCTCTGCCTCCTAACTACTGACCCAAGTTCCAGCTGACTTTCTTTATACTCTTTTGAGCAGACTTAAAACAATTAATCTAATTAACTAACAAACTGCCCCTTAATAGGGTACTGTAACAAAAAACAAGAAGTGTCTCTTTATACTCTTTTGAGTAAACTAAAACCAAATGGATGAGTTAACCAGCCCCTTAAAGGGCCATTGTAACAAAAACAAAACTATCATGGAAACTTATTAAATCGAAGGAACATTTTGGGAGTTGCTAATGCACCCCAGCCCCTGTGGAGCCCACTAGTTGTGGAGGGCGTTAAGCATACCAGTGGGCACCACATGCTTCCTCTCCAAGGACACTCAAGCGAAGACCAAACCACAGAAGAGGGCCAGGCCCAGGAGCAGACGCACAAGGAGGTCCTCTGAACTGCTTACCCTCCTCCGCGCCAGGCAACTAAAATCAGAAGCATGGGACTGAAGTGTAGCCAAAAGTTGAGGAGCAGCCGCTCCAGATAATTAACTTTTGTACTCTTGAATAAATGAGAAACAAATGAACCAATTAACTAATTAACACCCCTTAAAGGGGCACTGTTACAAAAAACAAAATATCTTTAACCGACACTTATTGAATTAAATCAAAATAACATTACTGGAGCTGATGATGCACTCCATTGTCTGCGGCACCCAGCAGTTGCAGAAGGCCTGAAGCGTACTGTCAGGCACTGCGTGCTCCATCTCCAACAACATCCAGGCGTGGATGTAACCACGGAAGAGAGACAGACTATCAGGTTGTATGACCCTGTCCATGGCTGGCTGCCTGGACTTGTTTATGGCTAACTTGGCCAGATGCAGGAGCAGGCTAACAAGGAGGTCTTCCAATCTCCCCATGCCCTCCCCACCAGTTGGCCAAAGATCAGGAGTGCTGGGGTGAAGTGCAACCAAACATTGAGAAGCAGCTCCCTCAAATAATCAAACACGGACTGCAATCTCACACAACCTATATATACATTATACACGTGGAACATGGTCTATTCAAGGCCGCAGGAAATACAGGATACCTGGGAGTCTATGAACCATCATAATCTTCTATTGCATGGCACAGCTGCATGCAAAACGCTCCACACCAAATCCCTGATGGAAAAGAGGAGTACTTCTCGGTAGAGAGCCTTCCACTGGGGGGCAATGCAACCTCCGAATGGTGGGCTGACTTTCCATATTCTCTTTTGAAGTACTAAAACCAAATAAACAAATTAACAACCCCTTAAAGGGACACAGCAGCTAAAACAAAGTGTCTCTTTAAATTGTTTGCTATCAACTAATATCAATTAAGCAAAATGAATTAACAAATTAACAAAATGACAGTCCCTTGAAGATGCACTGTAACTAAAAACAAAATCCTCCATGAGACTTAACAAATTAAATTAAAATGTAATTTCTGGGCATGATGATATACTCCAGCCCCGGTGGTGCCCACCAGCCACAGAAGGCCTCACAGTGGGCACCACATACTCCCTCACCTGGAACACCTGGGCACAAACATAGATGCAGAAGAGGGCAGACAGATGGGTCTAATGAACCAACCCCCCTCCCCCACCCACCCCCCACCCCCCGCTCCCCAACCATCCACTGCCTGGACCTGTTAATGGCCAACTTGGACAAATTCAGGAGCAGGCTTACGAGGAGGTCCTCCACCCAGCCTGCCCCTCCTCTGCCCCACCCCACACCAGGTGGCCAAAGATCAGGAGAGTAGATATATAGATAAAATACACACATGCATGCACACATGTGTGGAATACTGACTCCTGAAGGCTACAGTGTTGAGGTGGCCTCGAAGTCTCTAAACTATCTTCATCTTCTGCGGCATGGGATAGCTGTGTGCACCCTCCACACAAAATCACCAATGGAAAAGAGAAGGACTCCCATGTAGAGAGCCTCCCATCGGGGGTGCTGACTCTCTTTATAAGTGCTCTCAGTCCTTAATCAAACAATGCTCATTTCCTGTGTACCTTTATCATAAACTACCAACCATTAACACCTGGTTCTTTTTGACTATTTCCAGCACAGAAAAGATGGCCTACTTCCAACTCATCTTTAGTGCTGCTGTGAGAGGTGGACAAGATCCTGCAGTTGTTCTTTTTCTCGACTCCTCTCCTGACCCCAACAGCCCACCATGGATCTCATGTTAGTTCACAACAGTTTAGTCTAATTTTCTGCTTTCCAAGTGATGGAGTTACTTTTGTGTAACTGTTTATTTTTATGCCATGAATTTCCTGCAAGATTCAATGCCATCTCGCAGAAAGAACAAACTTGCAGCTATGTTGCACCCTATCACACCCTAAACACGTCCCAAAGCACTTTATAGCTAATAAACTACTTTGAAAAAGTATTTACTTATGTAAGAAATGCAAACGTTTTAGAAACTATATTTCAAAAAGAGAAAATTAAATGCCTGATTAGTTAAACTCTTTATAGTTATAATGATTGAGGTTGAACATTGGTAAAGACATCTTTGTTTCTTTTTTAAGTGGCCCCATGGGATCTTTTATAAACAGCTGAACAGGCAGGTTGGCCCTTAGTTTAATATCCTATCAAAAAAAAACATTTTAAAATGCAGCAGTATCTCAGTACTCTTCTGATAGGATAGCTAGACCAACTCCAGGAATGGAGCTTGACCCCCCACAGACCTCTGATTGAGAGCTAAAAGTGCTGCCAGTTTAGCCAAGCTGACATATAACTCAAAAGTATTTTGTTGTGAAAATATTTTACAATTCAGTCATAACTGTGCAGTAACTTTACACCAAAAACTTTTTGAACATAAAAGCTATTCTCTGTGGTATTCCAGCTTCAACGGCAACATAACCACTGAGTATTACTTGGATTATTAGAGTCCTTCAGAAAAGGAATGATAAACTAATAACATTTGACATTTTACTCCACATTTTATTGTTATTTTGCTATTCCCCTGATGTTCTGCCACCAGATAGTGTGATTATTAGGTATATGGAAGTTCTGTAGATACTGAAAGGGCTCACAATAAAAGAAAGGTTACTTTAAATATTATAACCAGCTGATGGATACATGAAGGAGAAACAGAGTTTAGGGAAGCAAGAGTTAAACATTAAAAACATTCAATCTTTGATAAAGATGAACCACTCATTGTAAATATAAAGTCGTAATGATTTCCATTTTGCTGATGCATTTTGGAAACTCACCAGGCTCTCTGAAATGTTATACATGATATGATATTACTAATTCATATAAAGATTTATAAAATAACATGGCACTGTAAAGAGTGTACAATATAATCATAATTTTCAATGCATTAGGAAGTAGAGGGTTGGACGTGAATGAGCTGAGATAGGCTACATAAAGAATGGTTAGGTTACCCATGATACACCAGAAATTTTGTGTAATGTACTAAGATGAACATATGCTCAGCTGCAGGTCAATACATTGAACTAACTTTATTAACTCCTCCTCAGCAGAGGGGGCAGCAGAGGGCAATATAATGAACGTTTATCTTGCAATTAACTACACTCCCTCCCCAATTAAAGAAGTTGTACATTAAAATATAAAACAGTACATGTACTTAAATTCCCAGAATACAATATGATGAAACCAAGATAAGCTATATCAGAAAATTTAACAGATTGGATTGCATGCTTATTTTTATTATCACAACCAAAAAATATATTACCAACACTTCCAGAGTAATTTACATGTAAGAAAATGATTTTCCTTAACACCAGTATGTGCTTAATAAAAAATAAAAATTTACAAAAGTAAAGAAATGAACTTATTTCTTCTTCCTTCCTACATGCTTTCAATTAACCTATCTGGCTGTTTCTCTGTCTGAGTATCTCCTTTCATTTCCATTAACTTGACCCTGCTCTTTCAACACCTCTGACTGTCAAATCTGAATTTTGACTTTGTCTACCAACTCCACTTAATAGTTGAGGCTGTGACATTAACTGATTTAATCAAAGACACTGACTCAATTTGCTCTACCAATGGATTTTGTAACACTGGCAAAATTTATTTTAGTTTATTTTCATACTTTCACTTTCTTTCTGACCTTTATTTTGGTCTATGGAAGGAATTTGGGTTATAGAAGGTTTTTCCTGCTCTCCCTTTGTCAGATTTACTCTTTCAGGCAAATAATGAACATGACATTGACAGAAACTCTCTACAAACTTGATAGGTGAATCAGATATGCGAAGATATAGATAGGGAGACAGTTTATGATGAAAAGTGCTCTATAACTGATGCACTATAACTGATGTTGTTTTGAAAGGCCAGAAGTTGGTTGTTCGAAGACAACCTCTGAAGGAAGAAATCCTGGTCCAGCAAAAGGAAGGATACCGCCTAGAAGACATCTCAGTCAGTGAAAAGAGGCTATTTTGTTTTGTAAGATTACAATTCTTCTCTACAGAGGCTTGACCACAATTTTAGACTGAAAAGCCAGAAAATTCTAACCTCCATTTGTCTCCAAGGAACCATGAGAGGATCCTTCAGGCCTGCAATGTTTTCAACCACTATCTTAAGACTGCAAAGAAGTGGCCTGCTTCTATTTTACCCTTCTAGTAATCTAAGTGCATGCTATATCTCCAGAAATCATATTGCGTGTGTGTTGTCTGTGTGTGCACTTGTGAGTGTTGCATTCAGGTTTTGTGATAAATAAATGTTTATCCTTTCTTTTCAATTTAAACTTACAGGAAAATATTTGTTTTGTCTGTTCTTAATAATCACAGCACTAGAAGAGGTGGGGTGGGGGTGTAAGAGTTTAAATCACTCCTCCTCAGAAGTACACGTATCCCACGTCTCTTCCCTGTCCATAATAGTTGTAAGAGCGTGGGACATTACCTAATCTGTTTTGACTGCCTAGCTTGTCACATGATAAATACTTCTGCAAAGACCTGTTCACAATCTGTACACTTTCTGCAACACCATTCGATGTTGGGTGATTTGGTCATATCAAAGTGTGTTTGACTGCATTTTTACTCAAATATTTCAAACTCTTCTGACACCAACACCTATGGCAACCCATGAATTGCAAACCAACTTCTGAAAGCCTCAATAGTTTTGCCACTTGTGGCATTGGACACAGTCAACATTTATCTACTTGCTTTTGTTTTTGTCCAAAACAAGGTACTCTTTCTCTTCCACGGTAAAGAAATTGACATGCACTCATTTCTATGGCTTTCTTATGTTTGACCATGGAATGAAAGGAACCTTGGTTGGATCATTTTTCATTCTGTGACACACTTTACAACTTTTCACCAACTCTTCAATAGCTCTATCTCCTCTTAGCTACCAAAAATAGCTTCTTGCTACTCCTTTCATACAGAATATTCCTGTGTGCTCTTGATGAACTTTCTGTAACAATGTCCCTTTACATCTTGTCTAAATAATGACTCTTAAACTCCATCGGAGACAGCTTTATCTATTGGTTCATTTCTACGAGCAAAATACTCCTGCAATTTCTCATCATCAACCTCTTTAGGCGAGCTATTCATGACATAATTGACCACTTTACTGAGCACCACATCCTTGTGAGGTTCATGTTATTTGTGTATGTAAAGTAATTCACAGGTAGATCAGTGGCTAGAAATGAATTCGTCTTCCACCCTAACACTGACTTGATATAGTACTGGAATACTGTTATTGTAATAACTACTCAGCTGCACACCAGTTTCATATAAAGAAATGTGACATAGTGGCTTTTTATACTCTCAACCCAAAATAACAGACACAATTGCAGCTGTTTCAACAATGAAAATAAAGTGTGAGTCTCTGACATTCATTTCTGCTGTGGCCAATGCAATTATATCTCGAGCCTTTTTACTCTCATCCCCCATATGCTATTTTTCTTACTCTCTGAGCACATCTGTTTCTATATATGTCATATGCACATTCAAGGATTACCAGGCACCTGAGCTAGCTTTATATATACCACAACCTCAACCTGGTGCATGGCTGCAACCTGAAGCTTTACCATTACCTGGACCATTACGGTTTCCTCTACATCTGCATAACATCTGAATATTGTCATGTCCAGAGCCAAGATTACCTTTGGACAAGCCTGTTCCCAGGTGGAGCCCAACTTGATAGATCCTAAATTTTGTTTGTTTAGGTAGGTGGAGAGGGGCTATGGAGAGACTCACTGGAGTCAGCTAATGAGCTTTTAACAAAAGAATAAAACATTTATTAAACAGGAAAAGAGGAACTATATTACAATACGCCTTCACCCACAACTATATCTTTACAGATATATATAGATTTGTAAGGATAACACAAGTTACAAAAATCTTATTCTCTAAGGTTCACAGTAAGTACACAGTCCGTGTAAACCTATGGCAACCTTTGGTCAGACACACAACACTCTGAAACCAAATGACAGATGCCATCTCAATCAGATGCTATGGAACTCTCCACTACTCCCCACCCAACCCCTACCCCCCGCCCCCCCCCCCCCCCCCCCCCCAACCCTCCCCAGACACTTGTTACCCCATGAGCCAACCAGTCTCACTGAACTCTGCCTTTCACACAAGGGTTTCCAATCTTCACTTTCCAAGAAATCACCTCGGAATCTTCTCCCTGCCTGAGGCTTTCTGTCAGATGCCTTCTGCAAGGGTTCACTCTCCTTCCATTGTTCCTCTTCCCTTGATCACTACGTGTTCAAGCTTTCTTGCACACATTCTCTCTCACTGACTCAGTTGTCAACAGTGCACCACTACTTCATATACCCATAGCAAAGAGTTACAGACCCTCAATTGTCTCTTTGGACCTTATGGCCTCTTGCAAGCTGTTCTCGCTTTAAACCTGCTTTCTGCAGCTTTTGTTCCTTTAACTCTGAAGCTTGATGCCTTTCTATCTGCCCCTCATTCTTAACTTCACTAAAGGTCCCTGTCTTTCCCTTTGACTAGAAGGTCTTCTTGGGACTTTCTTCTGTTTCACTCCCCTGGAATTTGGGGTCTTTTCTTTAGCTTGGGACTCACTATCCGTCCCTTTGCTACAATCTCTCCTGGCAGCTACTTTCAAAACCAACTGAACTCAAACAGCTTCCAAATCAAACTGCTATTTCTAGTTCCTTCTGTGTGTGCCTGTGGGAGGGACCAGCCTCTCTGGACCACTGTTGCTAGGCAACA
Source organism: Carcharodon carcharias (assembly GCF_017639515.1). Classification (NCBI taxonomy): domain Eukaryota; kingdom Metazoa; phylum Chordata; class Chondrichthyes; order Lamniformes; family Lamnidae; genus Carcharodon; species Carcharodon carcharias. The sequence continues at coordinate 56,634,320 of NC_054480.1, read as the reverse complement.
GCCCAGTTTCTCTACTCGTTTTTTTTAAGCTTATCTGCCACAATCTTAAAGCTCTCATTAGAAATGCAGGCACCTTTTAAAATGTAACTAAAACTCAATTTGACATTTTCTTAACACACAGATACAGAAATGCAAATCAAACTTTAACATTAAAGCTAAAACTCATTCCTAACGCCACAAATAAAAGGATAACTTACTTAAACTATCTATATTTCCTAACAATATGACAGGCTTTCCTACAGGCATAGTACTTTGACCAGAAATGGGGGCATTTAAATGGCTGGTGACTACCATGGCAATGATAACATCTAAGTTTCTGACTCTGAATTTTGCTGCTGTGGCTGGATCTTGCTAAAAATCAGTGAAACTCACCTGTCTACTCAGGAAAAGAACTCGCTTGCAATTTGTAACTACCGCTTTCTACTACTAATGGTTGTGGCCTCATCACAGGCCTCTTTCCATGTCAGCTTATTGCCTTTGCTCAAAAAAACTTATCCTGGAATTTCTTTGTCCTTTAGGTCTCCTACAAACATGTCTCTAAGGTTGATTTCCAAATTTCCAAATTCACCACGGTGATGAGTTTCTTTAATTCAAAATTGTAATCCGCAACACGGCAGTCTCACTTGGCAACTGTTTCCTTAGTCGTGCCATTCTTAGTCGTGCCATAACATGAGTCCAGAATTTCAGAATAGTCCATAGTACTGGGATCTCACGGATAACATTGGTTGGACATCACCTCAAAAGCATCTGGCCCCACCTTGGTGAGAAAAAAACATTTACTTTATCATCTCTTTTATTCACTTTCAGCAAATGTGTAACCTTCATTTGTAATTATACCAGTCCTTTTTCTCAGGTTTGAATTCCCCATTGATCCCAAATATGCCTTTGGTGGCATCTTTTTCAGTTGCGCACCATGCTGACTTACTGAGCACGATGTGAATACGCAGCAATCTTTCAAATCACTCAAATTTCATCAAAATCAACTATAGCAGTTCCAGAAATGTGATACAACATTCTTCAGCCTTTAATTTGTCAAATCAAATGTAAAAGAAAATTCCATCTCAATCTCATCATCTTTCTATTGTGTATTGTGCTGAGTAAGACTAACACATGCTCAGCTGCAGGCAGCCATTTTTGAAGCAACTTCATTTACACCAACAGAGAGCCAAATAACAAAATGCTTAGATCTTGCAATATGCTACAGAGAGTCACAGGCAATTTGTTCCCCTTCAGTCAATAACATAAGTTCCCTTCTAACAATCAAATCTAGACTCCATTGTACATAACTATTCTGTAGTCTGAGTATCCTAAATGAATAACACCAAGGGACTGTTAAGTGCAAATATGCAAATATAAAGCCCATCTGACATGTCAGCTTGCAAGTATTGGTGTTAGACAATAAGCTATTGTTCACTAATGCATCCGGGCAGCCCAGCCTCTATTTCTTTCTATTACTTAATAAGCGTGGATTGCTTTTCTTTTTATTGATCATTTCATCAGACAGTTTACAATCCCTGTTGGACGAAAATTGCTGTAAAAGCCAATGTAATCATTCATTTTAAACAGATGGAAGTGAGAATATTGATTCAAGATTTTATTCCAAGGTTTAAAGTAATTTCCAGCACATCAGTTAACCTTTGGCTACCCACACAGTATGTGGGAGCTGATTGCCATCAGCAACAAATAAAGACTGAAGTGAAAAAAGTCATTATCAGAAACACATTAATGATATTATCACGTGTTTTATAGCACAATCAAAAATGTGTCTATCTCCCATTAAAGATCTTTTGACTAACTGCAGAAATCATAGAAACATACAGCAAAGGAGGCCATTCAGTCCATCATGTCTGTACCAGCTTTTTGAAAACGCCATCTAATTAGTCTCACTTCCTTGCTCTTTCCTGATTGCCCTGCAAATTGTCTTTTTCAAGTATACATCCAATTTTCTTCTTTGTTTGCAGATTTCAGCTGTTGAACAATGTTAGCACCACACACCTGCCAAACAACAACCATCTTCAACAAGAGAGAATCTAACCTTCTCCCCTCAACATTCAATGGCTTTACCATCACTGAATTCCCCATCATCTACATCCTGGGAATTACCATTGACCAAAACTGAACTGTTCTAGCCATATAAATACCGTAGCTACAAGAGCAGGTAAGAGGCTGGGAATCTTGTGGTGAGTAATTCAGTTCCTGACTCCTCTCCACAAAGCTACATGCACAAGTCGGGAGTATGCTGGAGCACTCTCCACTTGCCTGGGTTCGGTAGCTCCAACAACATTCAAAACGTTCGACAGCAGCCAGGGCCTAGCAGCTCGCTTGGTCGGCATCCCATTCACCACCTTAAACATTCATTCCCTTTACCACCAATACACAGTGGCAGCAATGTGTACTCCAAGCCTCCTTTGGCAACACTTTCCATACCCATGAACTCTACCATCTGGAAGGACAAGCACAGCAAGCATATAGGAACACCATTACCTGCAGATTCTCCTCCAAGCCATACACTATCCTGATTTCGAACTATATCACCGTTGCTTCACTGTTGCTAGGTCAAAAACCTGGAATTGCCTCCCTAAAAGCACTGAGTGTACACCTACACTGCACAGGGTGACGAACTCTTGGAGGGAAAAAGAATTGAGGCCACTTTGGCGTGGGGGAATATACAAACAGGTGGGGATTGCTTCCAAATCCTTGAGAGTGGGGCGGGGAAGTGTGGGTGGCTGCTAAGCCTGTCAGGTTGAGCAGCCAGGAGTAGTACCAATGCAATCTATGCAAAATTTTAAAGAATGAAATCTGGGAAAAACAACATCCCAGCAACATATAACTCAGGACATTTGCCTCGATGAAGGGATGATCCCATAAAATCTTGGACAGTTGGTCCTGACACCACAGGGACTGTGACAGTCCAAGAAGGTGCCTCACCACAATCTTCTCAAAGGCAATTAGGAATGGGCAACAAACGCAGGTCTTACCAGCGATGCTCACTTGCCATTTAGCTTTAAGCCTGTTTCACCATTCAATTAGAACATGCTTAATCTGTATTTTAACTCCATCTATCTGCTTAAGTTCCATAATACCTTTTAATAAGAATATTAATAACCTTGCCTAACAAAAATGTGAAGTTTTGAAATTTCTAATTGATCTAGCCTCAAAGAGATGTCTCGGTTTCTTTTATGTTTTGTGTGGAGAAATCCTCATTGAAACATTTGGTTCTGATTTGAAAAGCATTGCCCCTGTTTGGTTCTCCCCTATTTCTAGAAAGTTGGGCTGAAATGGCCAAAAGGTTATATATTGATAGAAGTGCCACAGGCAGAGGGAGGGGGATACACACAGTACCAGGTTCTGATGACTAACATGGTACAGCTGGAACAGTGCTGGGGGAGATTGTTGAGACAGGCTGAGGGGAGGCCTTTGCAGGAATTTGTAAGCAAGGACTAGGATGTCGCAGTCACTGAATTGCAACAAGCAGCCAGTTTAGATCCTCAAATACAATGCTAATGAGCAAACGAGACTGGATGAAATCAATAGAGTTTTAGATAAGTTGGAGCTTGTATAGGGAGAGTTCTGGATGCTGGGGAGGAAAGCACTGGGGAGCTCAGGTCATGAGGTAATGAAAACGTGAATTGAGGTCTTGGAACCTCAGAAGCAGTGGGTTGAGGAATGTTAGAGATAGAAGTATGCAATCTTGGTAATTCTTAGCCTTCAGAGTTTCTTAAATATTCCAGCTTTGCCCTCTTGGTGGAAAATGCCAATGCACAAATTCCCTGATGTTCTGACCATTTAAAAATTCAAGTGAAAATCTTGGAATTGTCCAACAAAATTATGTTGCTTAGTTGCCCGAAGATATTATCCACTTTGTGCTTCCCTAGCCATATTCATCATGTGACAAACCCCTCCTCGATCCCTCTGTCCTCCCTTAACTATTGTCCTATTTCTAATTTCCTCTTTCTTTCGAAAGTCCTAACATGCATCATTGTCATCCTACTTTCACACATACCTCTCCTACCATTTTCCTTTCAAATCCCTCTGTTCTGCTTTCTACTTTGCAGTACTGAAGCCTCCTTGTTTCAAATAACAAATAACAACCCAAGTAATTACAACAGTTATAAACTATTAATCCTCAACTTGTCCACAACATTTAACACAATTTATATTGTGCTTCCTCTATGACCCCACCCTCTTTGCACCATCTTTGTGACACAGCCCTATCAGTTGCATCTTTTTCCTAATTGCTTTGCCTATGCCAAAGCTCCATACTTGCCACTCTCATATTTGTCATCTGTGCTTTCCTCAACAACACCAGCTGTAAGCATCAAGTAAGCAGCCATTGTATTAACTATGCCCAACTTTACTTCTCAAACATCACCCATAACTTGATGGCTGTCGCTGTGGTGTCTCACTGCCAGGCCAACATCATGCCGCAGGTGCACAAGAGCATCCTCCAGCTGAAGATTAAGATGCCAGAAGTTATTCTGTTTAACTATTAACAGAAGTTTCACTCCTTTGTTGCCAATCCCATTCTCCTTCCTGCCTGCTCATTCAGGTAAAAACAGCTGACATCTGTATCCCTATCGCATCTATTCACTACTGCCAAAAATCTTCTCCTTTACTTGTCACTTGTGATTTGCTTTCTCTAAAGTTCTCCTAGCTTGCCTCAAGAGTCCCATGCTACAGAAAAACCAATGCATATCCTATATTGGGATAATTCTCATACTTATCACCTTTGGTAACTTTGGTAGTTAGGAAAGCAAATGCAATGTTGGCATTTATTTCGAGAGGACTAGAATATAAAAGCAGGGATGTGCTGCTGAGGCTTTATAAGGTTCTGGTCAGCCCACATTTAGAATATGGTGAGCAATTTTGGGCCTCGTATCTCAGGAAGGATGTGCTGGCCCTGGAGAGGGTCCAGAGGAGGTTCACGAGAATGATCCCAGGAATGAAAGGCTTAACATATGAGGAATGTTTGAGGACTCTGGGTCTATACTCGATGAGTTTAGAAGGATGAGGGGGGATCTGATTGAAACTTACAGAATATTGAAAGGCCTGGATAGAGTGGAAGTGGGGAAAATGTTTCCATTAGTAGAAGAGACTAGGACCCAAGGGCACAGCCTCAGAGTAAAGGGAAGACCTTTTAGAACAGAGATGAGGAGAAACTTCTTTAGCCAGACAGTGGTGAATCTATGGAATTCATTGCCACAGAAGGCTGTAGAGAGCCAGTTCATTGAGTGTTTTTAAGACCAAGATAGATAGGTTCTTGATTGGTAAGGAGATCAACGGTTACGGGAAGAAGGCGGGAGAATGGGGTTGAGAAACTTATCAGCCATGATTGAATGGCGGAGCAGACTCGATGGGCTGAATGGCCTAATTTCTGCTCCTATGTCTTATAGTTTTATGGTGGCTTTCAAAACAATGGCCTACATTTTTAACATTCCTCCACAGACTCAATCAACGCTGCCTCTGCAAGTTATTCCTGTCCTTTGACTCCCACCCTTCACCTGTACCTATACAGACAGGCAGTTCTTGCCTTACTGGGCTATGTGTGCGTGCATTCCCTCAGCATTGAGAAAGTTTCAATGGCCAGAAACAAAATCACACAAAGAAATTCTGTGAAAGACGTAGGTTGATAAGTTTTCCAGTTGCAAAGGCTCAGGTGGGTATGTGGAATAGTTCACCATATCTGCCATTATTAAATCAAAACTTAGTTCCTGAATAATTGCCTTTATAAGTGCCATTCCATCTCACAATTGTAAGCAGTTGCAACTGCAAACCAACTCTGTAATTGTTAATTGGTAGCACAGAACTTGAGTATTGCTGAAAGAAAAAGACATTTTTAACAAAGCTTTGCTTCAGAGTACAGGACAAAGAGCTTTGACAAGAAATGTCTCTTTTTTCAAGAAATACTCAGCTCTGTAATATTACAATCACTTCACTTTTTATTTAAACTTCTTACTGCTAATGGCATTGACTATTGATGAGGCCAGACAGATTTCCAGATAACTCAGTCAGTGGTTGTTTTCATACATCATAGCCACACCCGATCCTAGAAGTGCCCACTGGATAACTGTCTCATGGACAACTGGAGCCAACCCACGAAATGCCCTGATTGCCACCAGTAACTTAGTAGGTGAGGGCCTGGGATTTTCTGTCCTGTATTAGTGTTTTAATCAGTTGACTTTCAGAGTCAATTGACATTTTAATCAATTAACATTAGCAAAATAACTAAATAAACACTGGCATTTAAATGTGGAAAATCAACCTATCATATAATGACTTTTTTTTTTAAACTGATGCAACCTCCATTACAACTTGAAATGTCCAAGCCATGCAATATAAATATTCTATGATGTGCAATAAGTCAACCAGCAATATCAATACATAAAAAATCCTTCTGTGCCAGTGTTCAGTTTATATTTCTTGTATAGGTCACTCCAGATAAATGTAGCAGTTCAACAGAACGATCCACAGATATACTTGTTTTAAAAGACATTTTTATTCAATTCAATTGTTATAGAATCATAGAGGTCTACAGTGCAGAAAAAGGCCCTTCGGCCCATCGAGTCTGTGCCAGTCAAACAAGTACCTAACTATTCTAATCCTTTTTTCCAGCACTAGGCCCATAGCCTTGTATGCCATGGCATCGCAAGCGTATATCCAAATACTTCTTAAATGTTATGAGGGTTTCTGCCTCGACCATCCTTTCAGGCAGTGAGTTCCAGATTCCCACCACTCTCTGGATGAAAAAATTCTTCCTCACATCCCCTCTAACCTCCTGTCCCTTACCTCAAATCTTTGCCCCCTGGTTATTGATCCCTCTACCAAGGGGAAAAGTTAATTCCTGTCTACCCTACCTATGCTCCTCATAATTTTATACACCTCAATCATGTCCCCCCTTAATCTCCTCTGCTCCGGGAAAATAACCCCAGTCTATCCAATCTCTCCTCATAGCTAAAACTCTCCAGCCCAGGCAACTTCCTGGTAAATCTCCTGTGCACTCTAACGGAATCACATCTTTCCTATAATGTGGATTCCAGAACGACACACAATACTCTAGCTGTAGCGTAACTAGTATTTTATACAGTTCCAGCTTAACCTCCCCGCTCTTATATTCTATGCCTTGGCTAATAAAGGCAAGTGTCCCATATGCCGCCTTAACCACCTTATCTACCTGTCCCACTACCTTAAGGGACCGGTGGACATGCACACCAAGGTCCCTCTGATCCTCAGTGCTTCCCAGGGTCCTACCATTCATCGTGTATTCCCCTGGCTTGCTTGTACTGCCCAAGTGCATCACCTCACACTTATCCGGATTAAATTCCATTTGCTACTGATCAGCCCTTCTGACCAGCCCATCTATATCTTCCTGTCATCTAAGGCTAACCTCATCACTATTTACCACCCCGCCAATTTTCGTGTCATCCACGAACTTACTGATCAACCCTCCTCATTCAAGTCTAAATTGTTCATATATACCACAAACAGCAAGGGACCCAACACCGATCTCTGTGGGAACCCCACTGGATATAGGCATCCAGTCACAAAAATACCCCTCGACCATCACCCTCTGCTTCCTGCCACTCAGCCAATTGTGGATCGAATTTGCCAAATTGCCTTGGATCCTATGGGTTCTTACTTTCGTTATCGGTCTCCCATGCGTCTTTAATTATTTATACTCTCAACTTATATTTTTAGTTATTATCACCTTTTAAAGGTCTTTCCGAAGGCTATGTCATTCCCACAATAAGAGAGCCCAGGTCTGTGTGCACATTGTCTACCTGTTTTATTCCTGATAAGCAGTCAGTGAAGGAAGGATCCAAAGATGGTCTTTACTTGGAATAGATTTATTCACAGAGTGAAAATTTACAGGTGTATATCTCTGAAGTGCACCATACTCCTGTGTCAGTGTCTCTTTATACTTTTTTTGTAAGCTAAATGAACAAACATAAACAAATTAACTAATTAAAGGCCCCTTAAAGGGGCACTGTGACAAAAAAAACTTTCAAAGGAAACTTATCAAATTAAATTAAAATATTGTTTTCAGGGCTGATGATGCCCCTGCTGCACCCACCAGCCACAAAAAGCCTCAAGCGTACCGGCAGTATCTTGTTTTATGTGCTTAATTAATCATTCAATCAATACCCTCCACCTGCCTGTGCTTAACTTCATTTGATATAATTAAGATGCCCATTCACCCAGTCGCTACAACCTTTGAAAACTGTAAAGATCAACCCTGCCCCTTCAAAATCATTCTTCTTTATGGACAAGTGTTTTTCCCTTGCACCACCTTTTTACACTTCAGCTGAATAAACATTGAAACATGCTGCAGTACAAAGACTTAGGCACTGGCTGCTTTCCAGAGTTTAGAGAAATCCTGATATGAACATAATATTTTATTTGTAACATATTGTGCACTTATCAAGATTTTAACATAACAACAAAGACTTAAGGCCACCAATTAGGTTCGATACTTTTTACGGATTAAGTTGATTGTCTGGTGGTATAATTCAGCATTTGCACTGGATGCCCTCCCATCAATCCTATTCCATTTTCTTCTCTTAAACTGATGATTCAGAGGATGTCAGTCTCATGGATGTAAAGAGCCTTCTGTTACCTTGCTTATGAGGCCATTTAATCATTTGTCACCTTAGACAGTGAACGTAAAGCGGTTATTCAACTTAGGAGGGCATCACATCTGAAATTCTAACCTATCTTCACCTGTCAAGCACTCTTGCACTTTGTGACAGGGATCACTGGATAAGAATCAGCGACAGTCACCCTCACCTAATTGTTTCCCTTTCTGAGGTAATGTGATCAATTGTCAAACACCTGTCACAGACAAGGGATAGCATTTGGCATCTGCCAGCTCTGTATGGCCTGGTACAAAGAAAGATATCCCAAAGCACTTAACAACTAATGAAGCACTGTTATATAGGCAATCTTTGTCAGGTTATACTGGTGCATTATAGCTGTGTTCAATAAATATACTGTCAGAAGAAATGAAAGAGAAAGATTTGATACCAATATCTTTCCTTGGTCAACATTTCTCCATAAAATGAACATAAAGTAAAGCTCCAGGATTTAGTTACCATTATTTTTCTTTGCAGGTTTCCTTTGCACTTCACTGTGAATGGTTACATAAATATATGTTTCACTTGTGTACTGCTAAACAAAACTATATTCAAATAATCCTATTCATCATCACAAGAAACACTAAATGGTTAGAAATTCATTGAAAGGTGTAATTTTCTATGTCTGTCATAGCTCTGTAAATATATGTGGCTGGGAGGACAAGGAAAATGTGCTTCCAAATTCTTCCCCACCCCCTCACCACCTCCACCCCCTCCACAACCCAAGAGCTTCAATAACACTCCTTATAATCATCAAGAATCAGGAGGGCATGACTGCTGAACAGCAAGATAGGTAAAAGGACCCTTTTATTCCTGTAGTGGGAAACTTGGCTTCGTACAACAATTTTTTGAGCACTCTACCTATGAGCTGGTGGATCAGAGTATCTTAAACATGTGAAATGTGGGAATATTAAGCAAGATGACACGAGGCTGCTATCAGTCCTTGCCAAATCATTTATGAACAGAAAAAGTACAATTAATATTTTATTAAAAGTACTGATATAAAATTTATAATATCCTCCATGATTCTGCTGGAGCCAATTTGTTTGTAGTGTTTTTATTTAAACTCATTGTCACACTGGCTAAAAAGTAATTCTTGCAATATATGTTGTGTAATTTTCTTACAATTTTAACGATGCATCCTTTTTAAAAAAAAAATGGATTCCTGTTTCAGTGCCTGTTAAAAGTGAATCATCATTCAAGTTAACTTCTGCCTGATGAGTTCAGACACCTTTAGGTCAAAACATCCTAAACTGTCAACAGGAAAATGTTAGGCTTAATCAAGGAATCCTTTGTAATTCTTAACATGGCTTCAGCCCACAGATGAAGGGTCATTAAAATGAATCAGAGTGAGGCAGCCTAGAGGTTGTGATTTTAAATCTCACCATGGCAGCTGTGAAATTGAAATCAATAAATCTGGTAATTTGCAGAATGACATTAGGTGAAAAAAAAGTGCCCACGAAATCTGGTTCACTAATGTCCTTCAGGGAAGGGAACCAGCCATCTCTACCTGGTCTGTCTTACATGAGTCTCATCTCACACACTACATGTTTGATTCTTAATGTCCTCTGGTAAACTAGGAAATAAATCTTGCCCTGTACAATAATTATTTTTAAAAGTCATCATAATTATGCCATATTTCAAAAAGAAAGCTTTGGCAGTTGATAATGAAACGATTCATTATGAACTGAAGTTGGCATTCATTTAGGATTCACCTTCTCTACAAAGAACTTATATTAGGTATTTCTAAACAGAAGTTACTTTTTTAACTACTAATAATGGATATGGCTGAACCTGATAATCTCTGAGAAATTTGCAAAGGGAAATTCATGGTGTCAGAAAGAAGTGAAAATATTGTTAGAAATACAAGGTAATTGAAATCTTGCTAGAAGTATCACCAGCAGTCACATCTGTCAGTGTATCTGGAATGCAGACCATGACAGCGATTAATGAGGATCTTGTGGTCCACTAGTGCCTGAATATGTTCATGTTAATATAACCTACAAGTAAAAAAAAGACAACAATTGAGCTACATGATAGAAGTACCACAATCTACTTATCTGCAATTTGTATGGTTTTGAATGCCATTTTGTGTCTGACTTGAGCTGTTACTCCTTAATGGTATGTATTAGCATTCTCACAAGATGCTAGCTTGTACAGAGTGTGCAATCAGCCTCCAGGAAGTATTTAGCCTATGTGAATCAAAATTACAGTATTATAAACCAGTTATTTAAAGATCAAATAAGTAATCTGAAAATTGTTTGAGTGAGCAAGCATAATCAAGTAAAAAAAAAAGCATCACTTAATAAAATAATAGAATCTTAAGATTACTGTTTAGTTTCTGTAATGTCCCCAATAAAATGCTGGGTTCATTATTTTTACACATGTTTTCTATCAAGGATTAAGTTCCTAGCTTAATTAGCAACACTAATTCTCAGTGTGACTCTGCTGAGATACAAGCATACTCTGGTCAGCCTAACATCTGTTGGTGGGAAAATTATAGAGTCCATTATTGAGAAAGAAATAGGATATTTAGAAAAGCTTAACGCAATCAGAGTTGACATGGTTTTGTGAAAGGGAAATCATGTTTGACAAATTTGCTACAGTTCTTTGAGGATGTAACAAGCAGAGTTGGTAAAGGGGAACCAGTAGATTTAGTGTATTTGGATTTCGATAACGTGCCGCATAAAAGGTTATTGCACAAGATAGGAGCTCATGGTATTGGGGGTAATGTATTAGCATGGATTGAAGATTGGTTAACACACAGAAGACAGAGAGTCGGGATTAATGGGTCTTTGTCAGGTTGGATAAACATAATTAGTGGAATGCCACAAGGATCAGTCCTAGGGCCTCAATTATTTACTATCTATATTAATGACTTGGAGGAGGGGGCATAGTGTAATGTATCCAAATTTGCTGATGATACAATAATAGGTGGGAGGGCATGTTGCGATGAGGACATATGGAAACTGCAAGTGGATACAGATAGGTTGAGTGAGTGGGCAAAAACTTGGCAGATGGAGTTTATTGTCGGAAAGCGTGAGGTCATGCACTTTGGTAAGAAGAATCAAAAGGCAGATGATTATTTAAATGGAGAGAGACTCCAAAAAAAGTGCAGGGCAGAGGGATCTGGGTGTTATTGTGCATGAAACACAAAATGTTAGCCTGCAGATGCAACAAGTAATTAAGACGACAAATGGAATTTTGGCCTGTCGGGGGTTGGAGTTTAAAAATAGGGAAGTCTTGTTACAACTGTACAGGGTGTTGTGGGGCTGCACCTAGAGTATTTTGTATAGTTTAGGTCCCTGTATTTAAGAAAGGATACACTGGCATTGGAAGCAGTTCAAAAGATATTCACTAGGCTGATTCCTGGGATGAAGGTATTGACATATCAAGAACGGCAAAACAGATTAGGCAACTGAAACTTCGGCGGGCACTGATGCTGCTTGAGGGAAGAAGAAAGTGATGATGACTTGCATGGAGTTGTATGCAGTAGAGCTTTGGAGAGATATGTTGAAAAGTGATCTGGATAAGGTGGGATAGTTAAGAATCTGATAGATTGGTTCCATTTAGGACCAGTTCTTTTTTTAAATGGGCTGGATTTTTTGGGGTGCCACAGCCCCCACCTATGCAGCTTAAGATGCCAGGGTAGGAGGTATGGTGGGGTGGATTTGCCCACCCACGATCCAGCTGGCTGTCCCACAGCAATTTAAGACTGGGAGCTGCATTAATTGCTTTAAAGGTGAGATTTAACTTCTGCCTATCTTAGCAGAGTTGCCTGCCAATCAGAAGGCCGTCAACTCCATGATCCCAGCACCAGCCTGGAGTGGTGGCCACTGCTGGGACTACAGGCAGTCTCACCACACCAAGGACCTGGGTTGGTTAGGGTTAGGGTTAGAGTCGGGTATCCCTGGAGGGTGATGAGGGAGGTGAGGGCTGCATTCTTCTAACAGTTTAGAAGAATGAGGAGTGATTTTATTGAAACATACAAGATTCTGAGGGGGCTTGATAAGGTAGATGTTGAGAAGATGTTTCCACTAGTGGTGGAATCTCAAACTAAGGGACATATTCGCAGAATAAGGGGGCATTCATTTAAAACTAAGATGCAAAGGAATTTTGTCTTTCAGAGGGTAGTGAATGTCTGGAATCTACCGCATAGAATTGTGGAGGCTAGATCACTGGAAGTATTTAAAGTGGAGGTAGATAGGCTTTTGAAATATCAGGGAGTTGAGGGCTATGAGGAGCTGGCACGAAAGAGGAGTTGAGGCCTGGGGCAGATCATCCATGATCTTCTTGAATGGCGGAGCAGGCTTTAGGGGACAAATGGCCTACTTCTGCTCCTATTTCTTATGTTATGTTCTGGTTTCAGTAACATTGGACAGGATCTTACATACCCTGACAGTTGATTTGAAGTCGGGGAAGACAAGTAAAATGCAACAGGTGAACTTTCCACTGCCTAGCTGCCCTTCCCCCAACCTGTCTGAAATTTTACAGGATGGAGGCAGGAAGGGATCAGTGTCTTGGGCCTATTGAGACCAATTTTATCCATGGCAGGTGAAGCCCACATCATGCAGGAAACCCAGCAGCTTTAGCTGCACAGGCAGGTGTCAAGCAAGAAGAGGGAAGGACCTCCTTTGCAGGTTCCTGAGCCCATTGGAGGCATGCCTCCTCCACAAAGTTAACCCTCCCTCTAACCCTCTCAGCAGCCTCTAGAATCCAGCCCTCACCTCCCTCATCACCCTCCAGGGATACCTGACTCTAACCCTAACCCTACCAACCCAGGTCCTTGGTGTGGTGAGACTGCCTGTAGTCCCAGCAGTGGCCACCACTCCAGGCTGGTGCTGGGATCATGGAGTTGACGGCCTTCTGATTGGCAGGCAACTCTGCTAAGATAGGCAGAAGTTAAACTCACCTTAAAGCAATTCATGCAGCTCCCAGTCTTAAACTGCTATGGGACAGCCAACTGGATCATGGGTGGGCAACTTCACCCCATCATACCTCCTACCCTAGCATTTTAAGCTGCGTGGATGGGGGCTGTGGCACCCCAAAAAATCCAGCCCATTTTAAAAAACTGGCCCGAAATGGAACCAATCTATCAGATTCTTATCTATCCCACCTTATCCAGATCACTGTTCAACTTATCTCTCCAAAGCTCCACTGAGCCTAGGTCGAATCCTTGCAAGTCACCATCACTTTCTTCTTCTCTCAAGCAGCAGCAGCGCCCACCGAAGTTTCAGCATTTCTTTCCTCAAGGCTGTGGTTACCTTTCTATTGAGAGTAGTTATCTACTGCCAGTCTTCCTCACGGTTGCAATCACTGTCAATCGTCTCAGAATATTAAGAAACTTCTTAGAATCACTTGTTACATTAGTTTGCAACATCACTACTTTGGCTACAGCAGCTCCATGCTGCAGTACAAAATTGACAAATGCGCATTTAATTCAGCAGTGTAATCAACTCCATGTCTCCCTGACAATTGATTGAGGCTGAACCAGGCTGTTCACAAACTTGATGTCATATTTGATCTCGAGATGAGCTTGTGACCACAGATCTGGGCCATTTCATTAAGACCACCTACTTCCACCTCCATATCATCGCCCAACTCAAACCTCTTTCAGCTCATCCGATGCTGTAACTGCCATCCACTCCTGTGTTACACTATTATTGCAACTCCTGGCCAGCCTTCCATGTTCTACCCTTTGTATATTTGAGGTCATCAAAAGCTCTGTTGCCCATGTCCTTACTCATACCAAGGCCCATTCACTCATCACATCTGTGGTTGCTGGCCTACATTGGCTCCTCCAATCCCAAAGCCCTCACATATCTTCACTTCTCTGGATTCTTGAACATCCCTCATTTTAATCGCTCCACCATCGGTGGCTTTGCCTTCAGCTGCCTGGGCCCTTTGCTCTGGAAATCCTTTCCTTCAACTCTCCATCTTGCTTTCTTCCTTTCAGAAAATCCGTAAAACCGATCTCTTCGACCAAGCTTAGGGTCATCATTCCTCATATCTCCTTATGTGGCCCAGAATTTAAATTGCACTAATGCTCCTGTGAAGCTCCTTGGGGTATTTTATTATCTTATAGGCACTATAGAAATAAAAGTTGTTGTTGAATAGTTTGCTAACAATCAGATTCAATCCCAAAAGCAAAGAGTTGGTTGAAAGAAACAAAATATATGCATGGAACTGAAGAATGAAATGCTGTCTGTATGGCTTCATTTATATCATTGTTCCCTGTGGTGAAATGTCCTGCAATGCTTATTAAACTGGCAGCAAGACTGGAACTTGTAATCCATAATAGACCTATAGAAATGATTCTGGCTTGGCCAACCTGCACCAGACAGCAAGTCACAGGTGAACTTTGAAACTTTTTTTTTTAAATGTACATTTTGTCTAAAAGATCAAATAGTTTATATTTGTTTCCCTCACGGAATGTCACAAAGGGTAAAAATGTTCTTGACAGAATGTTTTAAAAGAGCAAGAGTGAGGTTTGATGCAGTGATTAGGCTGTGGCATTATTACTGTTTCCTCAGCAATCCTCAGGAAAGTCTCAGGGCTAGGAAATGGGTCGGCCTCAATTTTTATTGTAATTTGCAACATGCCTGCATTCTTTTAGATTGAAGTGGGCAACACCTAAATTTTATGCATCCACCTTATCTGAATGATTGTAACATTATAAGGGGAGGTGATGGCGTAGTGGTATTGTTGCTGGACTAGTATTCCAACGACCCAGGGTAATCCTCTGGAGACATGGGTTCAAATCCAGCCATGGCAGATGGTGGAATTTGAATTCAATAAAAATCTGGAATTACAAGTCTAATGATGACCATGAAACCATCATTGGTTGTTGTAAATGTCCTTTACGAAAGGAAATCTGCTGTCCTTACCTGATCTGGCCTACATGTGCCTCTTAAAAATGCCCTCTGAACAAGGGCAATTAGGGATGGGCCATGTCCTATGAATGAATATTTTAAAAATCTAGCAAAGCAATCTTCTTTTTGTTAATGCCTAGTAGCTGAGTGCACTGTTCACAAACCATGTGCTGCAGCCAGTCTGCTCTTCTCAAAGGGACTGAAAAATATTGCTGCAATTCAAAAAATGGCTAAGCGAGCACTATTGCAGAAAGAAGGTTCCAGTGCGAAGGATGCTGCACTGGGGGCATTAGTGGTGGAGGTGAGCAGGAGAGAGTGCCATGTTTCTGCGAGGGGTCCTGGAGGCCCTCAGAAACCACCCTCAGAAGAGAGTGTGAGAGTCAACTCTTGGAGCCTGGACCTGAGGACTTGGCACCCAAGAAATTCTGTCTGCTAAGCCCCAGGAGGAAGACTGAGAGCAACATAATGACACTGACAAAGAGGCCCCATCACAAGATCTGAGACTCTCAACCACCAGCTCAGAGACTGGCAACACATGTGCCTTGGAGGCTAGTTTAGTATTAGGATCACCCAGGCACAAGTGAGTCATCCGGGCATGAGTGGGCTGCAGTCATGCTGGGGATAAAGGATAGCTCAGTTGCCAGCTCACCAGAGGGCAAGGACACACACAGGTTGAGTTGCAGAGGAAGCAGATGAGAAAGATGAGAGAGAAGATGGCATACAGAACAGCACTGATGAACGTGCACAGAGAGTTGCTGGATACATTGGCTGGCCTGCCAGATAGCCTCCTGTCATTGCCATAGAGCATGGAGGAGTACGGCTCCAAGTTGGCAGCGGGCATGGCACAGAGTTTGCCCTCTCTGCAACCTCATCGCCATCTCCCTGTCGTGTTGAAGACCCAGAGGCACTATCACTGTTACCTCTATACCTATTGCAGCTTTTATGTGAACAAGTCACCTACTTGTCTGCCCATCCAAAAAGATGCAGCAACACCCCTGGCAAATCTAGAAACTCACCAAAATATATCCAAAAATACTCCAGAGTATTTCCAAACACCTTACAATAGGAAATGTTCCTGAAAATCATCTTGCTTGCAATTTGGGTGCCTGGCTCTTTAAATAACACGAGTGCAGGGTCCATTTTTCAGAACACTTGTTTGCAGAGTGAGATATGGATTTCTTGCCAGGGCTAAAATTGCCCAAATTGGGAATCTTGGTTTCAAATCGATCGGTTTGACGATTATGTCAGGATAACATTGTTTCAGGCCTTCTGGACAATGATGCATGCCCCTTCTTACAGGACACAGGAAGAAGGTAGCGGTGCAAGGCACCCAACAAAATTAGTGCTAGGCTTGTGTAACATGGCCTGGGGTGGCGCTATGCAAGGGAATATTGTGACCTCAGTTTCCACTACAGTAGATGCTGTCTCTGATACTCTTATGACATTACATTGCTATTTGTATTGTTCTGTGTGTCTGTGAAATATAATTTGTAAATAAGTGTGTATTAAGATTTTTGTTCCCGTGATTTAACATTTTAGCAAAACAGAAAATATACATGAGTTTTAATGAACAAAATTTAATGAATATTCACATTGTATACATTAACACATATCAGTTGATTCCACAGAACCAAATATGTAATTAAGTCACAACTTTTTAAGCAGGTTATATTATTTAGCATCAACAAATGGAGCACAGATCCATAAATCAATCTACATTCTAATCTTACATACAATAGTGCAAACTTTAGTTCTTGGATGGAATTTCACAACATAAGTGTATTCAGCTAACATAGTGCAGCAGAACGCAGCTTCCTTTTCTGTTGGGTGTTTTAAATTTGGTCTGAGACATTGTCAATTTGCGGATCAAAATTTTGCAAAGCTTCACTATTGGCATCAAGTCTCTACAGGCAGGTAACAGTGTTACAGAATCCACTTTACTACACTATAGTCTTATCTCTGACCTATTCTCACATCTAGGGAGGCATAACATGTGGATAATTTTGCAAGGCTCAGCTCCATATGTCTGGCAAAGGATTATTAGTCTGATAGCTGCAATGTTTTATTGTTGTTTTTTAAATACCGAGGGACTAAGAAATCACATTTAGCACACAGTTGAGGGCATTAAATGGAAGTTTAAATCTTTGATTTCATTTTAAACACTTTCACAGAAACTACATCACTCTGTTAGCTTCCACGAAGCTTGGGTGCACTAAAGGTAGTTGTAAATTTAATCATCAATCCAAGAGCACTACAGAAATATTGTTCAACAAACCAGAAAGCTATGCATTAGCCATCGCTCAGTGGTATACCCTTTCCCTCTGAGTCAAAGGATTGTGGGTTGAAGTCCCACTGCAAAAACTTGAACAAATAATCCAGCTGACTTTCGCACCTTATCCAAACTCACGCTGGGACCCTGGATCCAGAAGTCCAGTCCCCATTTCTGACCATCCTATTTTCACCAGCAGGGGAACAGGGGCGGCACCTGTGTGTCTCTCAGCCAGGCTTACCCACCCCCAGTCCAGGCCATCTCCATGGTGCTTTTCACCCTTTTGGTCTGCAACGACAACATGATTTTATGTTAGCCTGATATATAATGCATGGAGGGATATTGCTCTTCACTGTGTCTGTGCATCACAGTGCTCATTCACGTGCTCTGTGCACACCTATGTGAACTGCATACACATACAAGCCTCAATGCTGTACCAGGTCTTACATCTTTGCTGCTGCACCTTAGAGCTGTGTGTGGATGAGCCAAGCTACTCACCTTGCCGAAATGCAGCGGGTCACTGAACCTTTTTCCAGCACTGCGTCCTGGAATGCCAGTGCTCTTCTACTGCACTCACCGGGACTTCTTGGTTGCTGCCGATGCATTTCAGCAGCCAGCCAGGTAGAGGACTGGTCTCCTCTTCTGAACCTCTTCCACCAAAACTTGAAGGCCCTGATCAGAAAAACATGGGGTGCCTGGACCTTGCCCTGCTTCTCCTGTATGTGACATTCCATCAATGGAAATATAGACCAACAAGGACCATGAGCTATTCAGGTTACAAAGCTCTCATTCACTTTTATGTGACTATATGCACTAACCATTTTCACCATATCATCAATGATTACAGGATTGTTACGGTGCAGAAGGAGGCCATTTGGCCCATTGTGTCTGCACTGGCTCTCTGAACGAGCATTATGACTTAGTGCCTCTGTCCTGCCTTTTCCCCATCACCCTGCATATTGTTTCTATTCAAATAATTATCTAATGTCCTCTAGAATCCCTCGATTGAACCTGCCTCCACCATATTTCCAGCCAGTGTGTTCCAGACCCGAACAACTCACTGTGTGGAAAAGTTTTTTTCTCACATCACATTTGCTACTTTTGCAGATCACTTTAAATCTGTGCCCTCTTGTTCTTGATTCTTTTACGAGCGGGAACAGTTTCTCCCTATCTACTCTGTCCAGACCCTTCCTGATTTTGAACATCTCTATCAAATCTCTTTGCCTTCTCCTCTCCAAGGATAACAGTCCTAGCCTCTCCAGTCTATCTTGATACTGAAGTTTCTCATCCCTGGAACCATTCTTGTAAACCTCTTCTGCACTCTCTCCAATGCATTCACATCCATCTCATGGTGTGGCACCCAGGACTGTATACGATATTTCAGCTGAGGTCTAACTAGTGTCTTATGTAAACTTAGCATAACCTCCCTGTTCTTGTACTCCATACCCCTATTAATAAAGCCCAGGCTACTGTATGCTTTATTAACTGCTCTCTCCACCTGTCCTGCCACATTCAATGATCCATGCACAAGTACACCCAAGTCCCTCTGCTCTGCACACCCTTAAGAATTGTACCCCTTATTTTATATTGTCTCTCCATGTTCTTCCTACCAAAATGCATCACCTCACAATTCTCTGCAGTGAATTTCACCTGCCACCTATCTGCCCACTCCAGCAACTTGTCTTGAAGTTCCAAACTGTCTTCCTCACAGTTTACAATGCTTACAAGTTTCATATCGTCCTCAAACTTTGAAATTGTTCCCTGCACACCAAGATCTAGATCATTATTATATATCAAGAAAAGCAAGGGTTCCAATACTGACCCCGGGGGAACTCCGCTACAGACCTTCCTCTAGTCCAAAAAATATCCATTGGCCATTACCCTCTGTTTCCTATTACTCAACCAATTTTGTATCCACATTGCTAGTGTCCCTTTTACTCCATGAGCTGTAACTTTTCTAAAAGGTCTGTTGTGTGGCACAGTATCGAATGCCTTTTCAGCCACATCAACAGTATTACCCTCATTAATTCTCTCTGTAACCTCTTTGAAAAACTCCAAGTTGGGTAAACATGATTTCCCCTTTAAAAATCCATGCCGATTCTTCCTAATCAACCCACATTTTTCCATGTGACTACTCCCGAATAATTGTTTCTAGAAGCTTCCTCACCACTGAAGTTAAACTGACTGCTCTGAAATTGGTGGGTTTATGCTTACAACCTTTTTTGAACAAGGGTATAATGTTTTCAAGCCCTCTGGCACCTCCCAAGTCTAGGAAAGACTGAAAGGTTATGGCCAGTGCCCTGCAATTTCACTCTTATGTCCTTCAATATCCTTGGATGCATCTCATCCAATCCCGGTCACTTGTCAACTTTAAGTACCGACAGCTTGTCCAGCACTAACTCCTTATCAATTTTGAACTCTTCTAGTGACAGAATTTCCTCCTCTGTCATCATGCTGGAAAGACTGTCTTGTAGTCAGCATCATGGTGAAGCAGTCTGGAAAGAGTGTCCTGCAGTTAGCATTGCAGTGAAGCAGTCTGGGAAGAGTGTATTGCAATCAGCATCACGGTGAAGCAGTCTGGGAAGAGTGTCCTGCAGTCAGTTCTTGTTGAAAATAACATGAGTGACATCACAAAACAGCGCAAGAGAATGGGGAGAGATCAGAATCAGCGCAAGTGCGGGGAAGCTTCAAAACGTGACATCAGCACAAAGGTGAGAGCTGACTGATGAGTAGTAAGCGTTTTTCTCCAGTTTTTTTTCACTAGTTTAAAATAGATGAAATAGAAACTAGAACCCTTAGCTCAGCTTAAAGTACATAAATAATTTAACTTTTTTTAACTGTATTTAACTTAAAGTAAGGGGTTATTTTTCAACTAGAGGCAAGGCATGGCAGCTCAGTCCCATGTTATGTACTGCCTGCAATACGTGGGATGTCCTAGATGCTCCTTGCGCTCTGACTGACCACGTGTGCAGGAAGTCCCACCAGCTGCAGCTATTTGAGCTCCGAGTTTCGGAGCTTGAGCAGCAGCTGGAGGCACCGAGGTGCATTCACGAGGCTGAGTGTTTCATAGATAGCACGTCTTAAAACATGGTCACCCCACAGCTTAGGAAAGTGCAGACAGAGAGAGAATGGGTGACCATCAGTCAGAAGACAGGTGTCAGGCAGGTAGTCAGGAAATCCCAAGGGTGCATCTCGCTTGACAACCGTTTTTCTGTGTTGGAAAACGGTGAGAGTGATGGTTCCTCTGGGGAGTGCGGCCACGGTCATGGCACTGTGAGTGGCTCAGCTGCACAGGGCGGGGGAGGAAAAAGAGGGGAAGAGCAATAGTGGTAGGAGGCTCAATAGTAAGGGGAACAGACAGACGTTTCTGCACCCTTAGACGTGACTCCAGAATGGTATGTCGCCTCCCTGGTGCCAGGGTCAAGGATGTCACTGAATGGCTGCAGGGCATTCTAAAGGGGGAGGGCAAACTGACAGAGATTGTGGTACATATTGGTACCACATATAGATAGAAAGAGGGATGAGGTCCTGCAAGCAGAATTTAGAGAGCTTGGACGCAGATTAAAAAACAGGGTCTCAAAGGTAGTAATCTCTGGATTACTTGTGGTGCCACGCGCTAGAGAGTATAGAAATAGGAGGTTAGTCCAGATGAATGTGTAGCTGAAGAGATGGTGCAGGAGGGAGGGCTTTAGATTTCTGGGTCTTTGGGACCACCTCTAGGGGTGGGGGGACCTGTACAAGATGAACGGTTGGACCTGAATCGGAATGGGACCAACATCCTTGCAGGGAGGTTTGCTAATGCTGTTGGGGAGGGTTTAAACTAACTTGGCTGGGGGATGAGATCCTGAGAGGAGATTCGGTAGGGGGAGATGCACAGCCAATATTAGAAGAGAGAGCAAGTGAGTCTGGAAGGCATAGAAATTATAGGCCAAGGGAGCTTGGCAAGGTTAGATGGTATTTATTTTAATGCAAGGAGTCTGACGAATAAGGCAGATGAGTTGAGGGCACAAATTAACACATGGAAGTATGATGTCATTGCTGTCACAGAGACATGGTTGAGGGGCAGGATTGGCTCAATATTCTAAAATATAGGGTCTTCAGGCGAGACAGGGAAGGAGGTAAAAGAGGAGGGGATATCGTAATATTGATCAAGGAATCAATTACAGCAGTAAGGAGGGATGACATCTTAGCAGGCTCCTCAAATGAAGCCATATGGGTAGAATCAAAAAACAAAAAAGGAGCATTCACATTGCTGGGAGTGTATTATAGGCCCGCAAACAGTCAGAGGGAAATAGAAGAACAGATATGTAGGCACATTTCAGGGAAGTGTAAAAATAATAGGGTAATAACAGTGGGGGATTTCAACTTCCCCAACCTTAACTGGGTTAGTCATAGTGTTTAGAGAGAGTGAAATTCTTAAAACACATCCAGGAGAGCTTTTTAAGCCAGTACATAGAAGTTCCTACAAGAGAGGGAGCGGTCCTGGACTTAATTTTAGGGAGCGAAGCCAGACAAGCGGGAGAGCTATCAGTGGGGGAGCGTTTTGCAGATAGTGATCATAACTCCGGTAGATTCAAGGTTGTTTTGGAAAAGGATAAGAATGGGCCAGAAATCAGAGTTCTAAATTGGGGGAAGGCCGATTTTAATAAGGTCAGATATGATTTGGCCAGAGTGAACTTGAAGCAGTTACTTTTAGGTAAACCTGCGTCAGAACAAAACCTGCATCAGAACAGTGGGACTCCTTCAAGATGGAAATAGGGAGAGTACAGGGCCAACATATTCCAGTAAAGATAAAGGGTGGGACCTACAAATCCAGGGAACCCTGGATGTTGAGGGATATACAGGATTGGATAAAGAGAAAAAGGGAGGCTTATGGCAGATAACAAGGGCTCAAAACAGTGGAAGCCCTAGAGGAGTATAGAATGTGTAAGGGGGAACCTAAAAAGGAAATTAGGAGAGCAAAAGGGGGGCATGAAAAAGCATTGGCAGGTAAAACAAAGGAAAACCCAAAGTAATTTTACAAGTACATTAAGAGTAAGAGGATAACTAGGGAAAAAGTAGGGCCCATTAAGGAGCATAATGGTAATTTGTGTGTGGAGCCGGAAGATGTAGGTAACGTTCTAAATGAATACTTTGTGTTGGTGTTCACAAGTGACAGGGACAATGTTGGTATGGAAATCAGGGAAAAGGACTGTGATATAATTTTTAAAATTAGCATAGAAAGGGAGGAGGTTCTAAGTGGTTTGGCAGGCTTAAAAGTAGATAAATCTCCAGGCCTGGATGAATTGTATCCCAGGCTGTTGAATGAGGCAAGGGAGGAGATAGCAGGGGCGCTGGCAATAATTTTCAATACCTCTCTGGCCACTGGAGAGATGTCAGAGGACAGTCAATGTGGTACCGTTATTCAAGAAGGGAGGAAGAGATAAACCAGGGAATGACAGACCAGTCTAACCTCAGTGGTGGGGAAACTATTGGAAGCTATTCTGAGGGGCAGAATTAATCTACACTTGGAGGGATAGGGATTAATCAAGGACAGTCAGCATGGTTTTGTTAAGGGGAGGTCATGTCTGACCAACTTGATTGAATTTTTCGAAGAGGTGACCAGGTGTGTAGATGAGGGCAATGCATTTGACATAGTCTACTTGGACTTCAGCAAGGCTTTTGATAAGGTCCCGCATGGGAGTCTGATAACAAAGGTAAGAGCCCATGGGATCCAAGGCAATTTGTCAAATTGGATCCAGAATTGGCCGAGTGGCAAGAAGCAGAGGGTGATGGTCGAGGGGTGTTTCTGTAGCTGGATGCCTTTGTCCAGTGGGGTCCCACAGGGATCGATGCTAGGTCCCTTGCTGTTTAGACTTAGATTTAGACTTGAATGTAGGAGGGGTATTCAGTAAGTTCATGGATGACACAAAAATTGGTGGGGTGAAGAATTTAAACTGGATAAGTGTGAGGTGATGCACTTTGGTAGGACAAACAAGGCATGGGAATATATGATGAATGGTAGGACCCTGGGAAGTACCGAGGATCAGAGGGACCTTGGTGTGCATGTCCACCACACCCTTAAGGTAGCGGGACAGGTTGATAAGATGGTTAAGACGACATATGGGATACTTGCCTTTATTAGCCGAGGCATAGAATATAAGAGCAGGGAGGTTATGCTGGAACTGCATAAAATGCCAGTAAGGCCACAGCTAGAGTATTGCGTGCTGTTCTGGAATCCGCATTATAGGAAGGATGTGATTGCACTAGAGAGAGTGCAGAGGAGATTTACCAGGATGTTGCCTGGGATGGAGAGTTCTAGTTATGAGGAAAGGTTGGATAGACTGGGGTTATTTTCCCTGGAGTAGAGGAGATTGAGGGGGGGACATGATTGAGGTGTATAAAATTATGAGCGGCATAGACAGGGTAGACAGGAAGGAACTTTTCCCCTTGGTGGAGGGATCAATAACCAGGGGGCATAGATTTAAGGTAAGGTGCAGGAGGTTTAGAGGAGATGTGAGGAAGAATTTTTTTACCCAGAGGGTGGTGGGAATCTGGAACTCACTGCCTGAAAGGGTGGTAGAGGCAGAAACCCTCATAACATTTAAGAAGTATTTGGTTGTACGCTTGTGATGCCATGGCATACAAGGCAATGGGCCGAGTGCTGGAAAATGGGATTAGAATAGTTAGGTGCTTGTTTGACTGGCGCTGATTTAATGGGCCGAAGGGCCTTTTTCTGTGCTGCAGATCTCTATGACTCTATGTAAGTTCCCTTTTTGGTCCCTAATCAGCCCTACTCGTCCTTTTACCACCCTCTTACTATTTGTGCGCTGATAGAAGACTTTGGGATTCTCCTTTATGTGAGCTGCCAGTCTTTTCTCATATTCCCTCTTTGCTTCTCTTTTTTCCTTTTTCAACTCCCCACTGAATCTTCTGTATTCTGCTTGCTTTTCAATTGTATTTTCTACCTGACACCTGTCATAAGCACACTTTTACTTCTTTATCTTAATTTCTATCTCCTTTTTCATCCAGCGAGCTCTGGAATTGTTTGCCCTACCTTTCCCTTTTGAGGGAATATACCTCAACTGTACCCAAACCACTTCTTCTTTGAAGGTAGCCCATTGTTCAGTTCCAATTTTTCCTGCCAACCTTTGGTTCCAATCTCTATGGCCCATCTCCATTCTTGCCCAATTGAAGTCAGCTCTCCCCTAGTTAATTATTCTTACTCTGGATTGCACATTATCCTTTTCTACCGTCACCCTAAACCCTATGATACAATGATTGCTGGTAAGGTCCAGTGGAGAAACTTTTTATTTGCACCCGATTTGCCCAGCCTGTGCCAGACCTGCTTCTGACCCCTCACGACTTCTTGGATCACCTGCCCTGATGCCTAATCCAACCCATCACTGAACAAAAAAAATCCAAAGTTTGGACAGCTATTGATAGAAACTTGTGCACCCCACTTGTAGACAAAAATTCAAACACTTTCCTAATCTTGTGTAACCGTACCTCAAGATCTCTTTGCATCTCCACCTCATTTGGACACTTATTGCCATGTATTTGGGAAGTCTTGTGATGTTGCCTGGAGGAATCCACGTTAAAGAAAACCGAGTCCCTTTATCACTTATTGGTTGTGTACATGTGTAATATTGTTATTTGATTGCAACTTGCCATTCATGGCTTCCTCAGTGGAGCACAGCTCTTTCACTCAAAGCTACTCATTGAAGTTATGGTCCCTCTGTTGCTCATGGTAGATATTCTGCCTAGTTGTAGCAGTAAATGCTTTATGATTTTTGGCTTCTCTCGCTTCTCCTCTTGCATGTTTTTCCCTTCCAACATAGCCAGGAAAATAAAATGTGCTCATGTATCCATACCACAGTGTGGACTGAGACATCTAAGTTACTCTTTAAAATGGCCTATGTTACTGAACCTTCAAATATTTGTACTAGTTTAATACCAGCATTGTAGCGTGTGTCATTAATGTAATGTCCAAAATGTTATTGATACTTAATTGATCTCTGAAATGGCCTCACAAGCCAATTAGTGCAAGGGTAATTCTTTTTTCAAAAATGGCTTTAGGAGCACGAGCTGTCATCACAGTTTTAATGTCAAGTTCCCTAACAAGTCCAATGCCATGCTGGAGAGCAGCTAAGTCGAAGATGTTGCCCTGAAACTTGAGTTGGGGCAAGACGTTATTGGTGCTCTATGGCTTGGTCAGGGTTTTGCAGTTGCAGCCAGGTCAAGTTTTGAGGTGCCACTTGTACATCGGGTGGCCAGGTTGGCCCTGTCCACTCCGTATTCTACTTCCTCTGGTGAGATTGAAGCCTGGCTGTTGAGATGTTGGGGCAGGGACAATGGTCAGGATTTTCCCTGAAATCTGCAAAGTCCGACATCAGCCAGGGAAATCAGCATTTGACCCATCAAAGGCAATGGCGGAATTTCAACCCTTATCGCGTAGAACATTGTTAAAAAGAATCAGAGCCATGGGTTTTACATTGGATCACTAGCAGGGCAGCCTTGAATTCGCTCGCCCTCGCTGTGACCTCAGGGCTTCAGTAATCTGGGCACCAAATTTAAAGGCCGCCTCTGCACAGAGCTAGAACTCTCCAAGTGATAGGAAGCTGCTGGGAACTGATGGCTGCCAAAGCTAGGAAACATGCTGCCCCCAAATTTAGCGACACCTCCATCGAGCACCTACTGAACACAGTGGACGCCTGCCACGTTGTCCTCTAACCCTGCTCTGGGCAAAGACCAGCAAGGTAGGTCTCCAATCCAGCATGGGAGGCGGTGGTAGCAGTGTTCAGTGCCGACGTACTCCATAAGAGGGCAGCCACCAAGTGCCAAAAGAGGATGAATGATTTCCTCCGTTCCACCAGGATAAATCACTCTTCTCATCACTCTCAACTTGCACATTCTCAAACTCATCACACATCCACAGGCATCTCACTGCCAGTTGAAGGGACATCACCACTCACTCACTTAAACACGCCTTCATCTGCCCTGCAGTTCATGTCCTCATCCTATCCACGGCATCACTCACCACCCTCACATGCCAGACATCCTCCTTATCTGGCCCGGCAGGTATCCTGCTTACAGTCTCTCCATCTCTATTCAGGACAAGTTGGCACACAACAAAAGGGAGAGGTTCCAGACTGGTGGAAGAATGCCCGACCTCAGAGTCCAAACAGACTTTGAAAATAAAGCAATCCAGCTGACGGTCACGGATGTGGACCTTTCCTGTGCTGACAGTGAGGTCGGCGGCACTCAACCAAGTGAGGATCCAGCAGTGCAACATCCAGCAAACAACCATACTGTGAGTGATGTGCCTTGTTTCATAGGCCACTGCCATGCACTAATTATCTCTCCTTGCTTTCGCAGGCACATGCAGGAAACAGTCAAGGTGGTCCACGAGCCCGGTCCCCAACTTCAAGCCTGAGAACACCATGGAAAAGGAATCCGCAGATACCGACACTGAAGATCCATCGCAGCGCTCACCCACACCTCCACCAGCGCAGAGACACACACCTCAGTGGGACTTACTTCTAAACTAGCCTTGGGATTACAATCTGATGAGCACATCACGCTGTCTGATCCAGAGAAGGCGGAGACAGGGACATGCCAGGCATTCAGAAGATTGCTAGAGGCCAGGGATCTGCTGAGCCTGAGTCAGAAGATGAGCCTCTGGACCCGGTCGTACCTCAGTTGCTGGAGCTGCAAAAGCAAGCTCAGGAACAGCAGGAAGGGATGTCCACTGCACTCCTCAGATTACAAGACACGATGGAAGAGTCTGTCCACCTTCAGGCTGAGGTGATAGTACCAGCATGTCTATACAACAAGTTCAACACTGGTAGGATGGCGGCCGCCATTAAGACCTTCGTCCAGGTACATCGGTCCTGCACTGCTGCAGGAGCTGCACTTCATCGCTAAGGCACTTGTTGCATCCATCAGTGTCAATGTAAAAGGGTTTGGGGCATCTCAAACTCACTCCAGCTGCCCCTTCCTCTCAAGGAGTCAGCCAAAGGCCCTCGGGCACCCATCCATAGGGAGGAGGATCATAAAGTGCACATCCCAGGCCCATCCACCCAGGTGATTCCAGGAGTGACTGATCCATTTGAATCCCCTCTTCCTGTGATCCCGGTAGCTCCAGCTCTGAAAGCTAAGGTGGGTGGCAATGCCACACAACAGGACCCCAAAAGCAGGCTGGAGCCCTTCAGGTCTCTGCCCTCCAGAGGGCGCCAGCCAAGGTCATCACAGACAACAGGGTGTAGCAGTCAGCAGGCCGCCTCCATCTCCGCTGTGGTTGTCGAGGGACACATCAAGACGTAGCAGCAGGGCTAGAAAAGTCAAAACATAGGTGCACAACATGGGCTGGGGTGTTAATCACTTGTACATAATGTTGACCATTGTTAATACACTCCCAAGAATGTCTACTTGTCTGTGGCTCCTTGTTATGGTGCGCAGTGTTTATGTCAATCAGATGTGGAACCTTGGTTCCTGTACAAAATGAAGGCAAGTGTCACAGTTCAGGACCTCTCCCCTCTGCAGTGTGTAACCTTTTGAGCACAATGATTGTCTGGCTTCAAAATTATTCTCCAGATCAGTGATACCTGCACCTTGATGTGGCTTGTGTTTGCTGAGAGAATCTCATACCCATACATTGCTGGGTTCCATGATATTGTGTGTGTGCTCTCAGCACCTTAGAGGATGGACTGTCCCCCCAACTCCATATTGTCACCATTCCTGACAGGTGAAGGTGTGGTGCTGAAGGGAACAGGTGATGAAGCTGCCAAAGGATCATGTGCTTTAAAGTCCATGTGCCTGCTGTATCTCAGCAGCATATCCATGATATGAACCTCTTCACAGAGTGTATGTGTGCTGCCCTTAGCAGGACAGGTGGCAGATGTTCCCAGATGCAATGTCAAAATCTCAGGAGTGTCCTCAGTGCATTTCATCATCATCCCCCTCTGGAATCTTGTTGCAATGAGGGCCTCATGAGCATGCTTGCCTCAGCTGGCCAGTGCAATGGCCTCATCACCTGCTTCCTGGTCTTCCAGGACCTCTTCCTTCCCTTTGACTTCCTCCTCATCGAACAAGATGTGCAGCCCTTGCAATTCCTCATCATCCAGGTCCTCCCCCTTTGCATCGCAAGGTTGTGTAGCACACAGCAAGCTACAATGATGTGTGACACCCTCTGGGGAGTATACTGGAGTGCTCCGGCAGATCTGTCGAGGCGCCAGAACCTCACTTTCAGGATCCTTATGGTATGCCCCAACAATCTCCGGGTTGTGGCATGAGCCTCATTGTACTTTCTCTCAGCAGCAGTCTGAGGCTGCTGCATGGACATCATCAGCCACATCCTTTGCGGGTATCCATTGTCCCCGAGGAGCCAATTCTGCAGCCTGTGTTGTCCCTAGAAGGTGTCAGGGATCTGAGACCTGTTGAGGATGTACGTATCATGATTTTTCCAAGGTGTCTTGCACAAACCTGCATGATCCGTTTGTTAAGTTCGCATACCAACTGAGTATTGAATGGAAGCTTTTGCAGTTCACATACTAGACTGCTTGTTGCCAGGGGGATTTAAGAGCTACGTGGGTGCAGTTGATGGTGCCCTTCACTTGTGGCGATCCGAAAATCTCAGCAAATCCCAGTGCTTGTGCTTCCTGGCTTGCCTGATCTCTATCGAAATTGACAAATTTGTGTGCCATGGCAAAAAGGGCATCTGTGACCTCTTGCATGGAGGCTTCTGAGATCCCACAAAGGTTCCCAGTGGAGACCTGGAAGGAGCCAATGCCATAGAAATTGAATGTGCCGGTCAACTTCACTGCCTCTGGCAGTGGGTGCTCTCAGAGTCCCCGGGGCGCCAAATTCTGCCAAAGGTGGCATATATGAGTTACCAGTATCCTAGACATGCACAGTCATTGGCGACACTGGTTCTCACTCATCTGCAGGTAGCACACATGGGTCTAGTGTGGTGCCTACGATTGATAGCTCTCTAGGGTTCACCCTCTGCATGTGGAGTAGGCCCTGCTGCCCCTTAGTCTCGAGGGTTCTGCTCCTCCCTTTGGCGAGCCAGGTGCCTCCATCATATTCTTCTCCAAATTCCCCCCAGCCTATAAGCAATGAGGCAGACAGCGACATCACCAGGCTGCATCTTCCTGGTGGTCTCCTCACTGCAAAGAGAGATACATGAAGTACAGCAATTGTCTCCTAAGGCAGCCTGGGTCACCTCTCAAGGCCCTTTTACGCATGCTGGAAAGTCCTGGCCACCTACATGGATGCCCAGTGTTTAGTGCACATAATCATTGATCAATAAACCCCACACACCAACACTCCACACCACATGTCCATGTAGTGACAGCTTCGGCCACTCGACTGCGTCCTGGGCTTTCATCTCAGGCACAGACATTGCCCTAACCTGGACTCCAAGGCGTTGCAGTTTGCTTGGACGATAACTTTTCAATGTCAACTTAAACATAATGCAAGGGATGAGGAGCGCACCCTCCATCAGTGATCCATGGCCACCTTTCCCAGCAGGAACCTCAGGCTTGCCCAGGTGCCCAATGGTTCTGCAACATCAAAGCACCCATTCGATTTTGAAGTCTGCGCGCAAGGGGTTAAAAGCAGAGGTGCAATCATTGGCACTCTCAGGAATTGGCGCTGCTTGAGTGGCCACCATAGCCTGACTTCAAGCAGGTCAATTGAGCTCAAGCTAAGGTCTCAGCTGTGGAAGTGTGTTCATCTTTGACATGTTCTTCTGTTTGCCTGGCTGTTTTCTTCTCCCAACCCCCATAGCTGTTAGTGTACAATCTTCAGTCTGTGCTGCCATGACACCCACCCTTGCATTGTTGCCCTAGCCCAGAGGTTCCCTTCTCTCCAGCACTGTTGCCCTAGCTCCAAGGTTTCCTTCTCTCCGGCATTTTTGCCCTAGTCCCTGTACCACAAGTCAGCCATGAACAAGCTGCTGTGGAGACTTGCCTGTGACCACCATCCCTGAATCCATTGAGCTGCTTGCTTGCATTCGGATCCTCACGAACACTGTGCTAAGTTGCGTGCACTCACCTCTGAGTTCCCCTCAAAGTTCAGGTTACCAAATGCAGTTGTAAATCACGCTGTTCTAATATCACGCCGATGTGGGATTTAAACTTGACGTGGGAGTTGATTCCAGCATGAGGCCACAATAATGAGATGCAAATATATTCAAATTAAGTTCCCGATGTCCAATGGCAGGAAGTACAGCCCATCATTGATGGGGAGGGGAAAATCGCTTCCCAGATTTATGTAGCCGGGGAACGTGCCTAGGGCCTTCTTGTGAGATTTTCTGATCTCACCACTGAACATACCTACATGTCCTGATCGGGCACGGAAAATCCCAGCCAACGTGTTTATTTGGGATGGTGTTTTCTGCCGAAGTGTTCCTTCGGGTTTCATCAGTGTTTTGGAGTTGGAAATATTCGATTTGTGTCCAGATGGGGTTTCATAGTGCCATGTGGTGAGTTGGGGGCTCTTGAAGGTCTCTGTGGATGGGAAGGTCCAAGTTGCGCTAATACAAGTTATTCCTCTGCATGGTGTTGTGTCCCATCGAATGGAGGGAGGGGCAATATTTGAGAGGGTTGGTAACCACTGAGCTAGAGTTGGTCTCAGAGTTCCAGAGGTTATCCTCATTACTGAGTGAAGTTGTGTATCAATGAATTTGGTGAGAGACCTAAAGAAAGACAATTTTATTCAATTCCTTGTAAAATAAATGTGTTAGAGAAATATTTTTTATTTGGATTTACACAACAAGAGGACCATACCCATCTGTTACAAAATTAATAAAAACATAAAGGAGGTGAGGTGTGAAATGGGTAACCATTCTGATATCACCAGTTGTTAGTGTTATGATCCCTGTAGAGACTGATAACTTTCAAAAAGAGATGAATTGCCCAAAGACCAATTGTAGGATTTTCCATCCTCACAAGTGGCAGGTATCATCGCAAGTGGGCTGGGAAAATTTGGGGAGCATCGTTGGCAGGGCCAAAAAATCCCAACAAAAGACTCACACACGATTTCACATCTTAAGACTTTTACTGTAACACACAAAATAAAATCAATGATGACTAAACATTAACGAATTAGTTGCCTACAATGTAAACTATAGAAAAGGTATTTCTTATTAACTTCTAAACCCAACTGAAAACCCCACGTCATGTCTGTACATTATACTACACTCTCAGCAGAAACGTCATTGAGTTTAAAAATCCCAAGTTCTTCCCAGCTTTAGCAAGAGCTCTTTTCCCTACCCCAACAGGTTGAATTTTCCAGAGTTCTTTTAAACCAAGTCCCTTTCACTTAACTCTTTGAGCATAATCAAATGGGCTTCACATAGCAAGGTACCCTTCTGGTGATTCCTTGTTTTTTATTTCTCTACAATCCTTGTTTCCTTGAGCAAAGGTTCCATCCTCACCAGCACTCTTGCTTGGTGATTAACCCAGAAGCAATCATTTTCTTCTACCTGGCATAGCAGCATCTGCTTTCAGTTTTCTCTCCCCAAATCCCTCAGTCTGACTGACTCAGAGTTTGAGAGTCTGGCCAGCAGCATAACCAGCTGCCTCCTCCTTTGTGTCAAGGTGTTATAATTTAAGTTTCTGCCTCCATAATAAGAGAGTCACATGGTTTTGTCTCCAGGATGAGGTTACATGGCTTGTCTCCAGGCTGATCCAGATTAGGTCCCACCCCCTTTCCAAAATACTTCATTTTACCTTGAATTAAAGGAGACAATTTAAAACATAACCACTTTATAAAGGCCAATGGTCGTACCATTAGCCTAATGAGAAAAGTAAAGGTTCACCCTAAGGTACCATCAGAAACTCCCCAATTTTTTAACAACGTAATTTTTGAGCTTTACACTTAGGGAAATTATGGCTCCTCCATTTCATTCCTGAAGTTTCCATGGGTACATAAAGAAGTTGCACTTTAATGCCAGACCCAAAGATTTTCCCATGAAAGGAGTACAGAGAAAATAATAGTGGGAAAATTGATGTAAAAACAAATAATGCTGGAAATACATGACAAATGCATGAGTATGTAAAAAAAAGTTCACTTTTAGATCAGAATTGATTTGCACATTGTGTTGCGCCTTTAGCATAAATGATGCCCGACAGCGCTGAGCTGTTGTAGAACATATATTTTCATTGGTTCCCAAATCTAGGCCAGCCCTAGGGTTGCCAACTGTGATTAAATGCATTCCTGGAGGTTTCATCACATGACTTGCCCCACTCTCCAGCTATTAGTCGGCCAACACATTCATCCTTGTGACACACTGCCTTCCTACACCAATTGGAAAGCAAAAAGACTTATCCAATTGGATGATGCTTAACTGTCAGCCAAGCAGCCTTAATTCCCATTTTCAATATTCTTATATCTGGTAAAGAGAAGTATTCAAAGAAAATGACAAAAACCAATTTTTAAAAACTATCCTGATGGTTTTTCTCCATCTGTGCTGGTTGCACACGGCAGTGTCCTGGAGATTGACCTTCAATTCCTGGAGCCCCCAGGCCAATCCTGGAGGGTGGGCAGCCCTACACAGTCACTCCAAATCTAGCCCAATTCATCTACCCTGCTACTGATTCCTCCTCCCCACCCACCACCCTCTTTAACCTTACACTCCAATACCCCTATGGAAAATTAAATCAAATTTAGCCACTAACTTTGACATTCAAAACCTTTTTTTGTATATAACAGTGGAATATTTAGATTTTACAGTATTGACCCTCCTGTTTATTTCTTCAATCTTGCTCCAATATTTATTGTGTTGTATTTTTTAAATACTACAAATGTACATTTATGTTTTGAAAAACATCCGCTGGAGTTTTCTTTAATTCCCGCTTCAACATTGCTCTCAAAGTAGCTGTGTGTTCTCAAATGAATTGACTAAATTTATGATTTACTATTCTTAAGAAAAAAAGCTACAACTGTCAAAAGGTAAAACATTCTTCCTGATCAGTGTAATGCTTGGGAGAAATGATGACAACAACTTAAGGCAGTGTTGACTGGGGTTTCTTCTGAATTATTTCTATCGCTTCTAGAGGCAATTCAAACACGTCCAGTGGAGATACCTTTGGGTACATTTGTTGCTCATTGAAGTCACGGGACTTCAAAATGTGCATGCATATACACTTTTGGATTACGGCAGATGCATTTCAGTTGAATTCACCAGCTGTGGTTTCTTACACAATCCCACCTCCCTTTACCAGCTATTAGCAGCTGTGCCACCAGCTGCCTGAGCCCTTCACTCAAATTTCCTCCCTAAACCATCCACTCCCCTCTCCTTTCTTCTAACCCTCCTTAAAACCCACCACTTTTGGTCACCCCCATGTAATATTTCTTCCTTTTAGTCAGCAATAATTTTGCTTTTATTCCTGCAAAGTGCCTTGAGGCGTTTTATGTTAAAAATTCTATGCAAATGAAAGTTGTTGTAAGAGTAGTAACAGCACAACTGCATTTTACAGCAGTACCATGTCTTTGAAGACTTCTACATTTTCTTGCATGGATAAGATATAAAATGTACATTAACAATTTTATTCTTCATAAAAGACATTGTCCCTCTAAGCCCTGGCTTCAAATTGAGACCAGACTGATGAAATAAAATTCTGATGACCCTCAATGAAATAAGTTCTGTCTATTTTTGTCTGATTTCTGGTGCATAGCAATCTGCAGCATAAAGAATAGTCATATTTTAGTAGTGGTTTAGAAGCTACATTCACTAAAATCAATATAGGAAATGCAAATTTTACACTGAAGTAAGAAATGAACAGCAACATAGGAATGACACAATGAAGAAATGTGTATATCCATAAACCACCCATATCCACATTATTACTATTCCTTTGTTCAGATGTCAATACTTAAGACATTTGCTTCACTGTCCTAGGTTATAAACTGTAGTGAAAAATGATAATCTTTGAGCAATGAGTGTGCTTAGTTTTCAGGTGAAAAATATAATGGCAAACATAAAATCTTCCAACTGAAAACCTGCACTAGGCATGACACTCAACCATGGTATCAGACAGGTCAGACGTTCTTTAACAGATAGCGGTGGTGAAAAGTAGTACACAAATGGGAAGACTCAAAACTATAGACGCATCTTCACACCTGCAATATTGATGTTAGATTTGAGGTTTCAGAACAGCAGGAATTTTAGAACAACAACAGTTGTGCCATTTGGGGACAGAGACCTCATCAGCGTTTGGCGGGACAATATCGCATAGGTGAACTGAGAGGGCACCCAGAAAATGGCAGTACTTAGTTGGATTCTCAGGAATTCTCTAGCAGTAGTTTGAGGGATTCCCAGATTTAACGAGCTCTGCAAAGAAGTCTGATAGTTCAAGGTACACTGAACAAGGAGATTCTAGAAACATTGAATCTGAGAGATGTAGTGTCAGGGGTAAGAAGCATTGGAGCAGTTCTTGGATCAGAGAGTGCTGGGTATGCAGAAAAGGGTTGCCTGCCCAAGGTTAGTTGGGGGGGGGGGGGTGGTGAGATGAGGCGTGGGGGATTGGTGTGGAGTTGAGGGGATAGGAGGATTCTCCAGGGGTGGGGTAACAGTCTGGTGGCTTGAGAAGGGATCCTTTGGAGTTTTGAGGAGCCAAAGTTAGGCATCTTGCACGCATCTGGGATATGCTAACTTTGAAGGGAGAACAGGCTAACAGCCAGTTGGAGAGGAAATACAGGAGAGTGAAGCCTATAATACCATTACCTATCCAGCTCCAACCACACACAATATTCTCATCCATCGGCCTCCCTGAGCCTTCCACACACATTTTACTTTCCTCAAGTAACCCTTCTCATCACTTTCCCCACCATTTTCCAGTTGTTCTCTATATGTTCAGGATGAAGGAACACCATCCTTACCTTCTTCAACGCATGTTGACAAGCTGGAAAATTCAGCAATCTGTACATACTCAGAATGCACAGATGTGATTAAAATGCTGGTAAGTGTTGTAATTTAAAAATATCAATTGAGAAAGAATTTGAGGTATACTCAGTAAACACCTTACTGAAGGTAGTGAAATGTGTATTTAAGACAAAATACAATTTAATGGGCATTTTTTCATAGACTTTTAAATATAAATTATTGATTGTTTTCATTCAAAACTAATTGGAAATTATAAATTTGAGTTAAGGAAAGAAATGATTTTTTTTCCCATATGAAAGCAGTGTAAGTGGTTTAC
Source organism: Carcharodon carcharias (assembly GCF_017639515.1). Lineage (NCBI taxonomy): Eukaryota > Metazoa > Chordata > Chondrichthyes > Lamniformes > Lamnidae > Carcharodon > Carcharodon carcharias. The sequence goes on along the minus strand of NC_054480.1, from coordinate 56,598,361 downwards.
GGGGGAAAATAATACAACACCATCTACTAACATGACAGGTAATCATTACAGGCCATTGTTGTCATTTGCATGAGAATTCCCATTTGAATGTTACCTAGTAGTATGACAGGCAATACTTAGGGTTAAGTATTACAAATAAAATTTGGTATTTTAACCCCAAAGTTACAACCGGAAATGTTTATTTTGCAGGCTACAGTAGAATCTACAACCTAAGATTTTTAGTATGTTTGCAACCCACAAGTGTTTTGTAACATATTTGTCTCTGGTTATCAGTGCAAGATTCTAGTTTTCAGTGAATTCTCATATGACAGTAAGATAAAAGCAAAAAACTGCGGATGCTGGAAATCCAAAACAAAAACAAAAATACCTGGAAAAACTCAGCAGGTCTGGCAGCATCTGCGGATGGAGCACATTTAACGTTTCGAGTCCAAATGACCCTTCAACAGAACTAAGTAAAAATAGAAGAGAGGTGAAATAAATGCTGGTTTAAGGCCTTCCCTCCCCCTTAAACCAGCTTATTAAGCCCCCGCCCCCCGCCTTTAAACCAGCTTATATTTCACCTCTCTTCTATTTTTACTAGCTCTGTTGAAGGGTCATTCGGACTCGAAACATTAACTGTGCTCCTATCCGCAGATGCTGCCAGACCTGCTGAGTTTTTCCAGGTGTTTCTGTTTTTGTTTTGTCTCATATGACAGTCACAGCCTAATATTTCTCACAAACATATACATATTGGTCAATACACTGACACAGTAATAATAGAGTTTTAATCAAGGTGTATGCATAGGAGTGATGACAGGACAAGCACCCACACAATTTGTTGCTTTCAAATCACATTGCCAAATTATTGGATTGATGCCACAATAACTGCAGCTGTTGAACTACATGACAGGCCCTTGATCAAATAGTGCATACAAAGATAAATCTGTTTCAAAAATCTGTAAAGAGTCTATTAGAGTTAATTGCAAAGGACATGAAATAGAATAGCTGTCAATTAAAATCCAGAGTGACATTTTTAAAGATTCAATAATTTGAATGGTGCACATACTTTTATCTTATGGGACTAAGAAAGGCCCCAATTCTGTCAGTTCCATCTATCACACAACACAGTAATTACCATATTGATTTAAGCCTTACATATTGTGCTATGATCTGAACAGAGTTTTTAATGGATCTAAATGTAATTGACATAATGTCACAGGATTACATCTCATGCATTCACAATATTCCAAAGAGGAAGATCCAAATAATCAAAGAATAAAATAAGCATGGATGACAGGAATGATGGATCTAAAGAGGTAATGTCTATGCTATTAGTGATACAGAAGGTTACAACATGATGTGGTACTGACCTTTGACCACAAACATCCAGAAAATGAAGGTCCATTTTTGCTGATGGCTTTCTGAGTTTCAAATGAAATGAGCATGTTTTATCTGTCCACACTGCACGCTGCTCTGAATTTATTATTACAATATTTGACAAGAACAGACAATTTAACACGCTTACTCAGATGCCAGAGGACAAATCATATGGGAAAAACAAAGGTCATGTACCGCCTTGAAAAATAATTCTCCAATATAGAAAATCTACTGGACTATTTCAGGAGCATCAGACATGACAATATTCATGGAGGTCAATGTAATTTTCTAATAATGATTCCCTGGAATAATTTCAGATCATATCAGCATCATATCTTTGAAACTTTAAAAATATAATTGCATCAAATTCAATGAATGCAGTCATGTTGCATACTGTTGAATTGATCCTAGTTTGTTTCAACCTAGCAAGATTACTCCTCCAGTTGCCCACAAACAGGCCATGATGAATGTCATGGACACACTAACAAAGAGGGTTTGTCATTGCATTAGCACAGTAATATACAACCTGGTGTATTAACAACATGCATTTATGTCATACCTTTCACAGGACAGACTAACTTAAGGTGCTTTGCAAGAGCACTTGCAGACATGAAGAAACAAATGAGATAAACTGTAAGGCAGATTTAAGGAAGTCTTTTGAAAATGGCAAAGGCGGAGATGTTTAGGAAGAGCTTTACAAAAGTGTGGTAGCTGACAGCCCTGCCAATAAAAGGGGATTGGAGGGAGGGAGATGTGCAAGTGAAGAAGAAATAACCTTGGATTAATTAGATAGAATATGTACAGAAATAGACTATTCAGCCCAACCAGTTCAGCTGACATTGATGCTCCACTTAAGCGTCATCCCACCCATCCTCATCTAATTCTATCAGCTAACCCACCTTCAAATGTTTATCTGCCTTCTCCTTAAAAACCTCTGTATTACTCACTTCCACGGGTTGAGGAGTTCCACGTTCTCACCATTCTCTGGGTAAAGAAGTTTCTTCTGAATTCCCTATTTGAGTTCTTGATGACTATCTTATATTAATGTAGATAATATAAAATAGCACATCCTTAAGGTATCTAAAAATGTTTCACAACATTTTTTTTTTACGTGCAGTCACTGCTTTTATGCAAGCAAATGTGGTATTTGATATTTTTATTGGCAATGTTGGTCAGGACAAAGGGAGAGCTCCCAACTCTTCTTCACGTAGTCCTACAGGGTTATGCAAGTGAACAGCTATGTGAGGGCTTGTTTTAGTATCTCATCCAAAATATATTAACTGCAACAATGCAGCACTCTCTCAGTACTGCACTTAAGTGTCAGCCTAGATTCTTTGCTGAAGCCCAGTAATGGAGCTTGAACCCACAAACCTCCAATTCAGTGGCAAGATTTATCTCCAAGGAGCCAAGCTGAAATAAGCCAAATTGACACAACTTTAACTCCGCAGCTAGAGTTACAAAAGTAGAGGGTGTTCACTGGTATGTACTGCTGAAAAAGTTTGAAAAAAAGAGGTAAAGTAAAGTTAGAGGAATTTCAAAATGAGGATGTGGATTTTATAGCCAATGAGCTGGGTGACAGGGAGGTTATGGAACTCAGTAGATGCAGCAGTGATAACTGTACGGTACTTGGGAGGTCAGGTATAAGTTTCTGATAAATAGGAACTTATGTTGAAAGGAACTTGGGAAACTAACAAGGAAATTATTGGATAAATTAAGCCTTGATGTAATGAAGGCATGGAAGAAATTTTCATTGATTATGTGTATACTGGGATGCAAACAGCCTAGCCCACGTTATATCAAATACTTACCTGCACTATTTGATGCTACGAGGAGCGCACATCTAAAATATCCTACTTTCCTGGACTGACATCTCTCACCTTGATGAAGATGCATTACATCAACACAGTTTATTAAATAAACTGTGCTACCAAGTCAGGAGTAAGTCACTCTGGGTCACCTAAATGGATGTAATTTAAAGCCACTACACACAGTCACAAAATCCTATTTATACAACTACAAGCAGCATCCATTCATCCATCCTCAAGCACACGGCGGTTATGATTATTTGGCATTAAATGAAAACTTCCATTTGTTTTTTTTCCCCCCCAGAATATATTGCCTAACACGTCTCCTTGTTAAATTACATCTACTACCTGTCTACCTATTGTGCTGAACTGCCTAAGTCTTCTTGAATTATTTTACTGTCTTTAATATTTACTAAGCATCCCAATTTTGCTTCAGATTTTGAGATGGTGTTCCCAAGTACAAATCACCTGGAGACAGCCCGAGGACAAAAGTACACCCATCTCTCACCTCTGATGTACATCACTTCTGATCCCTTGCCGGTCCAAGCAGCACTAATTAACCCTAATTCTTTGCTTCTTGTCTAAACAATCTTCCATCCACGCTAATACATTTTTTCTTATACCATAAACATTATTTTTTCTAACAAGCACACTGTAAGACATCTTATCAAGTGACGTCGATAAATCCATATACACCACATTTACAACAGTCACTTCCTCAAATAACTATATTAACTTTCTGAAACACGACATGGCATTAACAAATACAGGCTGGTTGACCCTGATTAGCCTATTTTTTCTCTAAAAGCTCACTAAATTTGCCTCAACCTTTCAATTCTAAGAATTTGTCTGTAGCAGCTATTAAACTAACAAATTTGTAATTATCTAGTTTATCCTTCTTGCATAAGGATTTTGCATCAAATATTCTTCACACCAATGGCGCAAGTTGCATATTCAAGGAGGATTGAAACATTCCAGCCTAAGTCTCCACTAACTCCTCTGAGTTCTTTCAACAGACTGGGGTGCATGCCACCATTAGGACCCAATGACTGATCCACCTTGACTTCTGATCACTATTACAGGTGCATTCCCTTTTTTCAGTTAGTTCTAAAAGTTAGTCATATCCTCCCCAGCATATTTATGTTCCTCATTCTGGATTATTTGTAAAACATAAGTAAAACATGTGATATCTCCATCATATCTTTATCCTCAACAATGTAACTCCCTCTTCCATTAGAGTACATGCCAGAGTGGTTCAAGCTTCACTTAAATTATTCTTTTATTTTTACATACTTTCAAAAATCCTTAATACTCCTTATTATATTGTCTCTTATCTTTTCGTATTCCCTCTGTCCTTCTAATCTTCTCACCTTCCTACTACATTCTTTATTACCTTTACTATTGTTAGCCCTAACTTTTATCATATTACTCTCTTTTAAGTTTCAATTTGAGTATTGCTGAGAAAAGAGACATGTTTCATGTCTTCATAAGCTTTCATGTTGCATTCGTCAGGGCAGCTCACAAGATAAACCAACAGTGAAGTGAACAACACTATACTGTGTGAGAAGAAAGTGCTGATTGGTTGGCAAGCGGACTCTGATTGGTAGTGGCATTGCCACAGAGAATGCAGCAGAAAACACTTAACAGCCACGCTTTTGTTCAAATTCAAACCAGCCAGATGGACTCTGATTGGTCAAGGCATTGCCATGGTGAATGAACCAGGGTATGGCTGTTCCCGAAACTTTTGTTTAGTTGCAAAATGTATAATGTATGGACATGCTCTTTCTGTCTGCAAAGAACAAGGCTCTTTCTGTGAATTTGTGTGGCTTCTAGAATGCCTAAATGAGTCATGCTGTGAGCCAACTGAATCTGAAATTGGTTTTCAGTATAATTCCGAGTACAATCAGGATTGTTTAGCAAGTGTTGTCCAAGTGCAGAATCACATCTAACGCTGGACGCTATATTTTGAGTTTTGCAAGCACGGGCTTGTTGGGTACGGTCTGTATGTTGCCTGCAAACAGCCTGTGCTTGCAAAACTCAAAACAGTATCCAATGTTAGATGTGATTTTGTGATTGGACCACACTTGCTAAATAATTGTGATTGTGCTAAGAATTAGACTCAAAACCAATTAACAGCCAGGCTCACAGTGTGACTCACTTACACATGCTTGAAGCCACATATATTCACAAATACACCTTTGCAGATAGAAGGAACATTTCCATGCACTGTGCCTTTTCCAATTAAACAAAAGTTTGGGGGACAGCCATTCCCTTGTTCATTCCCCGTGGCAATGCCTTGGCCAATCAGAGTTGACCTGCCTGATTTGAATTTGAACAAAAGTGTGGCAATTAACTACTCTGCTACATTTGCCATGGCAACAATCAGGGTCCACTTGCCAACCAATCAACACTCTCTTCTCACACTGTATAAATTGTTGTTCCCTTTGCTGTTGGTTTATCTTGTGAACTGCCCTGATGAATGTTAGATGAAAAGCTTCGCTAGTATGTCTCTTTTCTCAGCAAAACTCAGATTGAAACTTAAAAGGGAGTAATATGATAAAAGTTATGGATAACAATAGTAAAGATAATAAATAATGTTTTAGGAAGGTGAGAAGCTTAGAAGTACTGAGGGAATATGAAAAGGTGAGATAACATAATAGGGTCACCTCCTATGACCCTTCATGCCCCCCATGTCAAGATATGCCCCTTCACCTACCCACTGTGCTCTCAGCCAAGGATACATAATGAGGTTTGCCTGGGAGCCCAAAAGTACATTAGCCAGTTGAAACATCTGAGACTCAGAGAAAACACTGCTTGATTGACAGCTCTCTGATCGCTGCCGTCAATTGCACAATGTCTATTTACACAAGATAAAGAGATTTCAAGTGTTTGTAGTTCAGGTATTGAAACTTTAAAGTGCCTGGAAGATTATACTTTTATTAGGTTGTAGTAAAAAGGAGTTGTTTTTAAGAAGGTAGAAAGTTTTCAAGGAATGATTAGTTTACTTTTTTTTTTTTTACACACATGACTGTCACTATTGGGTTCTACACAGTGTATAGTGGGTGAATGGACATGGAAGCGCCATGGCTTGGCATGAGGGGCCATGGGCATGGGTGCAGGTCATAGCTTGGATTGGGGCCATGAAGATGATCTTGACAGCTTACTTTTTAAAAGGTCCCCACATGGACTATCATTCACAGTACCTCTGAGGTGCCATTGGAAACCTGGCCCGACTCCATGAAAATTGCAGAGACTAGCATATGTCAATCCCCACAATGGAGCCAGCAAGTCAGGAATACAGGGCTCATGACTTGAACCAGCTAGCACTCTGTAAAGGCACTCCTGAAAATTGGAAACCCTGGGAATGGGCGCAGGAATCATGGAATCACATCCCAGCCAACATTTTTAAAGGGTTCCCGAGTCATCTCAACTCGGTGAAAATCCAGCCCTTAGTCTCAGACTTTCTTGACCCTACCATACAAATTTAAATTGGATAACACCATTGTTCTCTTGAAGTAAAATGTAATTCAATATTCGACACAACAGAGCTTGTGTATATCCTTGCTCATCCAAAAACTGTACCATGCAGCTTGAATCGGATGGGAAAAATAGTGACCCTTTTTTGTCTTTACCTGGCACATTTGACCTTAAAGTATATCTTTTTATGACCATCTAGTATGATAATTACCAAGAGATTTTTTTTTTTTTACATGAAGAGTTCCGACCTTAACAATCAGTGCACCAGAAGCTAACTGTGATAAAGAATTTGCAATTCAGAACGTACAATATCAATCTCATTAAGATATAGGTCACAGTCTCATGTGACCACTATCATCTAACAGCCAGTGCACCTTCAACCACTGCATTTATTATTCTGCTTGTACACAATGACAATCAATGGAAGACTGAAACATCACAGAGGTTATCTGGGAAAACACTTGTAATTTATGGACCCACTGAACATTTACTTTCATCTGTATTTTATAGTATTTATAAGGTTCAGAATTCATGTCCCACTCTAGGGTTTTAGCATAAAAATTAAGGTCGGCACTCCATTGCAGTACTGAGATTGTGCTACAATGTCAGAGGTGCCATCTTTCAGGTGAAATGTTAAATCGAAGCCCTATCTGTCTGTAACGATCATGTGGCACTTGTTCGAAGAAGAACAGGTGAGTTATCCTTGGTCTCCTGGCCAATAATTATGCATCAATCAAAATCACAAAAAAGGCTTTATTTTTTGTGGAAATTTGCTGTGCGCAAATTGGCTACTATGTTTCCTACAATTCGCGAAAAAGGTACTTCCTTCGCTGTAAAGTGCTTTGAGACAGGCAGTGGTTGGGAAACGCAATATATAAATACAAGACTTTATTTACTTAAATAATACTGTCCCTTTTTTGCCCCTGAAACTCTTGGATTCCCAGCAGCAAAGGAAATTTCCCCAGAGAGATCTGGCTGGAGATTTACTCCCAGGCAGTTTTATACTGGTTACCAGGGGGCATGCATAAATGATCCAATAATTCTCCAAGACAACACTATTGATTTGGAACCAATACTATGAAGAAAAGAAAGAAGAAATATTACTGCACCTCTCACATCTGAAAGTACTCCATAGCTAGATTACTTTAGAGGTTCAGTCGCTCTTTGGTAGGTAAAAATAGCAATCCAATTTGTTTGTAGCAGGATCCCACAAACAGCAATGTGTTAAAAAAAATTAATCTGCTTTTAGTGGTTATTTGAGGGATGAATGTGGGACAATAAATTTTTTAAAATTCATTCATGGGATGTGGGCGTCACCGGTTAGGCCAGCATTTATTGCCCGTCCTTATTTGCCAACGAGAAGGTGGTGGTGAGCTTCCTTCTTGAACTGCTGCAGTCCATGCAGTGTAGGTACACCCACATTGCTTTTAAGGAGGGAGTTGCTTAATTTTGACCCAGTGACAGTAAAGAAACAGTGATATATTTCCAAGTCAGGATGGTGGGTAGCTTGGAGGGGAACTTCCAGTTAGTGGTGTTCCCCATGTGTTTGCTGCCCTTGTCCTTCTAGATGTTATGACACGGCAGTTGGTAAAGGCTGAGTTGTTTAAATCCAGAAGGAAACTTGAAGCAACTGTCATAACCTATACATTCAATTGTTATGTTTGAGATGCAGCTCTGAATTCAGGAATAAGACCACTGAGCCTCAAGAGGTTAGTTATATAAAACTAAATTAAACATTTCTAAAGTTAAAACAAATTAAATACATACGCATTTCTACAAAATACTACCATAATAACTTTTAAACAAATCACCAAATTAATCACTCCCAAGGCAACAGTAACCCATAGACTTTAAACAGACTCCAGGCAAAGCACATTTGACCTTACAAATTCAAAATGAGGTTCCTTGCAATTTGAGTCCTTTGCAGACACAGTTGTAGGCTTACTGGCTGGTTAGATCTTAAATGACTCTGACTTACACACACAAAATCTTTTCTGTTTATACCTAGCTTTTCCTTTGAATGTAAATTTTCCATTGTATCACTAGACTTTTAATGTTACGTCTCCCAACAATAACATTTCATCCCACTAATTTTATTAGTAATATAAAGACATTGCTTGGCATCTCCCAGATAGGTGCAAGATTTTACCCCCACTCTTGAATGCTTTATTCAACAAATGCAAATTTACACTATACCTTCTATCCTCCATACTGTTTATCCAATTAACATCTCAAACTGCGATACATCAAAGCACCCCGGCTAGCTGGCTTTAATCCAATTAAGACAGACAGAGTAAAACACAGACACAGGCCCCACTACAATTCCATTTTAAAAATAATTTCCAATAACATTATAGACATTAATATATCTTCATGACATTAGATGATGGTGGTCATAGGTTTAGAAGGTGCCGCCTAAGGAGCCTTGGTGAGTTCCTGCAGTGCATCTTGTAGATGGTACACACTTCTGCCACTATGCATTGGTGGTGGAGTGAGTGAACTGTATCTAGATGGGGTGCCAATCAACCAGGCTGCTTTGTCCTGGATAGCATCAAGCTTCTTGAATATTTTTGGAGCTGCATTCATCCAGACAAGTGGAGAGTATTCCATCAGACTCCTGACTTGTGCCTTGTAGATGGTGGACAGGTTTTGGGGAGTCAGGAGGTGAGTTACTGCCGCAGGATTCCTAAACTCTGACCTGTTCTTGTTGCCAAGGTATTTTTTTTAATTCATTCATGGGATGTGGGCATCGCTGGCTAGGCCAGCATTTATTGCCCATCCCTAATTGCCCTTGTTTTGAGGGCATTTAAGAATCAACCACATTGCTGTATGTCTGGAGTCACATGTAGGCCAGACCAGGTAAGGGCAGCAGATTTCCTTCCCTAAAGGACATTATTGAACCAGATGGGTTTTTACAACAATCGACAATGGTTTCATGGTCATCATGGCTACTCCAATTCAGTTTCTGGTCAAACAAATGATAAATACAAGGGAAATCTCCTTTCTCTGAAAATACCCAAATGGTCTTATACATTCAGCTGAACAGGTTTAATTTAATACCTCACCTGAAAGATGGCACATGCAATAATGTAGCATCCTCAAAATTGCACTGAGGGGTACCTTTGATCCTGTGGTCAAGAACTGTAGTGGGGTAACAGCCACAGGGGGTAAACTGGATAACCCTGAAAACAGGTGCAAGGATTGCAAATACATGACTAACCCACCCTTGTTGACTGAAATGTAGGAGGACACCAACTTAATCCTGTCTGTGCATTATCATGATTTGTGCAGCCAGTGTTCCCAACACCGTATACTAGCTGCACACATCAACAGGCAACGAGATATTGTTTACACCCAGCACTACTTCATGCACCTCTTAAAGGGTGGTGTCAGGAAGATATAATAGTGTTATTGGAATTTATTGTAAAATAGTGATATCCGTGTCTATATGTCTGTGTGTGTGAGACTTAATTGGATTAAAGGCAGCTGGTCTGAAGGCTTTGATCTGTTAGAAAATAAGCTGGGTTTGAAATATTAAGCAGGTAAACATGGGGGAAGTTTGAAATATAAGGTGTAAAAGTACATTTACATTTTTAAATAAACTAGATTAGATTGTTTTCAAAGGAGGCGTGAAATTTGTCACCTGGCCAAGTGAAGTTCAGAAACAGTGTGTTTATTTTTCCCAAAGATTATTGGTAAAATTGGTACTATGATAATTTTTATGATCAGGGAGGTAAAGTCCAAAGACATAGTGAAACAATGGGGATTTGCAACCAAAGGGGAAAATATGTATAAAGGAGAGAAGGCAATGTGTAAAGGCAGGCACTTTAAGATCTAAGAAGTGTGAAAAGCATTTAGCATCAATATCTAAAGCTGTTGTCTACAAAGAACTGAAGTTAAGGAAACTCGCTTCGAATTAGATTGTTCAGAGTATTATGTTTCTTTGCCTGGGTCTTTTAAAATCTATATGTCTTACTGTTGCCTTAACAGAGGTGTAACCAGGAGTCAGGATAATTAGGGGATTTAGAAGTTATTATAGTAGTAACTTGTGGATATTGGTACGTGCTTAAGATCATTTATCTTATTAGTAAATGTTTAATCTAGTTTTGTAAAAACCTACAAGGCTTGGTTATCTTATTAATACTGAATTCATGGCATGCATCTCAAACTTTATACAAATTGCAAAAACAGTTGTGCCAGTTGTCTCAAGTTTCCCTCTGGGATTTGAACAACTCAGCATTTACCATCGGCTATGGCATAACAGGGGTGCACTGTGACTACTGGTGGCACTGATATCATTCTGAATGTTGTGCTATGAAAGAATCTGTAATTTCTTCCAATCCCACAGGCATCTGAGGTATCTGTGCTCCTCTAATTCTGGCCCCTTGTGTATCACCAATTTTAATCGATCCACCATTGGTAACTATGCCTTCAATTGTTTAGGGTCTAAGCTCTGGAAAATTCTCCCTTCTCCTCTCTGATCTCTACCTCACTTTCCTCCTTAAGACTCTCCTTAAAACCTACCTCTTTAAACAAGCTTTTAGTCATCTGACCAACTATCTTCTAATGTGGTTCAGTGCTTTATAATTCAGCTCTGAAGCACCTTGAGATGTTTTATTACATGAAAGGTGCAATATAAGTTGATGCCGTTGGATGCTAGACCGAGGTCTTGGTGGAAAGGGTAGAAAGAAGGAAAGACATCCCCAACCCTTGGAGAGGGCAGTGGCGGGGTGGGTGGGGGGGGGGGGGAGGGTTTAGGAGGGTGCAGTTGGAGGCCTACCAGCCACATTCTCAGAAGGCATTGTGGATTCAAAGTAAATGACCTCTGTTCCGCTCTTCACTTCAAATACTCAAGAACTGGAAACTTCCTAACAAACTCCAACAATCACAACCATCTTCCTTTGTGTAGATATGACTGAAACCAGCGGAGAGTTTTCCCCGATTCCCATTGACTCCAGTTTTGCTACGGCGCATGGATGCTACACCTAGTCAAATGTTGCCTTGACATCAAGGGCAGTCACTCACTCATCTGCAGTTCAGCTCTTTTGTCCATGTTTGAACCAAGGCTGTAGTGAGGTCAGGAGCTGAGTGACCCTGGTGGAACCCAAACTGAGCGTTAGTAAGCAGGTTATTGCTAAGCAAGTGCCATTTGATAGCATTGTTGGTGATCTCTTCCATCACTTTACTGATGATGGTGAGTAGGCCTGTGGGACGGTAATTGACTGGGTTGGATTTGTCCTGCTTTTTGTGTATAGGACATACCTAGGCAATTTTCCACATTGCCGGTAGAGCCGAGTGTTGTAGCTGTACTGGAACAGCTCGGCTAGGGATGTGGCAAGTTCTGGAGCATTTCAATACTATTGCCGGAATGTTGTCAGGGCCCATAGCCTTTTCAATATCCAGTGCCTTCAGCCTTTTCTTGATACCAGATGGAGTGAATCGAATTGGCTGAAGACTGGCATCTGAAATGCTGGAGACCTCTGGAGGAGGCCAAGATGGATAATCCACTTGGTACTTCTGGCTGAAGATTGTAACAAATGCTTCAGCCTTATCTTTTTCACTGATGTGCTGGGTTCCCCCATCATTGAGGATGGAGATATTTGTGGAGCCTCCTCCTCCAGTGAGCTGTTTAATCATCCACCACCATTCATGAATGGATGTAGCAGGACTGCAGAACTTAGATCTGATGCATTGGTTGTGGAATCGCTTAGCTCTGTCCATCATTTGCTGTTTATGCTATTTGGCATGCAAATAATCTTGTGTTATAGCTTCACCAGGTTCACACTTCAATTTTAGGTATGTCTGGTGCTGCACCCTTCTGCACTCTTCATTGAACCAGGGTTGATTCCCTGGTTTGGTGGTGATGGTAGACTGGGGAATATGCCGGGCCATGAGGTTGCAGATTGTGGCTGAGTACAATTCCGCTGCTACTGATGGCCCACAGTGCTTCATGGTTGCCCAGTCTTGGTGTTGCTAGATGTGTTCGAAATCTATCCCATTTAGCAGGATGGTAATGCCACACAACATGATGGAAGGTACCCTCAATGTGAAGACAGGATTTCGTCTCCACAAGTATTGTGCGGTGGTCATGCCTAGCAAAACTGTCATGGTGCATCAGTGGCAGGCAGGTTGGTGAGGACGAGATCAAGTATGTTTTTCCCTCTTGTTGGTTCCCTCGCCACCTGACGCAGACCCAGTCTAGCAGCTATGTCCTTTAGGACTCGGCCAGGAGTGGTGCCACTGGGCCACTCTTGGTGATGGGCATTGAACTCCCCCACCCAGAGTACATTCTGCACCCTTGCCACTCTCAGTGCTTCCTCCAAGTGGTTTTCAACATAGAGGAGTACTGATTCATCAGCTGAGGGGAGCGGACGGCATACATCATGATCAGCAGGAGGCTTCCTTGCCCAGGTTCAACCTGATGCCATGAGACTTCACGGGTCCACACTCAATGTGGAGGGCTCCCAGGGCAACTCTCTCCTGACTGTGTACCTTTGACAAGGTCCCTCATGGCAGACTGGTACAGAAGGTAAAGTCGCATGGGATCAGAGGTGAGCTGGCAAGATGGATACAGAATTGGCTTGGTTATAGAAAACAGAGGGTAACAGTGGAGGGGTGTTTTTTCTGAATGGAGAGCTGTGACTAGTGATGTTCCACAGGGATCAGTGCTGGGACCTTTGCTGTTTGTAGTATACATAAATGATTTGGAGGAAAATATAACTGGGCTAATTAGTAAGTTTGCAGACGACACTAAGGTTGGAGGAGTTGCAGATAGTGAAGAGGATTGTCAAAGAATGCAACGGGACATAGATTGGTTGGAGACTTGGGCGGAGAAATGGCAGATGGAGTTTAATCCGGACAAATGCGAAGTAATGCATTTTGGAAGATCTAATACAGGCAGGAATTATACAGTAAATGGCAGAAATCTTAAGTGCATTGATGGGCAGAGGGATCTGGGTGTACAGGTCCACAGGTCACTGAAAGTGGCAACGCAGGTAGATAAGGTAGTCAGGAAGGCATATGGCATGCTTGCCTTCATTAGCAGGGGTATTGAGTATAAAAGCTGGGAAGTTATGCTGTAGCTGTATAGAACCTTGGTTAGGCCACACTTGGAATATTGCGTGCAATTCTGGTCACCACATTACCAGAAGGATATGGAGGCGATGGAGAGGGTGCAGAGGAGGTTTCCCAGGATGCTGCCTGGTCTGGAGGTTATTAGCTATGAGGAGAGGTTGGAGAAACATGGATTTTTCTCACTAGAGCAACGGAGATTGAGGGGCGACTTGATAGAAGTTTACAAAATTATGAGTGGCATGGACAGAGTAGATAGTCAGAAGCTTTTTCCCAGGGTGGAAGAGTCAATTACTAGGGGACATAGATTTAAGGTGAGAGGAGAAAACTATAGAGGAGACGTGCGGGGCAAGTTTTTTTATGGAGGGTAGTGAGTGTCTGGAATTCGCTGCCAGAGGAGGTGGTGGAAGCAGGTACGATAGCGGTGTTTAAGAGGCAGCTTGACAAATACATGAATAGGATGGGAATAGAGGGATACAGACCCCGGAAGTGCAAAATATTTTAGTTGACGGGCAATATGATCGGTGCAGGCTTGGAGGGCCAAAGGGCCTGTTCCTATGCTGTACTTATCTTTGTTCTTTGTTCTCACTGTGCCGCCACTCTGCTGGGTCTGTCTTGCCAGTGGGGCAGGACATAACCAGGAATAGTGATGGTGGTGCCTGGGTCATTGTTTGTAAGATTTGATTCTGTGAGTATGATTATGTCAGGCTGTTGCTTGACTAGTCTGTGAGACAGCTCTCCCAATGTTGGCACTAGCCCCCAGATGTTGGTAAGAAGGACTTTGCAGGATCGATATGGGCGAGTTTGCCATTGTTATTTCCGATGCCTAGGTCGATTTGGCTTGTCCGTCCAATTCCACTCCTTTTAGACTAGTGTGATTTAATCGCAGCATCTCAATTTGTATGGTCAGGATGTCATTCATATAGAAGTTGTCTGATTGATTTGCATGTTCTTCAAGCAGGATGAAGGGAATTGGGAAGAAGGTGACAAAAATTGTTACACAGAGGGGCTCTTTGAAACTTCTCAGAGCAAGATGTGAGAAACTCAGTGGAATTGCTGATCTATGAGCACATCCGTGACACCTCCGGCATCAATGTACTGATGTAACCCTTCTTCCCCTGCTCGCTCTTTCCTTCCCCCAGGTCTTCCTTATTTGATGAACACTGATGCTGTTCTTCCTTCTTCAACTGCAGGCCTGACTGCAACACAACTTTCTGCCGTATGCATCAGACCATGACAATGTGTGACATTCTATCTCTCTCATTGATCCAAATATCTAATCTCTGCTTGAACGGTTCTACTGCATGCTCTGTAAGGATCTAGCTTGTTGCCTGTCTCTAATTGTATCTGTGCCAATACAGGGACATCATTGGCCAAGGCCTGCAGAAGGTATTCCTTGTCTCCCAGCAGTGCTCCTGTCATACTCCTGCCATGGTTGATTTGTGAAAGAATGATAGAGATCGGGTTAGTTAAGGTGGAAAAGTGGAAAGAGGGGGTGATTTGTTGAGACATAGTGTTAACCTCCCAACCACATTTTCCCACTGGGGAGGTTAAATTCTCACTTGAAATATAGTGTCTGCGTTATAATAAAGTTCTATGTTCTTAGAACCCAGACATTGTTGACAGTAAATGTGATTTTAGAATGCTTGCTTTGCTTCACTCAATAAAATATTTTCTTTTTCTTTTAAATTCCTAATCTAATTGCAAAGCATTTGTTTTGGGTCACACTGAGATACTTAGCATGTTGCCAAAGGTTGCCTTTGTTTACTTTGATTACTTTTTTTAAAAAACTTGATTGACACATACTTGAAAACATTTACAAGCTATGTAGTTTTGTGGAGGGCATGGCATTCTCCAGAGACAGATGCTTATAGCTATCAGTAGTTGACAATATTTGATAAAACAAAGCAAGGGCAAAAGTTCTGTGTGCCCCTGTTTGGAGATGTGAATTATTTATTTATGTATGCCAATGAAAAATAGGGATGAGAGCCAAATAGGAATCACTAAATCAAAATAGTCAAAATGATGCTAGTTCTGATTGCTTGTAAAGAAACTAAACTTACAAAATTATGGTTGAGTGGAGGTTTGGATAGATTGAGCCTATTTTTCCATTTACTGATCAAAATATAGCTTGGAACATATAGGAGCAGGAATAGGCCTATTCAACTCCACCAGCATGATCAGCTATTCAATTAGATTGTGGCTGATCTGTACCTCAACTCCATATCCCTTCATTGAACCATATCACCTGGTACTTTACCTAACAAAAATCAGTATTGAAAATTTCAATTGACAAAGCATAGCCTTTTAAAGGTGAGAGCACTAAGGTTTGTGTGCATGAAAAAATGTTTCCTGATAACAGCCCCAAATTGCCTAGTTCTAACTTCGTGTGTCCCTTTGTCTTCTATTTCCCCATCAGAGGAAAGAGGTGCCCTGAATCTAACCTATTGAATCTGTGTAAATATTTCACTTATATTACTCAGAACCTAATAAAGTCAACTAAATACAACTAAATTTGTACAACCTACCGTCATAATTTAATTTTTTAATCCCTGGTGAAACTGTGCTGTACCCCCTTCAAGGCCAATATTTCTTTCCTGATGCGAGGTGCTCAAAGCTAAATACAATATTCCAGATGAGATCTGACCAAGGCTCTGCATAACAGAACCATAACGTCCCAAACTTTGCTTTACAACTTCCTTAAGGTAAAGACCAATCATTAGTTAGCCTCTTGATTACATTTTGTACACGGGCCATCATACTCCATAAAACCAGCTGGCGAAGGTTAGAGCTAGAGCCAATCTTTACACACTTCTACAAGTTTTTATTTCGAGAAGTGCATTGCACACATGCACCTCCTAACCCAGTCACTACAGTTTCAGTCAGTTCCTCTTTAAAAGAGCTCACGTGAATCCCTAGCTAATTTCCACAAACTGCATGCAATTAAAGACAGCTAATATTCAACTAGCAGTGCACTATCTTTTAGTGATCTGCATATCTGGATACTCAAATCAGTTTTCCCCTTGATTACTCCCAGTCTCTCACCAAAAAGAAAATATTATTTTGTTGTAGAATAAAAGTGAATAGTCCCCAAATTTTCTTACACTGAACTCCATCTGCTCTAGTTTTGCCCATTCACTTAATATGCCCATTAAACTTCATAATTTCATGCTCTAACCTACGCAATCTACTGTGCCTTCTAACTTGGCTCAGTTGCTGCAAGTGTCACTTCAGAGATTCTGGGCTCAAACCTGCTCCCAGACTTGAGCTAGTAATCCAATCTGACACTTCAGTCTAACACTGGTAGATTGCTTCATCGTCATTGTCCTATCACTGCCAGATTCCTAGGAATTCAAATGCATTCTTCATTAGGTATTAGAAAAAACAAGCCGAAATCCCCATTTCTTACCAAGCCACCAACGTACACAGATGTAGAACTCACTCCACAGTAGATTACTGTATGATTCAGATCAACCTCATTAGATGTGTTGTAATTACATACATAGATCCTACAAATTTGACAACTAGGAATCCAACCAGTGCTCCTACTGCTTATTAAAACTACTAAGAACTTGGACATATCATACCAACATCACTAGGGACTTCGATAGAATCATCACTGTTGTAATATTGCCTTGTAGTGCATGTAGATTAATATACTGCTAAATATGTAAATGGTTTGGTGTGCAGCATCACAGGAAGTGATGCAAGTTATTATGTGATATAGTAGCTAGAGCAGTATTAATCAGCATGTAACGTGTGTATGAAGAGTTCTTCTGGAAACCTGTTATTCTTCAATAAAGAACCCTTAATTTAGGTTACCAATCATTATCATAGTGTTTGGTATGCTTGTATAAAGAGTCAGTAACACAACATGGTGATAGCAGTACACAACAATGTGACAGTGGTGTACAATGTGGTCGCAGCGATTTGCATTTAGTGGCAGTGATAAAGCTGAGACATTGTTAGGTAACAAGAAAAGCCATAAATCCAGGGGTATCATTGGAAAATGCTTGGACAAAGCAGTGCAGCTGTGAGGAATGGATGTTTTTTTTTAATAATATTTTTGGGGGAATATTGTGTTATTCTGTGGAAAAGGCTGTGTTCCCCCATATGATTTAATTTAGCTGGGCAGAGATTAACAGGGGACAGATTGTGGGGTTTAAAACATGAAAATGATAGAGGTGCTATGTTTGAAGCGCAAGTAAGTAGTTTTGATCTAACATTTGCAAGTTTAGATAAGTTGCTTGAATATCAAAGGGGAGTCAGAGGTGTAATGAAACATGTCTGCATCTTGCAGGAGTTCATAAGTCTTATATTTTAAGTGGAGATCTTATATTTTATTGACCAAATAGCAAAGACAAGATAGAGGCACAAAAAAATTTATATTTGCAAAGGTTTGAGTTTCAAAGAGATGTGAAAACAATGGAACCGGAGATGAAAGGGGGGCCAAAGGTATTTTGGAGTTACTGTAGAGAAGCTGGGTAGATATAGCTGTTTGAGCAGCTGGAGCTGGGAGAAAATGCCGTTTGGACCAACCATCCGGTTAAGCTGGAAAAGTCTTGGGCTGCAAAAAGCAGTTTTATTCTGAAGTTTGGGGTTTCATAGCAGAATGGAAGTGAGTTACAGGGCCTTTATTGAAGCTACAGCAGTTTGCCTTGGGTAATATTATTAGATTTTGTATAGTTATATATCTATAAGGGAGTGTTGCCTGGAAGGTGTTTACATATGAGTCTAAACAAGTGGAAAGGTCCTTTGGGGAATGTTTGTAAGATTTCATAGAGGTGTTCAAAATCATGAGGAGGCTGGATTGTGTAGATAGGGAGGAACTATTCCCACTCGTCAAGGGATTGTTCCTGCTCCCTTCCTAACAGCACTGTGGGTGTACCTACACCACATGGACTGCAGTGGTTCAAGAAGGCAGCTCACCACCACCTTCTCAAGGGCAACGAGGGATGGGCAATAAATGCTGGCCCAGCCAGCGAAGCCCACTTCCTGTGAATGAATAAAAAAAGGAATGAGAATGAGAGGGCACTGATCTAAAGTGACGGTGAATGGTTCAAGTCTGGAATGCACTGCCTGGAAGTGTGGTGGAGGCAAGTTCAATTGAGGCATTCAAGGGGGCAATAGATGATTATTTAAATAGAAACAATGTGCAAGTGTATGGGGAAAACACAGGAGAATGACACTAAGTCATGATGCTCATTTGGAAGGTCGGTGCAGACATGATGGGCTGAATGGTCTCCTTCTGCGCTGTAACAATTCTATGATTAACCTTAATTGTGCAACTGTAATCTTGTGTGCTTAAGTTTTCTTTTATTCTTTTTAATGAAACTTTTACTTTAATTTTTTTAAATTTCAAAGTGTTACCGGTCCTCTTGCTGCTGAGGTCGGTGAGTCTTCTTCTCACTTTCAAATACAAAATGGCCTGTAAGCCAAGATCATAACACAGCAACGTTTAGGGCCGAGTCCAGAAATCATCCTTGAGAATCGGTACCCTGCAAATGTGAACAATTAAAGTGGATTGGGGCGGGAGGGGGGTGGTAGTGGTGTATTGGAATGGGAGTTGACCAGGAAGATAGTGGTTCTGGCGGAATTGGGCTGGAAAGGTTGATCTGAGTTGGGGATGTGAGACAGCAAAGCCATTGAGCATCATGAAGTTTTCCTACTGAAAGCATCTCTGTTCGTGGAGTCTGAAACTACAGAGTTCAGGGCATGACAGAGGTCCAGTGCTGCAAGTACAATAGACCTGTACTCTTTTTTTCCTTCAGCATTTTCCTTCAAGATAAGGTCATTTAAAGGGAAAGTCTTTGGAAAGATAATTCTTAAGGAGCAAGGGATTTTTGCACACAGTGACAACTAAATATTCAGTTATGAATTGGAAAGGTCCGGATGTCCTCAACAAATTCAATTGTTTAGACAGCATATGGAGTTGTGCTCCTTAAATCTTGTTGCAGAGTCCGACAAGCCAGCAGTAAAAATAAAGATGATGATTGGCAATGAAGGTCTTCATCATATTAACACTTCTGGATTGTCAGGAGCAAACAAAAAAGACACATCTAAATGCTGGATAATTCTGGAGCATCAGTTCAAAATTACGGTAAACTTCAGAATCCATCGAGTTGAACTGATGGCCAAAATACAACAGCCCAAAGAAAGTATGGACCAGTTTGTTGGTAGATGTCGTGACATAGGCAGAGATTGTGATCTTTCAGATGCAGAACTCTCTCAGAGAATAATGGAGCCAGTAATCATATTGACCATAATAGAGGCATTACAAAAGGATTTGCTTGATATGAAAATAGGGACACAACATCGACAGGCTACTTAAACGTGGCAGAAAATACAAGACTATAGTTGCGGACAGACAATATCTGCAAGCGCTTGGAACAGCACCAATCAGGGGTGAGAGTCAAGGCACCCAAGCAGGGCAAGGCATGCAGCAAGTACAGTCTAATGCATTAGCCACATAACTATCCTGCATTTAGAAATACCTGCAAGGGCATATGGTCAAAAGGGTCACTGGACAAGATTATGTAGAAAGTCTGACAGCGAGGGAGCCACAGCTCAGCAAAAAGCAGATGCTGCATAGTGGTAGAATAAGAAAGAATTCACCAAATACCAGTTCAAGCATAGACATGTCCACGATATAGGAAGAGACCTGGATGGTGAAGGGGACAAACTTGAGTTTGTAAGTGAACAGCCTTTCCACACAAGTTGTGCAGTATGTGGATGTAATCACCCAACTGGAAGCTTTCACAACAGTTGAGATCATAGGTCCTAGTAAAATTGGGAAGCACAAACTATGACGGAAGACAGATATTGGGGCAGGTGACAACATTTTACTACTACGGATACTCAAAGACATGCACTGGCGAGTGGAAGTCTATGTCACAGCTGAGTGTTGGACTCCCATATATAACGGTTTGTCAGTCTACTGTGTGGAAGTATTGACAGTGAAGTGCAGATATGGAAGTTCTGCATAGCTAACTAATCTTCTACATTATTGATACCAATTAACCAGTGGTAGCAGGACTGCCAGAATGCAGTCATCTCTGGATTGCGACAATTCAAAAGATCAGCAAACACTAATGTTAGATGGTCAAGAGAAAGTTGAGAAGCTCCGACAGAGACCTCCAGTGATCTTGTCCCCAGGGCACTATGGCAGATCATCATCAATGAATGACCAGATACAGCACAAGAGGTTCCCATAGACCTCAGAACCATTTGGTCGTTTTGTGATGAAATTGACATTTTAAGAGGAGTAATCTTCAAAGGCAGACAAATGCTAATACTGCAAATGCTCTGTTCTCACCTAGGTATATCAAGATCACATGGATAATGAAAAAACAAGATGGCCAGGATTTTCTGTGCCCTCGGGCGTATTCGTTGACATGAGCAGACAATATGCAGCAATGAGTTTCACGATGGCGTGAAACCAGTTCACAATCGTCTGCTCGGCCCGCCGTTCTTGCCATCTCACAGAACATAGAGAAGAGGCCCTGGACTGAGGCACCTGCCTTTATCTTGAGCAGAAAGGTTTCACATCTGAATGACAAGAACACTGCTTATCAGAACAAGGAGCCATAGGCAGTGAGACATTCTTGGGAGTTTATTGCTAATAGTGAACAATACGTACAGGTGCTTAACACCCGTGCCCAGGCTGTACAACTAATTCTTAACTTTCCTAACCCTGCCGCTATGTGTTGGTGCTCCCTGGAGGTGGAGGCAGCCTGCTGACTGCAATGCCCTATCTGAGATGACCTTGGTGGGCGTCCTCTGGAGGGCCGAGATTTGGAGGCCCTGGCCTGCTTTAGGGGTCCTGCTGTGTGGCAGTGGCACTCTCTTCAGCCTGTGGAGCTGGAGCTGCTGAGGTCACAGGAAGAGGGGATTTGGATGGAATAGACACTCCCAGGGTCACCTGTATGGATTGTTCCGGGGTGTGCACTTGCTGATCCTCCTCCCCATGGGTGCCCAGAGGCCCAAGTTGACTCCTTGAGCAGAAAAGGTAGCTAGAGTGAGATCAAGCTGCCTGGCACCCCTCCCACGTACACACTGGTGGAGGCCAATGATGGCATCAGTGATGGAGTTGAGCCCACGCACCAGTGACATCCTGGACCAAGGTCTCCATGAAGGCTGCTATCCTGCCAGTGTTGATCTCGATGCTTCGGCATGCCGGTGCTATCACCTCAGACTGAAGGTGGATGGATACCCCCATTGTGCCTTGCAACCTGAGGAGTGCAGCAGATAGCCCTTCCTGATGTTCCCGAGCTTGCCTTTGCAGCTCCAGCAATCGTGACAGTCCAGGGGCTCGTCATTTGACTCAGACTCAGCAAATTTCTGGCCTCCAGCAGTTCTCGGAGTGCCAGACACCAGGGAAGAATCTACCGCCACCTGCTGTGGATCAGAAAGTGCAATGTGCTCACCAGACTGTGGTCCTGACACCATTCTAAAGCTAGGTCCCATCGAGGTGTGTGTCTTTGCACTGGTGTAGAGTGTGAGTGAGCGCTGTGATGGGACTTCAGGGAGGGTGCCTTCAGATTCCTCTGCAGAGGTTTCCTCAGGGTTTGATTGGAGGCCCTGGGTCATAGACTTCATCGGTTGTTTCCCAGATATGCCTGTGGAAACAAGGGGAGATAATTAGTGCATGGCAGTGGCCCATGAAAGAGGACACATCACTCACAGCAGGGTTGTCTGATGGATGTTGCACTGCTGGATCCTCACCTGATAGAGCAGTGCTGACCTCACCGTCAGCACAGGACAGGCCCCGGTCATCACGGCCAGCTGGATTGTTCTGTTTTCAAAGTTCATGAGGGCCTTGATTTCAGAAATTCCTCCAGCAGTCTGTGACCTCTCCCTGTTGTTGTGTGCCAGCTTGTCCTGAATGAATAGAGGTGGAGAGAGTGTAAGTAGTATGCCTGCCAGGCCAGATGATAAGTATGCCTGGCATATGTGGGTGATGAGTGGTCCATGGATGGGATGAGGACAATGAAGATGTGCGTGAGAGGTGAATGGTGATGTTCCTTGAACTGGTAGTGAGTGAGGGCTCTATAGATGTGTGATGGGTTTGTGAGTGTGAGTGTTGAGAGTGATAAGAAGAGTGACTTACCCTGGCAGAACAGAGGAGATCATTCATCCTCTTGTGGCTGGGTGGCTGTCCTCTTTTGAAGGGCGCTGGCGCTGACCACTGTCTCTCAAGCCCAGCTGGTCACGCCGCTGCCCATCCTACAGCCAGAGTGGGGGTAGAGGACATCCTGGCGGGACTCCATGGCATCCAAAAGGCATTCCAGTGATGCATCACTAAAGCTGGGGGCTGCAGTCTTTTTACGTATCATGGACATCTTCCCTGCAGTAGTCATGGGCTGGAAGCACTGAGATGTGTGCACGCAGCTGGACTTTAAATATGATGCCCGGCATGATGAAGCGGCAAGGTGATGGCGGGCCAGCGCATGAGAGCCCGCCTACCATGGGAATGATTGTTTCCTGGGAATGCATAAATAATGTGGCACATTTTGGATGATGCGGTGAGAAAAGCCGCCATCACAGCCGGCATGTAAAACATTATTTTATCCGCCTACTACCGCACTTAGTGCAAATCTGGGATGATTCCGCCAGATGACTTACATGTGGGACAGTTTATTGGCCATTAATCAATAATGACATAAAACAAGCTGTGAAGTAGAGTGCTGCATGTCAGGAGCATCAGCCAAGTCAACACAAATGGCCAGTCCATCCTCATGATGTTGTGTCATATCCATGGTCAATAATAGTTACTGACTTGTTTACTGTCAGAAGTGACGACTTCTTACTTGTTACTGACTACTTCTCCAAATTTTATATCATTTGCCAACAGAAGGATATATCAAGTTCATCCACGGCAATTGCGATGAGCATAATTTTCAGGCTTTTTGGTTAACAAGGCGAGATAGTATTGGACAACAGTTCACGTATTGCACTAAGCTTTTCTAAGACATGTGTGCAAAGTGGGCTGTAAATCATGTTTTGTCATTCCTACACTAACCAAGATCAAGTGGGCTAGCAGAAAGGATGATGCTGATGGTAAAGTCATGATTTTGAAATGTAAGGAGGCCAGTCAAGACATTTAAGTAGCAACAGTGAACCTATGAGTAAGGCCACTAGATACAGGATTACCATCGGAAGCAGAGATTATGTTTAGAAGGCAAGTCAAGACAACTCTTCCAAGTTATCATCTGACCAATACTGTCCACAATTATCCTATTCTATTATGCACACAGCTTATATCTTGAGTAATTCTTCCTACTTAAGGAAAGGGTGAATGGTGTGATATTGCTTTGTAGCACTTGCAGCTTAACATACAGCTGAATATGTAAATAGTTTAGTAAACATCATTAAAGGAGGTGATGCATGTTAACATGTGATATAGTAGTTTTTGCAGGGGCTGAAAGATTACAAAGAAAGAGAGCAGTGAGGCAATGGGTGGGAGGAGGGATTTGCAAATAAGGATGACCATTTTAAATTTAAGGTATTGCTTAACTGGGAACCAATATAATTCAGCAAGCACATGGATGATGGGTGAACAGAACTTAGCGAAAGTTAGGACATGGGCAGCAGAGTTTTCGATGACCTTCAGTTTACAAAGGGTACAAAGTGGGAGGTCAGCCAGGACTCCATTAGTATAGTCAAGTTTTAAGGTAACAAAGGCATGAGCAGAACTGGGGCAATGTTACGAAGAGGAGGTCTCAGTGATGGTGCAAATCTGTGTCTGGAAGCTCACCTTAGGGTCAAATATGACACCAAGGTTGCCAACAGTCTGGTTCAAAGTTCGAGAGTTGACGGGGGATGGGTTGGAGTCGGTAGTTAGGGAACAGAGTTTGTGGTGGGGGCAGAAGACAATGGCTTTGACTTCCCAATGTTTAGTTGCAGAAATTCCTGCTCATCCAGTACTGAATATCAGGGAAGCAGTCTGACAATCTCGAGACAGGAGAAGATCGTGAGAGGTGGTGTTGAGGTAAAGGTGGATGTCGTCAGCACACGTGAAAACTAATGTGTTTTCAAGTGGTGTCGCTGAAAGGTAGCACTTGGATGCGAAATTGGAGGCATCAATGATAACTCCATGTGGATACCTGACGTTTGCAGTAACAAAGTTAGGTTTAGCTAATGGTTTTAATGGGGACTACGGCATAAATGTTGGAGGTGAGAATGTGTGATTAGAATTGGAGCTGCAGAAATGTCATGCTGAATAGAGGGCCACAGGCTAGACAGTTGGGTTTGAAAGTGCAACTGAAAATGTGTTGGGAGAGAGTTTTTCCCCCTATGATCAGGATTAGATACAGAATGAAGCAGGACTGGGAGGGGGAGGGGTGATTTTGATGGAGAGTGATGAAGGGTTCTCAAAATTCCCACATTTTTCATATCATCACAAGGATGTGACTTTTGGACTTTTATGGCAGATGACCCAACTGCTAAGTTAAGTGTAGAACCCTGCAGACAGGAGGCTAGGCCCATGAAGGCCTGGGACTGGACATGCCCGGGCTTATTAAGTGCAGTGTGGATTGTTGCCTGAAACCAGACAATGAGAGCAGACAGAATACGCATTCGTCCCTTTAAAACAATCAACCCAGAGAAAGAATTCATCTTTCACAAAATATAACCCATCAAAATCTTGCATAAATAATCGCTAATAACCACTAAGGCAGGAAGGCAGCAATCAATGCAATTATGCAAACCCATCAATACTCCACGTATACAATGGCTTTTAGTTCAAGACTAGTTACGGGGACAGGGAGACAACGATAAACATCACGCGAGCCCATTAAAAATGAGACAACAATGACCTGAAGAAGCCCCCAAAATCAGACAAAGAACTAACCTTGATTTGGATTGAGATAAGAAATTCGAAAAACAGTATAACTGGGCCACCAGTTACAAAGGTGAAGCTGACACAGGAGGGTGAGCAGTTTTGGAGCGGCTGAAGCAGAGTTTAAGCAGGGAGAGGTAGCTGAGCCAAGCGGAGGAAGGAGATCTGGAGTTTTGCAGGCCCGCAGGCAACATCACGGCGAGGGGCACGGGGTGACAGGCTCAACTGAAGACAACAAGGCCGCAACCGCAGCCCTCCATGAATACCGACCACCCACAACCGCGCCCTCCACCCAACTGAAGAACCTTCACAGATTCCACAGACCAGGACCACATGGGGATGGCAGGTCCCCAGAGGACCCAAAGAGCGTACCCCAAAACTGCAACTGGCTTACCTGGCTGGATTTCGAACTGTCAAAGAACCCTGGTTGGTGAACATGATCCTTGACCTCTCCTAGTTCAATTTAGTTAGGTTTTGGGGGTGGGACAAGGGTAAGGGGATTAGTAGCATGATTTTCCCTCGTTATGCCATGTGTTCCCCATTCTTAATTAAGTGTACTTTGTAGGTCTGTATAATCTCTGTGTAATCCTAATGTTATAAATTCATTTTTGACTTCAATAAACCCAGTTTTTCTTTTCTTGCACCAAAGCCAGTTGTCTGCTGTACTTTGTCAAAACCCCCAAATAAGTCGAAGGTCTAGAACCCAGGGAGTGGGAATGATTCAGACCACTCAGAAGTCAGAGGTGAAATTGACACACACCACCACTCCCTACAGTGATACCAGGAAGTAATCAGAATGGTCTTATAAAACCAATGGGGCTAGCGAGTTTACCTGGAGATAGAGATTAAGGGAGATTGGAGGGTAGTCAGAGGAGAGAGCTTGATGAACGGAGACAGAGGTAAAAATAACTAAGGATGAGAAGCCACTTAGTCCAGAGACTGAAAGCAATGAAGATACTTAGCGAGCAACTTGATGTGGTAATAGGATGGGTGGTAGAGGAGGATTTTAAAAGAAAGGAGAGGTATGGAACAAAGTGAAACATTCAAAAGGAGGAGAAAGTACCAGAGGAGTAAGGGTCCAACCAATTATTTTTGGTCTGATTTGATGATAAGAGCCACACCAGCAATGTGATGGGCTGGGCAGCTCAAATGGTGGAAGGTATAGCCAAGCAAGGAGACTTCATTGAAAATGAAGGTCTCATCATCCCTTAGCCAGGTTTCTTTACTTAAAAACATCAATAAGGTCCGTTAAGGTACGGTACAAAAGGCAATTTAATAAGATGAGAGCCCTTGGTGATGTGGGGGTAGTATATTAGCATGGATAGAGGATTGGCTAACTAATAGAAGATAGAGAGTTTGGATAAGGAGGGCATTTTCAGGATGGCAACCTGTAACTAGTGGATTACCACAGGGATCAGTGCTGGGGCTACAATTATTTACAGTATATATTAATAATTTGGATGAAGGAAGTGAATGTACCACCATCAAGTTTGTGGATGACAGAAAAGTAAGTGGGACCACAACAGGCAAGGATGACACAAAGAGTCTACAGAGGGATATAGACAGGTTAAGTGTGTGAGCAAAAACTTGGCAGATGGAATACAATGTGGGAAAATGTGAGGTTATGTACTTTGGCAGGAAGAATAGAGGAGCTGAATCTTATTTCAATAGAGAACGGCAGCAGAAAGCTGCAGCACAGATGGATTTGGGGGTCCTCATACATGAATCCCAAAAAGCTAACATACAAATTCAGCAGATAATAGGGAAGGCAAATGGAATGGTTGGCCTTTATTCCAAAGAAAATGGAGGATAAAAATAGGGAAGTCTTGCTAAAACTAGTTCACTAGTTAGAGCACACCTAGAATACTGTGAAGAGTTTTTGTCCCCTTATCTAAGGAAAGATATACTGGCATTGGAGGCAGTCCAGAGAAGGTTCATTAAGTTGATCCCGGATATGGAGGAGTTTTCTTAGGAGGAGAGGTTGACTATGTCGGCCTGTACTCGTTGGAACTTAGGAGAATGAGAGGTGACCTTTTTGAAACATATAAGATCTTACAGGGCTTGACAGGGTAAATCCTGAGAGATTGCTTCCCCTTGTAGGAGAATCTAGGACCAGAGAGCATAATCTCAGTGTAAGGGGTCTCCCATTTAAGACAGAGTTGAGAAGGAATTTCTTTTCTCAGAGGGTAGTGAATCTGTGGAATTCTTTACTGCAGAGGGCTGTAGAGGCTGGGTTAATAAGTATATTCAAGGCGGAGATAGGCTGATTTTTAATCAGTAAGGGAATCAAGGGTTATGGGGAAAAGATGGAAAGTGGAGTTGAGGATTATCAGATCAGCCATGATCCCACTGAATGGCAGAGCAGGCACGATGGGCTGAATGGCCTACTTCTGTTCCTATGTCTTATGGTCTTATCAAGCTATTAATATGAACATAAAGCAAAGGTAGACATCAGATGGATATAGTGTTACATATGCACACAAAGAGCCAGCAATGGCAAATTGCTAAAGCTTTTTATTAGCCACAAATGCCAGAAAATGAAAGGCCTTTTAACATTTCGGTTACATTAACTTGCTGGCTGTGGCTCAGTTCATAGCACTCTTCCCTCCAAGTCAGAAGACAATAGGTTCAGGTCCTACTACGCGACTTGAGTACAAAAATTAAAAAACACTGACACTCTAATGCATTAAACTATTGGAGATACCATCTTTCAGATGAGATGTTAAATTAAGGCTCTTTCTGTCCCGTCAGTGGATGTAAAAAATCCCACAGCATTACTTCATTGAAGTTATCCCAAACGTCCTGGCCAATATCAGTCCCTTAATCAACATCATAAAAACAGATTATCTGGTTATTATCATGTTTTTTATGCAAACCTGCTGTGTGCAAGTGTTGGTTGCCGTGTTTCCTGCATTAAAATAGTGATTACACTTCAAAAGTACTTCCTTAGCTATAAAGTGCTTTGGACATCTTGTGATTGTGAAGTGTTATATAAAAACAGATCTCTTTTATGTTAAAAAAAAACTAGGCTTTATAAAGCAGTGCATGGAGTACAAAAGCAAGGAAGTTATGGTGAACTTTTATAAAACACTGGTTTGGCCTCAACTGGAGTGTTGTGTCCAATTTTGGACAGCACGGCTTAAGGAAAATCTGAAGGTATTAGAGAACGTGGAGAAAAGATTTACGAGAACAGTTCCATGGATGAGGCATTTCGATTACATTGATAAATTGGAGAAGCTGGGGCAGTTCTCCTTAAAGAAACAGTTAAGAGGAGGTCTGATAGAGGTGGTCAAAACCATGAGGGGTCTGGACAGAGTATAGGGAGTGAGAAACTGTTCCCATTGATGGAAGGTTCAAGAACAGGAGAATGCCAATTTAAGGTGAATGACAAAAGGGCCAAAGGCGACATGAGGAAAATCTTTTTATGCCAGTGTTTAGGATCTGGAAAGCACAGCCTCTCAGTCTGCTGGAGGCTGATTCAATCATGACTCTCAAAAGAGAATTGGATAATTATCTGGAAAGAAAAACAAAATTGCAGGGCTACGGGAAAAGGACGGACTGGTGAGACCAGCTGAGTTGCTCTTGTAGAGAGCTGGCACAGACATGAAGGGTGGTATGGTCTCCTTCTGTGCTGTAACCATTCTATGATCCTATATTGATGTCATCCAGACCTGATGCTACTTTACCCTTAATTATGTAAGCTATTACTTCAGTTGTCATTTTAAAAATACAAAATGAAAAAAAAGTCAACAGAACCTTAATGAGTTGTTAATACCTTACCACATTCATTTCTGTGCTTTCTGGACACTTAACAGTTAATAAAGATGCGAGTCTAATTTAATTTAATAGCACACGGTTGTAACTGAATAAGCAGACAGACTAGCACTAGACCACACTAAACCCATGGGGCTGTCTGTGTTTGTGAATCTCAAATTTTCTTTATCTTGATCTCAAGGACAGATACAGCACTATCTTTCCAAAGCATTTAGTGTTTTGTACACTTCACACCCACTTGCACTCTTTTTTTTCCCCATGGACTGGTTCTCCAAATTTCATGCAACACACATTAAAAGAGCATGTCCATATTCTTGGCAAACTGTTTGCCACGCCTGCTTTCAATCATCCACCATAAAGACGTAAATTACAGCAAATATTGTCTATTGTAACACTGTCGTGTAGAAAATGATCCAGAACAATTGTGATCTATCCCTTATGTCAAGCAAAATTAAAAGTGCCTGACAGCTCTTTACAAGAAGACAACTCCTGTTGAACTTACTATATACTTCAACTCCACTCGATACCCTTAATCAACTTTGACCTTTTCAAACATCTTCTTGTTTGGTTACCAATGACATTCAACCTGTAATTGCTTAACATGCTTGCAAAGATTTAATTTTTTTTCTCCTTGTCTTTTATCCTTTTATGGCAGAGATTGATTACTATAACAGTTAAACGATGATACGTACAATAGGACAACACAGTTGCAAGTGCTTCCAAACATATGAACAAGAAATATTTCAACAATCGTTTAACATGTGTTGGTTTTTAAAATGGCAAATCCCACATTGCTATGTGTAGTGTTGCCACTTTATACATACTACAATCAGATGTTACTTTAAACAATGCACACGGTGGTGAATTTTAAATACATTTCAAGAAACCAAGGAAACAATTTGCACCATTACTTCACCAGTCAATTTCATGATTATGTTCTGGTGAAGTATATTTATTTTGAACAAGAAACTTTCATTCATTATTCTTTACTTCATACACTTTGAAAGTAAAATCATGTGAATCAGGATTTGAAATAAATTTGATCTATTGCAACCAAATGATTCAAAACATTTATAGAAATAAATATATTTTTACACTTATTTTTCTTACTGAACTAATTGGTCTTAGTTACTTCTTTCCAAGTTCATTTTTTCATTTGGGACACCCTTCTGTGCTTAAATCATTAGCCTTGTATGTTAGATTTTTTTTACAAAAATAGTCAACAGTAACTTTTCTACAATCTTAATAAAAACAAATCTTCAAGAATGTGTTGCTTGCTGTGATGTACAATCCTGCTGATAATGCTGCTGTTCAATGAAACAAAAAGCCAGCCAAGTACAGTGCTTATGATCTCCTTATAAACTCTGGATATAATCCCTTGTTGCTAATCTACAGTAACAGCTAGTACCTGAGCTATACTTATTACAAATGACATATACTCCATTCACTGTAAATATTGACATAAGGAAAATGCTTTGACGTAAGGAACACAGCATTAGAGAAAAATACTCACCCCTAAGCGTCTGCTACGAATCTTCACATATCCCTGCTTGACAATGTCATTAAAATTTGAAGCCATTACTTTTCTGCTCAGCTCAGTAACTGAATAATATGTCAGCACTGTACTCCAGCTCCAAATGCAGTTTCTCCCGCTCTCAGTTTATCCACAGTTCAGCATCTGCTTAAACCTCCCGGCCTTAGGGCTAGCAGCAAGGCTTATTCCACCTACAAAGTGAGGGAGAGACAGTGAGGCAGTATGTCAGAGTGAGAATGCATCAGCTGATACTCGATCATTGCTGCTTCACGGAATGTACCACCATTCTCACTCACTGAAGGGCTGGTGTCAAAGGGTTCATATCTACTAGAATGAAGTTACTGGCTCAAGCACAATGTTCTGATGCCAAAGATTTGGGCTTCTGTCAAAGACCTAAGCAAATGTTATTAATCTATTGTTCACTCCTTAAACTTAAAAAAAATTCACAGTATTATATGCTTTTTATGCAAAGCTCTGAGCATAAGCCAGATATGGAATTAAAATAACCCTTCAGAAAAATATAGGAAAGCTACTTTTTTCAATTAGCTATTTGCAAAATTACTGTGTACATTGAGATTCACGTTCCTACTTAAAATTTACATTCCAGAGTAGGCTCATCTTATTTTCTGCCTGACTCAGATAAAACAATCCAAACCTGAACCCTTCATCTTTGTAAAATGCTAGCACAGAGAATCTAGATACCAAATAAAGTAGAACTGTGATTTGTTCCCAAACTATTAATCATTGCATCTGTCAAATATATGTAATTACTTCATCAGTCGCATAAGTAGCTAAATCCTTTAATTAGTGCAGTAAGTTTGTTGCAATGAACTTAGTATAACAAATGCAAACACAGAGCAAATTTCAGTTTATTTGTGTTTATCTCAAGATTACCATAAGTAAGCAATATTCTCAGTATTTAATATTATGCATAGAAATATTGCACCTAATATATCCAAGAAAAATTTGTAATTTAAAAGATGAATTTTCAGGACTCAAAAGGGTCAAAATGCTTTCACATAAAAATGTGAGTGACAGGTTTTTTTTCCACTTAATTTTTAATACCTCCAAAAGCTTCAACGACATATAAAGCTGGATATAATCTATAGTGTTTTGCATCAATAACACATTTTCCTTTTTTTCCCAGCACAGATGCTGGAAGGGACAATTTCTAATGTTGTATGTTGAACAATAGTTTCAGGGTACATACAAATACCTTACATGGCCATATCAAATGTTGTTCACAGGGGAAAGGGAGGAATAAATTCCTGTAAAAAGCCCCATTTAAGGATAATCATGCTAAGTGTTACTTTTATATCTCTTCCCGATAAATTAAACTCTCATATATTGAATTTCTAACCCAGTTAGGATTGCAGTTTATTTGTTCCCCACTTTAATGAAAAACAATGCAATTGAAAGCTTTGCATGAATAGGCCCACCTTCAGGCAGACCTCAACAGTGTGTAGATATGCTATGAGTAGAGCAAAATCAGCCTGCAGGCTGCCTACATCATCTCCCTGACCTCAGTTTTTGTGGCCTGCATTCTCTCCTGGGGCCTAGTTATTATTTCTTGGTCCTTTCACTAAAGGGATGAAGAACAGAAATAATGATCTAAAGGTAAATGCAGTTTTTGGCTTGCACCCATGCCAAGCTATATGTTACCTATGTCAAACCAACAAACCTGAACAAGTTTATGAATGCTTACGTAAGCGCTGAAGGTATTAAGTGTAGCCAAATTTGTTTCAGATTCTGAGGTTTTTATAGTCCCACAGAAGCTTTGGTAACCAAACTTATTCTGTTCAACAAAAAAAAAACAAATCAACTGACGTGCAGATGGTTGCTTAGAATTTAAGGCAAATTGGAAAATCAGTAGGCAGTTATTGGTTGCTTCTACTATTACAGGTAAAAATGACTTTCTCCTTTATGCCCTATACAGACTACAACAGCAACTACACTTCAAAAGTAGTAAATTAGCTGTAAAGTGTTTTGGAACATCCTGAGGTTGTGAAAGGTACTATACAAATGCAAGTATTTCTTCTATACAGGTCATTTACGGCCACCTGTGCTCTCAGGCCAAGATGATTCGCTACTGGCTAAAAGCTTCTCCGTGATACCACTGTAGCTCTATAATTGAATGATTCTGATTCAAAACTTGGTACTTGAAATGTATCCTGCCAATACTTCCTAAGCTGCAATCACTGATAATGAAATGTTGCAACAACAAGTTGTAGAATCAAGCTAGGCCTGAATTTTGAATTGCACAACAACCTAGTGACAACAAGGAACTCAGTCCATTTTTTAAGTCAATCAAGCTTTGATTGAGGATACTGAGGTAATGAGTGCTTCACTGATGTTCTTGATAACTACACAGATTCAGTCCTGTCTCAGGATATCTATTGTGGCTTCTCAGCAACAACAAATGCCATGAAGTAGATCAAACTATTAATGTAGCAGGCGAGGCTGCTTAAATGTTTCATCTCTGAACTCATTGTAGAGATCTAATAATTATCTTGCCTGGAATCATTTGCTTTGCTACTTTTTCCATGAACTCACTTAAATTAATTCTTCAGCATTGGATGTAAACATTGCCAATTTAATCAGGAACATTTCCTCTGTGGTAATGAGTTTATTTTATAAAGTTCTTACTTTCATTTTATTTATTTAAGATAACTATAAGGTGTAGTATTGCTTAAGTCAGTACTCTAGACACCTAAGGTCCCTTGAGTAATAGGGCAAAGGTGAACTGCTAGCTGTGTTTATAAAAGAAGACATGTCGTTCACAGGAACACATTTGACACCATTGCTGAGAGAAAATAATTTGTTCAAATCAGAGTTGACACAACCTTTGTAATCTCCTATCACCACCCGGAGAATGGTTCGATATGGAACTCTTACCATGTAGCATAGTTAAGGCAAATACCATAGATGCATTTAGAGGAAGCTTGACAAGTACACGAGGGAGAAAGAAATAAAAGGATATATGAATAAGGTTAGATGAAGTGGCATGGAAGGAGGCTCATGTGGAATGTTAAGTCTGACATAGACCGGTTGGACTGAAGGAACTGAAATTTCTGTGGTCAGCTGTAAACAAATGGTGTTCATTACAATTACATTTTCCCACAGTCTTTCTGTTGGTTTTGCACTGATTAGTATTGTAATTAGAGAGCCAAAACAGCACAGTAGCCTCTACATGGGATCTGGGGCATTGGTGAACAGGGAAAGCCGTTGTGCATCTCCAGTCAGACTGAAGAATTGTCAATAAGCAATGCAAAGTCAGGTGCAGGCAGGATAAATTAGAGTATTTAAGCCAATGTCAAATCAGTACCGAAAGTGAAATAGAGGGGGAAATGGGATTAAGAGAGAGATAAAAAGGGACAGAAAGACAAGTTTTAAACCAAGAATTTACTATGTCAACTGTGATTCAGTTAGTATCACGCTAACCTCTGAATCACAAGTTCTGGGTTAAACCCCACTGAAGTGCTTGAGCACAAAAATCACGGTTGACACATTTTTCGGATGAAACATTAAACTGAGGCTTCATCTGTCTGCTTGGGTGATGTAAAGGATCCCATAGTACAATTTTAAAAAATAGCAAAGTAAGCTGTGTCTGGTGTCCTAGCTGATATTTACCCCTCAATCAGCGTCATAAAGAAACAGATTATATAGTCATTATCACATCAATGTTTGTGGGAGTTTGTTGTGCATAAATTAGCTGCTGCATTTGCTATATTACAACAATGACTACAATTTAAAAGTGCTTCATTGGCTGTAAAGCGCTTTGAGACATCCGGAGGTCATGAAAAGTGTTATATAAATGTAAGTATTTTTTCTGTCTTTATTTTTATAAACTTCACCAGCATTAATTAAAAGTTGAAGGAATGAAACCCCACACTTATAAAAGTTAACTTCCAGTGTCAGATGTTGTTTAGTAGTAATTAACAATTATCACACCATTAAAAATTTACATTTACTTGAATGGACAAGCACTCTTTTTCTTACAAGGTTTGTGGGTATCTGTCACACAAGTATCACAAATCCATGCCTTCCAAGTGTTTCACTACCAAGTTTCTCAATAAGATTTTGGCATTGTACAACTTGTGATGCAGCAGGGCAACTTAAACAGCAAATACCTGATTTCTGTGGTGAATTGAGCATGTGCATAGTTCTGTCGAAGGGTCATGAGGACTCGAAACGTCAACTCTTTTCTTCGCCGATGCTGCCAGACCTGCTGAGTTTTTCCAGGTAATTCTGTTTTTGTTTTTGTTCTGTTTAACAACATTGAGTGCCTCATTGTTATTTTTACCACAAAATCCAGAGCAATATAATTGTGGCGGTATTTTGAAGTTGCCAGATACATCACAACTGTAGTCAAATATAGCCATCAGAATCTGTGACAACATCAGAGGAATTCAGTTGTGGATATTGTTGCTTACTTTATATTCCTAATACTTCTTCCCTTTTTTTCTATTCCTTTTGAGATGTAGCAAAAGCAAACCTTAAGAGGCTGTTCTGCAAGTCACCTTATCAAATTCTCCATCCCACTCTGACCTTGTCCTCCTACACTATCTCATAAAAGCTCAACACAAGCTTGAAAAACAGCACCTCTCCTTTCTTTTCGGCACTTCACAGCTTTCTGGATTCAACAATGGGGTTCAACGACTTCAGATTATAACCTCTATCCCTCTGCATAAATCACAGAAGGATAGTACGCAGGTACA
Organism: Carcharodon carcharias; assembly: GCF_017639515.1. Classification (NCBI taxonomy): domain Eukaryota; kingdom Metazoa; phylum Chordata; class Chondrichthyes; order Lamniformes; family Lamnidae; genus Carcharodon; species Carcharodon carcharias. Next base: position 56,562,787 of record NC_054480.1, on the reverse strand, counting down.
AAAAATAATTAGGAAAGCTAATAGAATGTTATCATTTATTGCATGGGGAATTAAATACAAAAGTAAGGAGGTTATACTTCAGTTGTACAGGGCACTAGTGAGACCACATTTGGAGTTCTGTATACCACATTGGTCACCTTATTTAAGGAAGGATGTAAATGCATTGGAAGCAATTCAGAGAAGGTTTACCAAACTAATACCTGGAATGGGTGGGTTGTCTATGAGGAGTTTAGAAGAGTAAGAGGAAACTTGGTTGAAACATATAACTAGGGGTCACTGTTTAAAAATAAGGGGTCACCCATTTAAAGCAGAGATGAGGCAACACTTTTTCATTCAGAGGGTTGTGAGTCTTTGGACTTCTCTTCCCCAAAAAGGCAATGGAAGCAGGGTCTTTGAATATTTTTAAGGCAGAGGTGGATAGATTCTTGGTAAGCAAGGGGTGATAGGTTATCGGGGTAGTGGGGTGCAGATTTCAGGTTACTATCAGATCAGCTATGATTTTACTAAGAGACAGAGTAGGCTCGAGGGGGTGAATGGCTGGCTCCTGCTCCTTGTTCCTAAATCCTCTTTTTTGCTTGGTTTTTTTTTTGGACCATAGCTACTGATGATTCTGCTTTTCCCATTTACACGTCTTCTAGAATTATCCTTTTATTTAAAACTTGATCCATTACCATCTAAAAAGCAAAATACTGTGGATGCTGGAAATCTGAAACAAACACAGCTGGAAAAACTCAGCAGGTCTGGCAGAACTGATGAAGAGTCATATGGACTCGAAACGTTAACTCTGTCTTCCTCTCCACAGATGCTGTCAGACCTGCTGAGTTTTTCCAGCTATTTTTGTTCCATTACCATGTCCTTTGTCTTGCACCATCATCTCTTTTGTCATTTAATCTCTTCCATTGTCCACCCAATCACAGACCTTCCCTTTTGTTCTTTCCCTGTATCCTCAGCCTTGTTGCATTTCCAACTGTTTCAGGTCTGCTGAAAGGTCATCAATCTCTCCACAGTTGCTGCCTGAACTGATGAGTGTTTCCTGAATTTTCTGGTTTTGTTTCAGATTTCTAGCATCCATAGTGTTTTGCTTTTACATCAAAGTTCCTTCCTGAAATTAATGAAAACTGTTTTGTATATTTGCAGAAAGTAAATACCTGGCTGAGAGTAAAAAGGTGTGATTCAACGGTTAATCACCAAACACTTAAGCTTCAAACTCATTATTATGGACATCAACAGAACCCCTGGTAGCTTGGCCTAAATAGCCAAGTGGTTATGGTACTGGGTTTGTAACCCCAAGATCAAGTGTTCAAATCTCACAATGGCAAACTATGGAACAATGTGACTTCATCTGAAACAGATGGAAACAGGTTTGTACTCGAAAGAGTATCAACAGAACCCCTGAATCGAATTACAGCTCTCTAACACACTGTATTTGTATACTTACTCAAAAGAACATGGATAAACATACATTTAAATCTGGCATATTCTTCCAACAAATTTACTAAATGCTCTGAAAGAACATTTGCCAGGATTTCCTGGCTATATATAAACTGTAGGAATCATTCCACATTCTGTGCTTTATTTTCACACTGTACTTCATTAATGCATTGAGTGGCATGATTCCAACACTGTCCCTTAAAATAACTTCAGCCTTCATACTGCTACATTCCTCATAGGGCTTAAATATCATGTAAACATATTTAGTGCATAGTTTCACAGTTTTATAAATGTCAAATTCTAATTAAAGGCCAGCTCATACATTTGACTTTATCAGCATTTATAGTAATAAATTTAAGTAAATTTTATGCCAAACACCCAGTTTTAGACTACCTTTTGTTTTAGAAAATGGGAAACAGGATAATCATTTCTATAACTACCTTGTCAAAAACAATTTTTTTCAAAATCTTTTCCAGTAAAGGTCACTGCAAAAATAAAAAACAAACCTACTTATTCTGGTATTTTTTTTGCTGAATTCTCCTCTGATACCATTCCATCACTAATACTGGATAATTGAAGCCAGATTCTGTCAAATGAGCATTGACTCTTAATCATCACCTGACAGGAAGTGAGTTGTGACAGTTTTCCCACCCAAGTTGAAATCTCTATTCTTATGCAGCACTCCACCTAGTGGCTAATAAACTAATGATGCTTACATAACTGAGGCAAAAAAAGATTTATGGCTCGGAACATCCGTTCTCCAGGGGGTCATACACTGGAGTTATGCCAGAAGATGCGCTGGGGGACCCCCAGGAAGTTCCCAGGCAAGCACTGTTTGAAAATTTCCCAGTAAGTTTAAATTTATGATGGGCAATAACCCTGCACCAGGAACCATCTGAAACTCCAATGTAAATTGGAGACTTTGGATGGTTCCGACTCACTAAGCAGAATAGTTACTCAGGAAAATTTAGAAGGATTAAAACTACTTCTAACTCCTGGGTAACTACGGTACTAGCATTATCCCCCCCCCAACCCCGACCACCCTGCACCCCCTCTGACTAGCTCCAACCCCCAACCACCCTACCCTCCCACCCCCTTCTCCCCACACCACACTGCCTCCACCCACCAGCTACCTCTCCACTCCCCCACCACTATCCTGCTCCACCCCATGACTTCCAGCCCCTGACACCTGGCCACTCTACTCCCCTGACTACTGCCCAATCCCGACTACACCCCCCAAACACCCTACTCTCCCGGCTACCCCATTTCCAACTACCCACCCAATTGGCCTCACTAACCCCCACCCCTGACTTCACCCCCCCCCCCAACTACCCTACTTCCACCCATCAACTAACCACCCCTCGACGCACTCAACATCCCCGACCTTCATATCCCACCTCTCCCCGACTACCACACAGACCTCCCTACCCCACCGACTACCAGCATCTGACTATCCTGCCACCCCACCGACTACCCCCCAAATCTCCCCAACTAACTCCCAACCCCTGACTACCCCAATCCCCCGTTGAGTACCTTACCCCTTGTTCTCCAACTATCCCCTAATGCCTCCCACACTACACCCCCCACACCGCAACTATTCCCACGACCACACTACTCCAACCCCCTAAACACCCAACAACCTCCCACAAACCCCGACTTCCCTCCCACTCCCCAACTACACCCCAACCTGATCATCTGACCCACCCCTAACCCTCTGACCACCCTATTCCCGCACCCACTTACCTGACACACTTGTCATCTCTCCTACCAAAATGCTGCAATCTTTAAACTTCCCCACTTTGTTGCTGCTCTGCGCTGGAAGGACTCCGGAGTTCCTGCGTTGCACCAGGTGGTTGAAAGTCCGGGCAAGAAATATGCAGCTCCATTCCAGTGTAAGTAAAAATGAGCAGAGTGGCAATCCAATGGTGATTGCAACTCCATGGAATTTCTGGACCCATGTTACACAAATCTGGAGTAGAAATATATATATATATAAAAATATATAATAAATTATTAGAAAAAAGGGGATAATTTTTTAAATATATATTTTTCTTTTCCCACCTAATTCTATTATTATTTTAAAAATTTATTTCCATCCATTGTTTTATCTCCAACTTTTAGCCTATTTTGATCCCCACCCCACCCCCCACTAGGGCTATCTGTCACTTGCTCATCCTGCTTTCTACCCTTAATGTCACCATTAGCACATTCTTTAGCTAATATCACTACCATAAACACCCCTTTGACCTTTTGTCTATAACATCTTTGGCAATCACTCTTTTGCCTCCACCTATCACTGGCCCCCTATCCAGCTCCACCTGTCACACCCCCCACCCCCTCACCTTAAACAGCTTATATTTCACATCATTTCTATTCCTCTTTAGTTCTGATGAAGAGTCATACGGACTCGAAACGTTAACTCTGTTTTCCTCTCCACAGATGTTTTCAGACCTGCTGAGTTTTTCCAGCAATTTTTATTTTTGTTTTAGCTCCTTAATTTGTTGGATTGGTTAGTTTTGGAGGAAGTAGAATTGGTGGGTGGAAATGTTCCGGGAGACGTATCTTATGGCTTGACAAATTTCTGAAAGCTGAGATCTTTCACCAAAGAGCTAACTGGATGGTGAGTCAACCATGCTGTTCCTAACAAGCTCTCAGCAGGTAATGATGTGGGGGGATCTAAATCAGAGGAGGGGTGAGATCATGCAACAGACAGCAAATTATAAATAACCATTCACTGGATCTATCATGCCCCAATTTCATTAGCCTATGTTACTGGCACGGATCTATGAGAGGACATGCCCTGCTTATATTTACACCAATGTATTATTGACACTGATCCTTTGATAGTGGAAGCAATTCTCCCTGCTCCTTAAGAAATATTGTTTTCCACAAGTAATATATCTTCTTGAGCTAAATTACCAGAAAATGGCATGCATGTTTTGAAAAATTAGGTCATATATTTTACGTTCTCTGTATGCTTGGAGGCCTGTCATAAATCACCACATCATCATTTCTTTAATGTGCTTCTACACATAGGGTTTCCATCAATGTAATTCATCCCTTTTTGCTTCATGGTCAGTACTCTTGCCTCCCCTAGTGTCATGTTGATGCTCCTCAAATCTTGGTTCTTGTCACCTAAGTCAGCCTCAGTATTGTTTTCAGCGTTTTTTTCCCCTTCAGGCTCCCAGGTAAGCTTTCTCTTAAACAGATGTTTTGTTGGGTGTCCAAAGGACATGATCAAACAATTCTTACAAATGCTTTCCTGCTCTCTGTCTGATATATTAGTAATTTTGTACTGTGTCTTAATCCTCAATACACAGGAATGACAATGATGGTCAAAGACATTGGAGGTAATACGGATAATAGCGAATCAGCAAATTTACGCCTCTCCCAGTTTTTATTTTCATTCATGTCAATGGCAAAGTGTTATTTTTTACAAAATTGTATGAAGTCAAAATCAACTTCAAGGGACTGGACACTGTGTCTGGATGGTTAACACTGTCTCCCCCTGGCAGGCCCTTTTTACTCAAATAGCCAACGTTCCAGGGGACAACAAAGAAAATGCTTCAAAAACACACTGAAATTTTCCTTGAAGCCTGACACATTGACATTAATGACTGGGAGGAACTTGCTGCCAACCATTCAGAATGGTGATAACTTGTCCAAGCTGCATTGTGTTTTGTTTAATGTCTTAATGATGAAACAGAGTGGCAGCAGAAAAGGAAAGAAAAGATAACAAATCCTGCTCTCTGGGTCCCACTACATTGTGGGACATCCTGCCCTAATTGCCCAAAAACATGCAGGTCGATAATCGGCCTGTTCAGTCACATGAAGATCCATGGCAGAAACTCATGGCCCTGAGTTGACATCATCCTCGATTTTGAGGGACAGCCAACGACAAGGACAATGATTATGGCGGCAAAGTCAAAATGACCCCATTTAGTCTCCTTTGCCAATAATAAATGAATTAGTAAGGAAATTAGCAAGACCTACATGTGTTTCTTTTTGTTGAACAGATAATATATTCATGTCAGCGGATGACCACCCTTTTTTTACATATTCCTGGACCCCAAGTCAAATTTAATTTAATAGTCTTTAGCAATGAGATCTAACATGGTCGTGCTATCTTTTCTTTCTCCAATGCCAACAACTAATCTTGTGCTGTATGAATCTCGTTAACATAATTGCAATAATGTTTTGTTCTGAAGGCTTCCTTTTTCTCAGAACAACAAGCCAAAGTGCTGAGTCTGTTACACAATTGAACATGATGATATTTCTATAGCAGAATATAATGACTGCCAGTTAAACCATTGGCCAACTTTTAAAAATGGGTGCAATTATGATCAGAATATATTAGCCTATCTGCAGAAAACTGTCAACAAGGAGATATTCTGTGGTTCTTTTTGAATTGTATTTAAGATATTCTAATGTTACATAACTGGAAATAGGTGCCTGTGCTAACATATGCAAATTCTGCAATCAAAGGGTTAATCAAGTACACATCTGTGGGATTGTTCTAGCAGCCGAAATGACAGCAGTTCGGTGGTTTCTCTTGCCTTTAATATAGTGCTTTTAATGAGTTTTGTGGATGACATTTTGAACAGTGATATTGTACATTGAACATCATTTCCATTATTTACAATAGCAATTCAGATATACTGGAGAATTATGAAGCCTTTCCATTTGTCAACTGATAGTACTGTATAAGATGGTTACCAGGGCTGAGATGACATCATAAACAGAGATGTATAAGCATTCTCTGAACATTATCTGAACCCAGAAATAGTGGCACAGCTTTGAATTGTCTCCTAGTTACCAGTAACGTTATGTAAAAGATAGCAAGTACATGATTTTGACATTTGACATGAAATAAAAATTGGGGGAGGCGTAAATTTGCTAATTCGCTATTATCCGTATTACCTCCAATGTCTTTGACCATCATTGTCATTCCTGTGTATTGAGGATTAAGACAAATACAGTTGCCTAGTCTATAGAACTGACTGAGTTTGTGATCAGAATTGCCAACTGATGCTGCTCAGGAGAATAAAATGTTTTACTTGCAATGTGCCCCTGATTATTAGTGATCTGTATGTACAACATTTGAATCTGACTATTCACTTAATGCAGAATATCCTTCACATGTATTTGACACAAATCAGAACTGGATTTTGCAAACTATTGGTTGAGAGTATACAATCCTACAACTCTTAAAGGTGATCATTTTAAATTAATCAATTAAGCTTGTTTTCAATAAAGTGATCTGGGCTATAAGAATAGCATGGAATGTCTGCATCCACATATATGGAAGGCAATAATTCACTCAAATTAAAAGAAAATAGGGAAGTGTCTGATCTGAGAAGAGATAATTAGGGCTAAACTGAGTACAAGGTTGTTGTTACACTGAGACACGAAATCAGCTGTAGATGTCCATGTCTCTCTTTCTGCTGGCTACCATCCATAGAGCAAATAATTTCAGGTGTCAGAAAATGACAGTATTGTAAATCCAAAAATATTCAGTTCTGCCATTGGGATGAACAGTGCTTCCTATAATGTAAATTCTGGAAGTTGATCCTGTCTATTTGTTCTCTGGATCTCCATAGTAACAGTGGAAGCTAACATTCCTACAAAAACTGGCTCCCACTCGTAGTGCAGAGAGTCATGCTTCCCTCAACAGCTGTGCTTTACAATCAATTTAAATTTGAACACCTTAACAATTTTAAAACTGCACCTTATTTAGCACATTATTTAAAGAAGTGAGTATTTTTTAAAAAGTATACTTTATTCATAAAATATCTGAAAGAACATTACAAAACATTTCAAACATCACAAAAAGCAATGATATTCAAGTTTTCCACGTAGATCATGAGGTGCTTCAATACAATCAATGAACTTTACAGACATTTCAACATGGTCATTACAGGCAGTCAGACAGTGCACTGCTATTCAAGTTATTTACATAGATCATGTTGCACTCTGAGGTGCTCGACTAATGGCTGGAGCATGTAATTGTGATGCATGTAATATTCACTGCATACAGACAATGTGAGTCATACAGCTCAAGGAATATATACAATTCCCAGCCCCTCAGTGCACCGTGGCTGAAAGATCTTGGACAGCGACCTTTCCCCATTGCACCTTTGTGGCGGCTGACCCAAGCTTTAGTGCATCCCTCAGCACATAGTCCTGGACCTTGGAATGTGCCAGTCTGCAACACTCAGTCAGGGACAACTCATTGCACCGAAAGACCAACAGGCAGACCAAGGAGCATCTTTCACCAAGTTGATGATCTTCCAGATGTTGTTGATTCTTGTCTCGGTGTGTGTCCCTGGGAACAGCCCATAGAGCACAGAGTCCTGTGTCACGGAGCTGCTCGGGCTGAACCTTGACAAAAACCATTGCATCTCTCTCCAGACCTCCTTTGCAAAGGCACATTCTACAAGGAGGTGAACAACGATCTCTTTTCTGCCAGAACAGATTTTTTTTTGGTATACTTAGGGGGCAGCAGTACTTTCTTTTAAGCAACTGCACCATTCTGTGTTCAAAAAAATTATGTTCCATCCTTGATGTCCACAGTAAAGGTGTTGTTTCTTGTATGTGTCCCAGGACCAGATAACAACTGGATATAACCTCTCAGGCTGATTACATTCAGTAGAGGAAATCTGAGTGGCTCCCCATCATTAATGGCATGGATCAGCTCAGTAATGAAGAAGGCTGGGATCCAGGATGGTCTCCATTTAAATAATCAATTCCTGGGACTGAAGAGGGAGAAAGTCCAATTTTTGCCTGGGGAAGGAAGAGGATTGTCGGTAGGCATGCCCTAAAATATGGGGAGGATCCTGGTTTAGACTGGACCATTCAATTCTGGCTGATAGGAGGAAAATCTGCCGATAGCTGTTTTACTAGACCAATGAGGAGAATTGGCAATGGTTTGCTGGATTTTACTGAGAAATTTTTTCCTTTAAACCATTGGAAGTGTTGCAACTGTGATGAACTGTATTCCTGGAGATCTCATCACATGGCTTGCCTCCTGCTCCAGCCATTAGTCGAGCCAGCACATCCAACCCTGTGATGTACTGCCTTCCTATGACAATTGGATAGCAAAAAGACTCATTATCCAACTGGATGATGCTTGACTGTCAGCCAAACAGACTTTTTTTCTCACTTCAATATTTTTATATCTGGTAAAGAGAAATGTTCAAAGAAAATGGCAAAACAAAATATTTTTTAATGTCCCGATGATTTTTTTTTCAGGGGTGCACACAGTCTATTACCAGAAGATGTACCATTAGAACATAAGAACATAAGAAAAAGGAACAGGAGTAGACCATTCAGCCCTTAAAGCCTGCTCTGCCCATTGGGGGTGAAAGCACTTAGCCAGCCACTTTTCAGGCTGCAAAGCAGGCGGAATTGCTGTTCCTTGCATTTAGAATGCTCACTGACCTGTATGGACCATCCTGAGCATTATAACAACTTTGTTTAAGCTGCTACGATAACACACTATACTTGGGGCAGATTGCACAACACTAGCATCTGAGGCAGCATTGCAGTTCTGTTGAAAGGTCATCAACCTGAAAGTTAACTCTGTTTCTCACAGATTCTGCCTGACCTGCTGTGTATTTCCAGAATTTTCCGTTTTTATTGCAAAACTACTTCTTGAAATGGGTTCTGCAGCATGAACAAATGTGCCATAAGAATTAAGGCAATAGTTTTAGGCCCTATCAGCAGGAGGCACTATTAGGCACATATCAAAACAGAATAGCAAACACTCTTTTTTTCATGGGATGTGGGTGTTACTTACAGCACCAGCATTTGTTGCCTATTCCTAATTGTCCTTGAAATGAGTTTGCTCAGCCAGTTCAGAAGGGCAGTTACGAGTTAACTAAAACAAAAACAGAATTACCTGGAAAAACTCAGCAGGTCTGGCAACTATATTGTTGCATGTCTGGAGTCACATGTAGGCCAAACTGCGTAAAGTTGGCTTATTTCCTTTCCTAAAGGACATGAGCAAACCAGATGGGTTTTTACAGCAGTCAATAATTCATACTGAACTAGTTTTATATTTCAGATTTATTAACTGAATTTAAATTCCACCAACTGCCATGGTGGGATTTGAACTTGTGTCCCCAGAGCATTAGCCTACACCGCTAACCTACTAGTCCAATGACACCACCATCTTCCTAACCACTACATTTGGTCAATAAGATCCCTTACAAAAAATACTCAATGTAAACACTATCAACATATGGAGAAGGTGATGGTAGACCTTCTCCTTGAACTGCTGATGATGTGATACAACTAAGTGCTTTCCTAAACCACTTCAGAGGACAGTTAAGAGGCAAACACAATGGTGAGACTCAACTGGCAAATAAGGCAGAACTAAAAGGAGCAATAGAATGAAATCCTGACATTTTCTGTTGCTGTGTTATACTGGAAAATGAGTCTTTGTAATTTGCTGTCCTAAGCAAAGCAGCTGTGACTTGACTCATGCAATTAGAAATGGTGGTTTGGTTGAGGCTTGTCATACCACCTGCAGTGGTGTGAAGGACCCAGCAGCAGGTGAGAACAGCTGTCTGATCACTACCACAGATGAGACTTTGCTCATTTCAGCATCTGTTTAGAGAATAGTTAACAACTCTTTACAGAGCGCAAGGCTGGTTTCAGTTGAGAACCTGAATCTTTGGAGATTTGTGTTTATCAGGCAAAAATTACATATTTTTGCTTAAACACACATATACTTTTATTTCTTTTTCTACCTCTACAACATCAGCATATCGTATTAACATTAACAAATTGTATACAAAATCAAGGTGAGGCATTGAAGAAGCATGCAGTTTTTGGTAATTCTCTTGGTTAATACATTCATTAGGTAAGAGGTAGATCACTAATAAAATTCTATAAAGCACAAATATATGAGTGAGACTGAGCACATCCATAAACAACATACAAAATCATTGCAGCCAAGGCAAATGAGCACAGCTGAGGAAACTGAGTGCAACATGAGAGTTTGGTGATTGGGAGAGTTTAAAGTGTTAATTTTGTTCTTAAAATCTGATCTAGCCTGTAATTAGCAATAACTGGGAAATACTGTGTAAGCAGACTAATTTTCTTTCTTTTTTGCAGCTTAGACAGGGTAAATACACTCCGCTGTGAGAACTGAGTAGTTAATTAGCTAACTGGTTGAATCTGGTTTCTCTAGCCCCAATTCAGTTGGCTACAAATTCAGGGTTTGGTTTGGCCTAAATAGCCAAGTGGTTATGGTACTGGGTTTGTAACCCCAAGATCAAGAGTTCAATTCTCACAATGGCAAACTATGAAACAATATAACTTCATCTGAAACAGATGGAAACGGGTTTGTACCAGAAAGAGTTACAGCAACTTGTCTTTAGCTTGGCCTAAATAGCCAAGTGGTTATGGTACTGGGTTTGTAACCCCCAGATCAAGAGTTCAAATCTCACAATGGCAAACTATGAAACAATGTAACTTCATCTGAAACAGATGGAAACAGGTTTGTACTCGAAAGAGTTACAGATCAATTAATTCAACCTCAGTGGTGGGGGACAGCCTTTAGAAATGATGTTTCAGGAGAGCTTGGCCTAAATAGCCAAGTAGTTATGGTACTGGATTTGTAACCCCCAGATCAAGAGTTCAAATCTCACAGTGGCAAACTATGAAACAATGTAACTTCATCTGAAAAAGATTGAAACAGGTTTGTACTTGAAAGAGTTACAAATTCAGGGTTCTTAGTGCAGCCAAGGCAAGTGAGGGCAGCTAAGGAAATTGAGTGCAAACCTGAGTGTTTGGGGAGTTAGGGTGAAGTAGAAATTGGTTCTTACTCTTAAGCAGGGAAAGGAGCTAGCTGTTTGCTGAGTATCTGATAAGTTGATGAATTCTATTCTATTCCTAAGGTTTAAAATACTACACAATTTTGTGGTAAAGTTAATAAAATATATAAAAAAGCAAAATAAATAAGGGAACAATGTAATAAATTAAGACACATTAAGGGTGGCAGGACAGGTGATGTGTCAAGGCTGCAGAATGTGGGAGCTCCAGAATACCACTGTGATCTAGGGAAAACACATCTGCAGTAAACGTTTGCAGCTTGACAAACTTCGACTCAGGGTTCACTGAGCTGGAGGCTGAGCTGTGGACTCTGCAACACATCAGGAAGAGTGTACCTGGTACCTTTGTACCAGGAGGCAGTCACACCACTTAGGATAGGGTCTTCTGATTTGGTCAATGGTCAAGATGGTGTGAATGCAGCTGAGGCATGTAAGGGGACCCAGAGGGCATGAGTGTCAGCCTCTGCAATTGTCCAATAGGTTTGAGGTTCTCTCAGCTTGTTTGGAGGAGAGTAGGGGCTGCAGGATAATGAACAAAATATGACAATGTGGTACAGGAAGCCATGCAAGTGGGGGGAGCAAGAGTGAATGTAGTGGTAGCAGGGGATGGTATAGTGAGTGGGATTGACACCGTTCTCTGCAGCAAAGAGCGAGAATCCAGATGGCTATGTTGCCTGCTGGTGCCAGGGTTTGGGATATCTTCTCAGGACTGGAGGGAACTTGCAGTGTGAGTGGGAGGATCCAGTTGTCTTGGTCCAAGTAGGTATGAATAACATAGGTAGAACTAGAAAAGAGGTTCTATATCAAGAATATGAGGAGCCAGGCACTAAATTTAAAAAGCAGAATCTCAAAGGTTAAAATCTCTGGATTATTACCTGAGCCGGCATAGGGTACATAAAATTAGAGAGATGTTTACGTAGCTCATGTGGGTTCCGGTTTGTGGAGCACTGGCACCAGTACTCGAGAAAGTGGGGGCTGTACTGTTGGGACGGTCTATACCTGAACCATGCTGGGACCAGTATTCTTGCAAACCATTTAACTAGGGAAGTAGAGAGGGTTTCAAACTAAATAATGGGGGCAAAGGATTAAAAGGGAAAGATGTAATACATCAGAGTAGAGACAAGGTAAGAGAGAAAAATAGTGATATGGGGAATAAGGGTGAGAATAGCAGGTAAGGGCAGAGAAAAAAAACCTAAGAATGCTACAACAATCAAGGCTAGATGTTAAGATAAAAACTAAACTAAGGGCTCTGTATCTGAATGCACATTGCATTCATAACAAAGTAAGTATATTGATAGTGTATGTTGAAGTAAATAAATATAATCTGATTGCCATTACGGAGACATGGCTGCAGGATGACAAGGATTAGTTCCTGAATATTGAGTGGGAAATGACATTCAAGAAGAATAGGAAACTAGGTTGAGGTGGAGGGGTAACACTGTTAATCAGGGATGGCATTTGTGCAATAGAGATGACTTTGGTTCAGGAGATCAGGGTGTAGAATCAGTTTGGGAAATGAGAAACACTAGAGGAAAGAAGTCACTAGTGGGAGTGTTCTACAAGACCCCTAACAGCAACCATAATGTAGGACAAAGTATACAAGAAGAAATACTGGGTGCTTGTAATAAAGGGATGGCAATAATCATGGGTGACTTTAGCCTGCATATAAATCAGATTGTCAGTAGTAGTCTGGATGAGGAGTTTATAGAATGCTTTTGAGATAGTTTCTTAGAGCAACATGTTCCGGAACCAACAGACTACATTAAACTTGGGTATTGTGTAATTGTCCTGGAACCAACAGGCTATATTAAACTTGGGTATTGTGTAATTGTTTTGGAACCAACAGGTTATATTAAACTTGGGCATTGTGTAATTGTTCTGGAACCAACAGGCTATATTAAACTTGGGTACTGTGTAATGTGACAGAATTAATTAATGACCTCCGAGTAAAGCACCCCTCGGTAGCAGCGACCACAATATGATTGAATTTTACATCCAGTTTGAAAAGGAGAAGATGGGTCTAAGACTAGTTTATTAAACATGGATAAGGGCAACTATGTTGGCATGAACGCTGATCTAGCTGAAGTGAATTAGGGTACTAGGCAAGAGGATAGATCAAGAGAGAAGCAGTGGGAGACATTTAAGGGGATATTTCAGAAAACTCAGAATAAGTATATGCTTATGATAAAGAAAATTCTAAAGTGAGGACCCACCATCCGTGGTTAACTAAAGCAGTTAGGGAAAGCATCAAACTTAAGGAAAAAGCATATAACTGTGCAAATATGAGTGGAAAGTCAGGCGATTGGCCTGAATATAAAGAATGGCAGAGAATGACTAAAAGGTTAATCAGGGAAAATAAAATAGAGTATGAGAAGGAGCTAGCTGGAAATGTAAAAACATGATAGCAAGAGTTTCTATAGGTATTTTAAAAAGGAAAAGAGTAAGTAAGGTGAGTGTTGGTCTTCTAGAGAGTGACAATGGGGAGTTAATAGTAGATAATAAGGAAATGTCGGATGAAATGAACAAATATCTTCTGTCTTCACGCTAGAGGAGACAAAATACATTCCAGTAATAACTGTAAATCAGGAGGTGGAAGGCAGAGAGGAACTTGGTGAAATGGAGCTGCAGGCTGACAAGTCTCCGGGTCCAGATGGACTAGATCCTCGGGTCTTAAAAGAAACAGCTGATGAGTGGTAGATGCATTCATATTAATTTTCTAAAAATCCCTAGATTCTGGGAAGGTTCCATCAGACTGGAAAGTAACAAATATAACCTCTCTATTCAAGAAAGGAGGCAGGCAGAAAACAGGAAACTATAGACCAGTTAGCTTGATGTCTGTCATGGGGAAGGTGTTAGAATCAATCATTAAAGAGGTTATAGGTGGGCACTTAGAAATACGCAAGGTAATCGAGAAGAGTCAGCATGGTTTTGTGAAAGGAAAATCATGCTCAAACAATGTATTGGAGTTCTTTGAAGGAGTAACATGCGCTGTGGATAAAGGGAAGCCTGAAGACGTACGATACTTGGATTTCCAGGAGGCATTTGGTAAGGTGCCACATCAAAGGTTATTGTAGAAAATAAAAGCTCATGGTGTAAGGGGTAACATATTAACATGGAAAGAAGATTGGCTGGCTGGCAAAAATCAGTGTGCATAAATGGGTCTTTTTCTGGTTGGCAGGATGTGAGGAGTAGAGTCCCACAGGTGTCTGTGCTGGGACCTCAAATTTTTACATTTACATCAATGACTTCGTTAAGGGGAACAAAGGCATGGTAGATAAATTTGCAGATGACACAAAGATAGGTAGGAATGTATGTTGTGAAGGGGACATAAGGGGGCATTACAAAAAAGACTGGAGAAAATGCAAAAAGAATTCACAAGGATGATGTCAGTTCTAAGAGACTATGGGCCTTATTTTTGTCAAGGAAATGGGTATTAGGAGTCGGGAATTTCCCCTTCAAACAGCGTAACCAGGTACTTGCTGAGTTGAGTCCATTACTCATTCTTGGTTCATTCAAGTTACATATGCATCTATGTATGGTCATGCATAGAACATGCCCATGTCTCACAGCAGAGCTTGGCCTCCATTCACCTTGCAACACCTTTGCCATCGGACTGAGGCCCTGCTCTGCCCAGTCTGTGTGGTGGTCAACGTGCAATGACTGCCCTAGTTCATAGTTAATAGAGTCACGCACAGGCATCTTCTACTTGTAACAATGAAGTTTGGGACCTGGAACATCAGGACCCATCAATGGCCAACCCAACAGTGACAGACCTGAGTGCCACTCAGCCATCATAGCTTGGGAACTCTGGTGTCTTAACATCAACATTGCCGCATTAAGTGACACAAGACATTAAGGAGAAGGCCAGCTGAAATATCAATGTGAGGTAGTACACCTTTTTCTGGAAGGGCCTCCCAGAGAGGAAAGATGCCCGCACAGAGTGGGCTCCGCCATCAGAAATGATCTTGTCTGGTACCTTGCTGACTCCCCCTGTGGGATAAGCTAGTTTCTCATGACTACACAGCTCACCCTAATGGAAATCAGCATGACACTCTCATCAGCGCATATATGTCTACACTTGAGGTGACAGATGAAGACAAGGAGGGATTCTACACCAGCCTTGAGCAATTTTTAACCCAAGTACCAGCAGGTAGCAAACTGATCCTCTTTGGAGATTTTAATGCAGAGTCAGGAAGGATGAGAATCTCTGGTAGGGTGTGATAGTTAAGGAAGGAGTAGGAAAAGCAAACTCCAATGGAGTTCTCTTTCTGACAATGTATAGAAAATGACCTTGTCATAATTAATACCCTATTCCGACAGCGAGGCAAACATAAGACTTCATGGCAACAACAACGGTCCAAACTTTGGCATTTGTTCATCTTTATCAACGTTCAAGCAAGGGACTGCAGAAATGCTCACAGCATCCCGCCCTGACAGGTACTGATAACTGCTGGATCAATAGCTCCTTATCCAATTTACTGTCTCCATCAGTCTAGCCCCCCAACAGCAGAAGCAACAGAAGCAATGCTGTGAAAAAATTAATACTGAACGCCTCAAAGATCCCACCAAGACAGCACTTTTTTCATAACCATGTATAAGGTGTTTCCCCAAAGTGGTCTGTGAGCTAAGGATTTGCGTGCATGTTTGTAGATCTCTTCCCCACCCCCCACCCCCCCACACCACCCCCCACCTTTAATTTGAGTAATTCAATTGAAAAATAATCAGCAGAAAAGTTTTAGCCTTAAACAAGATAAAAGTTTGTTTATTACAAAACTATTGCTGTAAGTTAGTTAAGGAAAAGCAATAAAATTACTAACTAAATACATACAAAGTTTAAATGCAGATAAGGATAAAATATACTTATAAAGATGAAATTCAGTTCAGTCCTTTAACATATCATTGCAGGCCCTTAGCTTGCAGTTGAAGTGTTGGTTGTCTAGAGCAATGAGTTGAAGTTGAAGAGTTACGCTAAGCAGATGCAATGACTTCTGTAATTGAATAATCAGTGTTTGCCTTTTCTGGTGGGATCAGCAGGTTTTGGGAGAGAGAGAAGGTTTCTTGTTCCTCACTAGTTTTGTGGTTGTGGTACTTGCAGATTGCCTGGACTCTCTCAGCAGAACAACTGTTGATTCCTGAATACCTTCCTTTTCACCCTCCCTTGGACAAGAAACCTCTTGGATGATGTCTTTGAGTTCTCCCTGGGGCTCCATACAAAAATGGCTTTCACAGATTGTTTTTATCTGTTCAAAACTCAAGATGGTCACTAGCTCAAATTGTCAGATCTTGCTTCCATATTAAGTACTGGGTTGGCCTAGGTCTGAGGCATTGTCTTTTAGCCGAGGTAATTAATCTTTTAAATGCCTCAGCCATTAATTTGATTGGATCCCATCTTCCGGGTTTGTTGAGATGGGAAAGAGCTATCCACACCTCTAGGGAAACCATTGCCAATGTGTTTCTGCTTACTCTTGTGGAAATGCGCATTGAATTTTAAATGTCTTCACATGAGTGGATATGTCTATTTGCAATCCACTTGGAGCCTTCTAGAAGCTTGAGGTTCATCCCGAGCAGCTCTGTGACACAGGACTCTGTGCTCCATGGGCTGTTCCCAGGGACACACACCAAGACAAACATTGGCTGCAACTGGAGGATCATCAACTCGGTGAAAGACGCTTTTTTGGTCTGCCCGAGACTTGTTGGTCTTCCAGCGCAAAGAGCTGTCCCCGACCGAGTGTTGCAGACTGGCACATTCCAAGGTCCAGGACTAAGTGCTGAGGGATGCACTAAAGCTTGAGGCAGCCTCTGCAAAGGCGCAATGGGGAAAGGTCGCTGTCTAAGACCTTTCTGCCACAGTGCACCGAGGGGCTGGGAACTGTTGAGAGCCCCTTGGGCTGTACAGCTCAAAATGAATGTGTGTTTTTTTTGCAGATTACATTGTAGAAACAAGAAGTAAATAAATAGACACTATATTTCCACATACAAATAGCTGATTCAATACAGCTTCCCTCCTATATTTTTCAGTTA
The DNA here is from genome assembly GCF_017639515.1 of Carcharodon carcharias. NCBI lineage: Eukaryota > Metazoa > Chordata > Chondrichthyes > Lamniformes > Lamnidae > Carcharodon > Carcharodon carcharias. Next base: position 56,545,496 of record NC_054480.1, on the reverse strand, counting down.
GATTTTATCCGGGAATTCTCTTCATTTTTTTTCCCTGTTTCAAGTTTGCACTGATTTTAACTTTGGCGCTTTGCTGGACTTGGTATATGTAGCTTTCTCATCATTGAGGCCTACAAAGAATGTAGACAAATCTGAAGCTAAACCAATTGCTGTTTTTCACCTGGAAGTGTTTCCTGTTCCCGTCCCTGACTTAAACCTTTTAAATTACTCCTTTGAAATAGTAGGTCGCCAATGGTCTCTTTCTGTGCCAGTAACTCAATCCTTTTTTGATTAAACCCAATTTTTGTTGTTAAAGGAATGTCATTTAGATGCTTTTCCTGTTCAAACAAAAAGGTTATGATATTCTCGTCTAGTTTGTTCTTTGAACATTTTTACGTATCTCAGTTTTTCTTCATTCCACTCAGATCGGATTTTATTTAATTATTTTCGAGCTAGGTCGACATGTTCTAGGTTTTGAGTTTTTGCTTTTTCCTCTGATAATTTGAGTCTGCCTTTTCACTCACTGGTCAGTTTATCAAAGTCATGTTTGGAACTGAGTTCAGTGACTTCTCGTTCTGCAACCTGAGACTCCACACTGATGGGTGTTGTTAACTTCTGTGCGCTCTCAGCACAGACAGGTTCACTTGATCCAGTATTAGCTGACATTAACCCTTTAGGGCCACTCTGAGGTCTCAATTCTTTCCAGGGCAAATTTTGATTTGGACTCTCTGAAAATCCCTTTTCAATCCCTTTCAACTTACTTGGCCTTGCTTCAGCCCTTTATCATTCAAGGGATTTCTCTCAGGCCTGTTTTAATTCTGTGGAATTTTGCTAAGCCATGTCAACCTTTGTGGGTTGTAGCATTTCTGTACCTTTTTTCAGCTGTCTGCACTCTGGCAGAAACCTGCTGAAACTGTGTAGTTTGTTCAGCCTCATTGGACAGTTCTTAAATTTTGGGGAGTAACACCTTCCAGCCTGCAAGGTCATTCCCTAGTGAAAAGTCAACCCCCTGTGTAGGCAATCCTGAGATTACACCCACCATCACCAATCCGATAACAAGTTTACTTTCTTAAGTGAATTTTCACCTTTGGAACGTCAACCCTTTCTTCAGTTAGTCTTTTGACTATCACTCCGGTATATGACCTGCTTCTGCGTGAGAAATCTCAATTCTCCCTGCCAGCACTGTCTCCTGGAGCTCTGAAGAAGAGTCATTCAGACTAGGAGCGTTAACTCTGTTTCTCTCTCCACAGATGCTGCCAGACCTGCTGAGTTTTCCTGCCTTTCCTGTTTTTATTTCAGATTTCCAGCATCCTGACTATTTTGCTTTTATTCAGGTGTATGTTAACCTCCTTTCCCAGTTCTTTGGAACCTCTAGGGACCATTTCATCCATTACACACACAATCTTGGTAGGTTTCTATGCCTTCCTTCACTTTTGAACAAAGGGTTATTATTTTAGTGACCAAGGATATGGGCTGCGTTGGAATGCTGCCTTTGGCTTTCTTTCATAAGGCCCAGTTTTCCACAATTAAAACAGATGGGGCATGGTTGTGCAGCCCTGCCTTCTACATTATTTATTTTCAAAGTTGGGGATTGGTTTTACCTTTTTCCCCCCACAGGATCTATTCCTTTTCTTGTCTTCTCCCTGTATTTTTCCTTGTTGATACAAACTGTTTGACCCATGTCTGCTGTGATTCAGAAGTCTGTGAGTCAATTCAAAATCCTCTCCCTTCACAGTGGCTGCTCTTACTGAAGTGACCTTTTGTTCCTCAAGGTGTATTTTATTATAAGGGAGACAATTTTTGAGCTCCTCTAACAACATCAATTATCTTTCTCCATCATAAATGTGCTCTATATTTAAAGCGCACACCCATCGGTCAAAAGCAAGCTTTTTGACACTTTCAAATTCCCGATATATTTGCGTGACTTTGTCACGTGAATTTCTGAATTGTTGACGATATGCTTCCAGCACAAGCTCATAGGCATTCAGGAGTGCATTCTCAATCTGTTTATAATCAGCAGTCACTTCAGGGACAGTGTGGAGAAGATCTCTTGGTTTTCCTGTTAACTGATCCCACTTCCTGGGGTAAATATAGCTGTTCTGCTACTTTTTCAAAAGCAGGGAACATGCTTGGAAAATTTTAGGGCTTTTGAGACCTGTTTCGGGTTGTCATTAGGCAGTGCGAGATTTTCCCTGGCAGCTTCAAGCTGCCTTTGGTCTCTATCTCTCTGTGCTTGCAGCTCCAATTCCAACTTCTATAGTTGGTAATTACACTCTCTCTCTCTCTCTCTCTCCTTTTTCTTCTCCCTGTACCCTTCTTTCCTGGGATTGAAACTGTAGATCCTTTTCTCGGGCTAGTCTTTCTTCCCTTTTTTTCTGAGCCTTAAAGTCCAGCTCAATTTTCAACTTTTTCAGCTCTGTTTTGGCTAAAGTAACCCAGTCTGACTACAATTCAGCTTCTGTTGCCTGTTCTGACCCTGGACGGAATTCAAAATCCTCAGCCAGCATTTTCAGGAATTCCCATCTCTTTTTCTTACTGGGAATCTTAAATCTGAAAGCAATGGTTTTCAGTTACTCCATGCCTAAGGATGCCACCTTTTGCCAATTTAAACCCTCCTGATCAATAACCCATGCTTCAAAGGTTGCCATTTAATTTGTTGTTTGTATTTTTACAAAACAAAGCTTGCTGTTGTAATTTCTGATTAGGTTTCAAACAATTTGGTCTCTTACTTTCCTTCTACTTCCCATTTCTTTGCAGTTCAAATTTTGGCTCTTTTCGCAATGAATTAAATCCTGGCTTTAGCTCATTTTGCAATGGGATACAATTCCAGACATGAGACCCCAATTGTCACGTTCATGTAAGGAAGTTTCCTCAAAGTGGCCTGTGAGTTAAGGATCTTTGTAGGCCCCTTTTAATCTGCGAGTGATTCAATTTAAAAATAACCAGCAGCAAAGCTTTAGTCTTAAACAAGATAAAGGTTATTTCATGACAGAACTACTGCTGCAAGTTCCTTAAGGAAAAGTAATAAAGTTACTAACTAAATACATACAAAAGATTAAATGCAGATAAGGATAAAATATACTTATAAAGATGAAATTCAGTTCAGCCGTTTGACATGTCGTTGCAGACCTGAAGCTTGCAATTGAAGTGTTGGTAGCCTGGAACGAAGGATTGAAGTTGAAGAGTTGGTCTCAACAGTTGTGATGGCTTCTGTAGTGGAATAACCAGGGTTTGCCTTTTTCAGGTGGACTCAGCCGGTTTTGGGAGAGAAAGGTTTCTTGTTCCTCATTATTTCTGCGGTTACTGCATTTGCAGATTGCCTGGACTCTCTCAGTAAAACAGCAGTTGATTTCTGAATACCTTCCTTTTTGCCTTCCCGTGGCCAAGAACCCTCTCTGATGATGTCGCTGAGTTCTTCCTGGGAGTCTGTACAAAAAATGGCTTTTGCAGCCTGTCCTTTTCAGTTCAAAACTCAAAATGGCTGCTTTCTAAAAACTGTCAAATAATACTTCTATATTAGGTATCTGGTTGGCCCAAGTCTGGGGCAGAGTTGCATCTATTGCCTTTGAGCTGAGGTAATCAACTTTTTAAATGTCTCAGCTTTTAACTTTTATAGCTCCCATTTTTCCAGGTTTGTTGAGATAGGGAAAAAGTAATTCAAACCTCCGGGAAAGCCATTGTCAACTAATTTCTGTTTACCCTTGCGAAAATGTGTATTGAATTTCAAATGTCTGAGTATGTCCATTTGCAATCCATTCAGAGCTACTGAGATGCCATGTATCATGTCTGCTACCAAAATGGGCCCATCTCCATTAAAATAGTGGGGGGTCTGAAATGCCCACTCCTGTAATGGAGTTGGCAAGGGCAGAAGTACTGTGCATGTGGTCATTACCTACACCCATGCTGACAAAAATTGCCAGACTTGGGAATGGGAACAGGAATCCTGGAAACGGGGCTTGCTTGCTTGCCATTCTATAATGCTTCTGCCTCCATTTCATGCGACGAATGGAGGCATGAAAATCCCAGCCTAAAGTTATCATGAAAGGCTGAACAAGTTGTTTTTCATTAGTAAAGGGAAGACAGAGAGGAGACCCAATGAATGGATTTAGGTTATAATTAGGTTGAGCAAGGTAGATGTAAAGAGAATGTTTCCACTTATGGGAGAATCCAAAACTAGGGCCCATAAAACAAGATAGTTACTAATAAATTCAATTGGGGGAATAGAGAAATTTCTTTACTTTGTGGTTAGTATGTGAATTTGCTTTCACAGAAAGCAGTTAAGGTGAATAACTTTGATTCTTTCCAAAGAGACTGGACAAGAACATGAGAGAAAAGGGAACATAAATATATGCTAAAAGGCTAAAATCAGGTTGATGGAATGGGGGAAGACCTAGTGAAGTATAAACCCTGGCACAGATTAATCGGGCCACATTGCGTGTTTCTGTACTGTGTAAACCATGTAATACATGGTAACTACCACAAAGAAAATCTTGAGCTCTTTTAACTCAAATCAACATTTACATTTTCACTTCTTTCCTGGCTGAAGATTGACTTTCCAAGTAAAGCATTGCGATAATGAATACCTTGGTGATTTGATCATAACTGTATCAATTGAAGTATCCAAAGTTGGAGAGCGCACATCCTATGGTACACATCAGTGAAGTTGGTTTAAGATTTGTATTAGAGCAAGAAGAAAGCAACTATCAGAGGCAACATGTTTTATCTTTTCTTCTCCGCCGATGCTGCCAGACCTGCTGAGTTTTTCCAGGTAATTCTGTTTTTGTTTTGGATTTCCAGCATCCACGGTTTTTTGTTTTTATCCCTTTTTGTTTAATTTGTCTGCCACTGCTCTTCAAGAAATGCCTACCTTGAAGTTTTGTTCATCTCTGCGACAAGATTTCTGTATCTCTCTTTTGCCTTGTTCACCTTCATTGCTTTCCATTTCTCTCCTGGTGTTTGACAAGGTGTTTACTAAAACCTGCTTTCACAGCCATATCTCCTTTCTCAGTGACTGTCTCCATCTCCGACTTACCCCACGTTGATTTCAACTGAAATTCCATCCCTCTTGTTTCGAACCCACCCAGGATTACAGGTATCTCCGGGACATAAAACGTTTCTCGGACTGCTGTTCCCGTCACATTCTGAGATCCACATTCAGTGCCATGCACCGCCATGTGAACACACTCGACCTCTCCCTCCAGCAGCACCGTCGTACCTTTTTTCAAAGCTGCGCATGCTCCCAGTTTCATTTTATTCTTCGTCTCATCCGACGCCTCAACAAGAAACTTTTTCTCTTTCTCTCAAGTGCTAAGGAATGCAAGCTCCAACAACTCATCGACACCAACACCCATCTAGGACCCTCCACCCCTGCCTGTCCCTCCGTCCCCACCCCATCTTCCAATCCCAGCCCCAGCCATGTATTCACTATACCCCCTGACCTTCCCCTCTCTGATGCTGAACGTTCAGTGCTCAGCAAAGGACTTAGTTTCGTACCCTTACGCCCTCACCTCAATGAATTTTGGGCTCGGCACGATGCTGAACTCTTCTTCCGCTGTCTTCGTCCCCAGGCTCACTTCTTTGGGCAGGAGTCCTCTCCCCGTTCAACGGATCCTTTTACCCACCTACAATATTCTCCCTCCACCTGGACCCCTCCCTCTGGATTCTTACCTTCTCTTGATCTTTTCATTGAGAACTGTCGGCGCGACTTTAGTCGTCTCAATTTCTCTGCTCCTCTCACCCATTCTAATCTGTCTCTCTCTGAACTTACTGCACTCCGTTCTCTCAGGTCCAACCCCAACATTGTCAACAAACCCACTGACAAGGGTGGTGCTGTTGTTGTCTGGCGCACTGACCTCTACCTCGCGGAGGCTGAGCGTCAACTTGCAGACACTTCCTCCTATCTCTCCCTGGACCATGACCCCACCAATGAACATCAAGCCATTGTTTCCAGGACTGTTACTGACGTCATCTCCTCTGGGGATCTTCCTCCCACAGCTTCCAACCTGATAGTCACCCAACCTCGGACGGCCCGCTTTTACCTCCTACCCAAAATCCACAAACAGAACTGTCCCGGTAGACCAATCGTGTCAGCTTGCTCCTGCCCCACTGAACTCATTTCTCGTTATATTGACTCCCTTCTCTCTCCCCTTGTCCAGTCCCTTCCCACCTACATCCGTGATTCCTCTGACACCTTTCGTCACATCAACAATTTCCAGTTCCCTGGCCCCAACTGCTTCCTCTTCACCATGGACGTCCAATCCCTCTACACCTCCATCCCCCACCAGGATGGTCTCAGGGCCCTTAGCTTCTTCCTCGAACAGGCCCGAACAATCCCCATCCACCACTACTCTCCCCCGTCTGGCTGTACTTGTTCTCACACTGAACAATTTCTCCTTCAACTCCTCTCACTTCCTCCAAATAAAAGGTGTGGCTATGGGTACCCGCATGGGCCCCAGCTATGCCTGTCTCTTTATGGGGTATGTGGAACATTCCTTGTTCCAGTCCTACTCTGCCCCCTTCCATAACTCTTTCTCCGGTACATCGATGATTACTTCAGTGCTGCTTCATGCTCTCGTCGGGACTTGGAAAAATTTATTAATTTTGCTTCCAATCTCCAACCCTCCAGCATTTTCACGTGGTCCATCTCTGACACTTCCCTTCCTTGACCTCTCTGTCTCAATCTCTGGTGATGGACACTCCACCAATATCCATTACAAGCCTACCAACTCCCACAGCTACCTCGACTACAAATTCTCACACCCCGCTTCCTGTAAGGACTCCATTCCATTCTCTCAGTTCCGTCGCATCTGTTCTGAAAATGCTACCTTCAAAAACAGTTCCTCTGACATATTCTCCTTCTTCCTTAACCGAGGTTTTCCACCCACGGTGGTTGACAGGGTCCTCAACCGTGTCTGGCCCATCTCCCGCGCATCCACCCTCACGCCTTCTCCTCCCTCCCAGAAACATGATAGGGTCCCCCATGTCCTCACTTATCACCCCACCAGCCTCCGCATTCAAAGGATCATCCTCCGCCATTTCCGGCAACTCCAGCATGATGCCACCACAAAACACATCTTCCCTTCACCCCCCCGGCGGCATTCCGTAGGGATCGCTCCCTCCGGGACACCCTGGTCCACTCCTCCATCACCCCCTACTCCTCAACCCCCACCTATGGCACCTCCCCATGCCCACGCAAAAGATGCAACACCTGTCCCTTCATTTCCTCTCTCCTCACCGTCCAAGGGCCCAAACACTCCTTTCAAGTGAAGCAGCATTTCACTTGCATTTCCCCCAACTTAGTCTACTGCATTCATTGCTCCCAATGCGGTCTCCTCTACATTGGAGAGACCAAACATAAACTGGGCGACCGCTTTGCAGGTTACCTGCACTCTGTCCGCAAGAATGACCCAAACCTCCCTGTCGCTTGCCATTTTAACACTCCACCCTGCTCTCTTGCCCACATGTGGTCCTTGGCTTGCTGCATTGTTCCAGTGAAGCCCAACGCAAACTTCCGACTAGGCACTTTACAGCCTTCGAGACTGAATATTGAATTCAACAACTTTAGATCATGAACTCCCTCCTCCATCCCCACCCCTTTTCTGTTTCTTCCCCCTTCCTTTTGTTTTTTCCAATAATTTGTATAGATTTTTCTTTTCCCACCTATTTCCATTATTTTTAAATCTTTTATGCCCCCCCCACCCCCCACTAGAGCTGTACCTTGAGTGCCCTACCATCCATTCTTAATTAGCACATTTCGTTTAGATAATATCACCAACTTCAACACCTCTGTGTGTTCTTATGTCTGTGACATCTTTTGATTATCTGCTCCTATCACTGCTTGCTTGTCCCTACAACCACACCACCCCACTCCACCTCTCTCCCCCCACCCAACTCCCCACCTTAAACCAGCTTATATTTCACCCCTCTCCTTCGATTCACCCAGTTCTGCTGAAGGGTCATGAGGACTTGAAACGTCAACTCTTTTCTTTTCCGCCGATTCTGCCAGACCTGCTGAGTTTTTCCAGGTAATTCTGTTTTTGTTTTCAACATGTTTTATAGGTGGAATGTCATACCCAGGGGATTTTACGATCCCGCCGAATTCGATGGACTTTTGAATGGCTCGCCACATTTTACAGCCCTGCCCCCACTCCTACAGGGTGGTAAAATTCCACCCTTTGTTTATTCATTAAGTTGAGTATTTCTTTAAATATAGAGTAGATTTATATTGTATTAACTCTAGGTATGTTTAAATTTTTAATGATGCACAATCATTTTATAATTACTGTTTTGATGCTGGTACTGGTGGTTTTGGGAATGAAAGGATAACATTATAAGATGAGTAACACTCAGGACAACTGCCCTTGAAAACTAAACACAGGGATTATGAGGAAACTAGTTCTGCTAAAGGCAGCTGATAATATAGCAACTGCAAAATTGTGATTGTAGCTCTCACAACTGTTAGGCACAGGAGTGTTATAAATATTTCATTCAACTCAGATTGGAGGAAAAAGACACTAACTGCATTCATTTGCAGTGTTTTAGATATTGCTGTCATGTCTAACTCTTGGAACTCAAATTGTCAAAAAATAGTCATCTGATCAAAGAGCTGTATTTCAGAGAGGGTGGAGAATGCACAAATTTTGGACAGATTTTAAAGGTAATGCAAACATTTAGCAGTAGGGGCATTATATGCTGGTGGGCTTCTAGATGATTATACAGATCAGAGTGGCCTGATAGTGGCCTGCTTATCGATTTGCCCATTACAGGTAGTTAATGCTTGACAGACAGGCTGGACTAGCCGGAAATGTACCATTTTCCACAATCTTTCACTTCACTTGCTCAACTGACACATACTTCAGTTGTTTGCTAATTGACCAATTTTGTATAAGTATATGGAATGGGCTGAGATAAAAAAAAACACTCAACACCACTTTTATCGAGGCTGTTTTATTATTCTGATTTTAATCTCTTTTGCCCTTGTTGGATATTAATGTCAGGATGCAGCATGTTAAAGTGGGATGTTTGCAATCTACATGGTGTAAATAGGCTCCTTTCACCATCCATTGTACAGTAGCAGATGTCAGTGAGAAGAAGTCATCCACATCGGCAGCATAATCTGCAAGTTAATTTTTTCAGAACATCCACTTGCAAGTTTATCCAAGTGTTAAAAACTGTGGTTGTCTTAAACTGATGTAACCCTTTCAGATCTATAGAACATCTTATATATGTATGATATATTACTTCCGTCAGAAGTAGAAAAGTTTCATTTATTTGGTTCACACTTTAATTACCCCATAGTTAATTTTATTGAATGTGATACTCTGGCAAACAAGTGCACATTAAGTTAATTTAATTAATTTTAATTACTTTTATTTTGCATTGCTGAAACCTCTCAGATTCAGTAGACGAATAATAGCAGTGCACAAAATTACTCTAAATTTCGTCACTCAAACATTCCATGTAAACACTCTTAATTAAGGCAATGCTGGAGGCTCTGCTGAGGTGAGATTGAGATTCACTATCGGAAGGTTTATATTGCAATATTGCACTTGCCTTATCAGACTTGGAAATCCATAATGCTGTGAAAGTAGAAACTATTCTGTCTGCAGCTTCTTCCTACCATCAATGTAGGAGCGACCTCACCACAAGGATGACAGAAGTTGAAGAAGTAAACTTACTATATGGTGCTTCCAAACTTCTTTTCTGCTGTGACAGGGTGAGAGGGGCAAGGGGATAGTTGTTGAGCAGGGTGGGAGGCTCAAACCGCAGAGATGCAAGCATAAAAAACTAAGAAATCTACCATTTTGCAGGCTCTGTTGATGTCAGCAATCAGCTCATTGGCCACAGTCCAAACATATTGTGCACATTTAAAGGGCCCTCGTGATTTATTGCGGGGTTGTAAAATCTGAATCCCCCCCCCCCCACTCCCCCGCAACAGCTGCATTGCTGCCTCGGAGCTCGCGATCCAGATGGCTCATCCAGGACCCCCTAGCCAGACTGACAATCACCTCCAGATAGACAATAATTACAGTGTCCTTTGGGAAGATTTTATACATTTGATAATTATATTTTCATTGATAAGCCTAGGTAAGCAAATTAAAGATTTTTGGCTATTTAAAATGTTAGGTGCTTCTAAATGATCGCCAGGCAAGAAAGGATGCAACAGAGATACAACCTTATTGTTTATAGAATTTTAAGTGGATTAGCTCACACTCATGTTCACTTTTTAGTTGTAAGATTAAATGTGATGCAATATTTGGCTACCCCTGGATGTTTGGTGATTTGAGCTTCTGTTAAGTGGTATTATATGTAACATTCCATTTTTTGTGGGTTCAGAGTGGCTTCATCTCTATGGTTACCTGAGTTTTTACTTCATGTTGTTGCATAATTGATCTTACCATCCAACTGGAAACAGGCCCAGTTCATCAAGTCTTTTTCACTTAAGCATAAGGAAGGAAATGTTACAAATCCAAACTGAAACTTTATGATGCAAAACAGAGGACAATTTTTCTTAAATGTTTTCAAAATGGAAAATCTCGTCAAAACTTTAACCAGAAACACTGGCCCTGATATTAATCTGGAAGGTGGTGGGAGTCCAGGGAAGGAGGAATTCTCATCGGTCACCAATGATCATGCCAACTACCAGAGATAAGCCTTCCCATGATCTTCACCAGTGAACAATCTGCCATTATCATCACCATCATGAGGATAGGGTAGATGCAGATAAGATGTTTCCCCTCTTTGGGGAACCTAGAACCAGGGGGTATGATTTCAAAATACGGGGGGAGCCACTTAGGACTGAGATGAGGAGTTGTTTTTTTACTCAAGGTTGTGGATCTTTGGAATTCTCTACACCAGAGGACTGTGAAAGCTCAATCATTGACAAATTTTCTGAATACCAATGACATAAAAGGATATGGGGATAGTGTTGGAAAAAGGCCATGAAGTGGATAAGCAGCCATGATCGTATTGAATGGCAGAGCAGGTTCAACAGGCTGAATGACCCACTCCTGCTCCTATGTTCCTATGAATTGCACACGTGAAACCCTGATGTCAAATCAGTGACATCGGGTGGAATCTTCTGGCAACAATGAGGTTGTCAGCAGCGGGACAGGAAGTGAGGAACACTTCCGCTTGGGGGTGGGATGGCCAGCCATCCAAGACCATATGGCGGCCAGCCAATTAGCTATGCATGGTCAAGGAGCATGGTGAATTATGCGGCAGGGTGGGCTATAAGCTGGTGCTCCTGCTGTTACCTCATGGGGTTACCATATTTAAAGGTCACAAGATCAGGCATTCATTCCCTACAAGCCAGCAGCATCAGCCCATCTGTCTGAGTGGACGCCGAGATTGCAGTCAAACATTTGGATCTTTTCCCACCTGGTTATGTCTCAGAAAAAGCGAAGACTGGCCTCACGGTTCAGCAATTCCTCACTGCAGGTTCTCTTCCAGGCCATCCAGAAAAGGTGGGAAAGGCTCTTGCCTTTCCCAGGGATGGCAGCAGGAGTTCCCCCTGTCTGACCAAGGCCTGGGTGGAGGTTACAGCACAGGTTAGTGCCAGTGGGGCTCACTACAAAACCTAGGTGTAGTGCAGGAAGAGGATGAACGATCCAACGTGCTCCACCTGGGTAAGTGGCATCATGTAGTCACTGCAAAATAACAGCCCAAGGGGCATTAAGTAATGCAAGCGCAGATTGATGTCAGAGGAGTTTGGGTTGTTGGCCTCAGCAGCAGATGGAACATGTGGACCTAATGTGTGGAACCACTTCATGCTGTGAATGCTGTACTAGTTGTAAGACAGTGTGGATGTCAAACACTGACTGGAGAGGGCTCGGGAGCTGTCATGAGCTTGTATGCTCATAGTGGTTCTGCATCCATTGGGATGACATTCAATCACCTCTCTGCAGGAGAAAAATGTTCATAATCACCAGGAGTACAACATGACTGGAGAAAGAGTCCCAGACATAAAAATCTTTACCCTGTTTGTGGAAGAGGCTGCAAAATTTGCCGGGGATGACCAGGACTGAGCATACACAGATGGAGAGACCATCAAGTGAGGATGCCTCCAGCCTGGTGTTCACAAATGGCCTTAGAGCAGTAATGCCTGAAACATTGTTCTGAAAAAGGTTGTGCATAACCATCAGCTAATTCTTTTTGTTCTCCCTTGCAGGTATTCACACATTCAAAGAGCAAGATGATGAAACACCCTTCCCCCGGTTCCAATTCCACCTCCATCTACAACTCCAGTTCCACCTTGAGGACAATCTGAGTTTACCCCAGAATCCACAGAGGCTGTACCATCAGAACATTCCCCTGCACCCTCCACCAGCACAGAGACATTCACCTAATTGGGTGCACATTCTAGAATAGGCTCAGGGTCACAATCTAGTAGGCACATCACAGACACATGCCTGTAACTGACAGAGGATGTGACAGCTGAGGCCCCTGATATTTGGAGGACATCTAGAGAGCAGGCCCATGCTGAGCCCCATAGAGATGACGAGTCTGAGTTCATCCATAACAGACTTGATGGAGACAGGTGAGAGAACATCATTTGGATTTGCCAGAGACAATGTATAGTCTTGAGCGAAGCATGGAGGAATCCGCCCATGTTATCAGTGCTGTCATGGCTCCGGCATGCGAGCACTTTACTTCCCCCATGGAGAGGGTGGCAACCACCATGGAGGGACTGATCCAAAAGAATACGCAGTGACTACGGCTATGTGCTTGGAACTGTACCCCATTATGCCAGAGATGGATGCAGTGCAGCAATGACTAGGTGAGAGGGGTCAAGGCTCCTCCACCTCCGTCAGGTACGCATTCTCCTCTAGTAGTCAGGAGCTACCACAGCGTACCAACAGGGAGGAGTGTCAGCCAAGCACCGCAGGGTCTTCATCCTAGGACACTCCAAGGGTGCCTTGCCTCTCCATCACCCCCAGTGGGTCAGGCCGAGGATGGTGCACCCTCACCTGTGCAGGAGACCCTCAGCAGGCTGGAGCCTTCTAGGGACGTAGCAATCAACAGGTTGCCTCCACCTGAGCTGTGCATGTCGGGGCTGCACCTAGGCATAGTGATAGAAAAAGAAAGATTAAGAAATTATAAGGGCACAAAGGTGGCACGGGTGTTTAATCACTGCACATATGAAACACACTTGTAAATATATGTTTAATTGCATTTATTCACATATGTCGTACTTTCATTATGCTGCTAGTTGCTGCAATGGTCACATATATTTAAGGGAATTGTACTTGATTCCTGATCAGTTGTGGATGGTGTGGGCCTATGGATACATCATTTATTGTGTCATATTGTCAGTGGTGGCATCTCTGTTTATCTGACATGTGTGGGATTGAACCTCAGGCGTCATTTGTAGAGTTGTAGCCTTGCAATGCAACTGACTATTCATCAGTTAGAGTTCACCTGATCATCATACCTCTAATGCTACTGTCTGAGGAGCGTCTGCAGCTGAGTCATTCTGTGCCTTGCTGGTGTCCGCATGACAGAGTTCTTTGCAAGGCCTTGCCCCATTTGGAGAATGTGTCAAATGAGACATGAATGAATCTCCACCAAATTAACAGTGCATGTGGCTTCCAATGTTGCATGCATGTGGGTTTGCTTGACCCAAGGGGCTGCAGCATTTACCTGGTCATAGGAATATGCAGTGTTATACAAGCAGCGTTGCACTGCTTCTGGCACTGATGCCACAATGTTGTCAGAGGAGCACATTTTTCACCAGTGTGATGTGTTCCATTTCTGAGTGGCCCATACACAGGATCACAATGCCAGCAGATTTAATGTGAATACATAAAATTTAATGCAGCCACCAAGATATAAGAGCAATGAAATGAAACCAAAACGTCTGTGCCCACTAGGGAACCCAGCCTCTCAGAGGATTAGAACCCACAGCGTAGTAGACATGTGTCAGTGCCTCACTCAGCCTGGAATCTGATGGCGATAAGATTGTCATAGGCCTGTCTGCCATGATGCACCTTTGTCTTGGCTTCTGCCGCTGCATCTGCAACATCCACTCCCTCATCAGCAGCATCGTCTTCCCCTTCCTCCTCCATCAGAGGAGACATCTGGCTCCTCCATCACCCCTCTGCAACAAAATCTGCGACCAGCATTGAATTGTCTCCCACTCCTCATGCGTACTGCTCTTCATGGAGCAGCTAGAATAGCCAAGTTACCACATCCTAAGCCACCTCAGGCGCTGCCTTTCAAACATCAGCAGATAGCTGCATTGCCTGCGGTATGATTGTGCGCCAATGCTGGACATCACACAGATCCCTGGTTGCTAGCATCCTGCACTGCTTGTCCGTGTGCTGCCTCTCCCTGTTGATATTTTGGCAGTTGCTCTGCATGGCCCTGGCCCACACTCCAGTGGTTCCTCCGCAGCTGTAACATTACTATCAGGAGTGCTAGGTTGACTTGCTCCAACATCATGCCTGACTGAGGTTATCTGTGAAGAAATTGCAGGGAGCGATTTGGTCAGCATATTCTTTGAGGCCCTCCCTCCTGTCCTGAGCATTTCTGCCCAATGGGAAGCCCCATACCTAGCATCGGGCAAACCTTGGCCTCCACCCACCCCACTGTGATCAATCCCATCCTGGAGGATCAATGCCGAGATCTCTTGTTAATGCAGCCATGTGCATGGTGACTGGAGCATTGACTCCAGAACTGGAAGCCATGACTTGTGCGCCCTCCTATCACTGCAGAGCTTCCCTTCACCATCCTTGAGCCACAGTCCAACACCCTTACCTTGAACTCAGATAAGTTCCACCCAACCCCTTATCAACTTTGACCAGCTGTCAGGGAACTTGTTCCCAGTTTGCCCCTTGTTCTTCCTACAGTCATTTCTTCCAACATTGAGTTTCCCTACATGGTCCAGTAGCCTCATGTTTCCCACCCCAGCCCCCCTTTCCTCCTCACCCACTTTTCTGCACTCTTGCCTTCCCTCCCTGCCTCCCACCCTACCCTGGACTCCCTCGCTCGGTCAGCCAGCCTGCCTATCCCATGCGCCTTAGACTGCTTTCCACCCAATCTCAATCATCACATGACTGAACAACGCTCCCCAAAGAGGAAAAATACAGCGGCTACTCATGTGAACTCCAGCAAGTTGGCTATCTTGCCTGATGCATGTCACTTTCGTGCAGTTGTAAACCTGAAGGCACATATTGGTCCTCACGGATAACTTAATTCTGGCAAGATTGTCTTTTATTGGGCATGCATGACATGCAAATGCATGCAAAAGGGCTTCCTGATGCTTGCCTTCAAATTTCCCAGAACTTAATAGCTTAGTATCACACCACACCACACCCCACCCCAGCCCCCATTGGGAAGCTGATTTTTGGCCTCCCGCTCCATTAAGTTCCCCCACCCACCTTGCTTTCTGCTGCTGGAAGCAGCACAAGATTCCACCCATCAACTCAGTTGAAGCAATAGATTTTGACTTCTGTGTTTCGCATCTCCAAGCTGTGCAGGAAGCATGATGCAACCTCAGCTACGTTTATAGGACAATATACAAATGGATCCAGGTTTTTAGGAAAGGGTGCTACACATAGAAAAGGGGCAGTACCTTAGACTTAATGATGCATTGCTGGATTTACTGCTGTTCCCAGTCAGGAGCAAGAAGAACATAACTTTCCCCAGTAATGAGAATAAGAAACCTATGGCCCTCACCAAGAGGTTTGGTTGGAGGTAGCTGAAGAGATAAAAAGCAGGAGCAATGTGCCCTGGTCATGGATGTGATGTATGAAACAATTTAATTATCTAACCACATCTGGAAAAATTAATAGATTTGCTGATTCACCTACATTCTGCAGTTTGTCTTGTCTTGTCAAGTGTGCTATATCACGTTGCTCCTCCAGGCCAACACAATTTTCAGAAGCACCCTACCTTCACTTTCTATGTATTTGTCACCTCTGCACTTATCCATCCACTGTTGCTACTCTTTGCAATGTGATATAATTGTCTCATAGTCACTCTCACTGAATACACAGCATTGATTGAGTGATTACTTCACCTTCACTCACTCTCAACAGGCTTCATTTGTTTTCTCACTCCTTAATTGTAGCAATAAGTGCCTGTCCACGAGTAATAATTTAAGATAAGGTATTGCCACTCAGGAGACCCAAATGCACCACCATTAAACCTGGAAGTGGACATGTTGGAGCCAGGTTGTGATAGTGATTGAAAATTCTATTATTTTAACTCCACTCCCATCCACAATCCGCCCATTCCTGGGCTTTAAAAACGTCTCCCGTTATTTTTGAATTTAAAGCAGCTGAAAACCTGAGTCACCATTGAACTGTGTGAAGTTCATTTTTTCTCCTCCATTTAAAGGATATGTTGTTCCATATTATATATAACAGCAGGGAGTCACAATTGAACTGTGTGAAGTTCATTTTTTCTTCTCCATTTAAAGGATATGTTCCATATTATATATAACAGCAGGAAGTTAAGGTAAAAGTGTCACTCACAAATGTTTTTCTTTGGACAGGGAGAGTGAACCCATGTCATAAATTTAGTCAGGGTTGGCATGAGTTTAAATTCCATTATGGCAAGTTGAGAAATTGAAATCAATAATATTTGTGCTAGCACCAAACAAATAAATGACCATGAAAGTGAATGAATTGTTCAAAAACCAACTAATGTTCTTTAGGGAATCAAGCAGGTCATCCCTGTCCAGTAGGTCCATGGTTGATTCTGACTGCCCCCTAAAATGGCCAAGATAGCCACTCAGCTGTAAAAATAAGTACTCAAGAAGAAAAAAAAAGAAACATTTGCATTTAAATAGCACCTTTCAGAACCTTTGGATGTCTCGAGGTGCTTCATATGCAGTCAAGGAAGATCTTTTGAACTGTAGTCACTGTTGTGAAGTAGGAAACATGGCAGTTGATTTGTGCATAGCAGCTTCCACACCATGACCAGATAACCTGTTTTTGAGATGTTGGTTCAGGGTTAAATATTGGCCAGGAGGTCAGGGGAAAAACCCCTTGCTCTTCAAAATAGTGTGAAAGGATCATTTACACTCAACTGAGAAGGCAGATTAGGCCTCAGTTTTAAGATCACATCTGAAAGACAGAGGGTGGGATTTTCCACCCCCGCCTGCCGCTGGGATCTTCCGGTCCCACCTCTGGGATCTTCTGGTCCCGCCGCAAGTCAGTGGGCTCCTGTCTGGGGCACCGCCTCAGCCGCAGTGGATCCCGCCTGCGATGGGGCCGGAAAATCCCGGCCAGAGTGCAGCATTCTCTCAGTATGCACTGAATCGTGCGCCTAGATGGTTGTGCTCAAGCCCTGGAATGGGATTTAACTCACAGGGCAGAATTTTACAAGTCGGCAAGCGGGGGCGGGGTTGGGGCCCACTCACTCACGTGTAAAGTAATGTGCAGTGACATCGGGGGGAACTCCCGACGTCACCCTGCCTGATTTAAACTTTCAGGAAGGCAGGAGTGCAGCCAAATCAGCGCACCCGCCGACCTGTCAATGGCCAATTGAGGCCATTGACAGGGTCAATTAAGTAATTAAAGGACCTGCCTGTCCAACCTTAAGTTGGTGGGCAGGCCAGGAGCCCTGGCAGGAACTAGGAAAAACATGAAACCTCACCTCACAAAAGGGGACATGTAAGGGATTTTTTTTTTCTATTTTTGTCTTTTTTACATGTACAGCCGATCTCCCTGAGGCAGCACCTAGCCTCAGGGAGATGAGCGTGCTCTTTCGGGCGCATGCACGAAAGAGCACACTCTCGATTTTGGGATTCCCTCCCCCCCCACCCCCCGGCCCGCACAGGGAGCGCATAGCGCTTCTGTGTGGACGTCACGCTGGGCAGGCCTTAATTGGCCTGCCCACGTAAAATGGCGGTGCGCCTCCCATCGAGGGTGCCGATTGGAAGCATGCCCATATGCGCCCACCCATCAATTCCCACCCCCCCATCCGGGGGGAAGCTTCAGCCCACAGAGGCAAAAGTGCTATGCGAACTGAACCACAATGACAGAAAATGCTGGAAATACTCAGCAGGTCAGGCAGCATCAGTGGAGCGAGAAACAGAGTTAACATTTCAGGTTAGTGACCTTGCATCAGAACTGGATCAAGTTATAGATGTAAAATTAATTTTAAAATGCACTGCCTTGGAATATTGCTTCTGGATGGAGGGCGTGAGAGGATTGTACGGGAAGCTTGAAACTGATGTATAGTCATGCTCCAGCAGAGGGTGGCAGTGAAAGTGAGCACAAGTCTCAGTTTCTAGGTATCAGGATCTCTTCAAGGCAACTACATGGGAAATTATACATGCCTGCCAGCCTGCCTCTGACAGCTTTATATGTGAATAACTGATGTGCTGTTTGTGAAGGCCAAACAAACAGCCTCCATCCCCTTGGACAATTCTACTATTTTTACTTGATCATGGGGTGTGGCTGTCACTGGCAAGTTTAGTATTTATTGCCCACTCTTTAAGAAGGTGGTAGTGCTGCATCTGTGTGCTGGTGGAGGGAGTGAATGTTTAAGGTGGTGGCCAATCAAGTGGGCTGTTCTGACCTAGATGATGTTGAGCATCTTTAGTGCTATTGGAACTGCAATCATCCATAAGTGGAGAGTATTCCATTACACTCCAGCCTTGTGTTTTGTAGATGGTGGGCAGGCTTTTGGGATTCAGGAGGTAAGATACTCACTTCAGAATTCCCAGCCTCTGACTTGCTCTTGTAGCCACAGAATTTATGTGGCTAGTCCAGATATGTTTCTAGTCAATAGCGATCCTCAGGATGTTGATGGTGGGGGTTGAGGCAATGGTAATACCTTGAATATTAAGGGGAGGTGGTTAGGTTTTCTTTTGTTGGAAAAGATCTCTGCCTGACGCTTGTGTGACATGAACGTTACTTGCAATGTATCAGCTCAAAGCTGAATGTTGTCCAGGTTTTGCCACATGCTGGCACGGATTGTTTCATAATCTAAGAACATGCAAATGGTAGTGAACACAGGTGTAATCATCAGCAAACATCCCCAACTCCAGTCTTATTATAGAGAGAATGTCATTTATGAGGCAACTGAAGTTGTTTGGGCCTAATTTACTATCCTGAGAAAATGTCCTGGGCCTGAGGTAGTTGGCCTCTAACAATCACAACCTTCTCTTGTGCTAGCTTTGACACCAGCCATCGGAGAGTTTTCTCTCTGATTCCCATTGACTTCAATTTCACTCGAATTCATTGAAGTCACACTTGGTATGGAGTGGAGTTGTCCTGGGGAAACTAAACTGAGCTGGTTTATAGCCCTGTCAATGACCCCTTCCTGATGATCGTGAACAGACTGATGGTGGGATAATTGGCCAGAATGGATTTGTTCTACTTTTTATGGGCTGGACATATCTGGGCAATTTTCCACTTTGTCAGGTTGATGTCAGCATTGTAGCTATACTAGAAAGCTTGACTAAAGGCGCAGTTAGTTCTGGAGCACAAGTGTTCTGCATCACAGCCAGGATGTTGGTGTGGCCCATAGCTTAAGTTGCTTACATTGCACTTGGCTGTTTCTTGAAATCACACGGGGTGAATCAAATTGACTGAAGGCTGGCTTCAGAAGGAGATTGAGATTGATCATTAATTTGACATTTCTGCCTGTAGATAGTTGCAAATGATTCAGCCTTTTTTTTTGCATTGAAATGTTGGTCTCCACTATCATTGAGAATGGGATGTTCACAAAGTGCCACCTTCTGTTAGTTGTTTACTTGTCCACCATCACTCATGAGTGAATGTCGAAGGAATGCAGAGCTTTAATCAGATCCATTGGTAGTGGGATCACTTAGCTCTGTCTAGCATTCTGCTTCCACGATTTAGTGTGCGTGTAGCTCTGTGTAGCTTTACCAGATTGGTACCTCATTTTTAGGTACAATTGGTGCTGCTCCTGGCATGCTCTTCATTGAACCATGGCTAAAGCCCTTGTTTGATCTTATTGTTAGTGAGGGGATATTCCAGGTCCTGGTGGAATATAATTCTGCTTGTGCTGATAGCCCACATGACTCACATGGAGGCTCAGTTTTGAGCTGCTAGATCTGTTCAGAATTCATCCCATTTACTACAGTGGTGGTGTCACACAACATAATGGAGGGTATCCTCAGTGTGGAGATGGAACTTTGTCTCCTGGTTGCCATTCTTACCAATACTGGCACGAACAGATTCACCTGTGACAAGTAGATTGGCGAGGATGAGATCAAGTATTTTTTCCCTCATATTGGTCCTCTGAACAACTGCTGCAGGCCAACTTTGATGGTTATGTCATTCAGGACTTGGCCAGCTTGGTCAGTAGAGGTGCTACTGACCAAGTCTTGTTGATGGACATTGAAGACCTCACCTAGTGTACATTCTGTGCTCTTGTTACCCTCTGTGCTTCTTCCAAGTGGTGTTCAACATGGTGGAGTGTTGACTCATCAGCTGCTTGAGGGCAGTAGGTGGTCATCCTAGCTCATGTTTGATGCTAATCCTTGCTCATGTTTGACCTGATGCCATGAGAATTCATGGTTTTTCAGGCCACTCTGGCCTGACTGTATACCGCTGTGCGACCATTTCTGGTGGGTATATTCTGTCGGTGGGTGAGGAAATGTATGTTGGGCTTCCTGAGCCCAAAAATGGGAGTGCCTAAATTTCTAGGCCCAAGCTCCTACATCAGATGTAACCTCTTTTGTCACAGCAACCTGTCATATGAGTACAAAGATCATGTATCTACACCAAGTGTGAATGAAATTCACCTACTTTACCTCTGAGTGAGCTGATTACCTGACAAGATGGCCTGATGTTGAAATGTGAATGTTGAAAATTCCAGGAGGGCAACAGCTTTTCCTAAGGTGTCAAACTTGTTTCCCCAACATGAATCCAAGAATAGAGGTAAATCATTGGGTTTTCTCAACTCCATAGGGTTCCCTTCAACACTCTGATAGTTCATGCTTTTAAGGTCCCATGATTAGCCACCAGAGAAATGCACAGATTTAGTGAATTATCTGAATTTTATTAAATAAGATCTGACTTACCAAACAGGCTCAATAAGTGATGCAGCAAGAAATCATTTATTTAATTGGTATTAGTTCCCCTTTGTCAAAAAGCAGAATGCATGAGTCTAAAAGATATAATGAAGATATAATCAAATAGAGAAATTGAACTGTCCATAACTATACTAGAAAGACCTATCAGCAAGGATAAGAGTTGAGCTAATCATTCGTGAAGCAACAGTTCAGTGATCAACTCTTATAAAATTCCTGCTAAGTTTTGCTGTGCAATGTTAGTAACTTTTAGTGCAGTTATACAGTGGATTCTGTATTTTTCCAAAACATTTTTTGCCTCACAGAAACATAGGTTTTGTTGAAAAACTGCATCAATTTGGCTGTTGCTAAGGCAGTGATGTGACTTGGGTGTGTTTCCACTCATTCTGAATAGTCTTTAACATTCATCCTCCAGGCTCTGTCATGGAGAATGATTACTTGGCAATGCCTATGCCTTCAGAAGAGGAGAGGAGAGAGTCGGGGAATGGATAAAATTGTCAGCAGAGAGCCATTAGAAATTTCACTGGTAATCTGAGGATAGGTAGGTGAGCTGTGTGCAGTTCCAGTCATCCTGTTGTAGGAATCATAGGGTCCAGCAAAGACTTTCAAACAGTAAGCCAAAAATAAGAGGTGCTAGCTTTGAACAAAGGGTTCCTTTGAAACAGAGAAGGTTGGGATGAGGGATGGAATCTAATAGTCTTTAAAACGTTCAAATCTGTCTTCATAGCAACTTAAAGATTGTGGTGAAAGAATGTGGGGGTAATTTTAACTTTGTGTGATAATGTTTTGTAGGTGATAGCGAATTGGCAGTCTGTTTTACATCGTGCCTGATTTAAATAATGATTTACTGTCACTCATTATCCACTAACATGCAAAGTCAAACTGACCCTGTTGAATCAATGAAGAGGGAGCATTGACTTAAATTGAATCTTATTTCACCAAATTTACGATGTCAAATGGGCACAAAGAGAGTCGATTTTGGGGAGCAATTTTATGTACTTCAAGCATGCCTGAAAAACAGCCATCTGGATATTTTGTCAGGTTGTTTTTCAGGCATCTGGCAGCCACCTAAAGCAGGTAGTAGACTTTTGGATATGTTGGTATGGTAGTAAAGTTGCTTTTGGGTTGTCTATACTGAAGAGTACAAACAACAAATGCTGGCAATTCAGAGCAGTCAGTAGCCATTTATAACAAGATAAGTTAATATTTCACCTGTATGTACATCATCAGAACCCAACTTTATGTCGTGGGAAGCAGCATAGTGCTAACGTCAATGGGCTAGTAATTCAGGGGCCCAGACTGATCCTCTGGAGACATGGGTTCAAATCCCACTGCAGCAGGTGGAATATAAAATTCTGACCATCATTTCCAAATCCTCACTGGATATAGGTGAGGTGCTGGAGAATTAGAGATCTGCTAATGTTGTACCTTTGTTAAAAAAGGTAGCAAGGGATAGACAGGATAATTACAAGCCAATCAGTCTGACCTCAGTCATGGGCAAATTATTGGAATAAATTCTGAGGGATAGGATAAACTGTCACTTAGAAAGGCATGGGTTACTTAAGGGCAGTCAGCATGGACTTGTTAAGGAAAGGTTGTGTCTGTCTAATTTGATTTAATTTTTTGAGGAGGTAACAAAGAGGATTGATGAGGGTAGTGTAGCTGATGTAGTCTACATGGATTTTATCAAGGCTTTTGACAAGGTCCCACATGACATTCTGTTTTTTTTAAAAAAAAGTCCCATGGAATCCAGGGAAATGTAGCAAGCTGGATACAAAATTGGCTCAGTGGCAGGGTAATGGTTGATGAATGTTTTTGTGACTGTAGGGTTGTTTCCAATGGGGTTCTGCAGGGCTCAGTAGTAGGTCCCCTGCTTTTTGTGGTACATACTAATGATTTGGATGTAAATGAAGGGGGAATGATCAAGAATTTTGCAGATGACACATAAATTGGCTGTGCGGTTGATAGCGAGGAGAATTCCTATAGACTGCAGGAAGATTTTAATGGACAGGTCAGCTGGGAGGAAAAGTGGCAAATGGGATTCAACCTGGAGAAGTGTGAGGTGATGCATTTTGGGAGGTCAAGCAAGGCAAATGATTACACAATAAATGGGAGGGTACTGAGAGGTGTAGATGAAGTGCGGGTCCTTGGAGTGAATGTCCACAGATCCCTGAAGTAGCAAGACAGTTTGATAAGGTGGTTAAGAAGGCATGTGGAATCCTTTCCTTTATTAGCTGAAGAATAGAATATAAGAACAGTCAGGTTACGCTGGAACAATATAAAACATTATTTAGGCCACAACTTGGGTACTGTGTGCAGTTCTGGTCACCTCATTACAGAAAAAATGAAATTGCATTAGAGAGGGTACAGAGGAGATTTACAAGGATGTTGTCAGGACTGGAAAGTTGCAGCTATGAGGAAAGATTGGATAGGTTGGGGTTCTCCTTGGAACAGAGGAGGCTGAGGGGGGATTTGATTGAAATGTACAAAATTGTGAGAGGCCTGGATAGAGTGGATAGAAAGGGCCGATTTAAGTTAGCAGAGAGGTCAGTAACTAGGGGGCATAGGTTCAACATGATTAGTAGAAAGATTAGAGGGGAGATGAGGGAAAGTTTTTTTTTCACCCAGTTATGGCGATCTGGAACTCACTACTTGAAAGGGTAGGGGAGGCAGAAACCCTCAACTCATTGAAAAGGTGTCTAGGTATGCACCTCAAGTGCGGTAACCTGCATCACTACAGACAAAATGCTGGAAAGTGGGATTAGGCTGGGTGGCTCATTTTTCAGCTGCACAAACACAATGTGCCAAGAAGCTTCTTTCTAAACTTTCTATGATTCTATGTTGTTGAACCAAAGCCAATATACTGCAAAATCAACAAGACAGTTGAAGGATAAAAATGTGAACTTCAGCCTTTCACTTTCAAGCTGACAGAACATTGAGCTTTAGCAAATTTTGCATTCAAGTCATTGTATGGATATTGATTGATTGTGACCAGTATTTGATTTGCTGCTCATGAGAGGAGTTTTTTGACCACTCAAATTTCAGCTGTATTTTGATATTGATGGTATTTATGCCAAAAGATGTCAGGACTGTATTGAATTTGTTTCGCTCAACAAATTCAAAGTGACATAAATATGTTGATCTGATTTTTCTCCCCTCTCTCATTCCTGTAGCAACATCTGAGAGCTTATTTTGACAATTAAAAATAATGCATGATGCTGGCATGTGGCTTCTAGATTTTCATTTTATGTACTTAGTGTTGACTATGAAGACTGGTTATTATCTGTTAGGCTAAGTTACAGTTAGAAATCTCAAAGGGGTATCGCCAGCTCACTATAATAAACACCAGGTGTTTTTTTTTAGAATATGCATCAGCTAATAGGCACCCTATTAATGTGAATATTCCTTTTAAAGAGAATATTTGTCCAAGCATAGACTAACTCCTGATATACACTAATAGAAAACAGCTGATATATGTGAGTAGCTTAGACAGAGGGATTATAGTTAACTAGTGTTGCAATGCTGAATTAGCAGATGTAAATATGTGAAACAAAAGCAATGCATCATGAACCAAAGGAAAACGGCTCATTCAAGGAAAGTGCTGGTATCCAAGCTTTACTTTCCAATGCTCTCTGATTTATATAACCCAATTTCCTGCCACTGTTTTTTCACTTTGAAGGAATGAGGGCCCATCAGTTATGTTCAGTGATAAATAAAATGCACCTTGATGTCAGCCCATTACAGTGATTTAGATCTTCTCACCTGCATCACTTTTGGTAACCATTTGCTCAATTGGCTGGCTGATTCTAGGAGAAAGGGTAAGTGCTGAATTGTGAATAAACCTTAAAGCAGAAACAAGGCAGTGTGAAGCTTTCTGAATGAATGTCCACAGGGGACCTGATAATACCTGCTCTTCAAAACTGTTCATTTTACCTGCTCTTTAAAACTGTTCATTTTTCACATATATTTATAGTCTTTGTTGCTTTTGGTGGTCCCTTGGAGAACTTAGTTGATATTTCAGCTTCCATCACTTACTGGCTACTTTTAAACTATATGAATTCACAATATTGAACATCAGGTTAGCTTTTAAATTATATATGAAGTTATATTCTGATGCCATTAAAGAGCTCTACTCAATGCTCTGTAGTTTTGGATGGAATAGTGATGCAGGATCATAAGCTAAAGGTAAACCTACAAGAGGATTTGGCAATAACTTTTTCTTTTTGGGGTTTTTTAGGTTTAAAATGCTTCTGTAAATTTAATCCCTTGCTGCTTGGTGTGTTCTGTAATTTCCTTGTGAACTTGAATCTGCTGCATTGATCTCTTGATATTTTTAGCCTTCCTCTTTAAAGTGTTGCTGCTGATACATTTCATGCAGAGCTACTTCATTCTAACCATTGCTGATTTATTGCCCTGCCAGGTAGCAAGCTGCCTATAAGCAACATGGTTATGTTATGATCCCCCACTGAGATTACCCCTGGACAAGCCTGATCCCAGGGTGGAACCTAGCCTGATAGATCCTAACTTTTATTTTTGTTTAATTATGTGGAGAGTAGCTACTGAACAGAGTCACAGGAGTCAGCTGATAATTTTTTATAAAAGAATAATGCATTTATTCAACAAGAAAAGATTAACTATATTACAATACTCCTTCACCCAAAAGTATACCTATACAGATATATACATTATTTGTAAGGATAGCACAAGTCACAAAAGCTTTCTTACACTTTACTATATACAGTAAGTACCCAGTCCATATAAACCTATGGTCCCCTGTGGTCAGACACACCACACTCTGGCCTCAAGTGACAGGTGTTATCTCAACCAGATGCTATGGATCTCAACTTCCCCCAGACGCTTGTCACACCATCACACAGCTCTTCGCATGAGGATTTCCAATCTCCAATCTCCAAGCCTTGCCTTGGAATCTTCACCCAAACTGATGCTTTCTCCTGGAAACCTTTCACAGGGGTTTACCTCCAGGATTTCAAATTCTCCTTCTGATGTTCATCTTCCCTGGGTCACCTCATGCATTCAAGCTGCCTTCCATGCACTCTGTCTCACCAACTCAGCCTTAACAGTACACCACTGCTTCGTATGCCCATAGCAAAGAATTACAGGTCTTCAGTTGTCTCTTTTGAACCTTCTTGCTTGGAGCCTTTCCCTCTGCCCCTCACTCTTAACTTCATTTAACAGGACCTTTTCTCAGGTTCCTGTCCTTCTTTTGACTACAAGGTCTCCTTCGGACTTTCCCCTCTTCCACTCTCCTGGATTTTTGGGGCTTTTCTACACTTGGGCCCTTTTTTTGTTCTTTTGGGAAATCTACAGTTCCCTCTCCCAGTGTCCAGTCTCTCCAGGGTCCTGGCTTCAACTGAAATTAAAACTATTGTTTCTTTAGTTCTGTTTGTATGTCTGTGGGAGGAACCTGCCTATCTGCACCCCCCCCCACCCCCCCCCTCGCCCAAGTTGCTAGCAACAGCACTGTTTTACTACTCCTAGTGTGTTTACCTTTATAGCAGTTGTAAATTCCTTGTTAGAAATGCAAACAACCTTTTTAAAGTGAAACTAAAACTTCATTTGATCTTTTTTAATACACAGATATAGAAAAACAAATCAAACGTAAACTTTAAAGATAAAGCTCATTCCTAACACCCACAAATACAAATATAACATACTTTAAACTATCTCTATTTCCTAACGATTAGCACTGCTACCTTGTCTGTCCTATTTAGATAAGGCTTCAACCACACAAAAAAAAAAATTCAACTATCCATCAAAATTCTGCCCATTACCCATCCAATCTGCACTGGATCCACATCTCCAAGATATATGGTTGGGACAGAACAAAGGGAAGTTTGTTATGTTTCCAACTTTACCATATCTAATTAGAGAATTATTCTAGTCCTCAGCCCCTTATTTCTCAAATTCACAAAGAAGCTCTTCTACATGTGTAAGTCAACATAGGTTCTGGAATCCTTGTGTCACTGACAGGTCAGGTACTTCATAGACACCGTCCGTTTCTTTTCAACTCTGAGGGGGAACTTGGAGGTACATACTTCACCTGATAATGAAGATGTGGGTGGTGAAAATTGAATGAAGAAAGTATTGAGATCCTAATTTTTTGGCAAGTATGAATTTTGTTAATTTGCTAATAAACTAAATCGGTTATAGGTCAGATCCTTAGATCTAGATCCTTTCTTAAGGGGGACTGAAGTGGAAAGATTGAGGGACCAGCTGATGCAACAGTTCACAGCATGGTGCATCTCAGATCGAAGTTCAAATATAACTTCCACAATGATCTTTTCAATCTACCCTTGTAAGGTCATTGGTGAGATAAATTTGGACTGCCATAAAGTCCATAATTTGGCAGAATTATTCAGACAGGCTAGGATATAGAAAGAGGTTAATTATACTGATGGAGCAGAGGAGGATGCAGGTTTTTAATTTTGGTACCAACTTGCAAATTGGGCTCCCATTATGGAACCGAAAACTGGGCGATCTTTGTAATGGACAATCAACCAGCAACACCAATTTTGCAACCAGGTGACAAGCTGCCAACCTGAGGCTGATGAACCATAAAAAAAAATACTGAGTGCTGGAAATTTCAGCATTTCAGAAGCATAAAATGATAAAAATCATAGCAGATTGACCAATTTACCAGTGAAAAAAATTCTAACCAAATAAAAGGTCTCCCTTGAAATGAGAACCTATCTTTGTCAGATATCTAATCTGCTTTAACAGGCATATCCAAAATTTTTTGTATTCGTTTGAGACTTGTTTAAAATTGGAGGTTAAATCGTGTTCTTGCTGTAAATTAGAGAGAGCTTTATGTAACATGATTTAGAGTGCCTTGTGTGGGGAATAAGCCATAATAACACAGGCGGGCTGTGAATTTTATCCATATTTTGTCAATGATTGGAGTTCATTAAAACATTGTCATGTTTTTAAAATGGAAAACAAAATAAAGCATGAGCACTGTATAACAGAGCCTATAGGTAGAACTTACATGATAAAACTGTAAGACAAACAAGAAGTGATCATCCCCAGATTTCTTTAAAGTGTTCTCAGCTGATCACAAGGTGGTGTAGAACCATCAGCTAGACATAACTCCCTACCTGATTCTTCTTCTGCCCAGTGCCTGGAGATGCTTGACTTCCATCTCTGCCATGTGCAGCAAAGAAACAGAAATCAACATCTCAATTGCCTGAGAGCACATTGCAGTACCAAGTTGTACTGCCATGAAAGAGGCCATTCAGCCTCTCTCATCTGCAATGGCCATCCAAATAGTCCCGATGCCCTACTCTTTCCCCATAACCCTGCATATTTTTCTTTTACTTAATGCTGTTTGGTTTTTCTGTTTCCAAATTTTGACATTGCGTTGAATCTCATGCCCAATTTTCAAAACAGTGGGTTGGATAACATGGGCTGGATTAAGAGCTAAGTGTAGGCTCCCCATACCCCAGGGGAGGGTGAACACAGAGGGAAGCTGTGGCAGGAGGGGGCCTCTGATTGATTACTGGGAACCTGGAAACCCCCCTTTCACTGGCCAGCAGTTCACAGGGACAAACCTACCCAGCTGCACATTGGACTCAGGCCTCTCCCACTACCCAGTAAATCTGAGCAGCAGCAGGATGAGGCCCTTAAGTGGTGGGTGGGTGATCCACCCATACATCCCCCACCATGGCTGGGGTGGGTGGTTTGGCAGCAGGCACGCTGCTGATGGCACACTATCCTATTTCATGGGTTCACCAGCCTGCTTTCCCACCCATGAGTGGCCCGTAAAATCCAGCCCCATCTTCATGTTATTTTAGTGAATAGTATTTGAAACAATAGTTTTGTAATACAGACCCTGGCATTCTGTGTCCAAAGATCAGTGTTTGAATTCTATGCAAAATGATTTTAATTATGTAGCAATTTTGTTTTTTTTCTAAAATCAGAATTTGGATGGTAAGTCAGGATAGTTTTTTTTTCTCATCAGATCAACTGATAATTTCCATATGCCATACTTAAAATGGCAGCATGCTCACAATTGACATAATTTTTGCCATGATCACCAGCTTATAAAGACAATATGTAATCTCATGCTATTGATTTTTTTATGACATGCTTTTATTCATCTAAATGTCAACAAAGAAATCCTAATGCTTAGAAGTGAAAGATATTAAAGAAAGTGCATTGCTACACACTAGACAGGACCACATGGTACCACTGATTGTTATCATCTATGTTTGACTTTGAACAGCATATCCTCTGCTGCTAAGGTATGGAGAGGCAGAGATTTCAATTTTTCATGGGTTCTTAAGTTTCCATGTTGGGAGACAATTCCAACAGCTCGGTAGGTCACAGAATTGCAGAAACCTTAGTGATAAGGAAACACATATATATCAATGTACTCTTGTGTATAGCAAATTAATTTCTCTAAAAATCAGCTGCAATAATGTCTGTCAATTTTACACTTAGAAAGGCCCTCCGTAATGTTTAGGCTGACAAAACAAGACTAGTTATAATAAAAATGGCAACAATTCTCAGCTGCAAAGAATAAATTTGGGCCTCTTTTCATTATTTTAGCACAGTTACTTTCCATCCTCTGAGGCAAAATTTCAAAAAGAGATATGGATGCTAAAAAGCATAAAAAACAAAAACACATTTAATTAGGCATTTCCAGCAGTTTGTATAAATCATATAAGATATTGTAAATTACATGTCATGTTTTTAGTTTCCCCTCCTGTTGATTATTTTGATCTTGCATCTGGATTTAATTATCACGTTGAGATAACATACAATGTTTATTAAAGATCTGCCTGTAAAGCACAGACTGCAAGCAGGATCAGCCGCTCTTATAATGGAATACATGATTGGGCAGATTCACCTGTCTTGTGAAAAACAAAAAAAAAAAATCAGATAAACTGGCCTTCTGACTTTTGAGTTGACACGTATTAAGCACTGAACTTCTCTGGGTGTTTGAAATGTTCTGAGTCCATGCATTGCTAGCATAATTAACCACCCCTTGCACATAAAGCATCTCAAGTATTAACTTAGTCTAATGAGAGATGTGGAATAAAGCCAATGGCTTGGTGAAGAGTGAATTAAAATGACAATGAGAAAATTGCAGTAGTAATCTATTTTTTCATTATACATTTTAGAGCTGAGATGAGGTCTGTGTATTTGAAAGCATTCAGTATTTATCCAGAGTATATTCAGTATAATAACAGTGATTTTAATGAGTTTTAGAAGAAACAACCCTACTAAAATTGTAATATAGCTTTTCTCAGCATATTTTTTGCCTTCCTCTACTTTTTTATTTTCTTCCTTATCTCCTGAATGTAATAACTCTTTCCCAGTTACATTTCTGGGGTCATTAGTTGCACTCACCCAAGTGGTTATTCTCCATGTGTGAACCAGGGCAGCAAGGTCTGGAATCCTAATGTTGGCTAACTGCTGCTGGATGTACTGTGTTGTGGGTCACAAATTTACTCTTATGCATAGGCACTGACCCTGATGGAAATCCTGGAGTCAGCTGATCTGCATGATTCGCAATACATCTTTTTGTTGTAACCCCTGTCTGGATGCCAGTGAAGGTCCATAAGTAGCCACTTAATGGCCTCAGCCCACAACGGTGGGCAGGGGACTCAGTATCCAGGGAGGCTGCTCAGCAAAACCTGTTGGGTTTTCCAGCAGCCTACCAAGGGGAGCCCTCATTCACAGGCATGTTGTCCCTATGACTCCCATCCCAACTGCACTCGCCTCCATCCAGGGATCCATGGCTGATTTAGGCCTGAGTGTAGTACTGGTAATGGTCACCTACTGGAGAGCTGTTGGCCTCTGATTGGCTGGCAGGTCCCAGGGATAGGATTTTCCCACCACTGGGGGTTTAATCGAGTGGGAGGTCTGACACTGTCCAGCTATGCATCGTTACCTGGTTGTTGCATTGCACCACCTGGAAAGAAACAATGCAGGGCTCTCACCGGTTCTCCAACCAGTGGACGAGGCCCCAATGCACTCACTAAATTCCACCTATCATTACCCTTCGCTCCCTTCACGACCCATAGCCATGTAACTTGGGAGAGGCAAAATCCGGGGACAAAATGCTCTGAAAACTTACTCTCCAATCCCCTCAGGTAATCAAATCTGTTTAGGAGATGATTGGGTCAAGTGTTATCTGTAAAGACATTTACCTTCTAAAGGATGGGATCTCTGTCCTGCCAGGAACTGGCCTAACTTCCTCTTGAAGGCATTTAGAGAATCAGCACCGCACCCCCCCCCCCCCACCCCCGACCCCTACACCAGCTGAAATGTAGGAGTAAAAGAAAATCAGTTAATTTTCTTGAAAGTGAGTTGCAGCATCTCCTATGCATAATGAGGCAGGGAATGGATTCATCTTCTAGGGTTTGAGCCAAGAAGCCTGCAAACTGCTCTATGGAAGTTATTCAAAAAGAGTAACATTGGCATTTAACCAGCAGGACACCCTCTTGTGTTGCAAAAGCCCAATAATTTGACAACAGCAGCTAAGTTTGGTGCTACAGCAGTTTCACAACTGATTAGTATAACATAACCACAGAGCCAAGGGTTCCACAAGCATTCTAGCATTCCCCTGTGAGGTACCACAGTGAGCAAGGAATTAATAACTGCAGTCACCCTATCGTCTAGGTTCCTCCAAATTACCTGTTTTCTCATATATCTATCTTCTTATACATCTCATTTCATGTTATATTCTCACACATCTGTCAAAATTCCGTTTCAATAGCATAACAATTATTAAAATTGAACGGCAGACCATCAAAATGTTAAACACGATTTATTTTTGTTACAGGAGAAAATAGCTCCCAATGCACAGTAACATCAGGTAATCCCTGGAGGACCAGCAGATCATTGTGTTCATGGTACTGGCCATGACTAAAGCAGTAGGGCAGAGAAGTGTGAGGTCAGCTAACTGGGCTCTTTCAGTGCAGATGAATGTGTTGCAATTGGAACCAACTCCATTGCATCATAAATAAAAACAGAAAATGCTGAAAAAAAACTCAGGTCTGGCAGCATCTGTGGAGAGAGAAACGAAGTTCACATTTTGAGTCCAATATTACTACTTCAGAACTGAAGAGAGGTAGAAATGTGATGGGCTTTAGGCTGTTGGAAAAGGGAACAGAGTCAGGTAGAACAAAAGGGATGCTCAGGATAGGTTAAGATAAGTTCTTATAGAGCTTTGAGTGCATCTACAGCATTTTGATTACCCCTGCTGTGAGTGATCTCAGATAATGTCCTTTATAATGTATAGAAGACTAACTAAGCCTGCAGGTTCTGCAGGTACAGAACTGGACACTAACAAGATAATTCAACAAAGACTGAATGCAAAAAAAACCATTGTTTCTTCAGCAATAAAAAAAAATGTCCCTACTCCTCTAACTGTCAGTGTGCATCAACCACGAGACGTACCAATACTTTTAGATCTCTGACTAAGCCAGTCTCAACAAATAACAATGTTGCATACATGAATAAAATGAAACCAATGTAATATGAAATATTTACGCGTGAAATGTAATACTGAAAAACACTCGTGCCATCTTTGTGCTCTCAATAAGTCTTATGTT
Organism: Carcharodon carcharias; assembly: GCF_017639515.1. Taxonomy (NCBI): domain Eukaryota; kingdom Metazoa; phylum Chordata; class Chondrichthyes; order Lamniformes; family Lamnidae; genus Carcharodon; species Carcharodon carcharias. Next base: position 56,512,919 of record NC_054480.1, on the reverse strand, counting down.
AATAGCAATGGAGTTGGGCAAGAAAGTTTTGGCCATGATGCAGAGCCTCCCTATTTGACTAGAACACTCTTTTGTATCTCATCTGTTGCTTTCAGCTGACAATGCTGTAGCTGGTTTTCACCACTGAAAAGCTTCTCCCGCTGTGTGATCGCATGTGTCTCCCATGCATGTCATCACCACTTTAGATTTTAATTAGAATTGCTGTCGGGAACAGCACCCCATAATTAAAATTCCACCCAGAGCCCAAAGAGAGTCTGGTTTTCTCTGATGTTGCCTCATTTTTCTGTTTTCCATGACAGCCCCTGCTCACCTGTATCGTTTTCTCCATCAGATTGGACATTTTCAAAGGAATGCCAATTAAGTTGTTTCAGCTTTAAGAAACGACTTGTGCCCAGTTCATTAGATCCTGGCAGAAATGTTGGTTAAATACAGACATTCATTATGCGGCCAAAATTGAACATAAAAAATTGATCAGACGTGATGTTATCCCATTCTAAACCAGTTATTGGTTATCTGTCATTGATTAATTGATAGAGATTTATTGCTACGATTAGTCAATAACTCAATTATCACTGCATCATGCAGCTACCAGAATAGTAGAAGGTAAATTAGATGGCCTTCAATCTTTCTTACATCTATCAATTCCCATGTTCCTATGAATGCATGGTGGACAGAATCCCTGCAGACTTGGGATCCACTTCATCCTGCCCCCAGGCAATTGGTTTGCCCTATCTCTGCCTTTCTTCAATTGGAATTTTAGGGCGTGAATGCCTTTCGCTATTTGGCCAAAGGATACCATTGTTGAACATGTGCATGTGGGTTAGGTTTTTATGGGGTCTGAGGGAGTGTACTGGGAGGCGGGATGCACGGGGTGGCATGACCATTACCTTCCCTCCACTGCTGGCATTTTAGTAGTGGCACGGAAGGTGGTGAAAAGCCCTCTGGCCTTGAGGAAAATTGAAACCCTTAAGTGGTCAATTAAGAGCCACTTTCTGCCTTATGGCACTGCCATCAGCCTGTAAAATCCAGGCTATGCACTCAGTAGCTGAACAGCCCTCAAATTGAAATCCCAGCTGATTTTCCCCACCAGGAAGGCACAGAAACTCAGATAATCTGAGCGGCCTATATTATTGGCTATCCCTTGCTAGTGAGGATGATTGTCTTCCATGGTCTGAAGATGGCTGATGAGGTTGATCCAGCATCTGCAGACTTTATGGCATGTCGGGCATTTGTCGCCAGGTTGGATGCCTGGTCGTGTATTATTAGTTTGGGTCATGTGTATTCTTTTCGCCACTCTTGCTTTTCCTCTTCATTTTGTCATTGCTGTGTCTCAAAATGCTGGGATCCTTCCCACAGACTCTGCTGCCATCTGGTTCCATCCAGGATGGTGGTCTCTCAGGAGTTAATGTCAGTGTTGCATTTCTTCATGTTGGCTTTCAGCACATCCTTGAAGGACCTCTTCTGTCCCCCTCTGGTCATCTGCCTTGACTGAGCTGGGAGAAGACCACTTGCTTTGGGGCCTGACATTAGTCCATCTGTCCTTCTACTCAATATGTAAGATCTCCTGCAGGTGGCGTTGGTGGCATGACTCCAGTGCTTTGAGGTGCCTCCTGTATGCTGTCCATGTTTCAGCTCCAAACAGGGAGGAAGAGATCATGGCCACATGGTAAACCATGAGGTTGGTTTCAGCTTAAATGTCGTGATCTTCAAACACTCAAATACTTCTGTGGTGAGGAGGAAGGAGTGGACTTTGAAGTCCTGAGTGCCTTATCACTAACTGGATCAGCAAAGACAGGGGTTAAACTTCAGATCTTCCAATTCTTCATGACTCAGTTACTCAAGTGTTAATCAGTTCCATCATTGGGTAGCTAATTTTTATCCTACTTTAAAATAAATATCTATTCTCCTTCTTAGGAATTACCTAAATTACTCACTGATCCCCAACCAAGAAATTAAACAAATGGGCTGCTCCCAGTTTATAAACAGGAATGCATACATCCATGCTCGTCCTCTGATGATTCATCCATCAATGTGGCCAATAGTTCAACTGCATTTGAGACCTGCATTGACATAGAGGGCATCCGGATTGACCACATAAAAGGCTGCTAGCACGAACCGAAATGTCACCATTCTATGACACAATGTAGTGTTGCATGTGGTGACATCTTTTACAGCACTTCTTGGACCAATTAGCTTAGTTTAGCTATTTGCCAAGAAGAAAGAAATACAGGCTTGCATTTTTATAGCATCTTTCATGACTCTGGATATCTCAAAACACTTCACAGCCGAGTACTTTTGAAGTGTCATCACTGCTGTACTGTAGGAGACTAAACTTTGCAGCAGAAGCTGAATTAAACTAGAATCTAGAAATTGCAAGCCCTTAGCATTCATTAATCAATATGTACATATAAAACCTGGTCTTTTATTTTTCAGGTTTGGAATTTCATCAGTTTATTCCACTGCTGCTGCATTCATTTTCGTCTGAACATAAGGCATATGGCTATGAAAGAAAACAAATCTCGTGCTAAGCTTGCAAAAGAACTTCATTGATAGGTAACAAAATGCATGGCTTTTAAAGTAATGATGAATAATTTAGACCAAATCCTGGCTGAAATTGCTGCATGTGTGCAGTAGTCACAAATTAACCTCACCACAGGAAGTTGGGACAGGCACTATTTAAAGAAGATCAGGGTAATTATCCCCAGTGACTATATTTCACCCTCAACCAACACCTAATACAGATGGTCTAATAATTTATTTCACTGCTGTTTGCACGACTTTGCTGTGTGCAAATTGGCTGCCATGTTTCCTATTTTATGGGTTTTGAAAGCAAGGAGATGAAGCTTGTAGCGAAGGCTAAGACAATGGGAAAATTCTCTTTGAACTGATCTGTTCATACCCGTTTGCTTCAGCAGTGGGCTTTGGCATGGCTATTTAACTCAGCAGCAGTAGCATCCTGCTTCCTGGTTTTCCAACCATTCACAGAGTGCAGGTATGATCAATGCCCACACCTGTCGATGGAAGGATGTGTGACAGGAACTCTGGAGGGATCAGAATGGCTGCATCCAAGAATTTTTTAAAGGCTGCAGGAGGAAGGATGGTTGTGATATATGGGAATGTTAATCCCAATTTTGTGACTCTTCCCTGGAGATGATGTTGAACACAGTGAGGACCCGAAGAAATATGTCTTATCCCTTTGGATGGGAGGATAAGGACAGCCACCTAACCGAAACAGGTGTTGCTGGAAGTCTCTGAGGCAGTCAGCAGCAAAAGAGTGATCCTAAGGACATGAATACTGCACTGCAAGAGGTTTAATCACCTTATAAGGACAGGGAAGCTAAGTAGCATAAAACTTTCAGGTGCTAAGCCTCACACTCTGCCTTGCCCAGCATTCTCCAGCGCAGCACGATTCAGACCAACACACCTCTATCTCCAGGCACAATCTTATATTCCAGTCTGGATACCAAACACTCACTCACACTCTCTCATCTTAGTGTCACCTCACACCTGTCCCTCACTGTCACCCTCTTCAAATGTTCTCATTCTGTCCTCAACACACATTTCACTTCTCACTCTCAACTCCTTGCTTTCATTTATTTTAGGGGAAGAGAATGCATGTTTCCTCAGAGAGGCAGAGTGGCCCTGACTGCTATGGAGAATGTGGTATTGGATGGTAGCACAGGCAATGAATGTAGGAATAGAAAGACACTGGTATCCAAAAGACCCAATGAGAGAATTAAATTTCAAACTTACCTTTGGCATCTAACAGACCCTCATGTTCAGTTGTTGTCGATACTGACAGAAATGTCAAGATCTATACAATGTAGACTTTGAACATTTTCCTGTTGGCTTTAATGCATGTCTTTCATCTCCCAGGGTTCCTTCAAAGGTGATGTAGTAGATGGAGCAGGAGCAGACCACCAATGAGTCCTCAGAGAAGGGCGTGCAATCAGAAAGAGCACTGTCACAGGACTCATGTGCATCCTCCAATAGTGCAGAAGCATCCATCACCATGGGTACTGGAGTAGAGGTAGCTGGGTGGCCACAAAGTGAAGCACACTCCATGGGATGGGCAATGTGAGAAGTTCTATCAGCATTTCCAGAGGCAATGTGCATCCTTGGTGGGAGACCAATTCACTCCATGTGACAGCAAGAAACTTGCTGAAGACACTGGATACTGCAAAGGCTACGGGCCCTGATGATATTCCGGCAATAGTACTGAAGACTTGTGTTCCAATTGTACCCCTAGCCAAGCTATTCCAGTACAGCTACAACACTGGCATCTACTCGTCAAAGTGGAAAATTGTTCAGATATGTGCTGTACACAAAAAGCCGGGCAAATCCAATCTGACTGATTACCGCCCTATCAATCTACTCTCGATCATCAGTAAAATACTAGAAGGGGTCATCAACAGTCCTGTCAAGCGGCACTTGCTTAGCAATAATCTGCTGACTGACGCTCAGTTTGGGTTCCTCCAGGGTCAATGAGCTTCTGACCTCATTACAGCTTTGGTTCAAACATGGACAAAAGAGCTGAACTCCAGAGATGAGGTGAAAGTGACTGCCCTTGACATCAAGGCAGCATTTGACCGAGTGTGGCATCAAGGCATCCTAGCAAAACTGGAGTTAATAGGAATCGGGGGAAAACTCTTCCTGGTTGGAATCATACCTAGCAGAAAGAAAGATGGTTGCGGTTGTTGGAAGTCAATCATCGCAGTTTCAGGACATCACTGCGGGAGTTCCTTAGGGTAGCAACCAAGGCCCAACCATCTTCAGCTGCTTCATCAATGACCTTCCTTCGATCATAAGGACAGAAGTGGGGATGTTCACTAATGATTCCACAATGTTCAGCACCATTCACAACTCCTCAGATACTGAAGCAGTCCATGTCCAAATGCAGCAAGACCTGGACAATATCCAGGCTTTGTCTGACAAGTGGCAAGTAACATCTGCACCACACAAGCATCAGGTAATGACCATCTCCAACAAGAGAGAATCTAACCATCGCACCTTGACATTCAATGGCACTACCATCATGGAATCTCCCACTATCAATATCCTGGGCGTTACCATTGACCAGAAACTTTAATGGACCAGCCATATAAATACTGCAGCTGCAAGAACAGGTCACAAGCTGGGAATTCTGCAGTGAGTAACTCACCTTCTGACTCTGCAGACCTGTCCATCATCTACAGTGCACAAGTCAGTGATGGAATACTCTCCACTTGCCTGGCTGAGGGCAGCTCAAACAACACTCAACGAGCTTGACACCATCCAGGACAAAGCAGCCCGCTTGATTGGCAGCCCATCCACAAACATTCACTCCCTCCACCATCTATGCACAGTGGCAGCAGTGTGTACCATCTACAAGATGCACTGCAGAAATTCACCAAGGCTCCTCACTACAACCTAGAAGGACAAGGGCAGCAGATAGGTGGGAACACCACCACCTGGAAGTTCCCCTCTAAGCCACTCACCATCCTGACTTGGAAATATATCGCCGTTCCTTCACTGTTGTGGGGTCAAAATCCTGGAACTCCCTCTCTAATAGCACTGTGGGTGCACCCACATCACAGGAACTGCAGCTGTTCAAGAAGGCAGCTCACCACCACCTTCTCAAGAGCAGTTAGGGATGGGCAATAAATGCTGGCCTAGCCAGCGATGCCCACATCCCATAAATGAATCAAAAAAAAAAAAATTGCCTTTCCCATCATATGGCTTTTGTTGTACCTCTCCTCTGTGTCAGTAGTATGGCTTCTCACAAATTCATCAATCAGGTCCTCACAGGTTCCACTTGAGACGGAATCTTCCCACATTTGCACTAAGTGTGGTAGCAGGCGGGTAAAATGAAGTTTTACCCGCCGGCCGCAATGGTGGGTTTTGAGGTGGTATTGTCCCAATCCCGCCATATTATTTATGCATTCCCAGGAAACAAGCTGTTTCCTTGGCCACAAGCTGTCATTCGTCTGCTCGCCATCACCTCGCTGCTGCGCCACGCCGGGCGCCACATTTAAAGTCCAGCCATGCGCACACATCTCAGCACTCCTGGCCCACAACTGCTGCAGGGAAGATGTCCAAGAAAGGCAAAAAGACTGCAGCCCCCAGGTTCAGTGATGCATCATGGAATACCTCTGGATGCCGTGGATTCTCACTGGGATGTTTTCTACTCCTGCTCTGGCCCTGGGATGGGCAGTGGCATGCCCAACCAGGCAGGTGGCAGCAATGGTCAGCACCAGGACCTCCAATCAAGCCCTGAAGAAACCTCTGAAGAGAAATCTGAAGGCACCCTCCTTGAAGTCCTGTCACAATGCTCACCCACACCCTCCACCAGTGCAAAGACACACACCTGGGTGGGACCTAGCTTTAGCATAGCCTCGCGATCACAATCTGCTGAGCACAATGTGCTGTCTGGTCCACAGCAGGCGGTGGCAGGAACTTCTCTGGTGTCCGGCACTCTGAGGACTGCTGGAGGCCAGATATTTGCTGCATCTGTGTCAGAAGATGAACCTCTGAACTTGGTGATGTCACAGTTGCTGGAGCTGCAAAGGCAAGCTCGGGAACATAAGGGAAGGATGTCCGCTGCAGTCCTCAGGTTGCAAGGCATGCTGTAGGAGTCCGACAGTCTTCACTCTGAGGTGATAGTGCCAGCATTGCAATGCACCAAGGTCAACACTGATAGGATGGCGGCCGCCATGGAGACCTTGGTCCAGGACATTGGAATTCAACCTGTGGAGCAGTACAGGACCATCGCTGATGCCATAGTTGGCTTCCAACATTGTGTACGTGAGAGAGGTACCAGGCAGCTTGATCTCATTCCAGCTATCCCTTCTCCTCAAGGAGTAAACCTGGGGCCCTCAGGCACCCATAGGGAGGGGGATCAGCAGATGCACACCCCGGGGTCATCCACCCAGGTGACTCCTATATTTCCCGGCCCATCCGAATCCCCTCTTCCTGTGACCTCAGCAGCTCCAGCTCCACAGGCCGAGAAGGGCGCCACTGCCACACAGCAGGACCCCGAAAGCAAGCTGGGGCTCTCCAGGTCTCAGCGCTCAACAGGACGTCTGTCAAAGTCATCACAGACAGGGCATTGCAGTCAGCAGGCTGCCTCCAAGGCCAGCGGCTGGTTTAGGAAAGTTAAGAAGAATTAATTGCACAGCCTGGGCACGGGTCTTTATCCCTTGTACATACTGCTGACTATTGTCAATAAATTCCCAAGAATATCTTCCTGCATGTGGCTCCTTGTTCTGATGAGCAGTGGTCTTGTCACTCAGCTGTGAAGCCTTCCTGCACATAATAAAGGCAGATGTCTCAGTTCAGGACCTCTTCCTTCTGCTCTGCGCAGCCTTCAGACCAAAGTGATGGTCCGGCCTCATACTCCCTGGACACATTGCTGATGCCTGCACCTCGACGGTGCTTGCCATTGTAGTGGACAGGTGCTACAGAGTTCCGTCATTCTCTCTGTGTGCACTTAGCACCTTCAAGTGGGGCTGGCCCCCATTTCTTCAGCATCTGTGACCAGTGATGCTGTGCTTCTGAAGGGCTCAGGTGCTGAAGATGGACAAAGGATCAGATGCTTCTAAAGCTTCATGGCTGCGTCTCTATGATATGACCCTGATCATGGAGCGCAAGCAAGCGGTCCTCGGCCAAACAGGAGTCAGGCATTCTCATAGGCTATGTGAAGATCTAGGGAGAGTCCTCACTGCAGGTCGTCATCATGCTCCTGCAAGCAAGCGACTATTAGGGCCTCCACTGCATCTCCGTGACAGGAGCATTCCCACAGAGGGTATTCTCGCTGTCAAATGCCGGACTCGAGCCAAATGTTCACAGATGCGATGTGACGATCTATGGGGATACCTCACTGCATATCGTCATCATCTCCCACAAATCTAGCAGCTATGAGGGCCTCCCGAGCATGCCTGCCTCATCTCCGTCATCATAACCTTCGAAAAGCTCCTCACACTTATGCCTGTCGGCGTCCTCAGCGGAAACCTGCAGCTCCTCCTCAGCCAGCTTGTATCCCTGTTGCAGCGCCAGGTTATAAAGGTCGAGCAGACAACGAGGATGTATGACACCCTCTGTGGACTATATTGCAGAGCTCCACCAGGCTGGTCCAGGCACCGGAACTGCATCTTCAGCATCCCAATGGTCTGCTCCACCAAGTTGTGATCTGCAGCGTGAGCCTCATTATACCGTCGCTCTGCAGCAGTCTGAGACTGTCCTTGTGCCCAAGGAGCCATCCCTGCAGCTTCTGTGGACCATGGAAGACTTCAGGGATCAGTGACCGACTGAGGATATGGGAGCTATGCCACTCCCTGGAAACTGTGTGCACACCTGCAGGATGTGTTTCTGCTGGTTGCACATTGTGAGTTGGATCCCTTGCAGTTGATATAGTTCACTACGTGTTGCGACGGAGATCTGAGCACCGCATGAATGCAGTCAATCACACCCTGCACCTGTGGGAAACCTGAGATCTGGGCTAATCCAATTGCTCTTGCATCCTGGCTGTCATGGTCCCGGGTGAAATGCACAAGTTGTGTGCCCTCGCAAAGATGGCATCCGTGACCTCATGGATGCATTTGTGGGTGGAGGCTTGTAAGCTCCCATGGAGGTCACCCATGGAACCCTGAAAGGAGCCACTAGCATAGAAATTTCATGATCACTGGCAGTCTCCATGGCACCAAACCCTGCAGTAGCTGGCAGATGTGACTGACCAATTCCCTAGATATGTGCAGTCTTTGACGATACTGGTTAACGGTCATCTACAGGAATGAAAGGCAGCATCTATAGACCCTGGGTGTCACTGGGTGCCAACCTGCGACAGCTCGCTGTGGCTCTTCTTCTGTGCCATGTGAAGAGCCCCAGTTGTCCCCTTCCTGGGGTTGCTGCTTCTACCTCTACGCAGCCAGGGGCCTCAGTCACTCTCTCCTCTGTTGTCTTCGCTCTCTGTAGGCCATCAGGCATACAGCTAGTTCACCAGGCTCCATGATCCTGATGTTCTCCTTCTGCAGGATGAAAGAGAGGGACATGTGGTTAGCATGGGTGTACTAAGAACCTGTCCTGGTTAAGTGTGAAGGCTTCCCGGAGAGAGCTGGCCACCATTTGAATGGCTAGAGTTTAGTGCGCTGCTTAGCTGCCCGAAACCCCACCCACCTCCGCCTCACTGCACCCGACTGATTGGCAGTAGCTTTTCCCATTGGACTGCATGCTGTGGTCTAAGCTCAGGCACAGGCATTCTCCTAACCTGCAATTCAATGCTTGAACCATGGGAGAGACAGGTCCAAATCAGGATGCTGACATTGCAAGGGGCTGTGTGTGCCTCCACCAGTGACTGCTACATGGCCAGCTTTAGCGTGGAGATTGTACAATGTGTGCAGTTTTCTAACTGTTCTGTAGTCCATTAAAATGGTCATTAGTTTGCAGTCTGTGCTGATGGTGTGAAAAGCTTCGGAGCACTTGGTGGCACTTTGATGCAGATAAGCTAGAAGTCCAACTCCAATCAATGTGGCTGCACCTGAACTGTCTCAGCTGCAGAGGAATGGTCACTTTATACAGGTTTCCTTACCACGTGGCCGCTTCCCTCGCCCACTCTAACCCGCACCCCGAATGCGTGTGCACTCTATTCAATGGCCAGGTTGCCCTTGCCACCCCCCCACAAATCGCCTCAACTGCAAGACTGCCCTCCAAACCCCCCACAAAGTTGCCTCAACTGCAAGGCAACCCTTGCACCGCCCCCCCCCCACCGCACCCCTCCCCCCCCGCCCCCCCCCCCCCCCCCCCCCCCCAAACCCCCAACCACAATTCACCTCAGCAGCAGGGCTAGCCCATAGCTCCCCACCCTCTCGTCAACTCTCCTCAAGCTTGAAGTCCAACAGGTGACCCTGGTGAGCAGTGCACATCATTGCTGTGTACTCACCTTTGAGTTCCTCTCAAAGTGCACAACTTTTATGTGCTGTTGTGAAACACGTCGGTGGGACAGACGATCCAGTGGAGTGGGAATGATTCCAGTGGGCTGGCTTCATAATGATATGCAGGTTTATTACAATAATGTTCTCGACGTCCAATGGTGGCCTGCCATTGGTGGGCTGAGAGGATGATCGCAAACTGGTTTCATGCCTTCTTGAAACTGATCACACCACATTGTCCACTCACATAACCAAATGTGCCTGATGCCATGGGCCATGGAAAATCCTGGTCCTGGTCTCCAAGAAGTCATCCACTCACACTCTGTGCATTTGCAAGACCTGTGGGATGTATGACTGTGCAAAATGAAAGAATCATGGCACCTTCCAAGATATCTCGCACAGACATGCATGACAACCTTCCAGTGGTCACATACCAGCTGAATGTTGAGCAAGTGAAATACCTTTGGATTGATAAATAATTCAGGCTAACCTGAGGGTGTCTTCATTGCCACATTCATGCAGCCAATTGCTTTCTATACCTGTGGGAATCCAGCCACTGCAACACATGTGAGAGCCCTCTGTCTAACTTACCTCATCAATGTCAAACTGGACATTAGTGGCAACCCTGGCAAACGTACCATTGGTTACCTGGGAGATAATTTATGGGCAGTTGATTCATAAAAGCAGTTGGAGGCAGATAAATTTAGGGTTGTTGTGGCCTTAACAGCCACTGGCAATGTGTGTCCAGCTCACTCTCTTGGAAGGCAGGATGTTCTAGGAGGTTGCATATCTCTGCGATGATCTGCAGTAAAAGCCTGAAACATTGTTGCTCCATCACATTGAGGAAGTTGATCCCCCGTCTTTATGCTCTGGGGTGTATCACCTCCTTCGAGCTGGAGCTCTGTGTTCATCACCCCTGTCCTGGAGAACAGCATGTGGTTGGACATTAAACAGAGGCTCTTGCTATTGCTGCTGCTCCTAGTGCAGTTGGTGTTGGGAATTGCTACTCCTCTTGTTTCTCATTAAAGGTCCAAGAGTTATATAAGCTGCTCCAAAGCTGCAGAGAAGGCTGACAGCAGCAATGATCAAAAGAAGGTGAGCAAATTCCAAAGTGGGTGAAATAACTTACAAGAAGTTAGGAATCTTCAGAGCATTGAAATCAGATTCTCGGGGCAGACACTGTGAGTACAGGCCTTTCCTATAGGCAGGGCAGCAGCTATGCAGTTTCACTGCCAAATGACTTTCCAGCCTGTCAGTTTCATTAATCAGTGAGTCCCTGTTGTGCTCTTGCCTTGTTGGCCCTGACAAGTTCCACATAGCTCGGAAAACTGTGTTAAAGCCAGAATTCAGGGTTAAAGGCTCAAGTAATTGATTATTTAAGTATTTAAATGACTGACATGACAGCTCCATGAGAATTTCCAGCTTGTCACCAAACAGCCCCAATGAAACTTGGAAGTGGGCATTTCAGATTTCCAACAGGCTGGAATTTTTCAGGCATTTAAACCCCTGACCCCACTGCCCCCCACCCCCCAGCTTGCACTTGGATGCAGCCCCACCAACTGACCCCTTTGGCAGTTAAAATTGTGCCTTATAACTTCTTGATACTTAGCAGTAAAGAAAAATAAGACCTATAAATTCTCCCTGTGCAGCCGCAATGGATTAGATTGTGTGTATTATAGTTGAAAAATATTCAAAGGTCTATAAGAAAAATGCATGAGAAAAGCAGATCTTCAGTTGCATTCTTGAAAAAGAAAGAAAGTAATTCTATTATAAATGTCTTATTTTTTTGCAGCCAGGCTATAAGCTTCAATGCTCGCTGCTGTTACCTTTTATGCAACATTCCATTCATTCTGTAGCTGAGGTACTTTGAGATGCATAATCAAAGAAATGTTCCCAGAGAAATAGTATGCTGCGTTGGATTGGAGGGACATTTAATAAATAATCAGGAAATCATACTGGAACAAGACTAAAGACCATATCTGTGTAATATAAGTCCAGAGCCGTAATCTTAACTACAGATTGCATTTTCACACTTAGAAGTATAATCAAAGACAATAGCCAGACTTGAAGAAACTGGCAAAATTATATTTTCTTCTAACAGAAAAATACTTATAATCACATTCCTATACAGCAAGCCCTCATTTAGTGTGGCTTCGCATTAATGTTGACGAGTTAATGGGGCCTGTAATCTCATTGAGCCTTACGAGGCTTGTTTTAACATCGTTTCCCACGTGTCCCGATTGGGGTAACCCGTGTTCCCATTGAAGATCCAGATCTGATCTGAAGCTGGAGCTCCTATGTTTTGGAAGTGTGAGGCCCAATGGTGCAGAAGTGCTGAGCTAAGGCTGCTACAATCTATGTGTATTTAAATACTCTCACTCGCCACTCTTCTCCTGAGAGCCCCCACCCCATTTCGGCACTCCTGCACCATTGGGACTTGCCCTTCCATAACATCAGAGATCGGGTTTCTGATCTGATCTGATCGGTTCGGGATCTTCAGTGGGTTTCAGCAGAGGGAAGTGGTGAGAGGATGAGTCAGGGAGTGGGTGGTTCGGCAGATAGTGGGTTGGGGAGGCCACAACTTGGAAGTCGGGGAGAGGAAGGATCTGCAGTGACCAGGAGGATCGGGAAGTGGGAGGTTTAGGAAGCAGGGTCGCCGGCAAGCAGGAGATATTGTTGATGGCAAGTTACATATTTCATTTATGTTTTTAAAGTTATTTTATTGTGAATGTTAATTCGTTTACAAATGTAGAAATTTAGCAATGTAAAATATTTCAACTTAGAGGATATAATGGGCCGTAACCTCCGAGCTCCCTAGCGTTGGATTTGGGGAGGTGGGGGGTACCCTTAGGATGTGGTGGGGAATCCCTCTGGGAAGTTCCCAGGTAAAGGTTTGCGAGTCAATTGTCCAGAAGTGCACACATCCTCTAGACAATTGCCCTGCACTGGGAATCTTTTAAAAATGTGATTTAAATCACAAATTTCAGATGGTTGAGCCAGGGTCATACCAATAGTTACTCAGAAGAAGTTAGATGAATTAAAACCTCTTCTAACTTCTGGGTAACTGTTGCTAAGATGTAGACTGGCCCCACCCCCAATCGTAGACCCCACCAACCCTCCCCCGAGCTCTGATCCCCTCCACCTCTGATCTCCCTAATGCACTCCCAACCTCAGAACACCACTCCCCCACCCATCCGACCCCACAAACCGCACCCCCCCTCCCCCGGGCCTCTGACCTCCCCCCGCCCTCCCCCCAACTCTCCACAGACCTCCACCCACCCCCCCACTCCCCCCCACCACCATCCCCCATACCCTAGTACCTCTGATTCCCACCTCCACCCCTAAAGCATCCTACCTCCCCCACCCCTCCCAATATCCGCCTGGACACCCCTCCCCCTCTTCCTCCCCCTCCCGCTCCACCACCCCCCCAGGCACCTCCAGACCCCCACAGGCCCCTCTGGATCCCCCCATTCCCCAGACCCCTGCCATCCCTCCAAATCCTATCCACTTACCTTAGTCACTTACCTTCTCCCTGGCCTGTCAATTTCACTGGCCCTTTGAAGTTACCTGCTTTACGTTAGCAAGTGCCATAAAAAAAAGGCATGGCTTCCTTGAATCTGCTGGAGCTGGACTTCATTGGGGCCTGCGAGGAGCCTTTTTTATGCCTCAAGCAGCTCCGGCGAATGTAAGGGTCAGTGTAAATTTCAAGACCAGGTATGTGTGCATTTATTTCTTCTAATTCCTGTGGGCCAGCACTTTCCAACGCTAGTTTCAAGTTACAGCCCAATATTTTAATATTTGTTTTTCCTGATAAGAAAGGTCTTACAGAAGCTAACTACAGTTTTAACATTGATCACTATGGAAACCAATGTTTCACTTAAAGTCATGATTTTCAAGAACACAACCGCAACTTTAATGTGAGAACTTACTGTAATTAAATTACAGGAATGCAATTTTGAAACTTGCTATTTCTAAGAATACAATTTTATTAGCGATTCATTAATTATGGAAAGAGAAGTTTTAGTGAGATGCTGACGGGTTGGATTTGTGTTTCTCATTTGGTCTATTCTATGCAAATGGCGAGAGAGACTCTGCTGCCATCATACCAGCTCCTGGACCATCAAGGCAGGAGTAAAGACTGACTTAACTGGCTAATGATCAAATTCAGGGAAGGATTCTTACAAACATTTGGTGCTTTTTGGAGTTGCCTTTGGAATTGGAATGGTTTCAGTGAAATATATTTCATTTTGAGCTAACATGAAACAATTTTACTTTGACCATCGCATGTCCTGAACTCTCATATCTAGCTAAAAATACATTTAAGAGTCAGATTTTCAATGTATTTATACTGTTGTTACATCTACAACTGAGATGATAGTTTTGTCCCTGAACAGGCACCAATTTCCAAGTAGAGCAGCCCATTTTCTGGGTGCTGCTATAGCAAATCTTAATACATTTCCAAATCCATTGCTACCTCTGAGCTGTCTTAGTTTCTCACTGTTTAAGTAATCAGAAGACTAAATGAAACATGGAACTTTGGAAATTTATTATCATAGAATGTGGACTGTACTTAAATCAGCACACAAGCCCAGTGCACATAATAAGGCCAGCAGCAAAAAGCTTGGCAAATTGGTAGATTTGGCAAGCTATGGATACCATTTGCGACCCCAGAGGTATCTGTCCAGTTGCGGGACAGAGACACCCAAACCATTTGGTCCAGGAGGCTGATCAAGGTCCTCGGGAGATTCTGGAGAGTGTCGGGACCGAGGCAATCGGGAGAGTCATGATGTAGTATCTCTCAAAGTAATGGACATTCATCTGATAATGGATTATAAAAAGATCAATTAACGAGTTTTTGTATGATATACACAAATGTGATGACCCAGTGGGGATTAAATTGGATAACCCCAGATAATTTCACACTTCCCCATATTATAGTCTATCTGACACCTTCTTGCATGATCACTTAACTGTGTATATGCCTTTGCAGCCATTTTGCTTCCTCCTAACAGCTTATTTTCCTACTCAACTTTGTGTCATCAGAAAACACATTACATTCGGTCCACTTAACTAAGTCATTAGTATAGATTGTAAATAGCTGAGTCCCAAGCACTGATTCTTGTGGTACTCCAACAGTTATACCCTACCATCCTGAAAATGACCTGCTTATTTTTACATTCTATTTTCTGTCCGTCAGCTAAACCTCAATCCACACTAATATATTACTACCATTCCCATGAGCTCTAATTTTGTGTAAGAACCTATTGTGTGGCGGCTTTTGAATGCCTTTTGAAAATCCAAACACACTATATTGACTCCCTCAATTAGCCTGCTAGTTGCTCCCTCAAAAATCTCTAATAGGTTTAACAAACATGATTTCATTTTTGTAAAAGCATGTTGACTATGCTTAATTATATGTTGATTTTCTGACTGTTCTTTTACCATGTCCTTAAAAATAGATTTTAGCATTTTCTCAACTACTGATATTATTTAACGCAATTGCTTAATTGTTTTTCTTACTGTCAATCATACACTGGCACTTTGTTTCAATTAATTTTGGATGCCTTCTATTTTTTCTTCTTTGTATACAATATTTGGGCCTGCTTTTTTCATAAATATGTCAAACCTTTCCACCACCACCCATCCCCCACCTTCTCTTCTCCAGCCAAATCAACCTAACCGCTGCTTGGCTGAAATGCATTAATTAATTTCCTAGGTGGAGATTGAACTTGGGACTCTCCAGCAATACAAATTTATGTTTACTCTCGAAAAACAAAATTCAAATGCTAATGAGAAATGGAAGTTGGACTACGAAGAGGTGTAGGGTGGAGACAGAGTCAACAATTTTGTTTTGTTCAGTCCCTCATACCCAGTTAAAGAATTGGAGCCTTTGGTTCTTTAGAATTTCTTTTAATATTTGGAAAGAGATAAGTAGCAGTATGTTTTAAATAAATCAAGAAAGTTGTTGGCATCGGCTCAGTTTACTGTTCATGTAATGAATTATCATTTTCATGAAGTGCGCAAGCACATTATGATAGCACTTAAAAATAGGGTGCATGTTTAGTTTAATAGTCACTTGCTTTGCTTGTACAATGCTGTTTACTTCCAAAGCTGTAATGAATAGAAACAAGTCCAACTCGTGCACTGAATCCTTAATATATCCTCCCAGGCATAAACTGTTTTGGTCTTAAGGCTTGTTTACTAACAAAAATTAAGTCAGACAACTATGAATATTAAAGCAGATACTACTTCTGTCATTTGGCAATGCTTGTGAAAAACAGGTTGTGAGCAGTTTTATCTGGAAATTGCATTATGCAGCACCAATATTTCATGGACAACCAAGGCCCCAAAATGGTGGTGGGGGTGTGAGAGGGGATTAGTGTTTGGGGGTGAAAGTGTGCTAACTACAATTTTGGCTAAGGACAAGCAAAAGAGATCTTTTATCCATCCATGATGCAGGCATTAGCCACTTTGCATGTGCAAATGCAGGGTTTAATACCTGATTGAAATTCCCTTTCCAAAATTTGTTTGCCCTGAAGTAACCAATATTGATTGCACTCAGGGAAATCTAACAAAAAAATAGCTATTATGCCTGGCTGTGGAGCCAGGAGTAGCAGAAATGTCAGGGCAAATATTTACCTCCATAACCATGTACAAAGGCAAAAGAGTCCACCATTTTTGATTCTGCTAGTATGATACTACCAATGTAAAAGTGATTGAAAATGATGGTTTTCAGTGATAATCTGGATGAGAAGTCTTTTTGAGTTGTTACTTAGCTAAATGATACTATGCTTTACTTATCTGAATACTAGTTATAAATTAAGAGGTAACCACCTACAAATCATAACGAACAGTGAAAGCCTTTAAAATGAAACACAACTTTTCATCAGCTCAAGTTTATTAAAAGAAATTTTCAAATCAGCTGCAGAAAAAGCAAGTCCTTAATCATAATTAAAATTAAGAAAGAATCAAGTGTAAGCTACTGAGATCAAAAAACAAAGGAAAACAATTACATTTTAAAAACATAACACATTATTCTGATAAATCATCACACCACTTGAGCACTAGGTATGCACTTCAGTACAGCATTGAGGGAAGTTGAAGGTGATGTCTATCAACAACAATGACAACAACTTGTATCACATCTTTAAAGCAGGAAAATATCCCAAGACATTTCAAAGATGCAATTATTGAACAAAATTTGACACTGAACCACAAAGCGATATTAGGCCAAATGGCCAAAAGTTTGGTCAAAGAGATAGGTTTTAAGGGGCTGTTTAGTAGTTATGTTGACAAGTTGAGTAATCCAGGACTAATGATCTGGAGACTTGAGATCAAATACCATCATGGGAATTAATTTCAGTTAGTTAAATAAATTTGGAGTAAAAAACTAGTCAAGGATGGTGACCATGAAACTACTAGATTGTCATAAAAATACATCTCGTTCACTAATTTCCTTTAGAGAAGGAATTCTACCATCCTTATTCAGTCTGACTTATATGTGATTCCAGACCCACAGCAATGTGATTGTCTCTTAACAGACCTCTCAAATGGCTTAGCAAGTCACTCAGTTGCATTCAAGAAAGTGACTTCCACGACCTCCTCAGGGTAATTAGTTATGGACAATAAATGCAGGCCTTGATAGCAAATCCATATATTTCAATTTTTTTTTTAAATGGAGCTTCTTAAAGGAGGGTGAAGAGGTATTGAGATTTACAAAGGGAATTCCAGAGTTTCGGGCCTAGTCAGCTGAAGGTTCAGCCACCAATGTGGTGCAATGATTAAATCAAGAATGTTCAAGAGGCCAGGATTGGAGGAGTGCTGATATTTCATAGGATTGTAGGGCAGGAGGAGAATACAGAGATGGGGAGGGCTGAAGCCATAGAGGGATTTGAATGCAAGGAGTTTACAATTGAGAAGTTACTTAACCTGGAGCCAATGTACGTCAGAAAGCACATGCTGGTGGGTGAGTGGAACTTGGTTCAAGTTAGGATACAAGCAGCAGAGCTTGGATGACCTCAAATTTAGGGAGTCTGGAAATTGTGAGACCAGCCAGATGTGCATTGGAATTGTCAAGTCTAGAGGTAACAAAGGCTTGAATGAGGGTTTCAACAGTTGATGTGCTGAGACAGGGATAAAAGTGATCTTACAAGGCTGTTAATAGGTGGATATGGGGTCGGAAGCTCATCCTGGGGTCAAATATAACACCAAGATTATGAACAGTTTGGCTGAACCTCAGTGGCTTTCAGGGAGCGGGATGGAGTCAATGTCTGGGAAGCAGAGTTTGTGGCTGAAGACGATGCTGCCAGACTTCCCAATATTTAACTGGAGAAAATTCCTGCCCATCCAGCATTGGATGTCGGACAAGTGGTGTTTGAACTTAGATACAGTGGAGGGATTGAGAGAGCTGGTGGTGAGGTAGAGAAATCAGATGAGGTATTAAACCAAGGTTTCTCCTGTTTGTTACAGTGATATAAAAAAATCCCCTGGCATTATTGAAAGGAGAACAGACAGTTATGCGCATATCCTGGCTGATGTTTGTTTCATTTACTATTTGTGAGACTGTGTGTAATTATCTGCCTTGTTTCCCACCATATCATAAGTGACTCCACTTGAAAAGTAAATCATTGGGTGGGAAGCACTTTAGGATGTTATTGTATAATAATGTGATTGATATTTTCCATATGGTGAGCAGTGCGGATAGTTATAATGTTGTGACTTGGAACGAGTACAATAAAACATTAGTGCAAGGTTACAAGTGAAAATCAATTTGCCTTGTTGCCTTTTGTTAAACAGTTGTTTATTTTCCCATTTGTTATCTGTTATTAAAGAGAGGTCTTAAGATGATCACGTTTTGAGAGTGTCTCTTTAATTCAAGGTAAAATGAAAATCAAGAGGGTCATATGATCTGCTTCAAATTCTGCCTTATAACAAATCTGAGTGCCTTGGTTACCATGGGGACTTATTAGGAGCAAGGTGCAAAATGTTCACACCTGAAAACAAAAGCAAGAGTAGCTGGGCTAACAATGGACAGACTTTCGGTCTCTGAGTTTTTGGACAGAAAGAGAGAGGGAGAGAGAGAAAGAAAGATAGCTTTCTCAGAAAAACAAAAGGCTAGAGATAGTGTGATCAGCAGAGAGGAGTGTGCTGCTTTTCTGTGCACTACCAAGCAGAATGTGGGATGGAGAATGGCCTCTGGTCAAAGAGATGCATTCTGTGGCACTCTCAAGGCTGTGGACGTTTTCTCCTGGAGAAGCCATGAGGAGAGATCACCAGTTTTTATTGCAGGTTGCCGATTCTCCAAAAACTGAGGGGAGCACCTTTTGATGGTCACTTGACGTTATGACTCATCGAAACGGGGAGATGTGAACGCTTTGGAAGCTGGGAGTGACTGTGGATGTGTCCTCTAAAGACAGTAATCATGTGTACAGTGTGCTGGAAAGTGTACTTTTGTGACATGAGGTTATTATTCATGTTAAGACCGTAATGAGGATTGTCCTTCCTGTCATTTAGAGTTCCAGTTGTCTATTAAATAATATTTAGTAGATGTTGCTTTTGTTAGAGTGAAACTTGAAAAAATATTGGTTTCCTTCTTTCAGGCCTGGTACATGCGTGATTAAAAATGGGGTTGACTAAGACAATAGTCCAGTTTGTTTTGATGTATTAATATTACATAAGGCGACACACTCAAGGAAGGTGCCAGCCATTCAGTTCACACATAGATATCCTGTAGTTTTGATTTGTAGATATGTTTGTTTGTCAGCTGTGTTTGAGTTTAAGAGGTATATTTTAAATTTCATTCACCCCAGTGGATTCTTCCCTCCCTAATGTCATTGCAAACCCCTATTCCCCAGGATTTACCTTGCTGCGGAGGAGTCAGCATCTGAGCTGCCTGATATAGTTGAGTCTAGCATGCAACAGGACATCTTTTGGTGCCCACAGCTTACTAGTTCTATTTAAATGCCTACAGCCTCTTTGTTCCAGACACAGATGGGCAGACACAGGTGGGCAGATAGTATTTTCTTCCAGTTGGCACCCAACAGTTAAAAGTTCCCTCAATATCTGAAATGAAAAGACCTTTTATAAAATATAGATGTGTAGATGTTGAGTATGGACAGGACTGGATCAGCTATCATGCCTTACATAGTTGATTTGCTGCCAACACTTCTTCTTGGCTCATGAGTTGTCCCCAATTCATTAAAGTACAGAGAATGAGCTGCACCTGTGAAACCATAGCTCAGACATAGTAAACAACTTCAGGAAATGAGGGTGAAAATACAATTCCCGAACAAAAGATTTGCAAGCTCTTAGAGTTATGAACAAGGCAAGAAAACAAAGATGGTTGGGAAGAATTCAAATGATCTTTTTTTGACCCCTGATGGCTTTTGTTTGTTTCTGCACTGAAATGATGAGCCAAGGTGGTTAGAAAGGACAAAGGTTCTCTCCTGGGTCTGTGAGATACCTGATGGATTTGCAGAAGGGAAACCAGAACTGCCATTAGTCCATCTGGTAGGATCAAGGGGGAGAAAAAAAAGAGTTCCCAATCTAAATTGGTATTCAACAATTCCAACTTGAAGTGTATATATGTGGTTATCAGGTGAGTGCAGGGTGAGAGCTCAATGATTATGCCCTAACGAGTTAAACAGCCTGCCCGCATACAACTTCAAAACTGACGTAGTAGTTACTTGGACAAGGCAGCATAAAATCTGGCATGGAGCCAAGGAATCAATGGGAATAATTTAACTCCCAAGAACTCCCAAGTGAGTTTGAGTCGGATGAGAAGCAAAAATGTTAAATTTTAAACACCATCTCAGCCTGCCTCCAAACTGCCCACTTCCAGTTTTAAGAGGTGGGATGTGTTTGGGTGACTAATCTGGTATCAGGAGAATCAGTCACTGGAATCTTTTTAAGGAGGCTGCATGCCTCCATTTCAACATGGTTTTTACTTTTTAATAATATCGGCTGAATTACTCAGAACTTCTGACAGGCATAAGAAAGTGAGAAGAGCCACATTCATGAGGTAAATGCATTTACAGCACTGCTTATGGGCAGGAAGAACAGAAGTGGTTCCTTCCAGCCCAACAAGTGCATCTCTTTGCAGACCCCATGGTTGGTCACCCCCATCCCCTCCCCACCTTCCTGTATTCTGCGATCTCCCCCTTAGATACCTACCCCGCTCATCTCATTCTCCCCCTCCCCTCTGCTCCCTGACTATGGCATGGTGCTACAGGGTTTCCCAACCAACAAGCATCCAGCTTGACAATCAGGCTGGCAGATGGGCAGGAAATCTTGCTGAAAAAAAAATTAAAAGTCACCCTGCTGTTGATTTTAGAAGGACATCTGAGAAACCTTCACTTTGGTTTTCCCATCTGGAAATTCCCTTCACCCCTGTCCACCTCATGCCCTCAAGTAAATCTTGTGGTTATTGTCTTTTGAGGTGAAAGAAACAGGGAGCAAAACTGATTGAAATAACTTGTAAAAGAACAAAAAAATTCCTTTCTCTATTTCATGACAGTGGATTGTTTCTGTGTTAAGACTTGACAACAATGGATGCTTTTTACACGTTTTCATGGAACTGATAGGTTCAAGTTCTTAGATCATTAACTCACACCAAATGTTTGTTAAAAGTTGCTATTTTGCGTGGCGTGGACAAGAATGGATTGCACATAAAGAATGAACAGATTATATTTTTAGAAACAAACTTCTATTGGTAGTTTGTACTGCAATGTGTATTAATGATAACCATCGTATAGAAGAACTCAAATGCTAAAAAGTATTCCATTTAGAAGAAAAAATGCAGGGAATGAAGATTGAAAACAATCTACACTGTTCAATTTGTTTTCAATGATCACATATCTGCTTTAAAATACCTGGTTTTGTAGATACATTTACTCCTGCGACTTTTAGAAGCATCAAATACCTTCACTTCCATTTTGCAAATCAAACCAGACTGACAGACCCTTTGATTTAGAGTAACCATATTATGGGGTAAAAGCTGGATAATCATATTTTGATTAAATCTTTTTTGGAAATCCAGAGCGTGAGCTTGGAAAGAAAAGATGATTTACTGTCTAATAGGTGTCCCTCTGAAATCTCCATTTACTATACTGCAACAAATGGCTCCATTAGGTTAGCTGTCACAAGGTGATTCATACTTCTAACATCATCGCTTCCAGTCCAAAAACCACAGCAAACCATTAATCTGGTATCTGTACAGTTATAGTTAATGTGCCTGCCTGTTTTTCCTGATATACTATATAATGTCTTCACTGTGACACATTGATTTCTCTGGGCTGTTAATAGTTCAATTTTAAATGAAACTCCAAAGCATCCATTTTGTTTCTGATATGAAATTGCTGAAATCAAAGTTTGTCTTCTGCAGAAGGTGGTGAAAATTGTCATCATCAATACAAACTGCATTGACTTGTTTTTGTTTGTTCTTTTGAGAAGTCTTTATCAGCCCATGTGCTTTGAAGAAATGATTAAACTTGAAAACATAATATCTTCCCCATTAAATTAGAAACCGATGGATGATGCTGAACACTTTCATTGTCAAGACTGAATAATTTAAAAATAATTCAATGCTCATGTTTCACAGAAGTCAGCGGCTGTCTTTCCCAGTGTTTGTGCAAATCTTGAAACACATTTCATTGAGGCTGTTCCCACCCAGGTTATATCTTCCAGAATTTGGCACAACAAAAACTAAGGGTATAAAAGGCACAAATTTCATCTCCATGGTGCACTGGAGAGCTGCAAGGCACTCTCTCTTGAGAAGGGCGACCATGCGGGTGTCCCCAGCCTGCACCAGAAGTCTCAGAAGGTGCATTGTCATGATATCACACAGTCCTATCAACTGATGTGACATCCGAATGCCTTACTTGGATCACGCAGGTTCAGACAATGAACTTGCTTATAATTCAACAATGACCTGGTGTTGAGCTGCAAGATGGAAACAGCTCGAGCATTATTTAAAGACCCAAGCACCTGATCAGCGGTAAGGTAATTTTTTTACAAAGACCTGCCATGGCAAAGTGTCAGGAAGAGTACTTGAGTGTTTTTGGAGGTGTTGTCATGAGTTCCTGGATTTGACAGAGAGAGTTGCTGCATTCTGACAAGGAGAACAGTGAATTAGATGACCAATCCCACACAAAGATTGAAGTAGGTCTCGAGGTAGCAGTGGTAGTGTCCCTGGGCCTGCAGGATGACAAGGAGATGGAGCAGAGACGATAGAGAGGGTAAGCTCTGCATGTTATCCTCTGCCAATCGAACTTCTCTATGCTTCTTGACAGTGACAGGAGGCTACCTGGCAGGCCAGCCGGTGCACCCAGCATTTCAGTGTACATGCTCATCAGCATTCTCCTGTATGCCACCCCATTGAGGTCCTTATCTGAGTTCTCTGCAGCAAAGCCCAACTTTGCCTTCCTTTGAGCTGGCAGGTGAACTGTCCTTTACCCCTGGCCTGGCTGCAGCTCTCTATGGCTGCATGATTCACCATGTGCTGATCCCAACTCTAAACTCACCTCAAAGTTACGTGCAGTGCCGTCTCTGAGCTGGCATCTGCAAGTGTCAGATCATCAGTGCTGTGCTGTTGCTCTCTCTTTCTCCTGGGGCTGGTCAAGCTGGGCAGGCAACAGTTCTTGGCCATCTCAAAGCAGAAAAAACAAGAGACCTGTGTTCACATCATCAGCAGCTTGACCATCATATAGATAACAGGATACAGGCGAGATGGTTGTTGAGACAGTCCATAAAGCAGGAAAATACTATCATCCTCAATTTCTCACAATGATGCTGAGAGTCATCTTCTCCACAGGGCTGATGAGGTGTAGGCATCATTGACCCCTGAAGGCTCTGCTCTCCCCTCTTCCATTGTATGCCACCTTGTCCTGTAAGAGAGAAGGCAGAATGTCAGTGATTGTGCAGCATTGTTTGGATGATGTGCCCCATAGCTCTAAAGCTGGAAGTATTTGGAGGCAGTGAGAGGTGAGTGTGAGGCTGCCAGCATTGGCAGGTGGGTGAGGGTGAGTGTGGAGTATCTGGATGTTGGGTGCAACTCAAATGCAGAGAGCTAGAGTGTGCTGTTGGGTGAATGATGGGGGTATTGTGCATTGAGCAGTGTGAGAGGTTGGTGGTCTGGTGGATAGGAGGTGCATGAGAAGATGCATTCACTTATGTTGACCAGCCCATGTGGAGTCATTAGGTGACTTTGGGCACTGCTGCCTGGTCCTTGGGCTGACTAGAAGACTGAGTGAATAAATGTAAGGTTGGGGAGGGTGGAAATCTGGGCAAGGTCTGCAACTGGTGGATCTCCTCCCAGAGGAGGAAGGATCAGCAATTTCCAACAGTGCTTATGATGGACAGAATGTTGGCCCATGGCTTATAAGAGGGCCAGGAGGAGAGCTTCCCAATCTTGGACTTTTATGAGCTCCTGTTATAACTCTGCTCAATGATCTGGCTGCTAGCAAGAATCTAGTATAGAATTGCATTAATTTCTGATGTTTAAAAGGCTGTTGGTGAAATTGTACAAAGCACAGTTGGCCAGGTAGAATGAATTTCGTACAATGTATGACTGATCAGCCAATTCTCCTGTGCTTGTACATCTGATGCAAATGACCAGAAAATCTATCAAAAGTCTTTAAATTTACATTAAATCTACTTCAAAATGTAAAATAATATTGTGAAATTATTGTAGGCTCAGGGTATCATAATGGAAACAAATTAATAGTGTGAGAAAATTGACAATATTATGTAGATACTGCTGTTATGGCCTACATAACCTTCAAAGGAATGCTTAGGCCAGTTGTTATGGCAACATATGGGGCGAAAGATCAACTTACTGGTTGCAAATGATGTACAAAATGTATTCATTAGTCCTGCAAAAAAATCTGTTAATGATTGCCTCCAAGCAAAATAAATCTGTGTTGGCTGTCTTCAATAACAGACCTTCAATCAAATCACATTTAAAGAGAAACACTTACCAATTGGCTAATAATCCTTGATAATCTCACATTCATAATATTGTTTAATAACTCAATTAATGATTTTGTCTCCTCAACCCTTATATTTAGCATTTCGATGTTACATTTGTACACTATATTTCATTTTAAAAAGTTTCCAAATCCCTTCAAAATAATAGGAACATTGAATGGGCAATGGTTCTGTTTATTCCCTCCTGCAACTCTAACTAGGAATAGAATTTGCAGAGACCACCAGCTGTTTTGAAAACAAACATGTTGCGCTCTCTTTTTAAATGTATTAAAATGAGTGAAATGAAAATTCTTGCTTGAGGAAATCTTGTAGCCAGAAGACTTCAAGGAACAAAAAATCATTGTTTTCTGCTGTGCTAGGTTAACTATTTGGTTCATTTCATCTTGTTGGGCCTCCTTAAATTGAGATTTAGTTGGAAGTGGGTTCCAGGACAAGGTCCCCCCCCACCAGCAACTGGGAAAATAGGACAAAAATTGGAAATTGAGGTGGAAGACTTGGGGCAGGAGTTTACTTGTCAGCAAGTGGGAGCGGGGCCTGCTTGCCGACGTGTAAAATGACGCACGGTGATGTTGGGGGGAACTCCCGATGTCACTGCGCCCCATTTAAATTTTCAGGAAGGCGGGGGTGCAGCAAAATTGAGGCCATTGACAGAGTCAATTATGTAACTAAAGGAACTGCCCGTCCATCCTTAAGGTTGGCGGGCAGGCCAGGAGACCCTCAGCGAACTAGAAAAAGCATGAAATCTCATTCACAGGCAGGATGAGGTTTCATGTAGCTTTTAAAAAGTTTAATAAAGTTTTTTGGAAAATTATGGACATGTCCCAACTCATGTGACATTGTCATGTCACATGAGGGGACGTGTTAGGGAAATTTTACATTTCTATTTTTAGCTTTTTAATATTTTGAGCTGATCTCCCTGAGGCTGCACTGATCAGAAGCGCGTCTGTGTGCGCCCGCCCATCAATTTCCCCCCCCGAAAGGGGGGAAAATTCAGCCCCTGCACTTGTGCTCTTGATTCCATCCTGATTCCTGGTGCTAGGCTCTACCAGTTGGCAAGTCTGTGCTTGCAGAGCAGCTGGCTGTTATTCGTGGCCTGGTCCATCAAATTTGAGCCCATGGTAGCATGGAATAGTGGAGCACATTTCTAGGGAAGAATATTGACGCAGTAGAATTGCCCTTGAGAAGAGAGTTCACGAGATAAGCACTTCACTCTAACAACATACAGCAAATTTCTTAACACATGCACGAAAGCTAGCCAATATCTGCCCATGAATTTTGGCAAGCGCTATGCATACAAGAAATATTCCAATCTGATTGTGTTGCTTCAGAGCCTAGTGATACACAAGAAATCATTAGGATTGACCTGACTGACTTCTTTTTGACGTGAGGAAAGGATGTTTCCTCTTGTGGGAGGATCTAGAACTGTTTAAAAATAAGGGGTCATTCATTTAAGACCGAGATGAGGAGAATTGTTTTCTCTCAGAGGGTTGAGTGTCTTTGGAACTCTCTTCCTCAAAAGGTGATGGAAGAGAACCTTTGAATTTTTTTAAGACAGAGCTAGATAGATTCTTGATTCACAACGGGATGAAAGGTTATCAGGGTAGGCAGGAATGTGGATTTGAGGTTATGTTCAGGTCAGCCATGATCTTATTGAATGATGGAGCAGGCTCGAGGGGCCAAGTGGCCTACTCCTGCTCCTAATTCATATGTTCGTATTTCATAGCAAACAGCTGCAGAAGCTACTTTGAAAATGGTAACTTTGCAAAAGAACCTATTTTAAGCTAAGAAACATACCTCAGAGAGGACAAACAAACATTTTTATCACAGTCCACCCTGGCAAAATTTATTTCTACATTCTAGGTGTTTGTCCACTATGCTTTCAGTGCTCCATGTATCAGGAGGATGAGCAAGGGCTGGAAAATGGTGCTCTATGATGTCCATGATACACTCAGCTACACAATGGAATTGTAGCTACCTGGTAATAACAGTACAGATGTGACTCCGGGTGATAAGGAGGGAGGAACAGATAGAACAAGGCCATCTCAGTCAGGAAGCTCTTGCCAATGCTTGTAACATCAAGAGCAGTGTAGCCCCAACTTTCATGTTTCAGGTTTCTTCTACATTATCAGTGGCACAATTATAATGTCTGCCAGTTTGCTGTCTACAGAAGTATCAAGGAGGTCCCAGATCCATAATTCATTGAAGTCAACAACTTCATCACTTTCACATCTGAAAAAGGATATTCTCAGACCAAAAAGGAAGGCCTTTCAATTATTTTTGGTGTAAAAAAAATTCCACCAATATGCCTTCACAAGACATTTCACAATGGTATCATATTACAAACCACTTTTGGGTCTGTTTAGCAAGGAAATGGCTATACCACCCATAGCTTCTGCATGAATACAAAGACGAGCCCTAATTTTGGCAGCATATGAATACAGCTTCGTACATAGACCAGGGATTCATATAGTAAATTTTGATGTCCTAAGTCGCCTTCCTTGACAAGAGAACCAATGACATCATGCCAATTCCCCAAGAACTCATGTTAGTGATGAAATTCCTAGGTTTCTCACCAGTCTGTGCCAGGAAAATAAGACACTGGCCGAATTGTGATCCAGTCCTGTCTCGAGTGAGAGACCAAATGTTACATGGTTTGCCCCAGGAGCCAATCCCTGATGAATTGAAGCCATTTTTCAACCAAATACATGAGATGAGCAGTCAAAATGGTATTCTATTATGGTGTGCATGAGTAGTCATTCCTTCACAAGGAAGGGAACCACTCTTAGTGAGTAGAGCTACACAGTGCCCACCCAGGAACCTCACGCCTGAAGACGATAGCGCAAAGTTATCTTTGGTGGCTGGGGATGGACAGCGATATTGAATAAGTGGTAAAACACTGTGTGCAATATCAACAGCTACAAAAGTTGCCAGTTGCAGCCCCATTACACCCATCGGGGTGGCCTGGTAGACCCTGGGTGTGATTGCACATAGATTACATCAGTCCTTTCCTTGGAACCTAATTGTAGATGCTCATTCCTTGTTGTTAGACATTTATGAGGTAAAGTCACCAATCTCAGGTACTATAGAAAACGTATGTCAGACCTACGCCATCCATGGATTGCCAGAGGTATTCATTTCGGATAATGGTTCTGTGTTTATGAAGCTGAGTTTCAATGATTCCTTAATTACTCTGGGATGTAGATTATCAGGCCCTGGGGATTTATCGGCCTTCAATCCCATCAATTTCCCCAACACCATTTCTCTACCACCTCCCTCTCACTAAATCCTGTGTTTCCCAACATTTCTGGTATGTTACTTGTGTCCTCCTTTGTGAAGACAGAACCAAAGTATGCATTTAACTGGTCAGCCATTTCTTTGTTCCCCATTATAAATTCCACTGTTTCTGACTTTAAGGGACCTACATTTGTGTTCACCAATCTTATTCTCTTCACATACCTTTGGAAAATTTTACAATCAGTTTTTATGTTCCCCACAAGCTTACTCTCATACTCTATTTTCCCCTTCTTAATCAATCCTTTGGTCCTCCTTTGCTGAATTTTAAACTGCTCCCAATCCTCAGGTCTGTTGTTTTTTTCTGGCCAATTTGTATGCCTCTTCCTTGGATCTAATACTATCTCTAATTTCCCTTGTAAGCCATGGTTTGGCCACCTTTCCTATATTTCGCACCAGACAGGAATAAACAATTGTTGCAGTTTACCCATGCGCTCTTTGAATGTTTGCCTTTGCCTATCCAACTCCATCCCTTTAAGTAACGTTCCCAATCCATCGTAGCCAACTCACGCTTCGTACCATCATAGTTTCTTTTATTAAGATTCAGGACCCTAGTCTCAGAATCAACTACGTCACTCTCCAATTTGATGAAGAATTCTATCATATTATGGTCGCTCATCCCCAAAGGGCCTTGCACAACTAGATTGCCAATTGTTCCTTTCTCATTATGTAATACCCAGTCTAGGATGGCCTGTTCTCTCGATGGTTCCTCAACGTATTGGTCCAGCAAACCATCCCGCATACACTCCAGGAATTCCTCCTCTATGGTATTGTTACTAATTTGATTTGCCCAATCTATATGCAGATTAAAGTCACCCATAATTTCAGATGTTCCTTTATTGCATGCGTCTCTAATTTCCTGTTTTAAGCCATTCCCAACATCACTACTACAGCTTGGGGGTGTATATACAACCCTCACTAATGTTTTTTGCCCTTTAGTGTGTTTCAGCACTATCCATACAGATTCCACATCATTGGAGCTAATATCTTTCCTCACTATTGCGTTAATTTCCTCTTTAACCAGCAATGCAACTCCACCACCTTTTCCTTTTTGTCTGTCCTTCCTAAATACTGAATACCCCTGGATGTTCAGTTCCCATCCCTGGTCACCCTGCAGCCATGTCTCCGTAATCCCGATTATGTCATACCTATTTACATCTATTTGCACGGTTAATTCGTCCACTTTATTGCGAATGTTCCTCGCATTAAGGCACAAAGCCTTCAGGCTTGACTTTTTAACATTACTTGTCCCGTTCTCACTATTTTTCACTGAGGCCCTGTTGATTCTTGCACTTGATTTCTCTGCCTATCACTTTTCTTATTCCCCTTTCTATCTTCAGTTCTTGTCCTTGATTCTCCCTCCTAGACTCCTTGCATAGGTTCCCATCCCCCTGCCATTTTAGTATAAACCCTCCCCAACCACTCTAGCAAATAGTCTCCCTAGGACATCAGTCCCGGTCCTGCCCAGGTGTAACCCGTCCAGTTTGTACTGGTCCCACCTCCCCCAGAACTGGTCCCAATGCCCCAGGAATCTGAAACCCTCCCCTTCACACCATCTCTTCAGCCACGTATTCATCCAATATATCCTGCTATTTCTACTCTGACTGGCACGTGGCACTGGTAGCAATCCTGAGATTACTACCTTTGAGGTCCTACTTTTCAACTTGCTTCCTAACTGCCTATATTCTGCTTTTAGGACCTCATCCTTTTTTTTTACCTGTGTCTTTTGTACGAATGTGTACCACGACTACTGGCTGCTCACCTCCCCCTTCAGAATGTCCTGTAACCGTTCTGAGAAATCCTTGACCTTAGCACCAGGGAAGCAACATTATCTTCCTGGAGTCTCATTTGTGGTCACGGAAATGCCTATCTATTCCCCTTGCAATTAAATCCCCTATAACTATTGCATTCCCACACTTTTTACTCCTCCCCTGTGCAGCAGAGCCAACCGTGGTGCAATGAATTTAGCTGTTGCCACTTTCCCCTGAGAGGCCATTCCCCTCAACAGTATCCAAATCGGTATATCTGTTTTGCAGGGCAATAGCCACAGGAGATTCCTGCACTGCCTGCCTAGCCCTCTTGCTCTGCCTGGTGGTTACCCATTCCCTTCCTGCCTGTGGACTCTTAGCCTGCGGTGTGACCGCCTTTCTATACGTGCTATCCACGATACTTTCCGCCTCACGGATGCTCCACTATGTCCCCAGCCATCGCTCCAGCTCCAAAACCTGGGCTTCCAGGAGCTGCAGCTGGAGACACTTCCAGCACACATGCTTGCCCCAGGCACTGGAAATGTTCCTGGCTTCCCACAGAGTAGAATGAGTACACCAGACGTTGAGCTTTCCTGCCATGACTTACCCCTTTAAATTAAATTAAACCTTTTGGAAGATATTTAATATCAAATAATATCAATTACTCTAGGGCCCTTCTTCCATGCTCCTCGTTGTTTCAGAATGTAGCCCTTACAAATGATTAGCCACAAAATAGACCTTAAAAACTATAAGCGATAAAAGTAGTAAATTATTACCCAACCGTACACACGGTACTCAAAGGATCACCTAGTTCCCTCCTTGTCGAACTCCTTCAGTCACCAAACTCCAACTTAATCACTCTACTGAAGCCCAAAACAGCACTCCAGTGGCCATACCTTCCGTGCAGCAGTCCTGGGCTAGAAACACTGAGAGGCGAGTGTGAGGCTGCACTTTAAATATGGCACCTGGCATGAGGAAGCGAT
Source organism: Carcharodon carcharias (assembly GCF_017639515.1). Lineage (NCBI taxonomy): Eukaryota > Metazoa > Chordata > Chondrichthyes > Lamniformes > Lamnidae > Carcharodon > Carcharodon carcharias. The sequence continues at coordinate 56,482,010 of NC_054480.1, read as the reverse complement.
GAGGTGATGGTGTGGTGGGCAAATGAGACTGTGCCTGCCATTGAAATGGCGTGTTTCCCACGATTGTATAATTAATGCAGTGGGTTTGTGACAATTTGGCATGAGAAGCCGCCATTGCAGCTGACAGGTAAAACATAATTTTTCCCACCCACTACCCCATTTAGTGCAAATTTGGGATGATTCCTCCCAAAGAGTTGTACTAAGTCAGAGTGCAGGGGAAACAGTACATGGGAGATAAGAGGCTTTAGGGCTGAAGATAAAATTCCACTGGCCACAGTAGAAAGTTTCCTCATTGATACAGCTGCAGCAGTGACTGTTATCTTAGAAGGAGAGTACAAGAAATCTCAAAGTCCCTTTTTCAACACTGCTCTGAAACTGACTAGTTATTCAAATAACTATGTTGCAGTGTCAGATGAAGTTAGTGTTTGAGGAGAATATAATGATACATCCGCATTCCTTGTCATTGGTGGTATTTGGAGGGAACAAAGTCTCCTGATGGGAAGGAACTGGCTTAAGAAGATACGATTAAACTGGGCCGAGCTACTTACAGTAGGGTTGAATAAGTGTACATCTGATACTGAGAAAGTGCTAAGAGAGCAGAAAGAGGACCAAATGATAAAATTAGGCTTCACAAGGCCAAAATCAAGATGAAGGACAATGTGTAGCCAATATTTAACATGGCTAATTCAGTATTTTATGCACAGTTTGAAGCAGTAAGTAAAGAACTGGCTAGGTTGGAACGAACATGGCCAAATGCAATAAAACCATGAGAACAAGAACATGTCAATTTTTTTTTGTAGCGGAAGGGAAAAATGCTTTGTTAGCAAGTGGATAAATGTTGAGCCTATGTCCAATACCATAAGTGCCAAACCTATTGCAATTTATAGGCTGCCAGAGGTGTTGGTGTCAGGTCATGGTCCACAATTTACATCAGAAGAGTTTGAAATACTTCAGAGTAAGAATGATATCAAACACACTGTAATACCACAATATCACCCTGTAGAAAAATGTGCATAGATTGTGACAAGGCCTTTGCAGAAGTATTTGCTGGGTTACATGCTAGGCAGGAACTTCCAGGTTTCTCTTGACACAGGCTAACCAATTTTCTGTTCTCTTACAGAATGATCTACAACATTTTGAAATATTGGGCGGAATTGTCTGGTCCCATTGGCAGCGGGCGTGAGCGAACAATATGGCGAAAAGGCCAAAAATTGTGAAATTGTGATCATCCACACCACCTGTCAATAGCAGGTCACGTTTCCTGTCACCGCACATCAGGAACCAAATTTCAATACTTCAGCATCTCATGATAAGCATTGCCCGCTGGAATCATACCCCCCAACCCCCACCCCATGCATCAAATTTACCGCCAACATCGGTGTGGCTTCAGAACAACGTGCTTCACAGCTGCCTTTAAAAGGTACGCATCTGCCAGCTGAACTTCGAGGGGAACGCGGAAGTGAATGCACACAACCTTAAGCAGTGCTTGTGTGCATTGTCCGTTGGACATCAAGGCGTCACACATTCGATCGGGTGTGGGGTGCGGCACAGGCAAATCGCTTTATCACGGCTGGATTTCAGTGTGGTGCAGGTCCGACTGGGGGCGGGGGCTGGGGGTGGCAGGGGGTCAAGGCAGCACACACTACATTAGCACATGCCATGGTGGTGGAGGGGAGCCGGGGGGTTGGGGGGAGGGGAGTGGGGGATGGAGAATGAGGAAACTGAATGGCCACACACTTGGAAAAACTTGTCCAAAGTGAGCTTTCTTCTGCAGCTGAGACCATTCAGCAGCAGCTCCATTGACATGCTTGGAGTTGGGCCTCTGAAGCTTTCCTGCCCACTCAAGCAATGCAAAAGCATGAAAATGCCACCAAAAGCTCCAGAACTTTTCACCCCTCAGGCACAGACTGCAACTTAATGTGCATTTTACGGAGCAGCAAAACAATTGGCTGACAATGGGCCGAAAGGTGACGGTGTCGCAGTCACTGGTGGAGGCGCTCACAGCCCCTTGCAATGTCTTTATTGAAGTTTGGCTCATGCTAGCAGTGCGGCCTTGCAGTGTGGGTTAGGAGAATGCCTGCACCTGAGCTGAGAACACAGCATTCAGTCCAATGGCCGAAGCTGCCACAAATCGGTCAAGTGGAGTGAGGCGGAGGTCGTTGGGGTTTCAGACCGCGATGAGGCGTACTACACATTGGCCAGCCAAGTTGTGGCCAGCACTCTCCTGCAGGCAGGAAGGCGCCTTCAGACTTAACCCAGAGAGGTCCTTAGGGCACATATGCTATCCAAGATGTCTCTTTCTTTGATCCTGCATGAGGAGGACGCCAGGAACATAGAGCCTGGTGATTTAGTGGTATACCTCATGGCTTACAGGGAGCAGAGAAGAGGAAAGCATGGCAGAAGTGCCAGACTCCGCAAAGGGATGAGCAGTTCCCTCAAGATGAAAAGGCAGCAGGCTTGCTGCACTCGAAGCTGAAGATCCACTGTGAGCCATCACTCATAGGCGCTTCACTAGACTCAGGGTCTATAGTTGGCGTCTGTCATTCCTGCAGATGACTGAGAACCAGTGTCGCCGAAGACTGCGCATGTCAAGGGAACTCATTACTCACATATGCCACCTGCTGCAGGATTTCATGCCATGGGCACAAGGAGGGCATCCATGGCCAGTGGCCATCAAAGTGACTGCGGGGCTCAATTTTTACGCCAGTGGCTCCTACCAGGGCTCCGCAGGTGACCTCTGTGGGATCTCACAAGCCTCCACCCACAAGTGTATCAGGAGGTTACAGGCACCATCTTCGTGAAGGCACAGAACTTTGTGAGTTTTGCCTGGGATCAGGAAAGCCAGGAAGCAAGAGCAGTGGGGTTTGTGCAGATTTCAGGTTTTCTACAGGTGCAGGCGGCATTTGACTGCACTCGTGTTGCTTAGATCTCCATGGCCACAAACAGTCAACTATGTCAACCACAAGAATTCCACTCGCTGAATATTCTGCTGGTCTCCAACCACCACAAATGTATCCTACAGGTCTGTGCATGATTCCCAGGGAGTGTCCACAATGCCCACATCCTTAGCAGGTCTCAGATCCTTGACATCTTCCAGGTTCCATTTAGGCTGCAGGGTTGGTGGCTCAGGGTCAAGGGCGATCCACAGAAGATGTGGCTGATGATGCCCTTGCATGGCCTCAGATTGCAGCTGAGCAATGGTACAACTAGGCTCACGCTGCAGCCTGGCCATTGGTGGGGTGAACGATAGGCATCTTGAAAATGAGGTTTTGGTGCCTCTGCAGGTCTGGTGGAGTGCTGCAATGCAGTCCCCAGAGGGTGCTGTACATTATCATAGTTTGCTGTGTGCTACACAACCTGGTGCTGCAATGGGGGGAGGACCTGGCTGAGGAAAAGCTGCACGTCTCCTCTGATGAGGAGGATGTAGAAGGGGATGATGCCAGCGATGAGGCCATCCCACTAGCCAGACAAGGTACGTGCACTCGGGAAGCTCTCATAGCTGCAAGATTCGCGGAGAATGATGACGAGATGCAGTGAGGATAGTGTGACATCCACACCTTGCATCAGTGAACGTCTGACTCCTGTGTGGCTGATGGCAGTGCACATACCCTCAGTGTTCAGACACATGTCACAGAGACGCAATGGAGGCCCTAATATTCATTAGATTCCAGGACATGCAGCGAGGACACTCCACAGATCTTCACAGTGCCCCTGTGAATGTCTGATTCCTGTCTGGCTGAGACTTTGTGCTCTGTGATCAGGGTCATATCATGGAGACAAAGCTGTGAAACTTTAAATGCACCTGACCCTTTGTCAGCCTTCAGCACCTGACCCCCTCAGGAGCACACTGTCACTGGCCACAGATGCTGAAGAGATGGGGGCCAGCCCCACCTCAAAGGTGCTGAGAGCACAGAGACAGAATGACAGAACTCTCCGATGCCTGCCCCCTACATTCTGGCATTAATGACAAGCAGCACTGAGGTTCAGGCATCACTAAGGTGTCCAGTGAGTGTGAAGCCATTACTTTGGCCTGAAGGTTACACACTGCACAGGGAAGAGACCCTGAACTGAGACACCTCCCTTTATCTTATGCAAGCACCAAGGTTTCACATCTGAGTGACACGAACACTGCTCATCACAACAAGGAGCCATAGGCAAGGAGACATTCTTGGGAGTTTATTGACAATAATGAACATTATGTACAATTGATTAACACCCATGCCAATGCTGTGCAACAGCCAAGTGGTTATGGTACTGGGTTTGTAACCCCAAGATCAAAAGTTCAAATCTCACAATGGCAAACTATGAAACAATGTAACTTCATCTGAAACAGATGGAAACGTGTTTGTACTCGAAAGAGTTACATCTTCTAAACCTTCCTAAACCTGCTGCTATATCTTGGTGCTTCCCTGACATTCACCACAGAGGTGGAGGCAGCCTGCTGACTGCGACGCCCTATCTGTGATGACTCCGGCATGCAACCTCTGGAAGGCCGAGTCCTGGACGGTCCCAACCTGTTTTGGGTGTCGTGCTGTGCACCTTCCTCAGCCTGTAGTCTGGAGCTGCTGGGGCCACAGGAAGAGGGGATTTGGATCAGCCAGACATTCCCAAAGTCGCATGTGTGGATGGTCACAGGGTGCTGAACTGCTGATCCCCCTCTCTATAGGTGCCCACAGCCCCTAGCTGACGCCTTGAGGAGAGAGGGAGCTGGAGTGAGATCAAGCTGCCCTGCACCCCTCTTGTGTACACACTGTTGGAGGTCAACAATGGCATCAGCGATGGAGTTCAGCCCATGCAGCAGTGCAGGACCGAAGTCCTGGAGTATGGACTCCATGGCGGCCACCATCCTGCCAGTGTTGTGCTTGGTGCATCCACATGCCAGTGCTATCACCACGGATTGAAGGCAAATGGGCTCCTCCATTGTCCCTTGCAATCTAAGGAGTGCATCAGACATACCTTCCTGCTGTTTCTGTGATTGTATTTACAGCTGCACCAACTGATTGAGGACCAAGCCCAGAGTCTCATCATCTGACTTGGACTCAGCAGATTCCTTGCCTCCAACAGTACTCCAAGCACCTAGGACCAAAAATGTCCCTGCCCCCGCCTACTGTAGAGCAGATTGTGTGCTGTTCTCAACAGATTGCGATGCCAAGGCAACTTTGCATCTTGGTCCCACCGAGGTGTGTGTCGCTGTGCCGGTGGAGGGTGTGGGTGGGCACCGTGACGGGTCTTCAACGATGCTGCCCTCAGGGTCCTCATCCAAGGTGCTTTCAGCACTGGGGTTGAGGTCAAGGTTGCCTGAGGGTGACGTGTCAGCAGTGCCTAGGACAGAAAGTGGAGATTATTAGTGCTTGGCAGCTGTGTTGAAGATGAAACAGTGGCCTCAGAGTAGCTTTGAGAGAGGGATGATGTGGTGCAGGATTGTCATGTGGGTGTTCGCTGCCGACTTCACTGTCACCCCAGGAATAATCAATGTCCTTTCTGGTCAGCTCCAATGCATGACTCTTGAATGGAGTGAGAACCTTGCTGTCCAGCACTCCACCCCCAGTCTGGGACCTTTCCTGTTGATTGTGCGTGATCTTGTCCTGCATAAAGACAAATGGAGAGGGTGTGAGCAAGGCGAATGCCAGGCCAAATGAGAAAGATGCCAGGCATGCATGTGCACTGAGTGGAGCCATGGACGGGATGAGGAGGCTATCCCTGGTGGAGATGAGGCCAAATGGAGATGTGAAGGTGTGTGTGAGGGAAGGAGTGGGGATGTCCCTTCAGCTGGCAGTGAGTGAGATGCCAGTGAATGGGTGATGGGCTTGTGAGTTGGTGAGTTGAGATTGATGAGATAGTTGACTTACGTTGGTGACGCAGATGAGATCATTCATCCATTTCCTGCACTGAATGGCCGACTCTTGCATGCAGCATTGGCACTGACCACCTCTGCCACCACCTCCCAAGCCAGAGTGGTGAGACTGATGGGCCTCCTGCGGCAAGAGTGAGGGTAGAGGACATCTTGGTGGGCCTCCGTGGTGTCCAGAAGGCATCCCAGGGATGCGTCTCTGAATCAGGGGGCTGCACTCTTTTTGGTTTTCAGGGCCACGTCTTCACCAGAGCAGTCCTGGGCTGCAAACATTGAGAAGTGTGCATGTGGCTGCTTTTTAAACATGGTGCCTACCAACCAGAGGCTGCCCACCAGTGCGATGGCATGTTTCCTGTGACTGCATAATTTATGAGGTGAGAAGGCGATGATAGAGTGTGAAAACCCACCATCGTGGCTAGCAGGTAGAATACTTTTTTCGCGCCTGCTACCGCACTTAGTGCAAATCTGGGATGATTCCACTCACTGTCCACCCATGCCAAAGCAGATTTACTTAGCAGAATGGTTTGGTGTTCAGCTTGGAGGTTTCATTAAGGTCTAAAACCACAATTTGGAGAATTTCACTGTCCAGAAATCTTGACATCTCTGCTCTTCGCTGCTATTTCTAAGATGATGCTCCAGTAATATTTCACTCAGACAAATATATTTCCCTCAGGATCTTTGCAGATGTATTATATTTTCCATGTTTCGATGCATTAAAATCAATATTTGTCATCTTTCTGTTCCTCACAACAGATATTTGGTATCCATACTCACTTTCTGATGTCTTCAAAGATGAGTTGGCCCTCTCCCCCAGTGTCACTTGTATGTGCTGATTCCTTGCCATTTGAAGCATTTTCTTCAATTTATTCAATGGTAGTTGGGATATATCCCCACCCCCGCTCACCAAGCCAAAAATTCTGGCCTATTTTTTGTGTGTGTGAATCTGAGTGCACGTGGGCATGAAAGTTGGGGCATTTTTATTATTTTACGTAGATCGGGCTAAGTACAATAAATAAAATCTCAAGGAGACCTGTCTGTGTGTATCTTTTACAGCCACAACATTTAAACAGTTAAACACTCACCGAATTGGCAAGCATATCCTTTTTAAAAAATCTGTTGTGGCCAAATGAGGAGTGGGAAAAGAGGGAGCCATTCTACCTCTCCTCACCTGATCGTAGTAACATGCAAAAACATATCACAGCTTCATTCCAAAGGCTAGTTTCAATGGCCAGCTGGAGCTGTTCATGTGGAGGCACCAATGCTAACTTAATTATCAACAACTCTGAATTTATCAAATAAAGAAATCACTGAACTAGTCTATTTACTTGACATCAATGTTCTATTATTGCATTTTGAATGGATAAGATTTGTCAATAAATCTTGAATGTCCTGACATTGTACATGATGAAATATATCTAATAAGTGAGCGTTAAACCTAAAGGTTTAAAAATGTTACATTTGAATAACTTTGCAGTATTGCTTTTCAGAACTGATAATTTATTTTATTTGACCTGCTATGTTCCGGCAGGTACATGAATAACCTGGTTCCAGCATGATCTTTTATATGATTAATAAGCCATGTTCATTAATGCTGTCTGTCTTTCATGAGAACCCATTTCCTCTGAAGAAACCACTTATTTTCCTAATTTCACTTACACTTTAGTCCTCTCTTCAAATTTGCATGTAAATTAGAATGTGTTTTATCAGCACTCACCATACCTTGTTTTTCTTTTTATCTCCTTACTTTTAATGAGTTCATTTTATAGCTTCCATCTTGTGGCTTAATGACTTATCTAAATTTTGCTTATTAAATGGCTTGAGAGAAGAAATAGCCAGCATTACAAACAATGACATTCACTGTATTTTCTAAAAGGCTGCAGTTGTCATTGTTGCATTTGACTTCAAGTCAGCCTTCTTATCTTCTTAAAAGTACATAATTATTTCTAATGTGTGTGGAGTACTACTTTGGTATTTTATTAGTACTTGCTAATAAAGTCAATGATGGCGAATTTCAACACAGCTAAATATTTCATTTCCTTGTCACATATCAATTACATTTCTTAATGAATGGCAAGAATGTATTGTTGAATTTTGAAACTCTGAATGAAATAAATACATTCATTTTTTCATGCCTCCTGGTTGTAAAACATCCTTTGCACCAGTTAATGAGAATTGTTTGTTACCAGAAGGCTTGCATGATATCCTTCCATTTAAGCTTCTTCATTTGGCATAACTAAGCTGCACTTCCCCATCTGTCTCTTTGCAGTATTGCATTTATAATAGTTTCAAATAACTTGCAGATTAAAGACCTGCCTAGAAGATGCATCATGCCTGTGTTCTGTGTTGATGACTCGGCCAAGTGCTGCAAATCATTGAGATGTAGTCAGACGATGGAGTAGATAGAGCCAAAGGTGATAATTGATAAAAAAATTGAGGATAAGATATAATAAGATCATTTAAAAAATCATAGTTATTCAAAAATGCATGTCTTAAGAGAGATGAAATGCATGCATTTATATGGCAATTTTTGTGGCCTCAGAACATCCCAACAAACTACTTTTAAGAGTAGTCACAGTTAAATACAGGGAAGCTTAATGGCTAATTTGTGCACAACAAGATTCCACAGTAAGAAAGTAATAAGATAAATGACCAGGATCTGTCTCTCTTCAGACTTTTCAAATTGTCCTGACACTTCTGACTTGTGTTCCTGCATTTTCACACTTGTACCATTTAGTTTATATTGTTTCCTTTCGTTCTTCCAACCAAAATTAATCATCACACGACTGCACTAAATTTCATCTGTCATATGTCTGCCCATTTCATCAGTCTGCCTATGGTTGCCTAAAGCCTCCTCCATTTCTGGGTTTTGTGACATCTGCAAACTTTGAAATTATGCTTTGCATACTCAAGTTTAGGTCACTAATAAAATTTGCTAACTAGGGCAAGGAATGCAGTTCTTTGGGACGGAGAGCCAAATGAAAGTTGGCAAATTCAGAGGTGACAGGCAAATGAACTATAGCATTTGGTACCTCCACCTTTACCTCATTGCTACTGCCACAGTTTCAGGTAGCAGTATCAGTGGAGTAAGGGTGGCTGCAGTCAATGCTGCAGGGTTGGGTAGTGATGTTTTTTGTAGTGAGCAGGCTATGAGATTAGAAGATCATTTTGGGCTTGTGCTCCAGACCACTTAGATCAATCTGAGTGAGCAGAGAAGAGGAGGAATGAAATTGGGAGCAGATGTGTAGAACTTTTGTTGGGATTGAATAGAATAGATTTGGATTTGTTAATATTCAGTTGGAAAAATTTTGTCTCATCGACAACTCAACGTAGGATGAGCAGTCAAATATTACAATGTTGGTTGGTTGAGTGACGTAAAGGTGTAGGTATGAGAAGTCAGTGGACAAATGAAAATTGACCCTAAGACTATTGGCAATGCCACTGAGGGGCATTACAGAATTTTAGAGCTGAGAAAAAGGCCAGTTGATCCATTTTACCGGCACCAACTCTTAGAAGGTGCTATTTCCATTGCTATTTTACAAAAATTATTCTCATCCCTTTTAAAAACTATTATTGATTTATTGTTTCTAGTAATGGATTCATGAAGCTAGTAATCTGTCATGTAAAAGAAATCTCTTAATCTTTCCCTTAATTCCTTTGGTGATAGTTTAAATTCATCCCCTTTAGTTATCCATTGGCTGAATAGCTGGAATCGTTGTTCAAGAAAAACATCATCAAAATCTGTCATAATTTACTGTATATAAATAACTTAGATATTGGAACTCAGAGTAAAATTTCAAAGTGGATGTCATAAAGGTGAAACTATTGTTAGTGGTTTCAGGAATTCTTGGTATAAGTGAGGAAGGGGCACAAGAGGAAGAAATAAGCCTGTGCAGGAAGACATGGAGTTACAGCATGCAAATGTTGTAAAAGAGTTGCATAAAAAATGGGTAATGCTGGAAATATTCAGTCGGTCAGACAGCATCTGCGGGGAGAGGAACCAGAATTTTGCAGAATCATGGAAACTCCATGGAGCTTCCAAAATGGCAAGCTGACCCAAATGATGAAGTGCTGCCCCATTTTCAACACATCCCATTTTTGATTCACACATGAAGAAAACCCAAACTCAGCAGGCGCATTTTGGCTTTAGCTTAACCCATAGTGTGGGAGTCACAAGTTTATGTGCAGTAGATATAATGGCTCCTGAAGAGTGGGTAAAGTCTATAATTGTCATGATGTGAAGTTATTCAAATATTTAGCCCTTTAAAAATAAAAACAAAAATAGGCTGCCCATGTCAATGAGAGTTAAAAAAGACTGTTCTAACAGTCACAATAGCTGATTGTTAATAAAAACAAAAAAACTGCGGATGCTGGAAATCCAAAACAAAAACAGAATTACCTGGAAAAACTCAGCAGGTCTGGCAGCATCGGCGGAGAAGAAAAGAGTTGACGTTTCGAGTCCTCATGACCCTTCGACAGAACTTGAGTTCAAGTCCAAGGAAGAGTTGAAATATAAGCTGGTTTAAGGTGTGTTGGGGGGGGGGGGGGGGAGGTGGAGAGAGAGAGATATAAGTGGAGGGGGGGTGTGGTTGTAGGGACAAACAAGCAGTGATAGAAGCAGATCATCAAAAGATGTCAACAACAATAGAACAAAAGAACACGTAGGTGTTAAAGTTGGTGATATTATCTAAACGAATGTGCTAATTAAGAATGGATGGTAGGGCACTCAAAGTATAGCTCTAGTGGGGGTGGGGAGAGCATAAAAAATTTTAAAATATTTAAAAATAATAATGGAAATAGGTGGGAAAAGAAAAATCTATATAATTTATTGGGAAAAAAAAGGAAGGGGGAAACAGAAAGGGGGTGGGGATGGGGGAGGGAGCTCAAGACCTAAAGTTGTTGAATTCAATATTCAGTCCGGAAGGCTGTAAAGTGCCAAGTCGGAAGATGAGGTGTTGTTCCTCCAGTTTGCGTTGGGCTTCACTGGAACAATGCAGCAAGCCCAGGACAGATGTGTGGGCAAGAGAGCAGGGTGGAGTGTTAAAATGGCAAGCGACAGGGAGGTTTGGGTCATTCTTGCGGACAGACCGCAGGTGTTCTGCAAAGCGGTCGCCCAGTTTACGTTTGGTCTCTCCAATGTAGAGGAGACCACATTGGGAGCAACGAATGCAGTAGACTAAGTTGGAGGAAGTGCAAGTGAAATGCTGCTTCACTTGAAAGGAGTGTTTGGGCCTTTGGACGGTGAGGAGAGAGGAAGAAAAGGGGCAGGTGTTGCATCTTTTGCGTGGGCACGGGGTGGTGCCATAGGAGGGGGTTGAGGAGTAGGGGGTGATGGAGGAGTGGACCAGGGTGTCCCGGAGGGAGCAATCCCTACGGAATGCCGATACGGGGGGTGAAGGGAAGATGTGTTTGGTGGTGGCATCATGCTGGAGTTGGCGGAAATGGCGGAGGATGATCCTTTGAATGCGGAGGCTGGTGGGGTGATAAGTGAGGACAAGGGGGACCCTACAATGTTTCTGGGAGGGAGGAGAAGGGGTGAGGGCGGATGCGCGGGAGATGGGCTGGACACGGTTGAGGGCCCTGTCAATGACCGTGGGTGGAAAACCAGAACTGGGAAGTACCAGAGATTGAGACAGAGAGGTCAAGGAAGGGAAGGGAAGTACCAGAGATTGAGACAGAGATGTCCTTTCTTCGGTACATCGATGATTACTTCGGTGCCGCTTCATGCTCTCGTCGGGACTTGGAAAAATTTATTAATTTTGCTTCCAATCTCCACCCCTCCATTTTCACGTGGTCCATCTCTGACACTTCCCTTCCCTTCCTTGACCTCTCTGTCTCAATCTCTGGTGATAGACTGTCCACCAATATCCATTACAAACCCACCGACTCCCACAGCTACCTCAACTACAGCTCCTCACACCCCACTTCCTGTAAGGACTCCATCCCATTCTCTCAGTTCCTTCGCCTCCGTCGCATCTGTTCCGATGATGCTACCTTCAAAAACAGTTCCTCTGACATGTCCTCCTTCTTCCTTAACCGAGGGTTTCCACCCACGGTCGTTGACAGGGCCCTCAACCGTGTCCAGCCCATCTCCCACGCATCCGCCCTCACGCCTTCTCCTCCTTCCCAGAAACATGATAGGGTCCCCCTTGTCCTCACTTATCACCCCACCAGCCTCCGCATTCAAAGGATCATCCTCCGCCATTTCCGCCAACTCCAGCATGATGCCACCACCAAACACATCTTCCCTTCACCCCCCCATCGGCATTCCGTAGGGATCGCTCCCTCCGGGACACCCTGGTCCACTCCTCCATCACCCCCTACTCCTCAACACCCTCCTATGGCACCACCCCATGCCCACGCAAAAGATGCAACACCTGCCCCTTTACTTCCTCTCTCTTCACCGTCCAAGGGCCCAAACACTCCTTTCAAGTGAAGCAGCATTTCACTTGCATTTCCCCCAACTTAGTCTACTGCATTCGTTGCTCCCAATGTGGTCTCCTCTACATTGGAGAGACCAAACGTAAACTGGGTGACCGCTTTGCAGAACACCTGCGGTCTGTCCGCAAGAATGACCCAAACCTCCCTGTCGCTTGCCATTTTAACACTCCACCCTGCTCTCTTGCCCACATGTCTGTCCTTGGCTTGCTGCATTGTTCCAGTGAAGCCCAACGCAAACTGGAGGAACAACACCTCATCTTCCGACTAGGCACTTTACAGCCTTCCGGACTGAATGTTGAATTCAACAACTTTAGGTCTTGAGCTCCCTCCCCCATCCCCACCCCCTTTCTGTTTCCCCCTTCCTTTTTTTTCCAATAAATTATATAGATTTTTCTTTTCCCACCTATTTCCATTATTATTTTTAAATATTTTAAAATCTTTTATGCTCTCCCCACCCCCACTAAAGCTATACTTTGAGTGCCCTACCATCCATTCTTAATTAGCACATTCGTTTAGATAATATCACCAACTTTAACACCTATGTGTTCTTTTGTTCTATTGTTGTTGACATCTTTTGATGATCTGCTTCTATCACTGCTTGTTTGTCCCTACAACCACACCCCCCCTCCACTTCTCTCTCTCTCTCTCCGCCCCCCCACCCCCCCACCCCCCAACACACCTTAAACCAGCTTATATTTCAACTCTTTCTTGGACTTGAACTCAAGTTCTGTCGAAGGGTCATGAGGACTCGAAACGTCAACTCTTTTCTTCTCCGCCGATGCTGCCAGACCTGCTGAGTTTTTCCAGGTAATTCTGTGAGCTGATTGTTAATGTTTCTCTAAGGGCATTTCATGAACGTTTGGCTAATTTCCAGAGGATTCTACGTTCATAGTTTTATTGACAGGTCAACGAGGTTATTAAATGATTAGCTGGCTTTGATGTGGATTATGAATAGAATTTTGTTTTCATAAGGGATTTGTTATGGACGGGGAGAGATATGAAATGATTTCCACCTTTTCTTTCCACACAGCTGACCACAACAAGATATATTTCAGAGAAGGAGTGTTTATCCCCCTTAATGTTGTGATTTTACAGGATTTCTTATAATTTAAATTAAAAGTAAGGATAAATGTTTATTTTTTATACCTGAATTGTAATCGCAATAAAAACCCACTGTTCCTTCACACCAGATACACACACATGCGTTCGCGCGCATACACACATGGAGAAAGATGATTTCTAAAGATGTAGCATGCATTTAGTTTTCTTAAAGATTGAAAAAGATCACTTCTAATTAGTCCTCAGGTGGTACTTGAAATGTTTATGGGGCTAAAGGATTCTCTCTTAATGCATTGGAGAAAATGAAGGTCGGAGTATCTGGTTATGAGTTCACACTGGCTCACCCCAAACAACAGGAAGGTCTGCTTTTTCCAGTTGATGTTGTTCGAGCCCCTATGGTGAAGAACTACATTTTTGCAGGTAAAATGAACAAATCCCAATTCTCTGCGTATGGTTACTTTTGAGGCAGGATCCTCCCTTGTTTGAGGTGATAGATGGCTTCCCTCTGGACTTTGTATACCAGACTGACCTTCCCTGGCCTGTCCTTGTGGATTAATATGGTATTTCCAAGTATCTCTTATCATAGGCTAGTTTCTGTGATGTGGCAACTGTATTGATGTTTTCCATTGTCCCCAATCTGTGTTTGTTGGCTAAGCAAGTCACCACACAATGAATGATGTTTGCTATCTCATCAAAATTTCAGCTATGATTAGCCTTCAAAATGACTTTATTTGACATTCCATCTTCATGGGTTTGGAAAATCTAACAGCCATTGTTATTTTAAATCTCTTCCATTGAAATGGTGAGGGGCCGTCAATCAGCACCTGGGAAACCCACTTTCATTTTAAGCAACTTCCCAAAGTCATGTTCAGACACATCTGCCTCTGTCTTTCTGGAAACCACAAACGTCACCTGACGAGTTCATTTTGCGAAGGTACAGTGTCTGCATTCCACTGATAATTTTTAAAAGTAGTGTCCATCTTCCAATAAGCTATTCAGGTGTATGACCTAACCGTAAAAGGTTAACTACTTGTCAAGATTTAAAAAGACTTTAATGTATGAGACAAAAACAGAATTACCTGGAAAAACTCAGCAGGTCTGGCAGCATCAGCAGAGAAGAAAAGAGTTGATGTTTCGAGTCCTCATGACCCTTCAGCAGAACTGGGTGAATCCAAGGAGAGGGGTGAAATATAAGCTGGTTTAAGGTGGGGGGGGTGTGGTGGTTGGGTCAGGGGAGAGAAGTGGAGGGGGGTGGTGTGGTTGTAGGGACAAGCAAGCAGTGATAGGAGCAGATAATCAAAAGATGTCACAGACAAAAGAACACAGAGGTGTTGAAGTTGGTGATATTATCTAAACGAATGTGCTAATTAAGAATGGATGGTAGGGCACTCAAGATATAGCTCTAGTGGGGGTGGGGGGGCATAAAAGATTTAAAAATAATGGAAATAGGTGGGAAAAGAAAAATCTATATAAATTATTGGAAAAAACAAAAGGAAGGGGGAAGAAACAGAAAGGGGGTAGGGATGGAGGAGAGAGGTCAAGATCTAAAGTTGTTGAATTCAATATTCAGTCTGGAAGGCTGTAAAATGCCTAGTCGGAAGATGAGGTGCTGTTCTTCCAGTTTGCGTTGGGCTTCACTGGAACAATGCAGCAAGCCAAGGACAGACATGTGGGCAAGAGAGGAGGGTGGAGTGTTAAAATGGCAAGCGACAGGGAGGTTTGGGTCATTCTTGCGGTCTCCTCTACATTGGAGAGACCAAACGTAAACTGGGCGAACGCTTTGCAAAACACCTGCGGTCTGTCTGCAAGAATGACCCACCCCGCTCCACTTCTCTCCCCCCACCCAACTTACACCAGCTTATATTTCACCACTCTCCCTGGATTCACCCAGTTCTGCTGAAGGTTCATGAGGACTCGAAACGTCAACTCTTTTCTTCTCCGCCGATGCGGCCAGACCTGCTGAGCTTTTCCAGGTAATTCTGTTTTTGTTATGGATTTCCAGCATCCGCAGTTTTTTGTTTTTATATTTTAATGTATGAGGTTATTTTTTAATATAGTGAAAGGTATATTACAATATAGACCTTTATTTTTATTTCATCTCAACTTGACTCGTGAAGTCTGGCCATTGTGGGTTCTGGGTGATCTGGCATGAAGGCTGTAAGGGCCAAGGGTGGTGGATGGGTTGGCATGTGTTGGCATTAAGTTGGCATGGGGGCTATAAGAGACCACGGGGATGGGTGCGCTGGAATGAGTTGGCATGGAAGGTATGAGGGAAGAGATGTTAACATGTATAATGTTATTAGAAATTCTTTTTAAATTGGACTTGTAATAGGGTCTGTGTCTTTGGGTGTGTCTATGTGCGTGGCTTGATTGGATTAAAGCCAGCTTGTCTGGGCACTTTTATGTATAATAGTTTGAGATGTTAATTAGATGAACAGAAGGATAGAAGGTAAAGAGTACATTTGCATTTATTGCATAAACCATTTAAAATAATGGGTAAAATCTTGCACCTAGCTAGGAGACATCAAACAATGTGTTTATATTGCTAATAAAGTTGGTGGAATGAAAGATTTATTGTTAGGAGAGGTAAAATTTAAAAAAAACCTAACAATACAATGGAAAATCTACATTCAAAGGGGAAGCTAGGTATAAACAGAAAGGAGTTTTGTGTGTGTAGGTCAGAGACATGTAAGATCTAACTAGCCTGTAAGCTCTACAACTACATCTGAAAAGGAACCAAATTGAAAGGAACCTCATTTTGAATTCATAATGTCAACTTGCTTTGACTGGTGTCTGTTTAAAGTCGATGGGTTATTGTTGTCTTGGTGAAGATTTACCTGGGAGTGATTAATTAGGGGATTTGTTTAAAAGTTATTATGGTAGTAATTTGTAGATGTGTACGTGTTTAATTAGTTGTTAAATTTAATCGTTTAATATAACAACCACTTGAGGCTTGGTGATTTTATTCCTGAATTCAGAGCTGCATCTCAAACATACCAATTGAAAATATAGGTTATGACAGTTGTTCAAGTTTCCCTTTGGGATTTAAACAATTCAGCCTTTACTAACTGCTGTGTCATAACACAATTCACACAAAGGACAAACCCATCACGCATCCACAGGGATCTCACACCTCAAGGGACAACATTAACACGCACCTTCACATCTCCATTAGGCTCCGCTTACCACACAAACATTCTATGCAGAGCCATGTGTCCTGCTCACATTCTCTCCATCTGTTTCCATACAGGAGAAGCCTGATCACGACAGCAGGGAGAGGTCCCAGACCTGGGGTGGAATGGCCCACATTGGGCCCCTCACTCACTTTGAGGAGTGTGCCATTGTGCTGACTGGTAAGGACGTGGGCCGTGCCTGTGGCGATGGTGAAGTTGGCGGTGAACACCCTCGTGAGGATCCTGCAGAACATCATCCCTCTCTCAACGCAAATGTGAGTGCTCTCTCTCCTGCTTTTTACTCTGCTGACATACACTAATTATTTGAGATTGCTGAGAAGAGTGACTGACCCTGGCTCTGAAGAAGAGTCATACAGACTCGACACATTAACTTTTCTCACTCCACAGATGCTTCCAGACTTGCTGAGTTTTTCCAGCATTCTCTGTTTTTACATGCACTAATTATCTCTACTTTGGTTCACAGCGAGCTCTACCAAGTGATCAACACCCTCAGCCAGCCAGTCCCTCAGCTCCATTCACGTCCTGACCTCCAGCCAAGAGGACTCCTCCTCCATTGTAGAGCTAGAAATAAGCAGCCTAGAAGATCCATCACAGCATTTACCCACACCTTCCACAAGTGCAGAGTCACACACCCCAGTGGGACCTAGAGCAGGCTCAGGTTCACAATCTGGTGGGCTCTGCATGGACATGTGTCCGCAGCAGGATGAAGTACGTTCAGCCGGGCTCCCCTTATTTAGACGTAGCTAAAATTGTTGGATTTTATTTACAGACCTGAGCTAGAGCCTGCAATGGGGCAATTAAACTACTGAATTTGATCTGAAGGTCAGGCAGATCTCCAGCATAATAACATCTGTACAGAGTAACTCAGAGGCCTGCTGGAGAAGTGCCATCTGAGGTTCGAGTCAGATGATGAGCCTCTGGATTTGGGTTCCAACTCATCCTGCAAAATCAGCAGAAAGTAGGGGGGCATCATGCAGAGCTGTTGGAAAGCCTCAGCAGAGTGGCACTCAAGTTGGAGGAGTGCGCCTGCCTGCTCTCGGATAAAGTGGTGCCCACATGTGCGTGTGGAGGTCTCCATTGGGAGGATGGCAGATGTCATGGAGACCCTGGTCCAGCAGAAGGCAGAGATGTATGCAGACCTGCACTCCATTGCAGTAGACATAGGTGAGTTACTGCAGTGGTAATGCCAGAGGGAAACAGGGTGCCTCAGCATCCCCCCAGGTGCTCCTTCCTATCAAAGAGTCAGGCTGGGGCCCTCAGGCACCTGAAGGGACGAATAGTGGCAGCTGGACACCCCTGGGTCATCCACTCAGGAATCTCAGAAGCTGCACACCCCGCCTGAGTCCTCTTTGCCTGTGATCCTCTCAAGCTCATCTCACCCTCTGTCACTGCAGAGGCAACAGCTGGTTCACAGGAAGACAGCCAAAGCAAACCGGGGCCCCCGAAGTCCTCAGCTCTACAGAGGACCAATGCCGAAGGCATCAGAGCCAACAGGGCCAATCATTGCACTGGCTGTCTCCACCCTGGCTATGGATGTCAGGACGGCAACTAGAAGCCTAAGGCATTCAAGAGTTAAGAAATTATGATCAGAAGTGGTTGCATGGGTGAACACATGTTGTCACTTTACAATCTGGAAAAATATTCACTTTCACTGAATAATGTGTAATGGTGTCTTTCAGCTTCATTGTCAGGCTTTGCAAGTCTCCCCCACCACTAGCAGGTTAGCTGCACGCTGCTGGCCCACGAATGATTCTGGATGGAGAAGTGTGTGCTTGGTAGAGATTTTTGGAGCCTTATGCAAGCGCTCGCCCTTGCATGCATCATGCTTATCTTAATGTACTGAGCATTTTCAATGCCACTTTCAGTTGATCATCTGAGCTGACCTGCATCTCCTCCCACCCAATGATCATATGGTAGTGCTACAGTTTTTCTTGCATACCTCATCCTTTCCCCTCCCCCAGTCACCCAATTCTTTTTACCCCATTACTGTCGATCCCCTGGCATCACCTTCCACTCCCTCTCTGTGGCCTACTAGCCACAACCCTTTGCTTTTGGGGATGAACTGGTGAACATGCACATTCCCTTCCATCCCAAATATCCCACCCCATCCACGTTAACCTCCCCAACATTCTCCTTCCCACCCCCAGGGTCCGTGTCTGTCTCTGAGTCCCTACCAACAACCCTCGCAGTCCCTTCTACCAATATCGTTGCACCCTCATCCCCACCCTACCATCTCATCCTGCCCTCGGTCATTCTCACCATTCCCTCATACCCATCCTCAGTTCGCTCCGCAGGAGGCAGTCATGGATTCAGCAGATTCATCCTTTGCACATTCACCTGGACATCATCCCTTTGGACTCCTTCCTCCTTTGGAACTCCTCCCCACCCTCATCCCCCCAACAGACTACCCCCCCCCTCCCGCCGCGCACTTATTTGTCCTCCCACCCCACCCCGGACTCCCCCACTAAACTTCCAACCCCTTAATCCTTCCCCCTTCCTGGCTCCTTCAGATACCCCTACTTCTTCTGCCACCTTTACTCCTTCCCCTCTCTGGACTCCTTCCACACTCTGAACTCCTTTCCTTACACCTTACACCCTCCCTTACACCTATTTCCCCATTTGCCATCTTATCCCCCATTACCCTGTCCTCTCCATATCCCTCCCCACTCTCAAATTCCCCCCAACATCTTTGCTCCCCCTACAACCTCACCCCCCTGAAACCTTCATTACCCCCCTTCCCAGCTTCCCCCCGACATCTTTGTTCCCCCCTCCCTACCTCACCCGCCCCAACACCTCTTCCTCTCCCATTCAATCCTACTCCTCCCTCTCCCACCCACCTGTATATTTTTCTCTCCCATATACAGCTGGACCTTCCTCTCCACCCCCTCGACCATCATCCATTGTGAGCTGACCCAGAATTCTGAATTTCCAACTTCCATGGGCTGCTTTTCAGCAGAGCCATGTCCATGAGTATCCACCCAGCATGCCATGGATGTTTCTCCAGGGTCCTGTTGCTGTCAAGCACCAGCATCTTCTGCTCCTAGGATGTCTGTGATGTGAGCAAGGCCCTGATGATAAGCCCCAACTTCTGCACATTACACTTGTCAAGATGTGTTCTGCACCAACGTGTTTTCCCTCTGACGTGGGCAGATGACCCAACGTGGGGGTATGATTCAGGTGGGCTGGCCTTATACTGATATGCAGATGTATTACAATGAGGTTCCCGACGTCAGATGATGGGAAACGTGACCTGCCACTTATGAGCAGAGCAGACAATTGCAAACTGGTTTCACAACGTAATGAAATCGATTTTTGGCCTCCTCTCCATATTGTCCACTCAGGCCGCTGAACACACCCAACGCCAGTGGACATGGAAAATTTTACTCTGCGTTCACATTTTATGTGGTGTATAAATAAACTTTTATCTTTTTGATTTAAACTTACTGGAAAGCCTGTTTGTGTCTATCCTTTGAAGTCACTTAAAAGGTGTAATACACTTCTTCTAAAATTATAACTTGATGCAAGCAACCAAGAGTTGTGGAAAAAGGGGAATAGTTGTCCTATCACCTCTCCCTGTCTGTAACAATGGTGTAGAAGGAAATGTGAATTAAAGAGTTCAGCTTAGTTAATAGGTAACTGAGTTCATTATACTTTCATCATCTTTAAGGTAGCTGATTATTTAAGGTATGTTGCATTTATTATTATTTATGTTCTCTGATTTTGGTGTCATAAAATTCTTTTGATTTAAACGATGAGCCTGGTGGCTGCATTCTTTTAGCAAGTACCTGGGTTTTAGATTCTAAAATAAACATGGAGATCATAGCAAAGCAACACTTTATTTTTGGAAAGCTACCTGAGGTTTAATGTAATATTATTTTTGGATTTGTTGGTATCAGCAAAGGGTTTACTAAATACAATGGTAATTGATTTGAGGCATTGTTGGCAGTTTGTACAAATTTGCATTCTTGTTATAGGTTTATTGCTAATAATAATCAGATATAGATACACATACATCCGGAAGCAGCATCTTATTGTTCTAATCAATAATAATCATCTTCCAATTATGAAGTGCAGTAGTTTACAATGCTATCAGCAGAAAGTGATCAAAGACCAACATACTTTAAAATGGCATCCTGAGAATCTGTGCTTGCAGGAACCTAACTTTGATCCTAATTGTGTTGCTATTTGGAGGAAGAAGACATTGAAATGGCATACACAGTTTCAACAAAGTTTCAGTGTTTGAATCAAGCAGTTGTTGTGGACATCAACAACCACGTGGCTAAAATTGAGAACATCACTTGTGAGCTGGTGGGAGTCTTATTTGGATGGAGCTCGACTGGTACTGGTGTGGTGAACATGATGGCACAACCAGTTCTTATGCTGCTTTTTGTTTCAGATAACTCTTCTGTGTCTCTCTTAATATATTGCAGTGTATTTTTAGTATGCTCGGAATGGAGAGATCAAAGGTCGAATTAGTGTAAGTATTTTGAGCAAAATACTATTTGCTATGGTCAGGCTGAAATGGTAAAGCATGGTACCTGGGTTTTATAGTGAGTTGCAAACTCAATAATAAAGAATCATATATTCAAGTGGAATTGTATTTGACCAAGTACCCATACTGGGTTGTGTAACATGAGCTCATTAAAGACAAAGTTTGAAATGTTCCTGGTCCCGGGTGATGGACTGGGCGGCCAAGGAAGGTGGATCCAGAAAAAATAGCAGGGAGCCTGGTCAGAATGGCCCCCTGACTCAGTTCCACTGCAGGAGAGGTTTCCCAGTGGTGGGACTGGCTGTGGCTCAGCTTAGCTGCCCACCGAATGGAGGCAGCAGCCAATTTGAATAATTAAAGGCCCAGACAAGGGCTGTTTTCCTGGGTTACTGGCAAAATGGCCCGCTGCCACAAGGGGAGACTGCCAACTGCATGAAGGTGACCTCCTTGTGGGTTCCTGGGAGGGCCATTGGAACTGAAGTCTGCATTGCTGTGGGAGAGAGCCTCTGGAGGGTTGGGGAGGCATGGAGGGTTTCATATCTATTCACTGGGGCCTGCCTGTTTGACCCATCACATAAAATAAAATGATACCCACCAGTCTGAGGGTGCCTCCATTTTGAGGTACCCTCACCTTCTCCTGGCTCCCTTAGCAGCGGCTACCTTTCTGTGTAGTGTAGTGATTGTAGGTAAAACCTTTCCTACTGCCTTTGGGGTCACGTGATCGTACTGACCAATCAGCCCTAAGCACAGGTAATCCTAAGGGCGAAGTTTTCTAATCGTGGACCTGTTTCAAACATGTAGCTTCTACAAGAGCTCTGTAAATAAAGTTGTCTGTTTCAAGTCAGAAACCTGTCCGGTACATCATGTTTATTACACATAGCATGCAAAATCTTCAGAACTTCTGGCACTCTGATGGGACTGGCATAATGAAGGACTGCCCCAAATTCTTAATTAGCTGCCCTACCCCACCTACTCAATTTTAATTGCCTTCTTCTGGGAATATTTCAGGTAAAATCTCGCATCATGCCCATGTGATCTTCTGACCTGGAAACTACACAATGAAGGGATCTCCACTGATTTGGAAAAATCTTGCTCAAAGACTTGATTCTGCGGTTCTTATAACTTACGTCTGTGCAAAAAGTAACAAAACAGAAAAGAATCCAACACCTGGTACCATGGGCAGCATTTTCCCGTCAGCAAGCGGAAGGTAGGGGGTGGGTCCTATTCGCCGACGCGTAAAATAACGCGCGGTGACATCAGGCGGGTGTCCCGACATCACCGCATGTCATTCTGATCCTCAGTTCGGCAGGCGTGGAGCAGAGTCAGCTGCGTGTCCGCCGAACTATCAAAGGCCTATTAAGGCCTGTTAAAAACTAATTGAGGTACTTAACTGGGCTGCCTGTCCAACCTTAAGTTTGGCGGGCAGGCAAAGAGCCCAGGCGGCCTTTGCATTTTTCATGAAACCTTATCCACGGGCTGGATGAGGTTTCAAGAAGGATTTATTAATGAAATAAAAATTTTTGAAAAAATTCATTGGCATATCCCAGCTCATGTGACACTGTCATATGAGGGGACATGTTTTAAAAGTATTTTTTTCCTTTATTTAAATTTTAAATCTTAAACTGATCTCCCTGAGGCCCTTCTGTGCCTCAGGGAGATCTCTGTGCTCTTTCATGTGCATGCACGATAGAGCGCAGGGAACCACTCAGGGAATCCTCCCCTGCCCGCAAAGGGAGCACTCGCACTCGGCACTTCCGGGCCACCCACGTCAAATGGCAGCGCATC
The DNA here is from genome assembly GCF_017639515.1 of Carcharodon carcharias. NCBI lineage: Eukaryota > Metazoa > Chordata > Chondrichthyes > Lamniformes > Lamnidae > Carcharodon > Carcharodon carcharias. The sequence goes on along the minus strand of NC_054480.1, from coordinate 56,459,194 downwards.
CCTGATCGGGGGCACCGATCAGGTTCGCGCCCACCCCTGCCGCCCCCGCACAACCCCCCTGATGGGGGGAAATTTCTGCCCCATGCATTTCTGACTAGCACCGGTTCTGATGATAGGTCATGACCTGGAATGCTATGTTTCCCTCTCCACAGATGTTGCCCACCCTGCTGATTAGTTTCAGCGTTTTCTATTTTTATTTCAGACGCAGAAGACACTTGGACAGAAAATGACAAGCAGTGAGGACTTGTAGCCTGTGATTTTTTTTTTTTCAAATATAGTATGCATTATCTGTAAAAGTAGCCAGTGAGAAGAACAAAAAGGAATAAGTGAACGTATTATAGAGTTGCTTTTCTGGGCAACTTTTCTTGGTGGAAACATTAAACTTTATTTACATGACAATAGCAGCAGCTACATGTGTGTATCTAACTCCATAACTGCCCTGGAGGTTCCCCGCACTACAAATTGATTGGTTTACACTGATCATGTGATTCTTAAAGCTACAGTCCTATGTTTTTCAAAACTATAATTACTACAGAAGGCATACCTGTAAACTGGGAAAACAAGAAGGTATGAAGGGTAGAAAGAAAGTAGATTTTTTTTACAGCTTTCCTCTCATCAGTTCTTCAGTATACCTGTGAACAGGAGCAATTTTACCCCATCTCTCCCATCCTGCCTTGAACATGACTAAATAATGAGTACATTATTGAAAAGACATTCTTTTAAGATCAGAGCGATAACAACAAAACTTTACACAAAGAATAATCAACAATCATGAGGCTAGTCAAAAACATCAGGGTTATAGGAGAAATATTGCACAGAGTCAGATACTGCATGCATGATGCAAACAGCCAGCTCCTGCTCTCCATCAGCTATCTCAACCTCAACACTCACTGCTTTTCTGACCACCCATTTCCAAGTGAGCCACAACTTGCCCCAATTAAACATTGGGAAGACCAAAACCATCGTCTGACAAGCTCCGTATTCACTGATTTCAACTCCACCCTAGACAATCTCTTAGGCTGAACAAGGTTATTTACCTCAGCTTCCTATCTAACCTCAAGCTGAATTTCCAACCCCATATCCTCTCTGCCACCTCCCTCTGCACCAGTCTCCACCAGCCCACTCTTAGCCAGTAATAAATTTCGAGTGCAGGACAGGTTTCTTGTAAGAAATAGTAAACTTTATTTACAGACTCCAGATGAGATTACATGCTTGTTCCAAGACCAAGGCTAAAAAGCTCCAGCCCTAAGATTCCCTGTGCTTAGGACTGATTAATCTATATAGTCACATGATCCCCATAGCAGTCAGAAATGGTTTACCTTACAATTACTACATTCCTCCCCCTTTAGTTTTGTTTTACCCTCTTATTTACAAAAACATCTTAATCCATATTATATACAATGATATACATTTTATAATGCCATTATAAATTTAGTTTTTAAGGAATTCTTCAGATTCAGGTAGAGCGACACAACTCTACAACTGGAGGTTCTTCCACTGGATCAACTTGAGCAGGAACTGCAGCTTCAGGGACATGCCTAGACAATGGCAGTTCAGAATTATATACTTCAGGAGAGGTACCAGGTACGTCTATTCTTTGTCGATCTGGCACCTCGGGGGTCGAAGTTTTGACTTTGATTTCAGGTGGATTAATCGATTGTTGGAGGATTTCTTGACTTCTGAGATGATCCACCTGTTTCCTAACAATCCTGTTTTCCACTTCTATCTGATAAGATAAAGGTCCTGTTTCAGAGACGATTGCACCAGGGACACATCTTGAACCAGTTGTAAAATTTCGTACAAAAGCTGTCTCTCTCCCACAGTAAACTTTGATCCTTACTGTAAGCATCATGATTCACTTTCTGACTACCCTGGTTTCTCTCCACCTTCCCCCGTAAATTAGGGAATACTAGATTCAATTTTCTATGAATCCAGTGCTTCATTAACAATTCTGAAGTTGTTAAACCATTGATCACATGAGGAGTTGTGCGATAGCTGAACAGAAATCTTGAAATTTGTGTTTCTAACGTTCCTTCTGTTAGTTTCTTTATGCCTGTTTTAAAGGTTTTTGCTGCTCTTTCTGCTAATCCATTGGATGAGCAATGATATGGTGCTGTTCTGATGTGTTTAACCCTATTTATATTCATGAATCTTTGGAATTCAGTGCTAGTGAAAGCTGTGCCATTGTCTGACACAATAGCTTAAGGTAAACCATGAACAGTGAAACACTGGCGCAGTTTTTCAATGGTTCCAGATGAAGTAGGTGATCTCATTTCAAATACATCCATCCATTTGGAATGTGCATCGATAATCACAAGAAACAGGTACCTAGAAATGGACCTACAAAGTCTATATGTAGTCTAACCCAGGGTTGACTAGGCCACTCCCACGGATGCAGTGCAGCTGAAATTGGTAACTTCTGCTGTTGCTGACACTGGAAACAGTGTTTCACCAATTTTTTCTATATCATTGTCTATACTTGGCCACCAGGTATAACTTCGTGCAAGCATCTTCATTTTTGAAATACCAGGATGCGCACTATGAAGCTCTTCCAATAGTGGTTCTCTTCTGTGCACAGGGATAACAACTTTTGCTCCCCATAACAAGATACCACCTTGACAACTCAGTTCAGATCTATGTACAAAGAATGGTTTTAGTTCTTCAGGGGCTTGTGCATTTGATCATCCTTGTTATACCAGTTCATGGACTCTTGCTAAAATTGGATTCCGATTTATCCAGATCTTTATCTGTCTCGCGCAGACTGGTGAGGAGTCCAGGAAATTCAATGCAATTCAATTACCTCTTGAGGTACTGGTACGTGTGTAATACTATCGGGCAAAGGGAGACGACTGAGGGTGTCTGCATTTGCTGTATGCACATCTGGATGGTGCATGAAAGTGTACTCATATGCTGACAAAATTAAAGCCCATCTTTGAATTCTAGCTGAGGCTATCAGTGGGATTGCTTTATCTTCACTGACAACCCTAACAATGCTTTGTGATCTGACACTAAAACGCCACTCAGTAGTATCAAACTGTTAAAAAGCATCAAAGGCTTGAAGGCTCAAAGGACTGAAACTGGATGGACCACCTGGCGTTGAACTAGGCACCAAAAATCACAATGGCAAACCCAGCCCTAATAAACCCTGCAAAGTCTCTCTTACTAACATCAGGGGGCGTGCCAAAACTGGGAGAGCTATCTCACAGACTAGTCAAGCAACAGCCTGACATAGTCATCCTCACGGAGTCATACCTCATAGAAAATTCCCAGACACCACCATCACCATCCCTGCACATGTCCTGTCCCACCTGCAGGACAGACGCAGCAGAAATGGGGAGGGAGTTTCCCTGGGAGTCCTCAACATTGACTCCAGACCCCATGAAGTCTCATGGCATCAGGTCAAACATGGGCAAGGAAACCTCCTGCTGATTACCACATACTGCACCCCCCCCTTCGTCCCCCTCAGCTGATGAATCAATACTCCTCCACATTGAACACCACTCGGAGGAAGAACTGTGGGTGGAAAGGGCACAGAGTGTACTCTGGGTGGGGGACTTCAATGTCCATCACCAAGAGTGGCTTGGTAGCACCACTACTGACCGAGCTGGCCGAGTCCTAAAGGACATAGCTGCTAGACTGGGTCAGCGGCAGCTGGTGAGGGAAACAACAAGAAGGAAAAATATATTTGACCTTATCCTCACCAACCTGCCTGCTACAGATACATCTGTCCATGACAGTACCAGTAGGAGTGACCACCGCACAATCCTTGTGGAGGCGAAGTCCCACCTTCATATTGAGGATACTCTCCGTTATGTTGTGTGGGTTAGATTTCAAACAGATCTAGCAACTTAAGAGTGGACATCCATGAGCTCTGTGGGCCATCAGCAGTAGCACAACTGTACTCAAACATAATCTGTAACCTCTTGGCCTGACGAATCCCCTGTTCTACCATTACCACTAAGCCAGGGGATCAACACTGCATCAATAAAGAGTGTAGCAGGGCATGCCAGGATCAGAACCAGGCATACCCAACAACGCGGCGTCAACCTGGTGAAGCTATAATAGAGGACTACTTGCATGCCAAAGAGCATAAGCAGCAAGTGATAGAAAAAGCTAAGCGATTCCACAACCAACAGATCAGGTCTAAGCTCTGCAGTCCTGCCACAATCGGCCGTGAATGATGGTGGACAATTAAACAACTTATCAGAGGAGGAAGCTCCACAAATATCTCCACCCCTAATGATGGGGGTGCCCAACACATTAGTGCAAAAGAAAAGGCTGCAGCACTTCTGGCTAATCTTCAGCCAATTCGATTCACTCCATGTGATATCAAGAAACGGCTGAAGGTACTGAATACTGTAAAGGCTATGGGACCTGACAATAATCCGGCAATAGTACTGTAAGACTTGTGCTCTGGAACTTGCCGCACCCCTAGCCAAGCTGTTCCAGTACAGCTACAACACTGGCATCTACCCAGCAATGTGTAAAATCGCCCAGGTATGCCCTGTAGAGATAAAGCAGGACAAATCCAAACCGACCAATTACCGCCCATTAGTCTATTCTCGATCATCAGTAAAGTGATGGAAGGGATCATCAACAGTGCTACCAAGCGGTACTTACTTAGCAATAACCTGCTCACTGACGCTCACGTTGGGTTCTGCCAGGGCCACTCAACTTCTGACCTCATTACAGCCTTGGTTCAAACATGGACAAAACAGCTGAACTCCAGACGTGATGTGAAAGTGATTTCCCTTGACATCACGGCCACATTTGACTGAGTGTGGCATCAAGGAGCCCTAGCAAAGCAGGAGTTAATAGGAATAAGGGGTAAAATTCTCCATTTGTTAGAATCATACCTAGGGCAAAGGAAGATGGTTGTGGTTGTTGGAGGTCAGTCATGTCAGCTCCAGGACATCACTGCAGGAGTTCCTCATGGTAGTGTCCTAGGCCCAACCATCATGAGCTGCTTCATCAATGACCTTCCTTCCATCATAAGGTCAGAAGTCAGGATGTTCGCTGATGATTGCACAATGTTCAGCACCATTCATGACTCCTCAGATACTGAAGCAGTCCATGTTAAAATGCAACAAGACCTGGACAACATCCAAGCTTGGGCTGATAAGTGACAAGTAACATTTGAACCACACAAGTGCCAGGTAATGACCATCTCCAACAGGAGAGAATCTAACTCATCATCCCATGATATTCAATGGTATTCCCATAACTGAATCACCCACTATCTACGTGCTGCAGGTTAACATTGACCAGAAACTGAATTGGATTAGCTATATAAATACTGTGGCTACAAGAGCAGGTCAGAGGTTTGGAATCCTGCGGTGAGTGACTCCCAACTGGCTCCCCAAACCCTGGCCACAATCTACAAGGCACGAATCAGGGGTGCGATGGAATACTCTCCACTTGCCTAGATAAGCAAAGCTCCAACAACACTCAAGAAGCTTGATACCATCCAGGACAAAGCAGCCTGCTTGACTGGCACCACACCCACAAACATTCACTCCCTCCACAATTGACGAACAGTAGCAGCAGTGTGTACCATCTACAAGATGCACTTCAGAAACTCATCAAGGCTCCTTTGACAAACCCACAACCGCTACCATCTAGGAGGACAAGATTAGCAGATTCATGATAACACCACCATTTGCAAGTTCCCCTCCAAGCCACTCACCATCCTGACTTGGAAATATATTGCTGTTCCTTCACTTTTGCTGGTTCAAAATCCTGGAAGCCCCTTCCTAACAGCACCTACACCACATGGACTGCAGTGGTTCAAGAAGGCAGCTCACCACCACCTTATCAAGGGCAATTAGGGATGGGTATTAAATGTTGGCTCAGCCAGTGATGTCCACATCCTTCAAATGAATAGAAAGAAATGGTGCTCAAAAGGGAATTGGATTGCTATCTGAAAAGAAAGAATGTGCAGGGGAGTGCGACTAGATAGAATGTGCTTTCAGAGAGCCAGTGCAGACTTGATGGGCCTAATGCCCTCCTTCTGCACGGTAAAGATTCTGTAATTCTGTGATACCTGGTCCATCCTCTTCAGGTTGCTGAATTTAGATTTGATACCTTTGAACTTGAGGTTTCAAAGTATTTGATATTCTTGAATGCTCTATAGGACTCTAACATTTAATTAAAATTAAGTATGTTGTATAAATGATTTATTATCTGCAGTGATGGATTAATTTTAGGCAGTTGAAATTGTATTTAATATCAATTACCCAGAATGCTAATAACCTAAATCTCACATCTTGTGTAAGGTAATGCCTTCTCTGGTTTACATCTTCTAAACCATTTTTCTAAAATTATAGTCACTCAATGATGGAATGTGAAGTATATGAAGGAAATTTGTTGTTGCATATGGACTTAAAGGTGAAGTGTAAAACATGGATTTAACTTAAAACACTGATTGAAGTTGATTTTGCACTAACTGTGTCTTATAAGTTAAATGTTCACTAATAGCTGAAACAATTATTTAAATGTATTCAAAATTTTAAATTTTAGATAGAATATACAGCTCAGAAACAGGCCATTTAGCCCAACCACCCCATGCCAGTGTTTATACTTCACTCAAGCCTCCTCCCAGCTTTCCACGTCTAACTCTATCACTATAACCCTCTATTCCCTTTTCCTTCATATACGTATCTGACTTCTTTAAATACATCTATCCTTTTCACCTCAACTATTCAACCTTGGTGTCTATATTATATTGATGGCCTCTAGTTTTGCTGTTTCCCACTAATGAAACACACAATCTATCTCCACACTATCAAAAGCTTCCATAATTTTAAATGCCTTTATTGGGTCACCCCTCAGCCTTCTCGTTTCAAGAGAAAAGAGAAACAGCTTGTTCATCCTTTTCTGATCGATGTAGCCTCACAGTTCTGGAGTCATCCTTGTAATTTTTTTGCGCCTTTTCTGGTGCCTCTATATTCTTTTTATATGATGAAGAACCGCACATTGTACTCCAAGTGTAGCCTAATCAGATTTGATACAGGCTTAGAATAACATCTCCATTTTTCAATTCTATTCCCCCTAGAAATAAACCTTGGTGCTTGGTTTTGGCCTTATTGTCCTGCATTGTAATGGTTAGTGATTTATACATTTGTATCCCCAGATTCCTTTACTCCTCTACACATTTAGGTGCTTAGGGTAGAATCTTACCTATGGTGGGCGAGCTGGGCGGGGGCGGGCGCGGTGCTGATCACCACCCATGATCGGCTGCACTGCGTCATTTTACACGGGCAGGCCAATGAACGCCCGCCCAGCGTAATACGCGACAGGTAGCAGTCAACACTACCTGTGCGGGCGGGGGGAGGAGAGAGAGTCGGGGTCTGCGCTCTTTTGCGCTTGCGCATGCGCATGAAAGAGCGCAGCAATCTCGCTAAGGCACGGAGTTGCCTCGGGGGATTAAGTGGATAATAAAAGTTTTTGAAAAATAAAGTAAAAAATTATTCAAACATGTCCCCTTGTGACAGTGTCACATGAGCTGGGACATGTTTGTGAAGTTGACAACATTTATTTATTAATTTTATAAAACCTTTAGGAAACCTCATCCCACTCGTGGATGAGGTTTCCTGGAAAACACATTTAGGTGCTTAGGGTAGAATCTTACCTATGGTGGGCGGGCTAGGCGGGGGCGGGCGCGGAGCTGATCACCACCCATGATCGGCTGCACTGTGCCATTTTACACGGGCAGGCCAATGAAGGCCCGCCCAGCGTAATGCGCAGCCGGTAGCAGTCAGCACTACCTGTGCAGGCGGGGGGAGAAGGGAAAACACAAAGGCCGCTTGGGTTTTTGCCTGCCCGCCAACCTTATGGTTGGACGTGCAACATTGTTAATAGAGTAAATTACTTTCTTAATGGCCTTAATAGGCCTTTGACAGTTTGGCAGGCGCACAGCAGCCTCCAGCACGTGCCCGCCGAACGCAATATTGAAATGACGCGCGATGACCTGGGGATGCACGCCCGACGTCATCTCGCGTCATTTTAGGCATCGGCATATCGGACCCGCCCCTGCTCGCCGGCGGCTATGTTCTGCCCTTATTTTCCAAGTGATATGTGAGCCCTATATTTTTCTTACCAAAATGCAATTCTCCATACTTATCTATATTGAGAAACATTTGCTAATTATATGCTCGCTCTTCAAGCTTATTAATGTTTTCTTGTAATTTGTTCCAGTCCTCCTCAGTGTTGAAAATTCTTTCCAATTTGGTATCATCTGCAAATCTAGAAATTGTGTTTTTGATTCCAAAGTCTAAATTGTTAATATAAGCCATGAATGATAGTGGTTCCTGCTTCGATTCTTCTGGCTATCCATTTGTCAGCTTCTGCTGTTTGGAATTGCTGCCATTTACTCTGAAACTCTGAGTTGTCTTTCAGCTGCCTGGCTACAATTTGGTTAATTGTCCCTTGACTTCACCATGTTTTGACCTTATTTATTAGTCTGTTGGGTGATACCATATCAAAGCTTTAAAGTTATTGAGTTGGCTGATATGTATTGCTCTAGTTTCTATTTCCTGTTCCCATGCTCATTCCCATTTTAATTCATTCATAGTTGATTAGAACTCACAAGTTCTCATTTTTTAATAGTCTGTGACCAGAATATTGCTGTCTATTGTTCAAACCAATGATGAAAACATAAATATTAGTTTAAAGAAAAAAAGTGAACTTATGAATAAAAGGCATTAAGGGTCATTCATGTAATCTTAATAAAACAATAAATTTGATGATCAAGGTTGCCTCTGCAATTATTCTTGATTGTAATTAAAAGGGATCCCCTCGAGGCCTCAATGATTTCTCAGCCTGAGAAAATAGTTTTAAAATGTAATTTAAATCCATACTTCTATACTATGGCTATGGGTCCCCATGGGCTGCAATGACATTGGCAATGTTCTAGCATCCATGAATTCAATCTACTTAGCCTTCAATACCTTAAGGCTTAAGAGGTCATATAGCACTTGAGGCTGCCCTTTTTGTATTAACAGTCATCCTATTATTATTGAGAATGTTTCTTTTACTGTTTGAATCATTTTTCTTTCATTTCAGAAAGCTTTTATTTCAAACTTAATCAAGAAGTCCTGCACTTATATATTTTTTATTTATTCATGGGCTTTGGGCTTTGCCGGCAAGGCCAAAATTTATTGCCCACCCTGAATTTCCCTTAGTTAGGTGATTGTGAGCTGCTTTCTTGAACTGCCGCAGTTCATGTGGTGTAACTCTTTTGAGCACAAACCAAATAAGCTAAATTAACAAAATCAGAGACAAAGTAAAAGGCAGCTCATTAAAGAGAAACTGGGAAAAAAGGGGCAAAATTTAAAAGAAACTTATAAACATTAAATCAAAATATGATTAAAGGGGTCGATAAAACACCCCAGTCCCTGCGATGCCCACTGAACACAGAAGGCCTTGATGGTGACGGCAGATGCCGCGTGCTCCCTCTCCAGAGACACCCAGCCGCAAACTTAGCCGCGGAAGAGGGGCATATAGTTGGGTTGGACAACCCCCTTGATTGTCCGCTGCCTGGACCTGTTAATGGCCAACTTGGCCCAGGAACGGGTTCATGAGAAGGTCGTCCTCCCTCCCCGCCCCTCTCCACACTGGGTGCCTGTAGATCAGGAGCAAGGAATTGAAGTGCAAACAAAACAACAGTAGAAGGTTTTTCAAGTAACTAAAAAGAGGGTGCAGCCTACGACAACTTACTTATGTGTGGTCCACGGAGTCCACAAGGCCTATTATTATTGAGAATGTTTCTTTTACTGTTTGAATCATTTTTCTTTCATTTCAGAAAGCTTTTATTTCAAACTTAATCAAGAAGTCCTGCACTTATATATTTTTTATTTATTCAGGGGCACTAAAAATGCACAGGGATTCCATGAACCGACATATTGCTGCGTGCAATATCCTCCATTTCAGGTCCCCAGTGGAAAAGGGGGGGACACCCCCGTAAAGGGCCCTTCGCTGGGGACCTCCGTCATCAGACGGTAACAAAGCATGGCAGGACGTGTCTGGGTGGCGGGCAAAGGCAAGGAATTGAAGGGTATGCAGCAGCAGCCCGTACAGGAAACCCTCTGCACAAAGTTAAAGGGCATGGAAGGCATTTCCATGAGGCGAATCAGGTTGTGTGGCTCCAGCTCCCGAGAGAGTGTTTGAGATTTGGGACCAACGTGGAATTCTGTCCGAACAGGTAATCCTGTTAGGGATGGAGTTCTAGGATCTTGATCCATTGACAATAAAGGGAGAGCACGGGGTCCAGAGTCCATGTTGAGGACTCCAGGGCAACTCCCTCCCAACTGTATACCGTGATTAAAATTAGCTCTGAACTAACTAACAATCAATATTCACCCATTTTAAAAATTAAACTTAAAAGGTTTACTGTCTGAAAAAACCCAACCAAAAATTATTTTCTTTGACGAATTGTAACCTGCCCTTCTCCCATCATTTATAAAACCGCAAACAATTGCCGGGAGTCAGGTGGCTACAAAAGGAAATTGTGAAGCTTTTACTTTGTGGAACATTTGACAGCCCAAATCTCTCAGCTGAAGGATTGGAGATAGTGCCACCATCTCTGCTGGGTCTGTTCTACTGGGCTGGTGATGGTGGTCTGGGACATCATCTGCAAGGTATGAGTATGACTATGTCAGGCTGTTGCTTGAATAGTCTGTGAGTCAGCTCTCCCAATTTTGGCACTAGCCCCTAGTTGTTAATAAGGAGGACTTGCAAGGTCAACCGGGCTGAGTTTGCCATTTCTGGTACCCAGATTGAAGCCAGGTTGTCCAACCAGTTTCATTCCTTTTAGGCTTTTTAGTGGTCTTGATACAACTGAGTGCTTTGCTAGGCCATTTCAGAGGACATTTAAGAGTCAGCTGCATTGCTGTGGGTCTGGAGTCACATGTGGGCCAGACCAGGTAAAGACGGCAGATTTCCTACCTAAAGAACATTAGTGCACTGGATGGGTTTTACAACAATCGACAATGGTTTCATGGTCATCATTAGATTTTTAATTCCAGATTTTTATTAAATTCAAAATCCACCATCTACCATGGTGGGATTTGAACCTGCATGCCCAAAGCATTACCCTGAGTCTCTGGATTACTGGTCCGATGATAATACCACTATGGCATTGCCACCCTTCCTCATTCCCCTGAAACACCAGGATAATCGACCTAATCATTGTAGCCTGCAGCATTTAACTCTGATCCACAATGAACATTTCCATGCTCCTAGCAGCTGATTTTACTTTGAGTTACTTCTGTGAATTTATTTCAAATTTCCAAACTCATTTGATATTTATAAATGCCCTGTACCGTATTTGTGCTATTTACAGACTAAGTTATATAATCTACTTATATCCACATTATCTGTGGCTCTCATCAACTTAAAGTCCTACATTGTAGTTAATCTCAATCCTCCTTTCCTCAATGGAAAATTTGGTTTTACAAATTGATTGCAAGAAACTAATACCTGAGATACATTTACATGGCAACTCCTCTCTCAACCCATGATAAAACTGTAGCAACAAAGAATTAGCGTATTGAAAAATTCTGTAGTTCACAGACTTAACCATAGGGCAGGACTTTATGTCCCATGGCAGGCACGTGCCTGACCCGATTGGATGTAAAATTGTGCTTGATGATATTGGGCGAGCATCCCGACATCATTGCGCACTTGTGCAATATTTCGCTTGGCAGGTGCACGCCAGTGCTGGAGCAGCGCCCGCCATTAATTAACAGGCCAATTAAGGCCATTAATAGTCAAATTGATGCCAATTTTTCATCGCCCGTGCGATTTCACACTTGTCGCAAAACGGGCAAAATGGGCAGATGGCCTGCCAACATTTTCAAAAACCTCATCCATGGGCAGTTTAAAAAGAGTCAGCAGCATTGCCAGTGTGAATACTGAGGAGTTTGGTACATAGTTTGCAGCTGATGACTTACTGATACTTGGCATCTTCATCCCTATTTGGGTTTTCATTGTTAGCATTTCCAGGCTTCTTTATAGGACTCCTTGGTATCTGCAAGGCCCCAGAGGGTTCAGGCCATGTGGAGTATCAGACAGCCTTCTGTTACTCTGTTAATGGGGATTGTGGTCTCCGCTGGTGGCACCTCCTCTGATGAGGAAGAGAGGGGCAGAAGGAAGAGGAGGCCAGGTGTCCCAATGCAGCTTCCAGGGGAGGGACCTGTGGGAGGAGAGGCGCAGGCACAAGGGGTGTAGGGTCAGCAGGAAGTCCAAGGCAGAAGGGGCTGCAGAAGACACCACTATCCTGCTGCCAGGGTTTACAGGCTGCAATGCAGCTACCTCAATATGTCTGAGGTGCAATGCCGAAGGAGGCTCTGCCTCTCAAGAGAGATGGTGACCTCCATTTGTCAGATGAATGGGCCTGAGATCACCTCCAACTTTGTAGGTGGACACCCCATGCCAGTGGCTCTGAAGGTGATAGCGGCCCTCAACTTCTATGCCTCCAGCTCTTTTCAGGGGTCAGTGGGGGATCTCTGTGTGGAGTCTCCCAATCAGCTGTCCACATTTGTGTGAAGCTGGTGACAAAAGATCTGTTCAGGTGGGTACTGACTTTTATTCATTACCATATGGAGGAGGATAGCAGGCTAAGTGAGCCAGAGGTTTTTGCTGGGTTCTCCCACATCCAGGGTGCCATTGACTGCACAAATGTGGCCATCAAGGCACCAATGGATCAGCCGGGAGCCTTCATCAACAGGAAGGGATTCCACTCCATGAACGTGCATAGTGTGTGACCGCAGAATGCAATTCTGCAAATCTGTGCAAGCTACCCAGGCAGCTCCTATGACGCTTACATCCTGAGGCACTCCCAGGTGACAGGGTTCTTCAGGGCTCAGCCTGACTGGATAAATGACTATTGGGTGACAAGGGCTATCCATTGAAGAGGTGGCTCATGATGCCTCTCCACCACTCAACAGAACAGAGGCAGAGAAGTGTTACAATACGAGTCATGACTCCACAAGGACAGTGGTAGAAAGGACCATAGGTCTTCTCAAGATGTGCTTCTGATGCATGGAGCATTCAACGGGTGCACTGCAATACCCCCCAGAGTGGGTGTCACTGATAGTGGCTGCATGCTGTGCTCTCCACAATCTGGCATTGACAAGGGTGGGCCCACTGGAGGAAGAGGATCTTGACACAGCTGCAGAGGCCACAGAGGATGAGCCCAGTAGTGAGACAGAAGAGGAGCATGGTGAGGAGAACTCTGAGGGTGTGATGACAGTAAACTCCAGGGAGGCAGGGACACCAGGGATGCCTTGATCCAATGCTCCTTCAGCTTGGCTACCAAAGATCAGCTTCAACCACATGCCAGGGCTGCCACCTCCATCCCAGATGTCTGAAAGGAACCTTTGATTTGAACACAAAGAATACTGAGTGCCTGTGCAATAAAGTTCAGAGCCACTTATGTCCAGCACTACACTTCAGGCATACCCTGCACCAATAAAATTAAAAGCATACTCAGCCCATGATGGCAAAAACAAAATTTTATCTCATTTTAAGAATTCCAAACTATTTAAATAAACTTCCCTGGCCCTCATTTCCAGACCAGCATAAAACATAAAATCACCTGTGACCTGTCCCTCTTATACTCACGGTGCCTTTAACTTACGTTTGCGAGTGCTACGTCTTAGTGCCCAGCCTGTACCCGCCCCTCGCTAGCAGCACCATTGGTGGCAGTCTGCTGACTCTGCTCTCTTGTTGGCCTTGATGATCTTGTTGGTCACCCTCTGGCCAGTGGAGTCTGTGCCGTCCCTGCCTGGGAGGGAGCGACCAGTGCCACGGCTGGCATCTCCCTAGTCATCGCAGCCTCATCAGATGCCACGGTCACTGGCAGAGGGGGGGAGGAGCACCCTGAGAGGAGCCCGCAGAGACGACAAGCAGCTTGTGCACCAACGCGAGGTTGCTTTGGACCTCCCCACTCACCATTGATGGACGGGTATCTAGCTGGGATACTAGGTGCATCATCCATCTCCCACACTGGCACTGACCCCCTGAGGTCAGTGCCTGTGTGAGGACTTGCAGGTCCGAGTGCAACCCCAGGAACCCTTGATTTTGTCCCTGGAGCTGCCAGTCCATGAGTCTCGCCATTGTCTCAATGGAGGTAGTGCACTTGGCCACGAGGGTCAATGCAGTGGTGATGCTCTGCATGGCCTCTTCCATAATGGAGACCATGGTACATATATCCTCATGGATCTCCACCTGATCCTCCCGCACCTAATGGACGACTCCAGAGGCTCATCATCAGCCTTCGACTGAGCATTGTCCTGGTTCTCAACAGTCCTCCAACAGCCAGCACCCTGGGCACTGTCTGCCTCTGCTTGCACCTCAAGCGAGTGTGATGTGCACCAAGATACTAGCCACTGAACTAATGCTCACCGAGGTGCTGGCATCTGCGCTGGTGCTTGCTTCAGAAAGCGGGTGTTATGCAGGTGCAACAGAAGCTTGGTGGTCGTCCGGTGTCAAGGGTGGCCCTACAGGATCCCAGAGTGAACACCTGCTGGCGAACCTAAAAGGAAGAACAAGGACATGTCATTAGTTAAAGTCATCACACTGCATGCAAGGTAGGTGCCGGTGAGAGACCTGCATCGCGGTGCCATTGTCTTCCAATGGTCAATGGGGACTCCAGGTTCGAGGCTCACATCAATGAAGATACTGCACTAGAATGGTTACACAATCTGAAACCCTTACCTTCATCTGGCACCCGCGTCTTTCTCGCCAGCTGGCATGGGGAACATGCCGGCTCTCAAGCTCCAGGGCATCTTGTTTGAACCTGCTGAGCAGCAGGAGGTTGGGCAGGCCTTCGCTTGTACATGCCCTCTCTGCCTGGTTACGGCTTGTCTTCTCCTGAAAGGACAGAGAAGCATCGATAAGTACACTCTCTACCTGCATTGCCATTGCAGCCTGGCCAACCCCAGCTGAGGAACACATCTAAGGGCACATCTGAGCAATGGCCCTCGAGCAACAAGGCACTCAGTCCAAGCAGCCAGGGCCCAACCCCTTGGCCACCTCTGGCATTATTGACAGTTGGCACACAGACTCTAGTGCCTCTGAAGTCCAGGAATGGCCACACCTTAACACTTCTGCACACTTACCAATGCCAACACAGTACTCACCCTTCCTGAGTGCAGCAGGTCATTGAAGCACTTCCGGCACTGTACCCATGTCGCATCCAGCATTGCACCACATCTTGGCCACTCACCATTGCTGCCACCTCCTTCCAAGCCCTCTTGGTGAGGTGCGCTGGCCTCCTCCTCCCATCTCAGGGGACAAGGGTGTCCCTCCTGGCAGTCACCTCCTCCAGGAGGAAGGTGAGGCACTCATTGAAAAAGCGGGAGATTGAGTGCCCACCCCACCTGCCGTGTCCAGCTGCACTTGACTCCAGAAGTTCAGTTTGCGAACGCAGAAGAGACGTCCTTCCGTGGTAGCATTCCAGGGGCTGCCTGGGCCACTTTGAAACTGGCCACTGGGTCACCATTGGACCTGGTGGCCGACAGGCCCCCAGCCCCTCTCGGCCCTCCCCAATCTATATCACGCCCACTCACACTCACACACACACACAAGACACATTGGGCAAGATTTTCCCCTTCTCTGGCGAGCGCAGCAGGTGGGCCCAGGAACGGCTGTGAAACTGACCACCACCTGCGCTAGGGACCCAAGATCGATTTCATGCTGGCTGGCCACCATCTTTTTATGTTCAAATGGGTTAGGTGCATGCCCACCCCCCCAGCGCAAATTTCTGCCCTTAAGACATACAAAACATGGATTTTAAGGGTGGGATAATACAATTCAATAGCACCAATCTGGAGTACAGGATTTGATGCCCTCTTTATTCTATCAGCTCTGGCAAATTGATTATGAATAGTTTACTAGAGGTCAACCTGTCAGTCTGGCAATTACATTTATTGTGAGTTTTATCCATATTCAGCCCAGCAAAAGAGCATATTGGCTCATTGGGGGAGTATAGATTATTAACAGGAAACTGGTTTATTTATGATCAAAGTCAGACAGGTTGTAACAGCATGAGCGCACCCTTAATCATTTTCCATTTTAACAGCTGTTTCTGCATACAGTAACGAAACAAAATAAACATTGGAAATATCAAGGCTTAATTCTCAGGAAGTCTAACTAAGAAATATAAATTTAAAAGTAAAATGAAACATTTTGAACCTACATAATAATCTCACTGCATTTTCATGGCAATCTCTCTCCTCATTTCTCTTTCAGTGAGAAGGTGAGCCATCCTTTTTTTAAAACCCCTTTGTTGTTTCCAAATGTCCTAGAGCACGTTTCCTTTATTGTATCCATTTTACTATGTGTTAAGTAAATCTGCCTTTGAAGAATCAGTTTGCCAACAAAGTTTCATCACTTTAACGGTCACTGCCATTACTGAAACATTATTGTGCCACTTTTTTTGTGAAATCATCAAGCAACACCAAAAATTGTTATTACTGTAATTACAGAAAGGTAAGTTTAAGTCATTTAAATATCTGAAATGTAAGTTTCTGAAGACTACTGCTGAACATTACTGCAGAACGGTGACAGATCAACTAGAACAGCTTAGTAGCAAGTCTTTTCAGGTCTCAATGAACAATCATTTGAATATATCATTGCTGAATGAACCGCAGCAGTGCTGAATAATTCTACTGTTGAGTTGAAGCTCGATTCTAATGTACTTACAAGGTTACTAGAGTTCAAATCACACATGGCTACATTAATTGTGCATGTGTTGTATAGTATTATAATGCTAAAAATAATTCTGAAGAACATTATCCTACTGTCAGATCTTAGAAAACTCTTTACCTAGAAAGCCATTCAAATAGCAAGAGCTCTTACACCTGTGAATGAATTCAAAGCAAAGTATCCATTTATATTTGATGCAATCTGCCTATGATAAACTGTCAATGAGATAACCCTAATAAAGAAATCACAGCACTGGAAAGAAACCATTAGCTCACAAGCCATTAAATTGCTGTCTGTGACATTAATGTATGAGCACAGAGAAATGTCAAATGAACATGCTACTCTGACACAACTGTTGCAATCAGACATTTATTGGTGACAATCTCTTATTGAGTACAGGCTTTTAAGATAGTAGGGGTCATTTTCACCTTCACCATCTGGGTGGTGGGTGATCTGGTAGAGTGGATTACCCACCCATTATAGAATTTATCCAATTTTCATTTATGCTAGATTACTGCCCAGGCATGAAGGTGAAAATTACCCCTAAAAATATCCTTACATGAAATCTTGGCCATTTTAATTCCCATCATCAAACGTTTTCAGTTGTTTTTTCTGTCATAGATCTTCCTTCTAAAGGCACCATATGCATTCCTATTTTTAATTCCTGAATTATTGGAACCCAATCCTCAGCCTGTGTGATCCTTGATTGGATCCCCAAACCCACTTACTGGAGGATGCCTGCAGCAGCCCAATTTTTTAGAGAGTCTCATAATTCAGGGACAGAGAATGTAACCTACACCCCTGCATATCCAAAAACTGACATGTCCAAATTTCTGGGCCTCAGTATCAGTAGCTTATTCAAACGTAAAGACTGCATCACACAAAACATCCAAGTCTTTTGCCTAACATTTGCATATGTCCACATTCATCATGGATCATCAGACAATTCAAAAGTGAAAACCCAGGCCTTTTTTTCGTTTTATTGACAAAAATTATCATTACATACATTATATTCTACTATGGGGTCATTTTGCTCGCGAACCAGTTGCAGGTGAGTAGATTACAATATACTGCAGACACAGAGACCAGTATGAAATGAAGCACATGATATTTATTTACACACACAACAGAGCACTAACATTATGTGTGCATCTCCAATGAGACCCTAGACTAACATTAATATGGTAGCCCGTACTATACAGCTATTGGGTCTTACAGTCACATGGCCAATCTGCTCACATTTTCTTAAAGGTGTATTACACCTCCAATTACCACAACATAGGAAAGTGCAGTATAGAAAAGACTGCGAACCAACTGGTTGATTCTAAAATCAGATACACCACTGTCACTTATTTCATAGGATTGTTTATTTTGTGTCTTCACACACTATTCTTCCCTTTTTCAGAATACCGGGAGAGTGCTGGAAGGATGAGCTGGATGACTATCAGCCAGCAGAACTGTGTCATGAGCACTCCTTCCATAGCTGACAAGTTCCAGAGTGAGACTAGAACCCAGAGTTTTTGACTCAGAGGAATAAGTGTTACCTATCGAGTTACAAAACCTGTTATTTCATAGGAAAGAAGAATTAATTTGGCATGTTTGCTATCTCTTCATCATTTCATAACGTATTACCTTGGGATCTTTAAATAGCCCCACCCTGCATGCAGCAACTATGATTATCAAAATAGTAGACATTTCTTTTAGCATCCTTTGCTGTCCTAACCTATTTTTCCTTTCAACTCTCCAGACCAGTTTCCTAACCTCCATTACCCTTTATTTTATATTTCCAGAATGCTGCCTGCCGTTTTGTACCTCAGGGACAATCGTCTTTTGGCCATATCCTTAATCAATGTTGCCAAAATGGGTTGTTTCTCTAGTACCCTTCCTATCTCTCCTGCACTCCCTCTCATGTTTGAAACACAATCGACTTTCCTTTCATAGCCCTTCAACCTTTTTCTCCTCAGTTAATGATCTAATTCTCTTCTAAAAGCTATGATCGAATCCACCTCCACCACGCTTTTAGGCACTGCATTCCAGATTTTAGCCAATTGCTGCATAGAAAAGATTTTTTTCTCACATCACCGTTGTTTCATTCACCTTAAATCTGTGTCATCTGGTTCTCGACCCTTCTGTCAACAGGAACATTTTCTCCCTACCTACACAGCCCAGGCCCTCATGATTTTGAAAACCTCTATCAATTTTCCTTTTAATTTTCTCTTCTCCAAGGAAAACAGCCCAGATTCTCCAATCTATCCATGTAATTGAAGTTCCTCATCCCTGGAAGTATTCCTGTGAATCTTTTCTGTACTCTCATTAATGCCTTCACATCCTTCCTAAAGTGCGATGTCACAGAATTGGACATAATACTCCAGTTGAGACCGAACCAGTGTTGTATAGAGCTGGATCATAAATTCATTGGTTTTGTACTCTGTTATGATCCCCATAGAGGCTGATACTTTAAAAAAGAGATTTCAATTGCCAGTGGCTGGCTTAAAATAATTGCACAACAAGATTTTAAGTTTTAAGACTTTTACTGTAACAAACTAAAACCAGCATTGACTAAACATTACTTAGTAGGCAACTAATACTCTAAACTATGGAACAAGCATTCCTTATTTGTTTCTTTACATGACTGATAATCCAATGTCACTTTCATACATTACACTACACTCTACACTGAATTGTAGTCTTTACAGAAAACAGTCGAAAGATACACCCAGCTTTCAACGGCCTCACCTCTCCCCATTTTTCCAGGTTGTAACATCCAGTGTCCGCCGAGATTTGTCTCCCTCAGTCTTCTGAGAATCCCTGAACCGATGTCCTGCAACAAGGTCCACTCTGGTAAGTCCTTCTCTCAGGCACTCCAAAGGAAATCTTTCAATGCCCTTAATTTTCCATGGGTTACCTCTTGTTCACCACAAACCATGGCAGCTAACAGAAAGCAGCCTTTTCCCTGTCTGTCTCTCCTGGAGTCTCTCTATTTCAGTATCAGATTTTTTTGAGTCAGTTGCTCTGAGAGTCTATGGGTCTGCACAAAGCCAAGCCAGCTGCTTCCCTTTTCTGTAAATCTGGCACTTGGTTTTCAACTGGACTTGACCTGGGCCATCAGTTCCAGTGGTAACTAGGTCACATCAGCTTATCACTAGGCAGAGCTAGCCTGAGGTCTCATATTCCATTTTACCTAGAATTAAATGAGACAGTTTAAAAGATAACCATCTTATGAAACCTCATATTTGTAACTTCATAAAGTTACTATAAACTATAAAGGCGGTGGGTGGAAGCATCCCAGATTAGCGCTAAGTGTGGTAGCAGGTGGGAAAAAGTCATTTTATGCACTGGCTGCAATGGCGGGTTTTCATGCCTTATCATCCCATTCCCACTTCATTAATTGTGCAGCCACAGGAAACATACCATCTCACTGGTGGGCGGCCTCCAATTTGCCCACCAAGCCATTACCTTGCCACTTCCTCACGCTGGGCACCATATTTAAACTGAAGCCCAGGACTGCTCTGGTGAAGTCATGACCCAAAAGCCAAGAAAAGTGCAGACCCCCTGATTCAGTAATGCATCCCTGGAATGCCTTCTGGACGTCCTGAAGGCACACCATGTTATCCTGTACCCCCACTCTGGCTGCAGGAGACCCATCAGTCTCACTACTTGGGAGTCAGTGGCAGAGGTGGTCAGGTGCACACAAGAGATCCACCATACAGTGCAAAAAATGGATGAATGATCTCATCCATGCCGCCAGGCACTCTGAACTCACACACTCACAAGACCATCACACATTCACTGGAATCTCAATCATGCTCAGTTCAAGGGACATCACCCCTCACTCTCTCACACACATCCTCACATCTCTATCTGGCCTCATCTCCTTTGGAGACTGCTTTCTCAGCTTTCGCTATCTTGAAGCCACTTGCAAGATCAACATGTGCCCCCACACATACCTTGGGATGTGCCCCTTCCCCAGTACAGCTCTTGCCCTGCAGCCTCTTCATTTGTTTGAGGCCACTTCTCCCCCTTCCTCAAGCAAGCCCTAGCACTGCAGCCATTGAAAAGCCACTCCCACTTATGGCTGGTCTGGTAGGTAGAGAGCTGCCCGTGAGTCCCCCTAAAAATGATGTGGTTCTGTGTGCGAAGCTTGGCGCTGATAACCACAAGTGCTGCCCAAAGCAAGGATGGCAAACAACCTCGAAGTCCCGAGTGAAATGCAGCTTGTCAGCTGCATGTCACTTATGTGCAGTTACAAAATAAATCAGTGTGGATGATCCAGAGTGGGGGAATGATTCTGGTGAGCTGGGCTTATAATGAGATGCTGAAGTATTGAAATTAGGTTCCTGACAAGTGGCAGTGGGAAACGCAGCCTGCCATTGACAAGTGGAGCAGATGATTGCAAGCTGGCTTCATGATGGTGTGAAACCGATTTTTGGCCTTCTCGCCGTATTATTCCCCCACCTCCCCATTTCCCGCCCCCTCTCCCCCACCATGTCACCCAACATCACTGGGGCTGGAAAATTCCACCCTGTGATTCCTAATGCCTTATTAACCACTTTCTCAATTTGTCCTGCCACTTTCACTGATTTATACACATATACTCACCTGCCCCTCTGCTTCTGCACCCCTTTTAGAATTGCACCATTTATTTTGTGTCTCCTCATTATTCCTACCAAAATGAATCAATTCACACTTCCCTACATCAAATTTTAACTTCCTCTTATCCACCCTTTCCAGCAGCCTGTCTATGACCTGTTGAAGTTTGTCATCATTTTCCTCACAGCTCATAAGCTTCCAAGTTTTGGGTCATCCACAAATTTCAAAAAAATTTCCATATTTTTTGTTCTATCAGTGCTGCCCAGTCCAAACCTTGTTTGTTTACTGTGGCAGAAATTCTAGTTGTAAGTATCCAGTCCCAGAATGTGGCAAACCAAAGCAATGCAATTAGTTTTCAGTTAATACATAAATTCTGTTGTGATGCCCGCTGAGGTTACTACTAGACAAACCAGGTCTCAGGGCGGAACCCGGCTTAATAGATCTTAATTTTTATTTTTTGTTTAGATATATGGAGAGTGGCTACTGAACAGATTCACAGGAGTCAGCTAATGAACTTTTAATCACAGAATAACACATTTATTAAACAAGAAAAGATGAACTATATTACAATACTCCTTCACCCACAACTATACCTTTGCAGATATATACAGATTCGTGAGGGTAACACAAGTTACAAAAGCTTTTTTATACTCTAATGTTCACAGTAAGTATGCAGTCCATGTAAACCAATAGTGGTCAGAAACACCACACTCTGAAACCAAGTGACAGATACCACCCTAAACAGATGCTATGGATCTCTCCTCAACTCCCTCCAGATGCTTGTCACACAGCGAGCCAACCGGTCTCACTGAAGTCGATCTTTCACACGAGGGTTTCCAATCTCCACTCTCGAAGAACTCACTTTGGAATCTTCTCCCAAACTGGTGCTCTCTCTCAGATGCCTTCTGCAAGAGTACATCTCCGGGGTTTTGAACTCTCCTTCCGATGTTCCTCTCCTCTGGATTACCATGTGCATTCAAGCTTTCTTCCATGCACTCTCTCTCATTGGCTCAGCCATGCCAACAGGACAGCACTGCTTGACATGCCCATAGTAAAGAGTTACAGACCTTTGGTTGCCCCCTTGGATCTTCTGGTTTCTCTCAAGGTTATATTACTTTAAATCTGTGTCCTGCAGCTTTCTTCCTTTAAGCTTAGAGCCTTTTTCTGCTCCTCACTCTTAACTTCACTTAACAAGGCCTTTTCCAGGTTCCTTGTCCTTTGATGTGACTGTCCTCTTGGGCCTTTCTTGTTCCACCACCTGGTTTTTGGGACTTTCTTCTCTTTTTTTTGGAACCTGCTCCTTGCAGTTCCCTCTCCTGTCCTGCTTCTGCTGGCCACTGCTTCCAACTTTACTTTGGGACTTGCTATCTGTCCCTCTCTTATGCAACTTCTGCTGGCAACTACTGTCAGCCTTGGACCCACTGACCAACTGCTCTCATACTGAAATGAAAGTATTTTTCTGTCTCTATGGGGCCTTCTGTTGCTAGGCAACATGACAGTTTTTTGTACCTTGTGTTTGTTTTGCCTTCCCCTCAAGAGTCATAAAATCTAATTAAAATGCAGGCTACTTTTAAAGTGAAACTAAAACTCAGATTCTCCCTTTCTTAACACACCAGTAAAGAAGCACAAAGTAAACTTAAAGATATACATTATTCTTACCACACCCAAATACACATATAACTTATTTAAACTATCTCTATTTACTAACAATATAGACTTTCATCTCTTATAGTCTGGGGTGAACAGTTGATGCTCTCCATTATTGCTCTATCCTATTTTCTCAAACAAATGCAGTCCTGATAGTTTGGATTGGTTTAAGTCTAGTATCTATACACACCATATTTGTATATGAATAGGTGCATCAACATTTGCCATTACAGGTGAGAAGATAGATTGACATCCAGCATAAGTCACCCTATGAATCATAGGTTGAGGTAACCTTTGTAGTGTACAAATCGACACACCTCATATGAGTATATGTGATGCAGCTGGTTAAGGTTGTATATTACTGCACAATGCAAATGGCACACTAGAAGAATGCCTTTCAGTGGAGGATTTGTAGATTTGGTAAAGAAAAAGCAAAGAAGCTAGGGGAACTCTGAAGAAGTGGCAGTTCACTAGCTCAGCACTTTTATTTGCAACAAATTTTGTCATCATAAACACAGAAAATGCTGGAGAAACTCAGCAGGTCTGGTAGCATCTGTGGAGAGAGAAACAGAGTTAACATTTTGTGTCTGTATGACTCTTCTTCAGAGCTAAAAAGTTGTAGAAATATGGTGGTAAGCTAACAGAAGGTGTTAATAGCATAACAAGGGTCAGCGCCAAGTGAAAGCAAAACATAAAAAAACAAGTGACGGATGGCCCTGTGGAGGGAGGGAGGTTTGGGGAAAAAGGATAAAAAATATGAACAAATAAATGAAAGAATAAATAAATAAATAAGACTGTTTAAGAGGGGATAGAGCAGGTGGAACAAGATAGAAAAACATGGATAGGTGATAGCTAAGGAGAGAATGACAAAGATGACATGGACACAAAACAAAGGGAGTGTTAATGGTGGTGGTAGAGAGTAAAGAAGGTGCTGATGGTGACATAAAGATCAAATAGCAGAAGGTTAATAGCAGAACAAGGATCAGCACTCTGTGAAAACCAAACATAAAAACAAGTGGAGGGGGGGTGTAGGGGAAGAAGGATAAAAAATTAACAAATCAATAAAAGTAAAATAAAAGATTAAAAATGTATTTTTAAAAATATATAAATAAATACATAAATTATTTAATTAGATTAAATAATGAAGTCAAGGGAGAGGAGAAAGTTCATGGTCCAAATCTGTTGAACTAATTGTTAAGTCCGGAATGCTGTAAAGTGCCTAATCGGAAGATGAAGGGCTGTTCCCCCAGTTTGCGCTGGGCTTTAATGGAACATTGCAGCAGGCCAAGGATGGACATGTGGGCATAAGAGCAGGATGGTGTGTTGAAATAGCGAGCAACAGGAAGATCTGGGTCATGCTTGTGGACTGAGTGAAGATGTTCTGCAAGCGGTCACCCAGTCTGCAATTAGTCTCCCCAGTGTAGAAGAGACTAAATTGGGAGCAGTGAATGCAGTAGACCAAAATGAAGGAGGTGCAAGTGAAGCACTGCTTCACCTGAAAGGATTGTTTGGGACCTTGGATGGTGAGGAGGGAGGAGGTAAAGGGGCAGGTGTTGCACGTTATGCAATTACATGGAAAAGTGCCTTGGGAAGCGGATGAGGATTTGGGATGTTGGAGGAGCGGATCAGGGTGTCATGGAGGGAACGGTCCCTATGGAATGCTGCATCATGCTGGAATTGGAGAAAATGGCGGTGGATGATCCTTTGAATGAGCAGGCTGATGGGGTGAAATGTGAGGACAAGGCGAACCCTATCTTGGTTCTGGGAGGGAGAGGAAGGTGTGAGGGCAGAGGTGTGGGAGATGCATCACACATGGTTGAGGATCCTTTCAACCTTACTAGGTGAGAACCTTGGTTAAGGAAAAGGAAGACATGTTAGAAGCCCTGTTTTGAAAGGTGCTCTACTGTATTCGCTGCTCCCAATGGGAGCTCTACACTGGGGAGACAAAACACAAATTGGGTGTCCACTTTGCGGAATGCCCTCGCTCTGTCGGCAAGCATGACCTAGGCCTTCCTGCCGCTTGCCATTTCAACACCCCATCCTGCTCTCATGCCCACATGTCTGTCCTTGGCCTGCTGCAATGTTCCAGTGAAGCCCAATGCAAACTGAAGGAACAGCACCTCATCTTCTGATTAGGCACTTTACAGCCTTCTGGACTTAACATTGAGTTCAACAACTTTAGACCATAGACTCTTTCTTGCCTCTTGATCCCCTTTTCAACTCTGATTTCTAGTTATTTTCTTTCTATCTATCCATCTATCTATCTGTCTATCTATCTATCTCATTTATTTATCTAATCTATTTATTTATTTATTTATTTAATTCTCTCATTTATTTGTTCATTTAAAAAAAAATCCCCAAACCCCCCTCCCCCCACAGGGCTATCTGTCACTTGTTTTTATGTTTTGTTTTCACAGATCACTGATCCTTGTTTGCTATTAACCTTCTGCTATCTTACCTTTATGCCACTACCAGCACCTTCTTTACTCTTGATAAAAACAAAAAAACTGCGGATGCTGGAAATCCAAAACAAAAACAGAATTACCTGGAAAAACTCAGCAGGTCTGGCAGCATCGGCGGAGAAGAAAAGAGTTGACGTTTTGAGTCCTCATGACCCTTCAACAGAACTTGAGTTCGAGTCCAAGAAAGAGTTACTCTTTACCACCACCATTAACATTTCCTTTGTTTTCTGTCCATGACATTGTCAATCTCTCTTTAGCTATCACCTACCACTGACCTTCTATCTTATCCCAACTGCTCCACCCCCTAATAAAAAGTATAAAATCCATCATGCTTCTACTTCTCTCTAGCTCTGAAAAAGAGTCATACGGACTCGAAACGTTAACTCTGTTTCTCCCTCCACAGATGCTGACAGACCTGCTGAGTATTTCCAGCATTTTCTGTTTTTATTTCAGATTTGCAGCATCCACAGTGTTTTGCTTTTAATTTTATCAACAGCTTTGCAACAGTCTATTATTATACATTGGTCATATCCATCAATGAAGTTGATCGTAAAGAAACCAGACAAGGTACAAAATGAGTTGACGATTTGTCGTGGTCTGTTTAACATTATTGTCCTGGACAAATTTATAACCTTTCTAAATAGTCCTTCCATCATTCTCAGTCAGTTGGTGTGTCAGAAGCAGTAGCGACATCAGAAGCAAGCAACTCAGGGGAAGAAGGAACTGGTCCTCAGCAGTGTGAGCAAACTACGGCAAAGCAACTAGAAATAGTAAGGGGAGAAAATACTAACCATAGAGAGATATATTAAGGAAGAATAAATTAGGTATTATGAAAGGAGGGAGAGATAAATACCAAGAGAGAAGAAAGTACCAAGGGAAAGATTTACATAGATAGAGACAGAAAAGAGGGGAAAACAAACAGAGTGAGAAGAGCAAAAGAACAAGCTTTGCAGGCATTTATTCTTTGCAGATTGAGTGGCACCAATGCTCAAAGCTAGTTAACCACAAAAAACTATCAGGATTCCTTGGTGGGATCTGGCACAGAAAAGTTGTTGAGTTATTGCTGTAAGCCAATCATTTTGAATGCAAATTGTTTTGGAGATTAGAAATATGACGAGAGAGGAGAAAAATACTTAAATCACAACACTGCTTAATCAAAGATAAAATTTACAGACAGAAACGATGAGGAAGCGAGCACACCGTGAAAAACACAGATCGAAGTTTTGTCTGGCAGGCCTTATCTGGAAATGTCAATTGTTTTTGTCAAGCTGTCAACTGACAAAGCATGTGTGTAAAAGGAAAGTTCCTGTAACAAATAATTGATTTGTATCGGTAGCAGTCAACTCTAAATGGACAATTGAAGAACTTCTTCCAAACAAGGCAATCAGAAAACTAATTTTCTCTCTATCTGCGGTGATAATTGTTACGTAGTAAAAATTGGATTGGGCATTCTTGTAATCTATATCTATTTTTCTTCTTTGAATTTTCAAAATCTCACTTTATCATCAAAACTGCATCTTTGCCAACATCTATTTTTGATAAATAGCATTTTACATTGTTCATACGAATCTATTGTATTTCAATGGAAAAAAACAAAAAGAAGGATAAAGCCTGTTATTGCAAAGAACAGAAATTGACAATATACTTCGTCTTGCCAAGGATTAATTTGTTCCGGTGTCAGCTAGTTTTAAATCACTTCAGGTTTTACAGCAAAGTAGAGATACTGCAAATGCTGCATTTATTTCAATGGCAACACGTAATCATGGATTATAACCCAGAGGTGAGTTCTATGTTACAGAGGGTGGGACTGCTGTGAAGTTGGGAAACCCAGAAGAATGGGGTTCCTAATTGTCTTTCAGAATTTAACTGCAGGGTGCCTTTAAGTGGTATTTCTGCCCACAGGTAGTCTCATTGATAGGCTGGAGGCCTTTCTGTATGCAGAACACAGCAACAGATGTAGAAGCCAGACATGTATACATAGCCTTCTAGTCAAACCTGGATGTGTATAGTCATATCTTCAAATAAAGAACCCATGTTGCTGTCTTACTGATCCTTCTTGTGGGATTGGTACGATTACTTCGAAGAGAAGAACATAATTAGTGGGAGGTGGATCTGGATCATTTGATGGTGGAGGGATAGGGGATTGTGGGACAGGTGGGTCTGATAATAGTTAGGGGTGAGGAGTTAGTGGTTGGGGGGGGAAATTTGGTGGTCAAGGGGTGCAGTTTAAGGTTGATGGGGAGCACTTAGTAGTCTTGGAGGAACAGTTGGAGCATGGGACAAGAGCAATTGGTGTCCGGGAGGGGAGGATTTGGTGGCACCCATCTATTTGTCGCAAACGTAGCAATCATATGACAAGGATTTGTAAAATGATAATGTGGGCTCTTTATTAGAAGCTAAGACCATGCAGATACAGTGTTAACTGGGAGGCTGAGTAAACACATATGCCTTGCAGTGCTGCTGCATTCTGAGAATAAAGACATGGGGTTATAGATCACATCCTGTGCAGAGGTGGGTAATGATTGGCAGAAGTTTAAGATGCGCTCCCTTAAAGGTACATGTACATCATATCACAACAGGGATGGGAGCATTTGGTGGTCGGAGGAAGTAGTTTTTGATTGGGGTGGGAAGTAGACAGATTATGGTGGTGAGAGGGATTTATTGGTTATCTTGTTGGGCCTGGAGGAAGCACTGTTCCTCCTCCTGGCCTGTAAGCTATGCTGTAAAGGCACTATGAATTCAGCCCTTCTTAACTCTTTTAAGCTACCAGGTTTAAAATACTGTTAAAATGAAAGCACGCAGCTTCATTATGCTATTTAAATGACCAATACATTAACTTATGACACAACCCCAACCCACTGACTTTTGGGAGTTAAAATTCAGCTTCTAGTATTTGTATTCTGTTGTGAAACATGGAACTCATTTTAATGAATACTTCTAAAGCTTTTCAATTCCTACTGAGCCATGAATTTAAACATCATAACTAGCTCCATGACCAACCATCAAAATACATTATTATTGGAGCTTATAATAGCTTATTCTATATCATCTACTCCCACTTAGAGGATTTCAATTATGGTCGGCAAACACTGCTGAAAAGAGGGGAATGACATCTCATAACTATTAAGGGAGTGTTGATGTCCATTTTAAATTGCGTAATCCCTACTAAAAGACAGACATTGACCTCCCTTATCCTGATGAGCAAAAATATTTTTTTCATAAAATGGGACATCCAGGCAAGATGCAGATAACTGCAGTCAAACATTGGTGTAAAATAGCTATAATTTAACAGATAGACAAGGCACAATACTTCATCTGACAACAGCTGTGTGCCCTTGCAGGATAGCTATTTTTAACCATCTCATGGAGAGTGCAAGAACAGTGGCAATGTTTGGATAAAGTACCTGGATGGGCACTCGTTCCCTGAAGATCTAAATTTACATCGTCCCACAGGGCATCAGATGATTATTTGAATAGAAACAATGTGCAGGGGTATGGTGAAAAGGCAGGGCAATGACACTGGGTCATAATGCTCATCTGGAGAGCCAGTGCAGTCATGATAGGCCGAATGGCCTCCTTCTGTGCTGTTAAAATTCTGTGATTCTGATTCTGTGCAGCCAGTTAGAGTCTAGTTCAGCAATCCTTAGTTCAAAAAGATAATTCTCGGTTCCCTTGCACACCATTATAGTGTGTGCATGTGACGCTGTTATAATGAAAACTCTGAAGCTTTTTAAAATTTTTCTCACATGCTGACTCTTGATGAAGAAATGCAAAAATAATTATTGAATAAGTGGTCTACGATTATCCAGCTGTAAAAAGGCCCTGAGTGGTAAACAATTAATCATTTGTCAAATTTGACAAGGATCAAGCAGCTTCTGTTGGAAGCCTAACCATCAGTACTTATTTGTCTGATGTGAGCAGCATTTTCAGCTGCCTGATAGAGCTATCTGAAACCTATGTGCAGAAATAGGATGATGCTACAATCTTCATTAATGCCAGAGTGAGAGACAACATTTTACTTACAGTCTCTCCAGCTGTCTTTCTGCAGGACAAGCTCACCCACAACAAAAGGGAGAGATCGCAGACCGGTGGGGGGGATTCAGGAGTTCAAGGCCCTCACTCCCCATGAGGAGTGTGCTGTTGAGCTAATCAGAGAGGACTGGGGCCCTGTGTGCGCTGACGGTGATACCAGCATCTCCCAACCAAGTGAGGACCCTGCACCAGCTCATCATTCAGCCAATGATACTGTGAGTGCATTGTAATGCTGTTGACTATGCAGCCATTCACTAATTATTTCACTTCTTTGACGGTCACCAGCATAAAGCGCGGCAAGGGCACAGGGAGTCACCCCCTCAGCTCCAGCCCCAGATGACCTCAGGTCCTGAGGACACACCAGTTAAAGACCCATCACAACGCTTACCCATACCCTCCACCAGCAAAGAGACACACATTTCGGTGGACCTAGTTCAAGAGCAGGCTCGGGGTCACAATCTGGTGAGCACAGCACAGATTCTGGTCTACAGCAGCTGAAGGCTGGCACTTGAAGGACTGCTGGAGGCAAGGATTCTGCTGAGTCTTAGTTGGATGACGAGTCTCTGGACTTGGCCCAACACAGATATTGTAGCTGCAAACATGGGAATATCAGGCAGTCTGAGGTTAAAGTGCATTGAGGTCAACACTGGTAGGATCACGGCCGCCATGGAGACCTTGGTCCAGGACATGGGGCCTGCTGTGCTTCAGGAGTTGCACACCATCGCTGTAGGCATTGGTGGCATCTATCTGTGGCTAAATGAGAGGGGTCAAGACACATTGATCTCATGATCTCATTCCAAGTACATCTTCTTCTCAAGGAGTCAGCCAGGGGCCTTGGGCACCCTTAGGGTTGAGGACCAGAAGAAGGACACCCTGGGGCCATCCATCCAGGTGACTCCGGAATTGTCCAGTCAACCCCAATCCCATCTACCTGTGGCTACATCAGCTGCAGCTCCACAGACCGAGGAGGGTGAACCTGCCCTACAGAAGGAGACCCAAAGCAGGCTGATGCCCTCCAGGTCTCAGCCCTCCAGAGGACGCCTTCCAAAGTCATCAAAGACAATAGAGTGTATCAGTCAACAGGCTGCCTCCACCTCAGCTATGGATATCGAGGAGACACAAAGACATAGTGGTAGGGCTAGGAAGATCAAGAAATACGAGGAGTGCAATGTTTGCATGGGTGTTCACTAGAGGTACATCATTTCCACCAATGTAAATAGATGTGCACCCATTCCACTTCTCCTGTTGTGCATGCCTCTTCTGCCTGATGAGCTGTTTTGTGGTCAAACAAGTGTCACACAATGTTTACACCCCCTGCCCAACTTTTCGCAGAAGTCGCATCATGTACCTCCACTCAATTTTACATGCAATCATCTTATAACAATGTGTGTCAGTTCTCTGTTTAGTGCCAACATCAGTGACATGGCACCCTCAAGGAAAAGTGTGGTTGTGCCAGTCATCTCTGAGACATGCTTTACAGGTTCTAGTGATATTCAGGTTTGTAGTAAAGTGAGGTACCCCGTCTCATTAAAAGAATGCAAGTATACTGATCACGTGACAACTCTGATGAATCACTGTACAGTGGGGGCAACTGTGAGCTGTAAGTCTAGTTCTGAAGGTTTCTGAGTGAACACGTATGATCTGGTGCTCTGCCCTATGTCTCAAAAAAAATCACTGTTTATTCTTAAATCAGGTCTCTCCCCATTATTGATTGCAAGCAGTAATTGAGGAGAAGAGAAGAAGGCAGCAGTTTGAGTTCGGATGGGCAACAAACTCATTTGTCCAAGACATAAAAGTGGTGATGATGATAAAGAACAAAAGAAAATAAATTTCAAAACATGTGAGCAAGACATTGGAAAGAGCATCTGTGGTTAATTTGTAAAATAGGCTGACAATTGGAGCAGAAAGTAGTGCTGCAGTTTCAAATTTAAAAAATCCCTGTAGAATTGCGATCATGGGGATCCCACCAAAACTCAAAAAGAACATGAAACCTAGCAGAGAAAAGCTGACAGCTGCAGAGACAGAGTTAAAAAAAAGGTGACTGCTCTTAAAGTGGCAATACATTTAAAAGGGTAAATACATGAAAAATGGCTATGGGCAGAAAATTAAAAGAGACCCCAGACATGGGGTGACTCAAGGTAAGTCAAACACCTAAATTTATCATTACCTAGAAAACCTATCACAAGTGCAGTCCCCTTGCAGTTGTTCACGATGCCACAGTTCGGGCGTGTCGATCCATTCAACCCCGATTCAGAGGACCGGTCTCAGTATGTCGAACGCCTAGTGTTCTTTTTTACCACGAATGACATTGTGGGGGCTGGGGAGGGAGAAGAAGAGGACAATTCTTTTATTCTTATGTGGGAACAAAACATCTGGGCTTATCCACAGCCTTAAGTTGCCTACTGTCCCAGACTCGAGGACTTTTGGTGAGTTAATAAAAATTGTACAGAGCCACCTGAGACCAAAGCCCTCAGTTACTATGCAACGCTTCAAGTTCAATTCAAGGAACAGGCTTCTGGAGCAGACAATAGCTGACTATGTAGCCATTTTAAAGACATTAATTGAGCATTGTGAATTTGGAACATCCATTAGCGATATGTTGAGAGACCAGCTGATATGTGGGATTGGAAATGATACTTTTCAAAGGTGTTTGCCAGCCAAACCTAGCTTAGACTTCCATAAGGCATTAGAATGAGCTACCACGATGGAAAGTGCTGTTAGAAATTGTGCAGTTATATAAGAGACACAAAATGGAGCTGTCCATCTGGTCGAGCGGGACAATTCGGCAACAAAAGGTGCGAATACATCAGACTTTGCGGAAAGACAGGAAACAATCTCTAGCTCCAGACCATTGAAAAATAACAATACTGCAGTGAAAACCCACAAAATGAATGAGAGAAATACATCCAGGCCTCCAATGAGCGAACAACAACTCAAGCAAGCCGAGTGCTTTTTCTGCCATTGCTATGGCCACGTAAGGCAGCACTGCAGAGAAAGGCTAAAACAACACTATAAAGGCAGAAGGAAAAATCATGAAATATGCCTCATGGAAGAGCCAGAAGGGATAGAATCAGACATCCATTCATTATATAACCTCAGAGTGGGCAGA
Source organism: Carcharodon carcharias (assembly GCF_017639515.1). Taxonomy (NCBI): domain Eukaryota; kingdom Metazoa; phylum Chordata; class Chondrichthyes; order Lamniformes; family Lamnidae; genus Carcharodon; species Carcharodon carcharias. The sequence goes on along the minus strand of NC_054480.1, from coordinate 56,426,644 downwards.
ACCAAGCCAATCCAAGGAGCCATAATGATCAACAGACAACCCATTAAAATGGAAGTTGATACAGGAGTGTCGATGTCTGTCATTGGAGAGCATATATTTAGATATCTGAGTAATGGAACCCACCCTTTGAAGTTAGAAGTTTCGGACACAAAGCTGAGGGCATACACGGTCGAGGAAATAAGAGTCTCAGCGATGTACGGAGATCAATCTGAAAGGCTGCCCTTGTTAGTGGTAGCAGGAGAGGGCCCCAGCCTAATAGGCTGCAACTGGCTTGAAAAAATTAAATTGAAATTTTTCAAATTACTATGAAAGGCTCACTGGAATTGTTGTAAAAGTATGCTTCTGTTTTCAAAGATGAGTTCGGAAGGATTCGAGGGCTACAGGCCAGAATCCATAAAGACCCAAATGCAACCTCCAGATTTATAAGAGCCAGACCAGTCCCTTATGCTCCACAGGACAAAGATGAAACTGAACTGGACAGACTGGAAAAATTGGGCATCCTACAATCAGTGCAATTTTCTGAGTGGGTGGCACCCATTGTACCTGTACTGAAGCCGGACCAAAGTGTGCATTTATGTGGTGACTATAAGCTAACTGATGTAAGGCACCCGATATCCAAGATTGAGGAATAGTATTCGAAGTTGGCAGGGGGCACCACATATTTGAAATTAGACATGAGCTATGCCTGCCAGCAGGTAGAGTTGGAAAAGGACTCTAGGGAATTTGTCACTTTCAATACGCATCGAGGGTTGTATCAATACACATGTCTACCCTTTGGGATCTCCTTGACATGTGCTATTTTCCAAAGATCGAGAGAAAACTTGCTCCAAGGATTGCCCCATGTTATTGTTTACTCGGATGACGTGTTGGTCACGGTATTAACCGATGATGAAAAGGTGCTCAAAAGCTTCACGCAAGTGGGGGTAAGTTTAAAATGAGAGAAATGTCTGTTCCAAGCAAAGGAGGTTATTTATTTGGGCCACAAGGTTGATGCACAGAGCCTGCATCCTGTGAAGAAAAAGTCCAGGCCATTTGTGAGGCACATGCCCCAAGAAATACACAGAGCTTAATGCCTTCTTAGGCACAGTAAACTAATATGGCTGATTCCTCCCAAACCTCTCGATTGTGCTGGTCCCATTGTATGGCCTACTTAAGAGGAACCAGAAATGGAGCCCTGCACCAGGATGCCTTCCTGAAAGTGAAGTGATTGTTAAGATCGTCGGGCTTGTTGGTCCATTTTGACCATAAGAAGGAATTAATTTTAACATGTGATGCCCTTATGGAATAGGTGCAATCCTTTCATGTCAGATGGTTGATGATGGATGGCTCCGAATGACCCATTGGTTATGTATCCCGCACACTCAGTGTTGCAGAGTGACGATATTCCCAGATTGAAAAGGAGGGCTTATCTATTTTGTTTGGCATCCGGGAGGTTCATCAATATCTCCACGGTCGCAATTTCCATATCAGAACCGACCACAAGCCCCTACAGGGATTATTTGGAGAAGATAAAGTGATATGCCCTATCGCATCCAGAGATGGGCACTAATATTAGCCGCCTATGAATACACTTTTGTTCACCCTTTGCGAACTTAAATCACATATGCCAGTGCACTAAGCTGCCCTTCCCTGCCAGCTAAGAACAGGGAGTCTCTGATTATCCAGGAACTGGTCTTAGTGCTAAATTTTCTGGATTCCTCTCCTGTCCAGACAAGACAAATCCGCGAATGGACATGCCGGGGCCCACTGGTCTAACATCTGAGAGCAGGTCTTGATTGATTGGTCCGGTGGATCAAAATCCGAGGAGTTGAAGTCCTATTCTGACCATAAGTTTGAACTCTTCTGTCAGGACAGCATATTACTCTGGAGAGCAAGGATTTATCATGTCCCCCGAGGAGGCGAAGGCCGTTATTAGCTGAGCTACATAGCACTCACCTGGGCATTAACAGAATGAAGGTGCTCGCATGCAGAAATTTGTGTTGGCCTGGCATGGCCTTGGATATAGAAACCCTGGTCTAAAGCTGTCCTCAATGCCAGCAGGTGCAAAAGCTCCCCCCTTTAGCTCCATTGCACCCATAGGAATGGCCAGGGCCGCAGTGGATGTGCCTCCATGTCAATTATGTGGGACCCTTCTTGGCACAATGTCCCTTTTACTGATTGACTCCCACACCAAATGGACGGACATCTATGAAGTCTAGTCGCCCATGTTGGCTGCCATCACAGACCATTTGCAGCAGAGCTTTGCAGTGCATGGGCTGCCGGAGATCCTCGTATCCAACAATGGGACCACTTTTACCAGTGGGAAGTTCCACAGGTTTATGACCCTGAATGGCATTACCCATATCAAAACCTCACCCTACCACCCAGCATTGATCAGCATGGCTGAACAGGCTGTCCAAATCTTTAAATCCAGGATGAAAAAGATGGAAGGAGATTCCATTGGCACAAGATTGTCCCGGTTCTTGTTCACCACACACGACGACCGGTATTGCCTCTGCAGAACTACTAATGAAGAGACTTCTCAGCACCCACCTGACCCTTATCCAGCTGAATTTAGAGAGGAGGTGAAGAAAAGCCAAGAGGCGCAGAAGACCAGGCACGAGGGTCATGGCCGCGAAAGAATTTTCATGGTGGGCGATGCGGTCCTCGCGAAGAACTTTGGAGGTGGGCCCAATTGGCTGTTAGGCAAGGTGAGAGCAGTAACTGGATCCCTCATTCCTGTAATGTATCAGTAAACGGCTGAATAATTAGACGGCATGTGGATCATCTCCGCAAAAGAACACCAGTTCCACAGGAAGAAATAAAGTCTTCATCTACACTTGAGTTTGTGCCGCATGTAGAGCACAGGTCACATGATTGGCAAGCACCAATGGGGCCTGTAGGACCTGCAGGGGTTGGGGAGACAAACCAATTTCCATTGAGGAACCTAGTGGACAACTGTCCCCTGAAAAGGAGGTCTCGGAAAAACCAGCCGAGGTTTTTGGGCTAGGATGATCAACACGTCCGATAAAGCCTCCTGAGTGACTTGACCTGTAAATAGTTATTGCGTAAACAGTTAATGTGTTTTAAACTTGTTAGCTGTACTTTTAAGTAAAGGGGGAGGGTTGTGGTAAAATGAGGTACCCAATCACTTTTAGAGAATGCAAGTGTACTGACCATGTGACAGCACTGACGAATCACTGTACAGTGCGGGCAACTGGGAACTGTAAGTCTAGTTCTGGAGGTTTCTGGGTGAGCACGTAGGACTTGGCGCTCTGCCCTATGTCTCATTAAACCATCACTGTTTATTCTACATCAGTCTCTCCCCATTATTGATAGCAAGCAGCAACTGAAGAGAACATAAGAAGGCATGCATTAGAGTTTGGATAGCCAATGACCTAATTTATCCAAGATATAAAAAGTCTTGACTGTATAATGTGGAGGCTCATGTGGTCTCCTGATGTTTATGTATTGTGGAATGTCAATGTGTAGTCTAGGTAATGAAATATAGATGTGCTTGGAGTCAGGGCATCTTTCATTGACCCCCATGTGCTCTCCGTAAGCTATGAGGATGATCTATCAACCCTAACACAGAGTTCATTTGCTCTCGTGGCTACCATTGGCTATCTCTGGTCCCCAAGTGAAAATCTGCACAGCACCCCAGTAATTGTGTTAATCTTCCCATCACCATGTTTTTGAGCTCTGGACCTGGCTGGCACATGTTCGTCCTGGGTGTCCTGCTCGAAGTTGGAATGTTAGTGACCTTGGAGTTGACTGCATTGCACCCTTAAGGCTACCGTGATTATAGGAAAATGCAGCGCAGACCATAAGTTACAGTTAGCGTCCCCTGATCTAAACCCTCTGTGAGCTCCGAAGTGCTACTTCCAAATGGTTACATGGAACAGGCGATGGCGTCTTTGTGCCTGTTTTCCGTATTCATATGTCAGGCAGAGAGAATGAAATGTGTCACCCTGAAATAGGTTAATAATGAGGATGCAATGTAGCTGATGTGTGCTCTTTATTATTAGTAACCTTGAGGGCTACATGGTATGTCTGCATTTTCAGTATCAGGAAGGCCAGGGCTTTAGGGAAGAATGAAAGATTCCAAATAGAGGCTATCAATGTATTGCACTCATGAATTTGTCAATGCCCATTGAAAGTTAGGGTAACTGCAGCGCCGCATCCTTCCCTGAGAGTCTCAGATAAGTGTGTCCTGAGGATTTTTATGATGTCGAGGACTAAGTACAATGATCGCCTGACTTAGCCCAAATGTCACCTTGCACTATTGCCGTCAAACTCACACAGAAGGCGACATCCCCTAAGTGGACGTTGGTCTCCTTGAGGTGCCTTGCCTGAATGCGTGCATTCTGCCATGACTGAACTGAGGATTGAAGTGTGCCCCTGCCTCTTGTTGGTTGCCGTAATGAGTGGGATGTTGGAGAAATGCTTGAAGAGGCTGCACCACTTGAGGGGTGCTAACAGGAGGCTCTTCTGCAGTTATGAGCACCTTTCAGAAAGGGCGTATGTTCCTGAGGCTGCCTGACCTTCATAAGATGAGGACATGGTGTCGCTAGAGTGAAACTACTCATTCACAGATTTAAGTGGGGGTTGAAATGAGAAGGATAGCAACGCAAGCAGCAAGGTGGGCCCAGCATGGAGGGCACTGGTCAGAGAGGATTATAATAGCTATAATAGTGGGAGGTGGTGGCGTAGTGGTATTGTCACTGGTCTGGTAATCCAAAGACTCAGGGTTATGCTCTGGGGACATGGGTTTGAATCCTACCACAACTGATGGTGGAATTTGAATTCAATAAATATCTGGAATTAAAGTGTAATGATGACCATGACTATTGTTGGTTGTCATAAAAACTTATTTGGTTCACTAATGTCCTTTAGGGAAGGAAATCTGCTGTCCTCACTTGGTCTACATGTGACTCCAGACCCACAGAAATGTGGTTGACTCTTAAAAATGTCCCCTAACAAGGGCAATTAGGGATGGGGAATAAATGCTGGCCTAGCCAGCGATGTCCTCATCCCATGAACAAATAAAAAAAAAGTGCCATCATCTTCCTGGAATCTGGTGGTGAATAGTGTTTCCAGTGCATGCCTGCCTCTTCTGGCCAATGCAATGTTCTCTTGACCTGCCCTCGCTATCATTGTCCTCAGCCCTTTCGACATCCTCCTTATCAGAGGTGATGTGCAGTTCCTCCATCTTGTCATTTGGCAAAACATCCTCCCTTTGGCGCGCGAGGTTGTGTAGGGCACGGTAAGCCACGATGATGTGTGAGACCCTCTGGGGAGTGTACTGCAGAGCGCCACCTGACCTGTCAAGACATTGGAATCGCAACTTCAAGATGCCAATGGTCTGTTCTATCAACGATCTTGGTGCGGCATGAACAGCATTAGACCTTTCCTCAATGGCAGTTTCTGGACACCGGACAGGGATCATCAACCACATCTTTTGTGGGTAGCCTTTGTCCACCGGTAGCCAACCCTGGATGTACCGAGGTCTCTCGAAGATTCGAGGGATCTGCGATTGACTCAAGATGTATGAGTCGTAGCAGCTTTCTGGGTATCTGGCGCATACCTGCATTAGGTATTTTTGGTGGTTGCAGACCAGCTGTACATTGAGAGCATTCTGGCCCCAACTAGCTTTTGTATTGCTGCACTGGACTGTCTTTCTATCCTGGTCCCTGTCCTGTATCACCACACCCCTCACACAAACCTCTGTTCTCCAGCCCCTTCCCTTGCTTCTGCCCTGTGCCACCCCAATCCCCAGACAAACCTTTGCCCTCCAACCCCTTTCCACCAACATCACACCACGCCTCTGCAACTTACTGCTGGTCCGTTGCGTAGAGCCTTGGCTATGAACCTCCCCTTGAACTCTGGTTTTGTCTGCGCAGCCTGGCATGGAGTTGGAGCAGCCACGAGCGCTGCACAAGAGAAGGTATGTGAGTATACCTCAGAGTCATGAGTGAAGTGCAGTTTGCTAGGTGCACCTCACTTACATCCGATCATGAATGACGCCGGTCTAATTGGACACCAGCATGGCCTCAGTGTAGGCACAGCGCACCTGTGTGTCTCAGTGTAATGACACCGCCCCTGCCTGTCTCAGTGTAGTCACACCATGCCTGGGTGACTCAGTGTAGTTACACCGTGCCTGGGTGACTCAGTGTAGTCACAACGCGCCTGCATGTCTCAGTGTAGGTACACCATCCCTGTGTGTCTCAGTGTAGGCACACCACCCCTGTGTGTCTCAGTGTAGGCACACAGCGCCTGTGTTTCTCAGTGTAGGTACACCACTCCTGTACGTCTCAGTGTATGTACACTACCCCTGTGTGTCTCAGTGTAGGTACGCCACCCCTGTGCGTCTCGGTGTAGGCACATCACCCCTCCTTCTGCCGACTTGTCCTCATAATGAGCAATCATGATATTTAAATGTTTTTAAATGCCGCCTTGACTTGGTGTGACGGGAGATGCGTGCCGCTATTGAAGTCAGCAGCAGACAATTGCAATGTCTTTCTATGCTGATGTAAAACAGATTTGGGAGCCTACTCCACATTTTACGGTCCCATCTGCCATGATACCTGTTGCTGATGGGGTCAGAAAATCCCATCCATAAGCTCTATTGGCTTTTTTTGGCTCCATGCCCAAAACAATGGTCCTTAAGTGGATTGTTGGAGGCTGGGGAAGCAGCTTGCCTTTAAGAATCTTTATCTTAACTTTAATATTGAGTCAGGAGAAGCACAGATGCTCCTTCTGATTCCACATTGTATTTCGGTCATAGCTGGCATGTGTTTGCCTCCTGTCGATTGTTATTCCCCAGCACATAGTATCATACAATAATTCATCGCAAGAGGAAGTCATTTTCAGGCCCATTAAGTCTGCCCTGGTCTTTGTGAAGAATAATCCAGTTAGCCCTTCTCCTCCTCTCCTTCCCTGTAACATTTTATCCTTCAAGTATTTATCCAATTTCCTTTTGAAGGATACTGTTGAATCTGTAATCACTACCCTATCAGATACTGCATTCCAAATTCTAACCACTCATTGCAAAACCATGTCATGCCTCCTGTCACCATTCCAGCTGGTGACTGAGCTGGACGAAACCCGCTGTGCCCACTCTAGTGAGCTGCTGATCTGACTGGCTGCCTGCAGTTCACGACAGTTATGGATATGAGGTTACAGGACAAATTTAGAATGGCCCTTGGGCCTCTTCATTCTGACGTGCCTTGGCTGCGCACTGCACGGATAACTGTAGACCAATTTTTCTTGTTAATAAAAACTGTTGGATCTGCAGTAAAATTACATCAGTTGTAACTCGCAATCTCTTGGGCGTTACACAGCAGTGCACTGCAAAGTGAGGTAATCTACTGCAGCTTGAGAGAAGCCAGCTGCATTAAAGTTAAGGATCACAAGGACCTTGACAGCCAAGGTCAATGTTATCCATGCCCTGGATTGAGGTTGGAGTTGTGCCTTTAGCAGGTAACTTAATTCAGTTTCTGAAGAGAAGATGCCTCACACATTGCTCTTCAGCCAAGTTAAGATAGCAGATGTATTCTCTGAAGATTCACTATAAATATTACCTCCTGCAGTGCCTTCCTCCTTCCTCCTCTCCAAGGTGCCAGGACTTGTAGTCTCCTCTCTTCTTGGCTGCCCCACCTCACCAGACCAACTCAAAAGCAGCTCTATCAGGTTACCCATGGCCATGGAAAAGAACATTTTGAAGGCAGACAAAAGAAGTCCATTATCAAAATGTGCTATCAGAAGCCAAAAATCAGTTGTAAAAGGAATAGGTCCAAAGTACAATTAACAAGTGGCCTAAAAGGATGAACAACAGCTAACCTCCATGTAATGAATGAGCCCTTTAAATACTATATGCTGAAGGATCCTTACTGGCTGTTCACTTCACAAGCTGCTGAATGAGTTTATCCTTTGATGGGTCAGGCACTGAGGCAGCAGAATTTCACAAAAAGTCCAATAAGGGCAAGAACCTTGTTTAAATATTATAAGGAGCTTCCTGATTTGTTCCGACATGTGCCCAGGGCACCTGCAGGTAAGCTAAATCTAACATGGCGGATGGCACATTTCTGGCATGGGATGCCTGTGTGTATATGAGGTGGGGGTGACTGCCCTTGACACCAAGGTGACATTTGACTGAGTGTGGCATCAGTGAGCCCTAGCAAAACTGGATTCAATGGGGATCAAGGGCAAATTCACCGCTGGTTGGAGTCATACCTATTGCAAAGGAAGATGGTTGTGATTGTTGGAGGTCAGTCTTCTCAGTTCCAGACATCACTGCAGGTATTCCTCAGGCTGGTGTCCTCAGCCCAGCCATCTTCAGCTGCTTCAGCAATGACCTTCCTTCCATCATAAGGTCAGAAGTCGGGATGTTCGCTGATGATTGCACAATATTCAGCACAATTCCTCAGAAACTGAAGCAGTCCATTTCCAAATGCAGTAAGACCTGGACAATACCCAGGCTTGGGCTGACAAGTGGCAAGTAACATTCATGCCACAGAAGTGCCAGGCAATGACCATCTTCAGCAAGATAGAATCTAACAATTATCCCTTGACATTCAATGGCATTACCATCGCTGAACCTCCCCCCACACTATCAACATCCTGGAAGTTACCATTGACCAGAAACTGAACTGGACTAGCCATATAAATAATGTGGCAACAAGAACAGGTTAGAGGCTAGGAATCCTGCGATGAGTAACTCGCCTCCTGACTTCCCAAAGCCTGTCCAGATCTACAGGTCAGGAATACTCTCCACTTGCCTGGTTGAGTGCAGCTCCAACATCACTCAAGAAGCTCAACACCATCCAGGACAAAGCAGCCTGTTTGATTGGCACCCCATTCAGAAATATTCACCCCCCCCATCACCAACACACAATGGCAGCAGTGTGTATGATCTACAAAATGCATTGCAGGAACTCACCAAGACTCTTTAGACAGCACCTTCCAAACCCACGACCATTACCATCTAGAAGGACAAAAGCAGCAGACACATGGGAACACCACCACCTGGAAGTTCACCTCCAAGCTACTCACCATCCTGACTTGGAACCATATCACTGTTCCTTTGCTGTCGCTAGGTCAAAATCCTGGAACTCCCTTCCAAGCAGCACTGTGAGTGTACCTACACCACATGGACTGTGGTGACTCAAGAAGGCAGCTCACCACCACCTTCTCAAAGTCATTAGGGATGGACAATAAATTCTGGCTTAGCCAGCGATGTCCTTGTCCCATGAATAAATTTTTAAAAAATTCTTGCTATATCAGGTGCCCATTTTACACCTTTAAAATGGGCGTAGCGCCAACAGATTGCTCAGTGCTATTTTCAGAGCCAAATGAATTTTAAATTGGCAATTAGTCCCCAGTTTAGGCATGGATAGATGGGAGAAACAATTAAAGTCTGAAATAAATGGCTAGGCTGAGACCAGCAAGGGCTTTACAACACTGTGATAACCAATCACAGCATCAGTATTGATTTCACACAGCTCTAATTAGTTGTTCAGAATCATGTTATTTATTGATAAACTGTTGTCGTGTACTGATTCCAGAAATGGCCTCTTCATCACATAATTATTTATTTCTAAAGATACTTTAGTCAAATGCTAAACTAATGTGTAAAATGCCGGTGCTGTAAATTTTCAAATTTATTTCTGTAATTCATACGAGATGGGATTGTTTGAACAAATAAAGCCTTTTTTATGTTGTTGATTGTTTTTTCAATTAATTTGGATAATTGAAGACATGGGTAAAAAGTATTAGTTTAGATTGAGGTAAACGGGAGGGCCTGAATATGACACTTGGTGTGTGTGTGCGGGAGTGGATGCAAATAAAATGTCTCCTCCCACCCAACACTAGTTGCCGACAGGAATTACTCACTGGCTTGACAATTAACAGCCTTTGCTGAGAGAGTCAGCGCTGTCAGTGGGGTGGGAGCAGGGTGGGCTCTTCTATTAAGCTTGCTGTGGGCGGTGGGTGGAGGGGGGGTGCGGTTGAATAGGACAGCCAATAGTGTGTAAGGACAGCAGGGAGACTGAGGCAACAGTGCAGTTGTAAGACTGACTCTCTTCAGTGACAGCCAGTCTCTGCTGTCCTGCAGCACAGGCAGGACCAATTTGTTGTGGGATTTGAGGCATGGCGGCCAGAGGACAAAACCAAGCTAGTGGCAATGGAAATGTGTGAACGTGCATAGCCCCTCGTTTCTCTGATGACTGTTTGCAGTTCGTCCTGCAGCCAGTCATTGCTCAATGTGAGATACTGTTGCCAGATGATGGCAAGAGGAAACCTCCACATCTAACTAAGAAAGCCTGGACAGAGAAGGCAGCCATATTGAACAGCTGTGGTGTCATGCATAGGACCTGGTTGCAGTGTCGGAAGAGGGTCAATTGCCTTCTCCACACTACAAGGGTAAGTAAGGAAGCCCCTGGGCATTTTGAATGAATGTATATGGGTAGGCATAAATTTGGTGGGGCTGGAAGGTGATATCTGAGCAGCTCTAGTGGCAAAGAGGACCTGTACCCAGCAAGGCTATTTATGAAGATGTACTTTGGCAGGCACACCTAGAAGGGAAAAGTCCTGATATGTGTTCGGCACATGGACCAGCAATGTTAGGGAGGAGACCGTACACCTCAGCCAAATAGAAAAGGGACTCATGAATGTACTCTTATTTTCACAGGTGAAGTGAAAGCACAATGCTCAGGAACACAGTCATACAGGTTGCAGAGTTTCAAAACTGGCAGCACTGACGCCTACGGAGGACGATATTCCAGAGTTGGTATGCGAGCAGTAGGTGAGATCTGCTGGTTGAGGAGACAGCTGTTTTTGAGGAGGATAAGAGTGATGGGCCTTGGGCCTCACCTACCTTCTAGGCCTAGCAACCTTCCAGGCCTAGGGTCTCGCTGACCTTCTGGGCCTATACAACCTTCCAAGCTCTGGGCCTTGCCGACCTTCCAGGCCTCAGGTTTCGCCGAACTTCTGGGCCTAGCCAACCTTCCGGGCCTCGCCAACCTTTTGGGCCTCAGGCCTTGGGCCTCACAGACCTTCTGGGCCTGGCTGACCTTCCGGGCCTCAGGCCAGCCAACCTTCCGGGCCTCAGTCCTCAGGCCTCGCTGACCTTCTGGGCCCTGATCCTCACCAACTTTCTCGGCCTCGGGCTTCACCAACCTTCCAAGCCGTGGGCTCACCGCGCTTCCGACTTCAGGCACGCTGACCTTCTGAGCCTTGGGACTTGCTGGCCACTCTTGACACCATCCACTCCGGCCCCTCCTGACAACACTCCCGGCCCGTCTCGACGACCCACCCCCCCACCCCCCCCCCACCCCCCCCCCCCAACCACCCCACCCGACCTCTTTCGATGAACCCACCGACCTCTCTGTCCACTTCCCAGTATCTCTAGATGACACCCTCACCACCCCCCGCAACCCCCCACATTGGACTCCTCATTACTTCTCTTATCACCACAGTTCTTGCTGCTCCTGAACTGATTTCAAATCTGCACCAGGGCTGGCTGTGAAATGTCACTTCTGGTTTCCAGCTGGCCCTGTGAACAGAGATCTCGGTTGATTGTGGGTGTCAGGAGGGGGGAAGAAGAGAAGGGGCAAGAGGGAAGAAGGGAAAGAGGGAAGGGGAAAAGAGGGGAGGACTGAAAGGGAAGGTGGGGAGAGAGGGGAGGGGGAAAGAGGGGAGGGGGTCAAGGGGGAGGTAGAAAGGGAGAGGGGAGAAAGGTTGAGGGGCAGGACAGGAGGAGGGAAGACAGGAGGGGGGAAAAGAGGTGGGAAATAAGGGGAAAAGAGGGGAGGGAAAAAGGGGATGGAGGAAAAGGGGGAAGAGGAGGGTAAAGAGGGGAAGGGGAAAGGGGGGAGGCAGAAGAGGGGAGGAGGGAGGGGAAAAGAGGGGAGAGGCAGGGGGAAAGAGAGGAGGGGGAAGGGCGCTGTAACCCATGTCTGGTGGAAGTGTCTAAAAGAAATGGGAAAATATGCAAATAAACATATAGCCATCCAATAGATTTCCATACGAGTACATGCACAATCATGAGGATAACAAGTGAGTCTTAAAATATGCTGAAAAGTCATCTGCAAACTATTGGGCCTGGAACTGGATTCCAGACTAGACCAGGAGATCCATTTGCTTTTCGGTTACCTCCAGTACCAATCGTAGATCCCTGTTCACAGGGCCAGCTGGAAACCAGAAGAGGCATTTTCTAGTCAGCCCTGGTGCAGACTTGAAGTTGGGATTGGAGCAACAAGGACTGTGGCATGAAGAATTCAACATGGGAGATAGTGGTGGGGGTGTCATCGAGAGAGGTTCGGCAGGGGGGCATCGTTGAGAGAGCTTCAAACCAGATTGGAGCCAATTTTTGCCAGCAGAGGCCAGTTTGATGCAGAACTGGGTTATTTTTAAAAATTTGTTCATACGATGTAGGCATCACTGGCTGGGTTATTATCCATCCCTAATTGCCCTTGTTCAGAGGATATTTAAGAGTTAACCACATTGCTGTGGGTCTGGAGTCACATGTAGGCGAGCCAGGTAAGGACGGAAGATTTCCTTCCCTAAAGGACATTAGTGAACCAGATGGGTTTTTACAACAATCAACAATGGTTTCGTGGTCACCCTCAGACTTTTAATTCAAGATTTTTCTTGAATTCAAATTTCACTATCAGCTGTGGTGGAATTTGAACCCAGATCCCTGGATCTCTGGAATGCTAGCCCAGTGACAATCCCACTACACCAGCACCTCCCCTTAATGAATAAATAAAAAGTTGGATCATCGCTCAGATCAAACGAGGATCCAGACAGTTCTCTGTTAACATCGAAAGAGGAGGGTTCTTTAGGTGCTGCTGCATCACATCCTTCCCCCTGCACCTGGCACTACATTAGGTACTGGCACCATCCAAACAGATGGTAGCACAGGCTAGGTGGAGCACAGCACAATCACCTGAGCAGCTGCTGTAGACTGAGAGTTCTCAGGAGTCTGACAGTTGGAGGAATGTTGGAGACCAGGAAAATGCTGAGCCCCAGGCAGATAACAAGCCCCTGGAGTTGTCCATTAAGCGTCAAAATGCTGGATGTCCAGTGGGAAGAATGTGGAGAGCTGGCGGAGCTTCCAGATATTATACGTGTCCTGGTCTGTACAATGTAGGAGTCCATATGGGGCACAAGTGCTGTAGTCATCTTCTCCTCTGTATGCATGGCATCCCCCATCTAGAGATTGGTGATTCTCATGGACAGTCCGCTCCAGCAGCTCAGTTGAGGGTTTCTGGGGTTGCATTTATACCTGTAAGCCCACACACAGTTGTGACCTCAGCAGGAAGCCCCATCTCAGAGACCTGCCAGTGAGGTATCTTGTCCTAACAGCATCAACTGGAGCAGTGACCTCTGCTGGAACAGCATCGAGTCCCCAACTTCAAGAAGCTGGAGCTGAAGTAAGTGGGGGTTGGATTATTACAGGGCCAGGTTAGAATACTGCAGTGAGGGGTTTGTTGGGGGGCTGGGGCAGACACACTGGGAGGGAAGAGAACCTTATCAGGTGGGGAATGACCTGAAGGGGCCCTCCATTGGGCTCTGGCAGCCCGATACAGAGGCAACCCCCACAATTATGCTCAACCAGCTCATGCATTGAGAACTGCCAAGCTGAAACTTGGCATGGGCCTCTCCCACCACTGGATAAATCACAGCGGCAGTGGGATGAGGCCCTTAAGTGGCCATTAATTATCAGGCAGGCAGGACCTAATGCCTCCAGGGCAGGTAGGCATGCGGCAGTCATCTGAGCCCACCATCGAGGGGCTATAATGTTCACCCCAAAGTAATTGAGTGGTGACAAGAAGGAAGTTATATTCTGGTGAGTGTGGACATAAGAGTCAACAACTATCAAAGCAATTAAATAGCGGAAAAAATAGCACCAGCAGCTAGAGTGGCCAAGAATGATTATCTAAGCTGTTTGTTACCCCAACTCCAGGAGCAGAATTTTGAGGTCGACGGGCAGGCGCAGTCATCGGGCCCTGAGGCGGCCAGGAAATGGCCTGCCATCCACAATTGGCCCCCGACCGTGATTTCACGCTGGCGGACCAATTAAGGCCCACCCAGCATGAAACGCGGCTTTGCACTGGCTGGGAAGAGCCGAGCGGTGGTGGGCGCCTGTCGGCCGCCGTGCCCAATAGCGACCCAGTGGTGAGTTTAAAATGGCCCAGGCAGACCCTGGAAGGCTGCCATGGAAGAACATCTCTTCTGAGTCTTCAACTTTCAAGCTATGAAGTCAAGTGTGGCTGAACACGTCAGGTGGGAGGGGCAGGTTGGGTGGGCACTTGGCCCTTGATTTTCCGATGAGTGCTTTGTGGTCCTCCTGGAGGAGGTGGCTGCTGGGAGGGTCACCCTTGTTCCCTGAGATGGGAGGAAGAGGCTACCGCATCTCACAAAGAGGACATGGGAGGAGTTTGCAGCACTAGTTAGCAGCCATGATGTAGTGTGGTGCACATGGGTGCAGTGCCGAAAGAGGTTCAATGACCTGCTGTGCTCAGAAAGGGTGAGTACCATGTTGGCATGGGTTAATGTGCAGAAGAATTAAGGTGTGGTCATCGCCCACTATGGACATCAGGGCTGCTAGAGTCTGAGTGCCAATTGTCAATGATGCCACAGCTGGCCAAGGGGGTGCGACCTGGCTACTGGGACAGGGTGCCTTGTGGCTTGAGGGCCTTCACACAGGCACTGACTTCAGGTAGCCAGTGACAGTGTGGGAAATGGATGAGGCACCCAGTATCCCAGCTAGATGCCATCCATCAATGGTGGGCAGGGAGGTCCAGAGCAACTTCACATTGGTGTACGAGCTGCTTGTCATCTCTGCAGACTCCTCTCAGGGCTGTCTGGATGATGGCAGCATCTCCTCTGCCTCTCCGCCAGTAACCGTGGCCACCGATGAGGCTGCGATGACTGGGGAGATGCCAGCTGTGGCACTGGCCGATCCATCCCAGGTGGGTCCAGCACAGGCTCCACTGGCCAGTGGACAACTGCCAAGGTCATCAAGGCCAACAAGACAGCAGAGTCAGCAGGCTGTCTCTCATGCTGGTGCTAGCGAGGGAGTGGGGTGGACACTAGAACATGGCACTTGGAAACGTAAGTTAAAGGCACCATGAGTACAAGAGGGACAGATCACAGGTGATCTTCTGTTCATTTATATTTGGTTTATGTGTCTGCTGGTGTGGGCATCAATATCAGTAATTGTTATGTCATTATGCTTTCAATGTGACAATAACATTAATTTTGCTTTGGTTCCATTGACCTGAGTTTGCTTCACCTTTTTTCTTTCCGGTGCAGGGCACACCAGTATGAAATGTAATGTGAGTGGCTGGATACTTTATTGCACAGGCATTGAGAGGAATTTGGGTGCAAATGAAAGGTAGAAGCAGATCTTTGGTAGCCTAGATGGAGGACCATTGATTCAAGGTATCCATGGTGCCCCTGTTTCCTTGGAGGTTACCGAGGTCTGCCTCCCTGCCCTCAGCATTCTCCTCGCTGTGTTCCTCTTCTGACTCATTACTGGATTTATCATCTGCGGCCTGTGCAGCTGTGTCAAGATCCTCTTCCTCCAGTGGATCGCCCCTTGCCAGTGCCAGATTGTGGAGAGCGCAGCTTGCAGCCACTATCAGTGACACCCGATCTGGGGGATATTGCTGTGCTCCCCCTGATCGGCCCAGGCATCGGAAACGCATCTCAAAAAGACCTATGGTCCTCTCTACCACCATGCTTGTGGAGGCATGATTCCTATTGTAATGCTTCTCTGCCCATTCTTGGGTGGTGGAGAAGTGTCATGAGCCACCTCTTCAATGGATAGCCGTTGTCACTCAGCAGCCATCCATCCAATTGGGCTGAGCGCTGAAGAGCCTCAGTACCTGGGAGTGTCTCAGGATGTACGCTTCATGTGAGCTGCCTGGGTGCCTTGCACAGAGGTGCAGAATCAGCATCCTCTGGTTACACAATATCTGGATGTTCATGGAGTGGAAGCCCTTCCTGTTGACAAAGGCACCCGACTGACCTGCTGGCACCTTGATGGCCACATATGTGCAAGTGATGGCACCCTGGATGCGGGGGAAGACAGCAATTGCTACAAAGCCTTTGACTCGCTCAGCCTGGTTGGCTTCCTCCGTATGATAAAGCATAAAGGTCAGTACCCACCTGAACAGATCTTCTGTCACCAGTTTGATGCAACTGTGGACAGCTGATTGGGACACTCCACACAGAACCTCCACTGAGCCCTGGAAAAAGCCAGAGGCATAGAAGTTGAGGGCTACTGCGACCTTCAGAGCCACTGGCATGGGGTGTCCACCGACACAGTTGGAGCTGATCTCAGGGCCAATCCTCTGACTGATGAAGGTCACTGTCTCCCTTGAGAGGTGGAGCCTTCTTCGGCATTGCATCTCAGACATATTGAGGTAGCTGCATTGTCGCCTATAAACCCTGGCAGCAGGATAGTGGTGTCTTCTGCAGCCCCTTCCGCCTTGGATTTCCTGATGGCCCTGCGCCCCTTGTGCCTGCATCTCTCTTCCTATAGGTTCCTCAGCTGGAAGCTGCATTGGGACACCTGGCTTCTTCTCTGTTTTGTCCCTCTCTTCCTCCTCAAAGGAGGTGCCTCCAGCGGAGACCACAATCCCCATTACCAGGGTAACGGAAGGTTGTATGATACCTGGAAAGGCCCACATGGTCTGAATCCTCTGGGGGCCTTGCAAACACCAATAAGTCCTGAAATGAAGCCTGAAATGCTAAGAATGAAGCCCCGAACAGAGATGAAGCTGCCAAGTGCCAAAAGCAACCGATAGCAAAGTACCTCCAAAACTCTTCACTACTCACACTGGCAATATTGCTGACCCTTTTTATCCTGCCCTTGGATGAGGTTTTTGAAATTGTAGGTTGCCTGCCTACCCGTCTTGCCCATGTGATGAGCACGAAATCACGTGGGCAATGTAAAACACAGCTTAATGGCCTTAACTGGCCTTGTGATTCATGGCGGCGCAGCTTCAACTCTTGCTCACACCTGCCGAGCGAAATATCACATCAGAACGATGACGTCAGGACGGTCGCCCAACATCATCGCGTGCTATTTTATATTCCAGTGGGTCGGGCGCTCGTTCGCATGCTGAGTGAAAAATTCTGGCCCAGGTGGGAGCTACCTTACCAGTGGAACAAGCTCTGGGAACACAATGAAGGAAAACAATAAGAGGTTAGAGGGCCTTAATATGCTGCTGAGATATCTGATCAGAAAGGAGAAAGAAAAGAAAATTGAAACCATTGCTCAAATGATGGAAATTTCTGCCAGCTTCTGTGCCAAACAAGAGCATTACCAAGAAAGCTTAAAAGTTTCTGTAATTTCAGTTTGTGTGAATTTGTAGACTTTTCCTGTTGTTACATAGTCATCATTACTATACTAGATGTATTTTTATTTGACACTTACTTGATCTATTGAAATTAAATTACCCGGTTCCTATGGTGGGATCTGAATTCATCTCCCCAGTACCATGAGATCTTACCTTGTATGTCTTATTGAATGCCTTTTGGAAATCTAAATAAATACATGTACTGGTTCCCCTTTATCCAGCCTACTTAACATCCTCAAAAAACTCTAATAAATCTGTCAAATACAATTTCTCTTCCACAAAGCTATGATGACTCTGCCTGATTGTATTGTGATTTTCTAAATGTTCTGCTACTATCTACTTGATAATGGATTCTAGCATTTTCCCAATGTCAAATGTTAGACTAACTGGCCTATATTTTCCTGCTTTCTGCTTCCCTCCTTTCTTGAAGAGTGGTGTTACATTTGGGGTTTTCAAATCTGCTGCGAATTTTCCAGAATTTAGGGAATTTTGGAAGATCACAATCAATGCATTCCCTATCTCTGCAGCCACTTATTTTAAGACCCAGTTTGCAGGCCATCAGGTTCAAGGCACATGTCAGCCTTTAGTCCCACTAGTTTTATTAGTACCTTTTCTCTTGTGATTGCGATTGTTTTAAGTTCCTTCCTCCCTGTTGTCTCTTGATTTTCTACTATTCTTGGGACGCTTTTTGTGTCTTCCACTGTGAAGAAAGGTAGAAAATGCTTGTTCAAAGTCTGAGGCATTTTTTTGTTTTCCATATTAAATCCCCAGTCTCACCCTCTAAGGGACCAATGCTTACTTTAGCTTTTCTCTTCCTATTTATATACTTGCAGTAGTTTTTACTATCTATATTTATATTTCTTCCTAGTTTTGTCTCATACTCCAATTTCTCTCTATTTATTATTTTTTCAGTCATCTTTGCTGGTTTCTAAAAAATTCCCAATCTTCTAGGCTGCCACCAATTTTTGCAGAATTCTGCATCTTCTCTTTCAATTTGATACCATCCTTAACATCCTTAGTTAGCCACGGATGGAACACCCTAAGGAATATTTATTTGTTGAGAGTTATGAAATATCTCCTAGAATCTCTGCTGCTTCTCTACCATTTCAACTTTTTAAGCTATTTTCCCATTCCACTTTAGCCAATTTGTCTTTGTGTCCTTGCAATTGCCTTTGTTTAAGTTTAAAATATTAATTTCAGATGCAAATTTCTCACCCTCAAACTGAATGTCAAATTCCATCCTGTTAATTCCACTCTTATCTTTACCATGTTGATATGTTGGTAGGAAAATAAGGGGTTATACACATCAGGAAAGATTGAGCAGTCTGGGGATTTTTTCGTTAGAAATGAGAAAACTGAGAGGTGATCAGATTGAAGCCTTTAAGATAATGAAAGTGCTTAATATTGTAAAGGCAATATTGAGGGTGAGAGTAGAACAGTAGGGTCCTTAAATATAAGATAGCTACTGGTGAGTTCCATAGGGAATTCAGTAGAAACTTCTTTATCTAGAGAGTAGTTATAATGTTGAACTCACAACTACAAACAGTAGTTGAAAATGAATTAATAAATATATTTAAGAGGAACTAAATAAACACATGAAAGAGAAAGGAATAGAAGAAGATGTTGATGGGGGTAGATAAATAGGGATGTGAGGATTCTTGTGTGGAACATAAACACCTGCATGAACCTGTTGGACCAAATGACTTATTTCTCTGCAGTAAATATTATGTAATACAATGTAAAATCTATAGTGTATTGGGGTTATAACATACACTGGTTATTGCAATATCTCAGGTTCCATTTGCTTTCACCTCTCTTTCTGGAAGGTAAACCAAAAAGCACTCTAAACGGACAATAAGGTCACAATAAGTTTCAGCTATTTCCTATAAGCTTTGATGTATCCACCCTAGCCCATCAGATCCATGCTAAAGAGGAATTGGTCCCAAAATCTCACATAAGTATTGTGTGGCACTGCCACCATGCTAAATTGTATAGATTTTGAACAAATCGAGCAACGCAAACCTGGGCATCCACGAGGCACTGTGGGCCAGCAGTAGCAGCAGAATTGTATACAATCACAATCTCTTACCTCATGATTTGGCATATCTCCCACTCTACCATTACCATCAAGCAAGGGGATCAACCTAGTTCAATGAAGAGTGCAGGAGGGCATGCCAATAGCAGCATCAGGCATACCTAAAAATGAGGTGTCAACCTTGTGATGCCACAATACAGGACTACTTGCATGCCAAACAGTGCAAGCAGCATGCAATAGACAGAGCTAAGAGATCCCACAACCAGTGGATGAGATCTAAACTCTGTAGTCCAGTCATGACTGGTGGTGGACAATTAAACAATTACCTGGAGAAGGAAACTCCATAAATATCCCCATCCTTGATGATGGGTGAGCCCAGCAAATCAGTGCAAATGACAAGGCTGAAACATTCGTAACCATCTTCAGCCACAAGTGCCAAGTGGATGATCCATCTCAGCCTCCTCCTGAGCCCCCAGCATCACAAATCAGCCAATTTGATTCACTCCACATGACATAAAAGAATGGTTGAAGGCACTGAATACTGCAAAGGCTATGGACATTGAGAACATTCTGGCAATAGTATTGAACACTTGTGCCCCAGAACTTGCTAAGCTGTTCCAGTACAGCTACAACACTGGCATTTACCTGGCTATGTGGAAAATTACCCAGTATACCCTCTTGACAAAAAACAGGATAAATCCAAGCCATTCAATTACCGAGATAAAAACAAAAAGCTGCGGATGCTGGAAATCCAAAACTAAAACAGAATTACCTGGAAAAACTCAGGAGGTCTGGCAGCATCGGCGGAGAAGAAAAGAGTTCGAAATGTCAACTCTTTTCTTCTCCACCGATGCTGCCAGACCTGCTGAGTTTTTCCAGGTAATTCTGTTTTTATTTTCCATTCAATTACCGCCCCATCAGTCTACTTTCGATCATCAGCACCGTGATGGAAGGTGTCATCAACAGTTAGTGCTAGCAAGTGGAACTTACTCAGCAATAACTTGATCACTGGCGCTCAGTTTGTGTTCTGCCAGGGCCGCTCAACTCCTGAGCTCATTACACGCTTGGTCCTAACATGGACTAAAGAGCAGAACTCAAGAAGTGACTGCCCTTGTCATTAAGGCAGCATTTGACCAAGTGTGGCACCAAGGAGCCAGAGCAAAATTGGAGTCAATGAGAATTAGGGAGAAAACCCTTGACTGGTTGAAGTCATACCTAGCACAACGGAGGATGTTTGGTGTTGTTGGAGGTCAATCATCTCAGTCCCAGGACATCACTGAAGGAGTTCCTAAAGGCCCAACCATCTTCAGCTGCTTCATCAATGACCTTCCCTCCATCATAAGGTCAGAAGTGGGGATGTTCACTGTTGGTTGCACAATTCCAGCACCATTCATGACTCCTCAGATACTGAAGCAGTCCATGTCCAAATGCAACAAGACCTGGTCAATATCCACGCTTGGGCTGACAAGTGGCAAATAACGTTCTCTCACACAAGTGCCAGGTATGACCATCTCCAACAAGAGAGAATCTGACCACCTCCCCTAGACATTCAACGCCATTAACATCACTGAATCCTCCACTATCAACATCCTGGCATTTACCATTGACCAGAAATTGAACTGGACTAGCCATATAAATACTGTAGCTACAAGAGCAGGTCAGAGTTTAAGGGAACCCTGTGGCAAGTAATTCACATTCTGACTCTTGAAAGCCTGTCCACCATCTACAAGGCACAAGTCAGGAGTGTGATGGAATACTCTCCACTTGCCTGGATGAGTGAAGCTCCAACAACACTCAAGAAACTTAACACCATCCAGGACAAAGCAGCCCGCTTGATTGGCACCCCATCAACCACCTTGAACTTCCATTTTCTCCACTACTGACTCACAGTGGCAGCAAAATGTACCATATACAAGACGCACTGCAGCAATTCACCAAGGCTGCTTCCAAACCCACAACCTCTACCACCTCTATGGACAAGAGCAAAAGATGCATGGGAACACCATCAATTGCAAGTTCACCTTCAAGCTACTCACTATCCTGACGTGGAACTATGTTGCCATACCTTCACTGTCACTTGGTCAAAATCCTGGAACTCCCTTCCTAACAGCACTGTGGATGTACCTACACCACATGGACTGCAGTGGTTCAAGAAATTCACCACCACCTTCTCAAAGGCAATTAGGGATGGGCAATAAATGCTTGCCTGGCCAGCAATGTCCATATCACTGAAAAAAAATGTTAAAAAGTCAAAATATCACCAGATGATGGTAGAGATTTTGACTGCCTACACAAGGGCCTTCACTCAAGGCTTGTTCAAGCTAAACTGCCAATCAATCCAGGTTTAATTAAATAAGTTGAAATAACTATAAACACTTCTGAAGGACGCTTTGACTAACTTGAAGGCCCGGACCTAGCCAAGTCTTGGGCCACTGGACAAGTCTAGGGCCCAATATATCAGCAAATCAGTCTAGAAAGGATTCTATCTAAGGCCAACTCAAACCCATTTTTTGAAAGTTTTGTCCATAAGCTGAGGCCATTGCTTCCTCTGGGGTACATTCTGCCCTGCAGCTTGAGTTAATAATGTGCACATTTTAGAAGGTAGGGAAGATGAGCAAATGTGAAGAATTGTACCATTTTGAGGTCCAAAAACAAACAAGACAAAAGGAGACAATGTTTTGAGCTTAAAAACAAGACAGGGCAGTTCCAAGGAATAAAGACACTGCTGCTGTTGTTAAAATAGAAAGGAAGATTTTGACTGGCAGATTTTGGAAACTAAAGGTGCAGCACTGCAAAGGGTTTACACAATCTGATCATTTGTGAGATAAAATTGATAATGGGAATTAATCACTGACTGGAATGACTGCTCGTCCAGCTGCACATAATTATCTCCAGAGTCCCCCAGGTGTCTGTACCTCTCCTCTCTCTCATCTGCACCATGATGACATTATCTGTGGACATGGGTTCAAATTTCACATGAATGCTGATAAAACCCAGCTCCTTTCTTGACTACTCCAAATCCACTGTTTTGTCAGGCTGGTTGCCCAACCTACCAATCTTTCATAAGCTATAATTCCCCCCAGTTGCACAATGGGATGGTACGAGCCTTGGTTTGGTGCCTGCTCCCGTGCCACTGCATCTGATGGTCAAGCTCCATTTCAGAAAATTGAACTCATAATCCAGGTGTCAACTTTCAGAAGAAATACTAAATCAGGTGGACATAGAAAGCAACCATGGCAATTTTTGAAGAAAAGTGGTTTTCTGGCCAACATTGTCCCTTCAACCAAAACCAGATTATCTAGTCATTTATTGTATTGCTTTGGTGGGATCTTGCTGTGTAAATTGGTTGCCATGTATCGTGAGATTACAAGAGTGATTATAATCTAAAAGTACATCATTGGCTGAAGAACTTTGGGATAACATTGTGAAATTTTGATACAAATGCAAGTTCATTTTCTTTCTGAATTACTCATTTGCCAAACACTGGACTGTTTCCATAGTTTCTTTCCCTCTCCTTCAAAACAGCTTGTATCACAACATATTATTCCGTTGTGACTTTGCAATATAATTAGTATATTATCCTCAAAAGAGCTCAGCTGCTCTCAGCAAAAATTGAGGATTCTTTTCAACCAATCAACATTCAACTAGCCACTCAAATATTATCTACATAATAATGGAGAATTGTGAGTAAGGTAATATAAAACAGAAGTTGATCTATTTTATTAAAAATGAGACTGCAAAGCCTTGCCCTTCAATAAATCAGGTACCCCTCTGTTCCACATTACCATACAACCATATATTTGTTATTACTATCTAAATCATAATTTTGTTTTTGAAGTTATTTCTATAGCAAGAAATTAATTTGCTTATTCTTTGGTATAAATGTCATCCAGATGAGACTGCTTGCAATGGAAATGTCTTGTGAAGACATCTTCAGTTTGTCTCAAAAGTTACATGCTGAGGACCCCTGCCAGTCAATCACAGTCATTATATTCCAATTAACGATGGTTGAACAGAGGAGCTAAACCTCCAAAATTATGATTAATGGGATTTGTTCAATTTCCTTCTGAATATATGTCATTAACTCCATCTTGTGTCAATGTGTAGACACAGTATAAAGAAAGATCAGCAAATTTGCTTTTTGGTTTGTCAGTTAGAAGATGAAATGACCTTGTCTGAAACTCGTTTCATTGAATGTCATTCACTGCCAGTCAAGGTGAGTTTTAATGTTGGAATGCTACCCAGCATCACCTTACACTAAAACTTCCCATTCTTCAGGCTACAGAATTGGCCAGACAGCTGCAGTATGAAATTAGAAATAAAACAAAGGCACACAAGAAATAGAGAGGCATGACATTGTACTGCAATGAAAATTGAGGGCAGGCTAGCTTCAGAGTTTTACCAAAAGTCATTTCACAAGGATATCATGTATAGAGCACAAAATCTTTTATTAAATTCCTTAAGTTAACATTCAGTTCATCTGAAGTTTGGCTGCATGACAGCAGACAGTCAGCAAACTCCCTTCATTTACTGGCTATCTGTTAAATCAACATTGACCTTTTATTCCCAAAGGTAGCATAACAAAGTTAAAGTGTTGTTTCTTGATTTCTGGTAACTCAGTGTATGATATATTAGCTTTACTTTAGTTGAAAAGCAGTATTATTACCTGAATGTAGCTTTCCATCGGGTGGCAATCTGACAGAGCAGATCTCCCCTCCTGTTGGAGTCCACCTGATCTTTATTCAATTGATTTCATTTGGTGGGTTCTCAAATGGGCAGGGCATCTTTCATTGCCAGATTACTGCCAATATAGTAAAGGTGAAAATATGTTTATGCATTGTTGTAATGATGCAATTCAGCATACTTTGACTGGACAAGGATCTATCATTGGTCTCCTCCTATTTCTCATTTACATGTTGCCCCTCAGTAACATGATTTAAAAGCACAACTTTAGGTTTCACATGTACAGTTATGACACTGAGCTCTACCTCACCACCACTTCTCTTGACTCCTCCACTGCTGCAAAATTATCAGCCTGCTTATCCGACATCTAGTACTGGATGAACAGAAATTTCCTTCTATTGAATATTGGGTAGGGCAAAGCCATTGCCTTCGGTGACTGCCATAAACTCCATTTCCTAGCTACCAACTCCACCTCTCTCCCTACCAACTGTCTAAGGCTGGAACATGTGCAACCTTGGTGTCATACCTGAATGAAGGATAAACTCCAAACCAAACACCCACGGCAACACTAAGACCACTTATTTTCACCTCTGTAATATTGTCCAACTCCACTCTTTCCTCAGCTTATCTGCTGCTGAAACTTTCATTCTTGCCAAGTGTTACCTCTAGACTTGAATGTTCCAGTGCAGTCCTAGCTGGCTTTACACAGTTTACTCTCCGTAAAACTGCCCAAAATGCTTCCCATGACCTTATTTGCACCAAGTACCATCTGCCTGCCATGCTTGTGCTCACTGATCTACATTGGCTCCCAGTTAAGGCCTCAAATTTAAATTTCTCATCCTAGTTTTCAAATCTCACCCCTCACTATCTCTGTAATCTCTTCCAGCCCTCCAAATCTCCAAGGTATCTGCATTCATCTAATTCTGCCCCTCTTTACCATCACCTATTTTAATCACTCCACCATTGGTGACTGTGCCACAAGATCACAATAATTAGAAGCAGGAGTAGGCCCCTCGAGCCTGCTCCACCGTTTGATATGATCTGATTGTGGCCTCAAATCCACTTTCTTGTCTGCGGCCCTCCCCCTCACCCCTACCCCATAACCTTTGCTGCTTAGGTCCGAGGCTCTGGATTTCCCTCCCTAAACCTCCCTGTCTCTCTATCACTCTTTTGTCCTTTAAGATGCTCCTTAAGACCTACTTCTTTAACCAAGACTTTGGCCATTTTCCTTAATATTACCTTATGTAGCTAGGTGTCAAATTTTGCTTTATAATGCTCTTGTGGAGGCCCTTGGAATGTTTTATTTTGTTACATTACCAGAATGTTTTGTTATTGTTGTTGCTTGTTGACTGCTGTATGTTCAACCCACCCATTTCATCCATCTCAATTATTAGTTGGGACAACTACTAAGAATAGCAGAATGTGTACACCCACAATTACAGCTTGCATTTTTATGGTGCATTTAATATTGTAAAACATTCCAATGTGCTTCACAGGAACATTATAACACAACATTTGATACCAAACTGATTTGGAAATATATCGCCGTTCCTTCACTGCTGCTGGGCCAAAATCCTGGAACTCCCTCCCTAACAGCACTGTGGGTGTACCTACACCACATGGACTGCAGCAGTTCAAGAATACAGCTCACCAGCACCTTCTCAAGGGCAACTAGGGGTGAGCAATAAATGCTGGCCCAGCCAGTGAAGCCTACATCCTGTGAATGAATAAAAAAAAATATAAGGAGATACTAGGACAGGTGACCATAAGCTTAGTCAAAGAGGTAGGTCTGAAGGACTGCCTCTTTAAAGGAAGAGAGAGAGAGGGGTGGAGGGATGTAAGGAATGGATTTCAGAGCTTAGGGCCCAGGCAGCTGAAGGCATGGCCACCAAAGAAGGGACAAAGGAAACTAGGGAGTACACAAAAGGTCAGAATTATTCGAGAAGTCACAGCACATGCACATGATGGGTTCATAATCTACCAATTATTGGAACACTGTTTCACCTACCAGGGTACAAAAAGGTTGCATGTTAAGCTATCATTTACTAGCCAATGCAATGTTTTGGCAACAACATGATATGTATGACAAAATGTCTATACTGAAGACTAATTGTGATGGGCATACTCATGGAAAGGGTTATCACTAGATTCAAAGTGTTTGAAATACATGGTAAGTCAAGGGATAAAGCATGGACAGCAGACATTAGCACCTATACTTTGCCAGCAACAGTTGCTGCTTCCAACTGCACATTATTTATATGACTATCAAAACTACAGAAGTCAGCACAATATTGAAATTCCCTAGTTTAATATCAATTGTCATCACAGTTCTGATATGTTTTGTAAGAAGATGAATTAAGGCACTATTTAAATATATTTGCAAGTGGCCTTTCACTGACACCCTTATTACAGTGACCAGAAGAGATCATTCTGGAATATGTTATGAAAAATGATTTGTTTTTAAATAAAAGAACATTTGTAAATTTACAAAAATAATCATTTTTTTCATACAGAGGATGATTTAAAGGTGCTTTAAACTTTTCCAATGGTGGAATGAGTGAAGGAACATGATTGTGCTATGATGACAGCAATACCACTACCAATGGCAGTGTACACAGAGATGAAGGTGCTGCCTTGTAAGTACTGGGATGGAGCAGGATGAGACAGGGATTTATTTTTGTTGCAGGATTCTGCTTCACTTGTTTTAATCTTAGGTGTAACTTAAAACTTCAGGATATACTTAGTGGTTGAAACTGAAAACTAAACTGATTGTTTGAATAAATGACACAATTCACTCATGTCTGGTATCAGACTGCTCAGTAAGTTTCAGTGTGTTTCTGTGCGATAAAATGGGATTGAGTAATCTATATACTCATCTTCACAAGAAAGCCAATGATGGAAATCTGGAAAAGCTCCATTGGTAATGCAAAAGCCAACTTTAGGTAGCCAGGGCAGCAATGTAAATAGTTAACATTGCATATAAATTATGTGTTCTCCTAATGTAAATGGCACTGAATTCCCATATGATATATGTGTGATATGTTTATTATGCATTAAGTCAGTTATATTGTATTTTTGGTGGAATGGAA
Organism: Carcharodon carcharias; assembly: GCF_017639515.1. NCBI lineage: Eukaryota > Metazoa > Chordata > Chondrichthyes > Lamniformes > Lamnidae > Carcharodon > Carcharodon carcharias. The sequence goes on along the minus strand of NC_054480.1, from coordinate 56,399,483 downwards.
TTCTGTTTTTATTAAAAAGGTTTTTGGAGATTGAATGAATTGTGAACTTGAACTAGATTGGAAGTTTAAAGGCAAGGCTAAATGATTTCAATTTCATTACACATTTGGTTGCTCAAGTCAATATATCACATCTTCATTGCCTTCAGTTCTGCCAGTCCCTCATTCTGTACAACTTTCAGTGCTTCAAGTAAAATGGAACCAAAGCATTGTTTCTTTCTGACAAGTAACTGTTCTTTGCTCAGATCAGATCAGCATTTTTACTGTTTTCATGAATTTTGATGCAAAATGAATGTATAAGGGGAGCAAATTAATACAGGAATTTGTGGATGTTGCAGGATGTCAAGAGATATTGAATGATTGGTTTTAATTCTAGCTTCTGTTCTCCTCACAAAGCTCAATCTTCACATTGTCACCTTTGAAGGTTAAATCCACTATTCCATAATTGTAAAGTAATGACTGAAATACCAATATTCTCAGTAACACCCCATAAAATGTCTCAAGTTCCATAAACTCCATATCCGGTCCATATAGTCATCAATATACAAATATGACCATTTTGGTATTAGCTGGCTTTGAAATAGGCAAATTCCACTCTTAACGAGATCAGTCAGCTTCTATGAAGATTTAAACCCTTCACTTAAATGGGTCATACATTATTTGTTCCCTTGATTTAGATTCATTCATGATAATTCTAACCTAGAATTTCCACTGACGGATAGAAGGCTATTTAGATGCCAGCTGATAATGTTGGGGTTTATTTTTTCTTGTTTTTCTTTACCCTTTGGATGTGAACATCAGTGGCAAGACCAGTTTTTGTTGCCCATCCCTAATTGACCTTGAACAGGTGATAATGAGCCATTTTTTGAACTGCTGGAGCCCATGTGATGTTGGTACACACACACTGCTTTTCAGAAGGGAGTTCCAGGATTTTGATCCAGCAAAAGTGAAGGAACGGTGATATATTTTCAAGTCAGGATGGTGTTTGAATTGGAAGTTATAGGTTGTGGTGGTTCCATGTGTCTGCATCCCTTGTTCCCTTAGGTGATAGAGGTTGCGGATTTGGAAGGTGCTGCCAAAGGAGTCTTTATGAGTAGCTTTAGTACATATTGTACAGAGTAGATGATTAACACAGCTGCCAATGTGCAGTTTTGGTGGAAGGAGTGAATGTTTAAGGTGGTGGATAGTGTGCCAAGCAAGCAGGCTGCTTTGACCTGGTTGGTGTCAAGGTTCTTGCATGTTGTTGGAGCTACACTTACTCATCCGGGCAAAGTAGAGAATATTCCATCACACTCCTAACTTGTGTCTTGTAGGTGGTGGGCAGGCTTTGGTGAGCCAGGAGGTGAGTTATTCACTGCAGAATTCCCAACCTCTGAACTGCTGTTGTGTCCACAGTTTTTATTTGGTTGGTCCAATGATGTCTTTGTATCTCCCAGGATGTTGATGGTTAGATTTCAGTGATGATAATGCCATTGAATATCAAGAGGAGATGGACAAAGCCTGACATTTGTGTGGCATGAGTGTTACTTGCCATTTATCAATCCAAGCCTGAATGTTGTTCAGGTTTTACTACATACAGACATGGACTGCTTCAGTGTCTGAAGGGTTGCAAATGGCACTGGGAACTGTGCAATCATCACCAAAGACCCCCAGTTCTGACCTTATGATGGAGGGAAGGCCAGTGATGAAGCAGCTGAAGGTGGTTGGGCCTAGGACACTACCCAATGGAATTCCTGAAGCAATGTTCTGGGGTTTAGAAGATTTGCCTCCAACAACCACAACCATCTTCTATTGTGTGAGGCATGACTCCAACTAGTGGATTTCCCCGATTCCCATTGATTTCCATTTTGCTAGGGCTCCTTGGTATCACACTTAGTCACACACTGCCTTGATGTCAAGGGCAGTCACTCTCACCTCCCCTTTTCAGTTCAGCTTTTTTATCCATGGTTGGACCAAGGCTGGTCCATGTCCCACTAGACTTAGACCATGGCTTGTTTTCTCATCTATGACATGTAGCCTTTTAGTCATAGGAGGTCTGGCCTTCTGTCTGTTGTTGCTTCAAGGCCTTATTTGTTTACACAAGTGGTTCCGCGACTGCCCATGAGTCACAAGGTATCTGCATGTATCAATGGTAATTAAGGATGTGAGCATGTCTCTGTATACATCACCAGAAGGGAAATGATATGTGTACTGTGTATTCCAGTTTTAGTTTTCACTTTTGCTTTAAGCAGCAGAGCAGAAGACAGCTCATAATATCTCCAAATTTTACAAAACTGTAAGGCTGCTCTCATTTACCTAGTCTTGATAAATGAACTCACAATGTGTTTACCCAATCCCTTATGAATGATTGATGCCTTGTGTCTTGTACAGCAAATAAGCTAAAGGATTTATATCATTATATGAGCACAATATGGTATGCAGCAGTGGTTCCTAATAAAAGACAATGGTAGGAGCTATAGTCATCTTTAAGAAAAGCCATGACATGATGGCAAAGATGGAAAAAGATTAGGTACAGATATGACATGGTGAATAGCATTAGTTTGTGCTAGGTGGTATGAGAAGACCCTTGACATTCTGGTCAGACCTCAATGAAGTTGCAACATCAGAGAATGTTGAAAACACAGCATGGTGACTGCGAAGTAAAGTGTGGAGACAGCATCGAGCAACTCCTCAGATGAAAAGCTGGTAAGCAGATGGATCCCTCATGGTGAGATTGCAGTGTGTAGCTTGTATTATTGGAACCAAAAATGTTTTGCTTAAAGTAGGCAAAATTTGAGATTCAAGGCAGTTACACAGTGAATAAAGACACAAGATTTCACAAAAATATATTTTACTCTACAAGGTCAGAAAGATGAAACAATTATACTCTTAACATTCAGGATTAACATGAGGTACATGTGAATCAACTGGCAAATGGTTGAACACACCACACAGCATACTAAATGAAATGAGACCAAGACAGTGTCCGCAGATTTCTCAACAACCCACCCAGATGTCAGTAAACAATGTGAGTCAATCAATCTCACTGAAACTCTGTCTCTCTCACGAAGGATTCCAGTCATCACCTTTGATGATCCAGCTTGGGAATTCACTTCTAAAGCCGCTCCAATTTGGACGGCATCAATAATGACCCACCTCACAGGGTTTCAGTCTTGCCTCACGAGATTCTGTTCACCTGGATTCCTGAATCTGCACTCAAGCACCAAATTACCAGCACAACTTCTGCTCTTTGGCTGCTCCAAGCAGAACACCACTGCTTCAAAGGGGCACCTTCACCCCAATGGTCTGCAGCACAGAGTCACCAACATTCTGTTGCCTTTTTGGATCTTCAGGACTTCTCCTCTTCAATTAAAGTCTGATAACTACAGCCCTTTTCCCAGCCTGGAGCCTTTTTCTCTGCTCCTCTCCTTTTAACTTAGAAGAACTGGAATCTCTTCCTATCCCTGTCCTGTGTCTGGGGCTCTTCTTTAGGGACCTCTCTCTGTGTTCCATGCCTGGGGCACATGACTTCAATGGTTCGCTGTTCCTGGTCACATGACCTGGGTTTTGGAGCCGTTTCCCCTTTCTGCGGAGATGTGCTGGGCCCATCCTCAGCCCAAAGAGCTCAAAATGCTGAACTGCGCATATGCTGCATGCTCCCAGTTTTCACATGCATGAAAACCCCGAGGTCTGTCAGGACTTGGAGTTCCTGACCCCTGACCTCGATGAGAAAGTAGGTTGGCTTTCATTACACCTGTCAGTTCCATGAGTGGGACAGTGTGTCGAGAACACCAGATTAGCTCATGCAGCTAAGGCGAGTGTCTGGGGTGTGGGCTGGATCGATAGCGAGCAAAGAAGAGTCAAAACAAAAACAATAAAACACAGCTGTCATAGGAATTGGATCAGGGAAGGTTGTGTTAATATGAAAGCAAAATACTGAGGATGCTGGAATACTGAAACAAAAGCAGAAAATGCTGGAAAAACTCAGCAGGTCTAACAGCATCTGTGGAGAGAGAAACAGAGTTAACATTTTGAGTCCATATGACTTCTTAAGAGCTAAAGAGAAGTAAAAGTGTGATGACATTTATACTGTTTAAAGGGGATGGAACAGGTGAAGCTGGATAGAAGGCCAATGAGAGGTGGAGGCAAAGGAGGGATTGCCAGAATGGATATTGAAAATAGGATTAAAGGTAGGGATAGAACAATGAATGAAAATGAAAATAAATAAAAATAAAAATAAGTGGAAAAAAAATTTAAAAATGAAAATGAATATTGAAAAAAGGATATAAAAAAGAGAGTTCATGGTCTGAAGTTGTTGAACTCAATATTAAGTCCAGAAGGCTGTAAAGTGCCTAATCAGAAGATGAGGTGCTGTTCCTCCAGTTTGTGTTGGGCTTTACTGGACCATTTCAGAAGGCCAAGGACGGACATGTGGGCATGCAGGACGGTGTGTTGAATTGGCAAGCGACAGGGAGGTCTGGGTCATGCTTGCGGACAGACCGAAGACGTCCCGCAAAGCGGTTACCAAGTCTGCATTTGGTCTCTCCAATGTAGGGGAGACTGCATTGGGAGCAGTGAATGCAGTAGACCAAATTGAAGGAGGTGCAAGTGAAGCGCTGCTTCAGCTGAAAGGGGTATTTGGGCCCTTGGACGGTGAGGAGAAAGGAGGTAAAGGGGTGGGTGTTGCACCTTCTGGATTGTATGAGAAGGTGCCATGGGAGGGAGATGAGGTGTTGAGGATCATGGAGGAGTGGACCAGGGTGTCCCGGAGGGAACAGTCCCTATGGAATGCCGACAGTGGGGGTGAGGGGAAGATGTGTTTGGTGGTGGCATCATGCTGGAGTTGGCGGAAATTGTGGAGGATGATCCTTAGAATGCGACTGCTGGTGGGGTGAAAAGTGAGGACAAGGGGAAATACCTGAATCATGGAGCATGTAAGCTGGATTTAGAAAAAAACTGATGACAAACTAAAAACTTACATGGGAGAAGACATACAAGTCAAGAGCATATGTAAAACCACAGTAAATTACGGAGCTCAACCAGAGAGATTACCCTTGATGGTAGTAGTAGGCAAAGGACCTAGTCTCCTCAGATGAAATTGGCCAAAAGAAATTAAATTGGGATGGATGGAAATCTTCTAACTGAGAACTAATAGGCTTTCAGATCTACTACAGAAATATGCCCCAGTTTTCAAGGAAGAACTTGGAAAAATTGAGGGGCTACAAGCAAAAATTCATGTAGATCCAGAGGCAACACCAAGATTCATGAGGGCCAGATCAGTACCTTACGCAATGCAGGATAAGGTGGATGCCAATGTGGACAGATTAGAAAAATTGTGAGCGATACAACCATTGCAATTTTCAGAATGGGCTGCGGCAATTGTACCTCAAACCTGATGGAAGTATTCAAATATGTTAATTTTATAAATTAGCACTCAATAAAGTGGTAAAATTGGATAGACACCTCATGACTAAAATTGAAGATTTATATGCTAAATTGGCAGGTGGAAAGGCTTACACAAGGTTAGATTTGAGTCATGCCTACCAACAATTGGAATTAGAGAAGGCATCCTGGAAGTTTGCCACCATAAATACACATAAGGGATTGTACCAATTCACCTGTTTACCTCTTGGCGTACTTTCTGCTTGCGCCATATTCCAAAGAACCATGGAAGGTTTACTACAGGGATTGCCCCATGTTGTAGTTTCTTTGGATGATGTGCTCATGACTGGATTCGCTGAAAAGGAACATTTGATGAACTTGAAAGAATTCTTGAAATGTTTTTTGCAGGTGGGAGTGAGATTAAAAAAGGATAAGTTCACATTCCAGGCGACGGGGCTAACTTACCTAGGTCACAAGGTAGATTCACAAGGCCTACATCCAGTTGAAGCAAAAGCGAAAGCCATTAAAGAAGCCCTGTTACACCCCTGGGAGTGGCCAGGAAGGCCATGGGTATGAGTACACATTTTGTTTATGTGGGACCTTTTATAGGAACAATGCTTCTACTTATCGTAGATGCTCATTCAAAAAGGATGGACATATACGAAGTGAGGTGACCCACATCTTCAGCGACAATAGACACACTATGACAAAGTTTTTCAATTAATGGACTACCTGAAGTGCTAGTATCAGATAGTGGAACAGTATTCACAAGTGCTGAATTTAACCGATTTACAAGACTCAACGATATTGTTCATCTCCATACCTACTTTCTTCAAATGGATTCACCAAGAGAGCAGTTCAGGCATTCAAATCTGGTATGAAGAAATTGTCCGCAGATTCTATAGTGTCTAAATTAGCATAATTCATTTTCCATTATAGAGCCACCCCTCATTCGACAACAGGTGTCACACCAGCGGAATTGTTGATGATGCGCCACCTCTGAATGTGACTGAGCCTAATTGTGCTAAACTCTGGCGTGGGGTAGGTAGAAAGAAGACAGCAGAGTCAGAAAATTGGACATGATTATCAAAGTTGGGACAGAACATTTAAGTAGGAGAGAAAGTATTTGTGAAATATTTTAGAGAAGGACCAGCATGGTAGTTCGGTGAAATAAATGCAGTAACTGGACCTCTTTCCTACAGCATGATAGTTGAAGATCGAGTAATAAGGAGACATGTGAATCACATAAGAATAGGAGAAACCAAATACCAGAAATGATTCCACCAGTGTTTGAGACTGAATTGACATCTCTTGTTGAAAGAACTCAACCAAGTACAAATGTGCTTGAAGGGCCAACTGTACCTGAGTCGAAGAAACCAATTTACGGTACCTACTGAAGAACCAGACGCTCAGATGACTACAGTAGAGGAGGTTCCAAATCAAACTTCAGAAGCTGTAGAGCTGAGACATTCTACATGCATAAGGAAACCCCCAGAGAGACTGACTTTGTAAATAATTGATCTGTATAAATAACTTTATATATTGAAAAATTGTAGAATGTATTTTTCAGTAAAAGGGGAGGGATGTAGTAATTTGATATGTAATACACCTTTAAGACAGGTGTTGTAATGTTAGATCACATAATCTTAATATCCAATAGCAGAGTAGCACAGGCTACCTGTGTGGGAGAGTCTTGAGTTAGACACTGAAGAGTGAAGACAGAGTTTTGAGTTGTGAGCACACAAGTGTAGCTGCTGAGTTTAGTTTGCAAATAAACAGCATGTGTTGATTCTAACAATGATCTCCTGATGTTCTTTGACTCTGTACCAACTTGGTCACACCAAAATATGCGTGCAACCAGGTCCTTTAGCCCAAACAAATAAAAGGGCACTGGATCCAACATAGACAGAATTGTTGAGTTGGTGATCACATTCATTCCCATGGAAGCTTTCCAGAAATATCTGCTAGAGTAGCTCAAAAGAGCTACTCAAGGATGGACGTAATTATGAAGCAATTGTCGCAGATTGACAAAGCATACAAGTCCTATGTACAAACCTGATTGTTTAAACACTAACTCAAACACCAAAAACTGGCAACACATCTGGCAGAAGTGAGCACCTACATACACCAAGGAAATGCCCAGCATTTCATAAGTTCTGCAAGGCATGTAGCAGAAAGGGCCACTGGCAGCAGCAGTGCAATGAGCAAAAGCTGATGGAGGTACAAAGAGACATGCACTGATCCAAGCAGACCGTACACAAGTGGTACCTTCAAGCAACAAAAGTGACCATCTGGTATCCCGTCAGAAACATATGCATCAGGTGATTGGCAAACAAGAAAAATGACAATGATGTGCACGATGAGACAAAGAGCTATGAGCACGTTTCACACTGTAGATGCAACACGTAGGTGCTATCACACTATCAGAAGTGCTTGCCAAGATTCAAATCATATGTCCTAAGAAAGTTAGTAACTACTCGTTATTGGCCAAGATAGGCACAGGAGCAAATTCTAATGTACTATCTTTGCAAATTCTAAAACACATGTACCAACAGACATGGGAAACCTACTGTGAAACTTTCAGCATACAATGGTTCACTAATTCCATAATGCTGGAGTGCAATTTACAATCAATTCACCTGGATGTTACAAAAAACCTATATTGTGGAAAATAATGGCCCAACGACTGCAGGTCTGTCAGCATGTCAAGGTCTCACAGCGGTAACTATCTATGGAATCAGTCAGATGTCACAAGGCAGGTCCATCTCAGAAGATTCTTTTATCACTTCATTTCATGATCTAACATCAAAATATGCAAATGTGTTTTGACAAGATTGGCAGTTTCCAGGGAGCTGCAACATTACGCTTGCAGGAGATTTAAAGTCCATCACATAAGTGAAGCATTCACATACAAGACAAATTGAAGGTCAAGCTCGACAAAATGGAAAAAGATGGAATCATTAGAAAAGCACACTGATTGGTGCAGCTCAGTCATATGTGTCATATAGTAAGATGGGTCATTGATTCACGATAATTTAGCGCAGCTTTGAAACATTGTCCTTATAAAATATTAGAAGAGCCAAATCTATGATTTTCAGGTGCAAAATTCTTCTCAAAGCACAGTTGTGGGTCAGTACATCTCAGGGAGAAGTCCCTAAAGCTTACTACACTTCACGCCCAATTCAGATGATATTGCTTTCAACGACTTCATTTTGTCCTTTGAGTTGCCAGGATCTCTTGCAAGCTCACATGGGCAGCATTAAATGCATTGTACCAAGATGCATATGTATCACAGATGATGCAGCTGTTGTGGGAAGAATAAAGCAAGAACATGACTATAATATCAAGTAAAGTAAGATTGGTGTTCAAAAATTTGAAATGTGCTATCCATGTGCAACAGATCAATTTCTTTGGTTCTATTATTCAAATGCGTGTATATGTCCCAATCCCAGTAAATAAGAAGATATTCAAGCCAACACCATAAGATAAGGATGACCTTCCAAGAGGTCTAGGTCTCTTTAATTTCTTGTCTCCATACATTCCCAATTTTGCTCAGAAATCTTCATTGCTAAGGAAATTGTTGAGAGAGGATGTGCCTTTTCTGTGACATGAAGACCACCAATACCTCATCAAAGCACTGAAACAGTCATTATCAGAAACATTGGCATTGCAGTTTATGATTGTGGGAAGACAACGACCCTGGAGGTAGATGAATCACAGAAAGGTCTGGGTGAATGTAAGCTACAAAAAGGCAAACCAAGACAGCACTTTCCAAACCCACGACCGCTACCACCGAGAAGGACAAGGGCAGCAGTTGCATGGGAACATCACTACCTGGGAATTCCCCTCAAAGCCACTCACCATCTTGACTTGGAAACATATTGCCATTCCTTCACTATCCCCGGGTCAAAATCCTGCAACTCTCGCCCTAACAGCACTGTTGGTGTACCTACACCACATGGACTGCAATGCTTCAAGAAGGCAGCTCACCACCACCTTCTCAAAGGCAATTAGAGATGGGCAATCATTGCTGGCCTAGCCAGCAATGTCCACATCCCATGAGTGAAAAAAGGAATGAAATTGTTTCAAAATCTCTGTCTGCAATACAACCCTACTACTCCAACACTGAGCGGGAAACAGATTTAGTGTTTGGAATTTTCCTTTTTCATACCTATTCACTTGACAAAAGATTTGTGGTGGAGACTGACCACAAGCCACTGGAGATGATTTGGTGGAACTATTGACCAGTGCATCACCAAGATTGCCACATCTCTTGATAAAGATTAAAGGTTACAGCTGTGAGATTAGATTCAAACCAGGTAGCTTGATGGTCACATCATATACCCTTAGCAGATTGCCTAATTCAGCAAAAACAGAAGATCTATAAATTGACTTGATCACCATTGAACTTGAAGATGTTCTCCAAATTGACCTGGTACATTTTGCGCCCTGCAAATACCAGCAGCCACAAGAAGAAACGGCAAAAGATTCTATACTACAGAAACCATGGAAAACCATCACTGAAGGATGGCCTGATTTAATTCAGCACACCCACAAGCACCATTTTGGTCTTATCGGGACGGGCTAAGCATTTCCTGTGATGTAATTTATAAAGGTAGGCAAGTCATTATAATGGAATCTTTGTGACCTGATATTCTTCAATAACTTCATGGCCTAAAGACGGATACGGCCAAATTCCTAGGTCAAAGATTCCTCTTGTTAGGAAATGGAAATAGTTTAAGTAAGTTATATTTGTATTTCTGGGTATTAGGAATGAGTTTTCACTTTAATGTTTAAGTTTGATTTGAATTTCTGCATGTGTGTGTTAAGAAAAGGACAAATTGAGTTTTAGTTTCACTTTAAAATGTGCCTTCATTTCTAATGAGAGTGTTATGACTGATGCAGCTAAGTTAAACAAACAAGAGTACAGAAACTGGCTGTTGCCTAGCAACAGGGGTCCAGAGAGGCAGGCCCTTCCTACAGACATACACGTAGAAGAAACTAGAAACAGCAGTTTTGATTTGGAAGCTGTTTGAGTTCAGTTGATTTTGAAAGCAGCTGCCAGGAGTGACTGGAGTTAAGGGGACAGATAGCCAGCCCCAAGCTAAAGAAAAGATCCCAAAATCCAGGGGACTGGAACAGGAGAAAGTCTCAAGCAGACTTTCTGGCCAAAGGACAGACAGGAACCTGGAAAAGGCCTTGTAAAGTGAAGTTAAGAGTGAGGGGCAGATAGAAAGTCTCCAAGCTTCAGATTCAAAAAGACAAAAGCTGCAAAAAGCAGATTTAAGGCGAGAACAGCTTGCAAGAGGCAAGAAGGCCCAATTAGACAGCTGAAGGTCTGTAACTCTTTGCTATAGGCATGTAAAGCAGTGGTATTGACAGTTGAATCAGTGAGAGACAGAGCATGTGGACGACAGCTTGAATGCATGTGGTAACTCAGGGGAGAGGAACATCAGAAGGAGAGCTCAAAACCCTGGAGGGGAACCCTTGTGGAGGGCGTCTGAGAGAAAGCATTGGTTTGGGAGAAGATTCCATGGCAAGTCCTCGGAAAGTAGAGATTGTAAACCCTTGTGTGAAAGACTGAGTTCAGTGAGACTGATTAGCTCTGTGTGGCAAGCATCTGGGGAAGATGAGGAGAGATCCATAGCATTTGGTTCAGGTGGCATCTGTCACTTTGTTTCAGAGTATGGTGCGTCTGACCACAGGGTGCCTATTGGTTTACATGGACTGTGTACTGTCTGTAAAGAGTATAAGATAGCTTTTGCAACTTGCTTTACCCTCACAAACCTGTATATACCTGTAAAGGTATAGTTGTGGGTGAAGGAGGATTGTAATATAGTTCATCTTTTCTTGTTTAAGAATTGTTTTATGATTTTGTTAAAAGTTCATTAGCTGACTGCGGTGACTCTGTTCAGTAGCCCCTCTCCACATATCTAAACAAACAAATACAAGTTAGGATCTATCAAGCTGGGTTCCGCCCTGGGATCAGGCTTGTCCAGTGGTAACCTCAGCTGGGGATCATAACACACCAACATCTGATTGAACATGGAACAGCTACATTTATATTTCACAGCCCCATCAGTTGCAAGAGATTCATCTGTATGAGTCAATGGCAATGTAAACCTGCCTTGGCACAGACCACTCAAATGTAGATACTCAAAAGATTTATCAGCAGCAATTAATTCAAACCTAATGGAATTCAAAGTGGGACAACTCATCCAAAATGAGTAGACATAAACCTAAATGAGGTTAATTGATATATTTTACACCCAATTTACTGATTGACTCCATAATCTATAATTAGTTGCTTGCTAAGAATGTTAAAGAAAGCCATTATGGAATTGACCACAGATATTGACTTCTCTGCAACCTTTTCAGCTTTTTTAAAAGAAGGTATCAATAGTAATAACACCAACATAGTTTAAAATAATAACAATTCTCCACCACAGATATCAATACAGACATGACTTGAAAAGTTCCATCTTATAAGGATATGCACTTTTTAAGCTTCCAACTCATAAAAAAAGTTAACTCAGATTTCACAATCACTGATAATATTGCCAGTTTTATGTGTAGCAAGTTAGTGTATTTGATTAAAATGTCTCGATAGGATGTGCCCAAGACCTCAAAAATGTTGAGTAATATTTATACTGGCTCTTAAATGTGCTTCTTAACTTTCCATTTAAATTATGCCTGTAATTTTTCAGTCATACTTTGACAAATGTTCATTGATTAAATAATGCTGTCATATACTAACATATATTTATACTCATTAACTTCTGCTCCCAATAGACCAAGAAATTAATAAATAAAGGTCATTTGGGAATGTGCATGATAACATTGTTCTTCCACCTCTTGCACTAGGCTATAATCCTGCCTGCACAGATGTATTGGGATTTCTTTTTTTGCTTGAGGCTACTAAGAATTCCAAAATTAAATAAATGACTCACTATCTCTATTAACATAATGGGCAGACGAAAGTTATAAAAACATGTTAAAGATTCTTCTGTTAATGTTGCATAAAGTAATTCTTTTAACTGACAGTTCCTCCACTTCTCCCAATACAGTCTAACTATCCATTTTTCATGAGAATAAATAAATGAATCCTCATGGTCAAACAGATTTATTATTCAGAAATTCCTGAAGAGAGGATTGATGTGATTTTCATAGATTGTCCTCATGACCAGGACCTCTTTACTTCACTTCTCCCTGGATGGATCTTGTCTCTGACTCCGGACTGACAATGCCTTCAGGCTTGCACACCTAAACCAGGTTGACACTTCAGTGCAGTACTGAGATAGTGCTTTTACTACTTGCACTCCATTTGAAACACAAATTATAAAATCATAGTCTTGAAAATGTGTCTAACTTCATTTACAAGGGCAAGTTATGTAACTTAAGTACTTTTTGTATTCAACCTCAGGCTACTGTAGCCACTGGTCTCAGATCAATAGCTGCATGATAGGTTTCTGACAGTACTGTTTTGCCCCTGTCAGGTTGAAATTACAATTGTCCTCTTCAAGAGAGTTCCACACATGCACAGTCATATGAACTTCTTCCAACAATTAAAAGTTAAATACTTAGACAGATGCAAAGGGGAGATTTCCCACTCTAAATATTTAAACTAACATCATTATATGTTAAAAATGCCCAAGGATCCAATGGACCATTGAGAACTTTGTAAACTAGGTTTGACCCAGTACTGGATTCACACTAGATGTCATATTGAAGGAACTGTGACTACATCCCTTAAGCAGTCTTTGATCACATCTCCCTGGACGGTCTTGTCCAGAGACTTCAGATTGACACTGCACTTCAGACCTGAGAACATAATCTAGGATGACACATTAGTGCAGTCCTGAGGGAATGCTACATTGAGAGAGGTGCTATCCTTCAGATGAGATATTACAATAAGGCCTTTGTTGCCCTCTCAGGCTTATATAAAAGATCCCACATCACTATTTCAAAGAATAGCAGGGAAATTCTTCCTGATGTTCTGGCCAATATTTACCCCTCAACCAATACAATAAAAGAGAGTAGCCAGTCATTATCTCATTGATACTTATGTGAGTTTGTTGTACATGGATTGGCAGTTGCTTTACCTACATTACAAGAGCAACTGCATTTCAAAAGTATTTCATTGCCTGTGAAGCATATTGAAAGATGGCATATAAATGTAAGTGTTTTTTCATTCTCTTCATGATGTTAAAATTCAGGACTTTGCAACACTGGCTCCCCAATCAGAAGGAATAGGCCTAGAAATTGCTTGTGCTTATTACAAGCTCAAAAAGTACAGTGCTTCTAGTACAACGTCTTTATTAGAACTAAATGGGCACTTGCCAACCAATCAGCACCCTCTTCTCAAATAGTACAAGCATGTTGTTTCCTGTGATATAGATACTTTCTTGCGACTTGTCCTGATGAATGCAGGACAAAATGCTTTGACAAAAAAGTCTCTTTTTGCAGCAATACTCAAATATTCAAAGATTGAAATCAATCCAATTCCTTTTTTGAGTGGTAGCATTGAAGTACAACAGACACATTCAGATTTCAGATCAATATCTTCTGTGTCAGCTATAATTCAGAATTGAAAATGATTGGGCAAAAGTCCAGAGCGACTCGTTCTAATGATTTCACACTTGAAGCAGAAGGAGGAAAAATTTATCATCTAACTGTGCATGTTTCATCTATCAAATCACTTGCCATATTTATGATAAAGTGGTTTCAAAAAAGGCTCTTAGAAAGTGATTGCTCAACCAATGGCGCCAACCCCCAGGATATTTTTTCCAACTTCAGAAAATAGATGCAGATAAAAAGAATCTTATTTCTGAAAACTATCCTTACAAAATAGGTAATCTCCAAAATCTAATAAAATTGTACATGGCCCTTGTCAGTTTTCAGAACAAGACTTGTGATATTATAAACACACACACACGCACACATACATTATAAAAAAAACTTGGTTAGAGTGTTTCTGCTCTTCCTCCTTCCTCCCTCCCACTCTCTTAAGTCATCGTTTAAAGGCAAAGAACAGGAATAGCTTGCTGGCATTAGTCATTCTATCAAGCTTTTGGGTTTTCTACAGAGTTAGATTTCATTATATTCTTAGCTGAACCATATTTTGTAGCTAATTTGTTCAAATAGCACTAGGTGCTTGTTAACTGAATGTAAATGTCTTGTTTGTGAAATCATACAATCCATCAGTTTGGCAGTTTAGTTGTATTGTTATTTCTCAAGAGAAGAATTTAGTGAAATTCCTGGTTGACCTCCTGGCATGGACACTTAGGAGTCTGTACCCTCTCTCTTCTGTTATCCCCAGAAGGGTTTGAAGGTCAAAATAAGAAAAGTTCTTCCCTTGATTGGTGCCATGCCCTGTTGTTTTGTCTGGCTGCCCGGTGCTGATGGTTCTACTGAAAAGCATGACAAAATGATTGATGAGGCATCCAGTCAAGTAATCTGAGAGTCAAGTAAGTGAGACAATCACTGTTGCTTCCCCATCTTGTTGTCTCAGAGTCTGCTGCTGAAGTATACAAACAGAATAATCTTTTTAATGTTTCAATGCACTCCAGCAAACAACACACATTTTACATGGAGTTTACATCAATGGCTACTCCAAAGGGAATGCAAAAAAGGTAACCAAGGAAATATTTTTGTAAATACCTCTCCAGAAAACTCACAGGCACAAATTATTTTTCACTGGCATAGCAGCAGTACAACTCACCAATTCACCCTTTCAATATCTTCTGTTCTCCTAACCAAGGAAAACAACTTCATCTCTATGTGCAAACCCATGTTCCCTGTTATCTGAAAAAGGGTCTTATTGTGAAATAGTCTGAGAAAATAGACCACAGGATGAACAACCAAACCATTGCTGATGGGGTATACATTGGCAATAGTACACAATGAACTCTGTTTTATCAATTGCCGGGTGAATAACCCTTTGACAAAATGTACATCTCAGCCTACAATTATGAATCAAGTTTATAAAGAAGCACAACTGAATAGAAACAAAAGGTAACACAAATTTTCATCACCCTTTCAGTTTTTATTTTAAAATAATAATTGTACTGGGGGCAATAATGGTAGTTTGGTCAAGTGTCCATCAAGGAAAAGTATTATGTGACACTGGTGTAGCAAGTGCTTGACTAGCCCAGGCAAAATGTTAAGGATCATTATTGTTGGTTACAATTATAACACTGACTCATACCAATATCTTTCACAATTGAAAAGTTGGCACATGGGGATGAAAGGATGGTAAGGGTGACCACGGATCAACATGATGGCCCTTTCTTGTCCTCAATGAATGAATATATACAAGAATAGCTCCCATCACATATCTTCAAGGTGCAGAAGATGTCTGACACAGATAGAGTACTTGATCTGTCACATTTATCGCAATAGAATTGCTGAGGCATCTTGTTGTTAAAATCACCTTTTGACCATGGTGCTGCCAGAGTAGGAATGGATCTAAAATGTAGTCATGCAGCTTGCAAGTTTCCATACTTCAATCTGAAGGACAGACCAAGCTGAAGCTATATGCACTCTGCTAGTGCTTTTTGAAAATGTATTACTGCCTTGAGTAATGCATGTTCTGTACATCACTGATCCTCCTAAATGCTATGTTTTTCTTTATATAATAGAAGTGCTAATAAATCCCATTAAGAAAAATGCCATCATCCTTTGTTAAGTTAACTTATCACACAGCACAATATCAGCACGACTAGAATGAAATTAGAAAGCATTCATCCAATAGTACTTTCACGAATGAGCAACAGTGAACCATATTTTATTTTGCTATGCTTAATTTATTTTATGAACCATGCAAACCTACGTGGCACTGCTTCGAACATAGTGGCCTCCACTTTTCCAACAAATAAATAAAAGACAAACATAAGCTGACATGAAGGAGTTTTATATATATTATATAGTATATATGTAATATATATTATATAATATACATTATATAATATTTTATACACACATATATAATTAATCAGACATTATACTTGTCCGTCGTTCTTTAGTTCTGTATGTCCACCAGGCCTCTTTACCATTTTGCCACTGTCAGGTTGCATCTTTTGCATTTCTCTCAGGTTGTTCCTTTAATGCAGTTGCTTTTGCAATAATTCCAACTTGCCTAAAATCCCAACCAGAAAAAATAAATAATACAATGTAATTTTATATAAATAGAAATATATAAAACAGCATGGAAACCAGTTTGATGTATGTTTTAACACATCATGAGGATGATCTGTAGAGTTAAACAAAGAATGATTCATTTTTGTGGTTTTAGGTCAGCCTCAGGTATTGAAACATCAGGCAGGGTTTTCCCTTTGTCGGGCGGGAGCGGCGTGCGGGCCGGGGAACAGCCATGAAATGGACTGCCGCCAGCGATCAGGCTCCAACCGCGATTTCACGCTGGCTGGCTGACCAATTAATGGTCAGCCAGCGTGAAACTCGCGTTGAGAGCTTCAGTGCTGCCGGGGTGGGAGCGGGAGGATTGTGAGTACTGAAGTGTGCGCATTCATAGGGGAGCACACATTGAAAGCTCCCTGAAGGCACTGAGCTGCCTCAGGGAGCTGAAGAATTTGAAAATGAAAAATAAAGATTTTACAAATGAGATAAACATGTGTCCATATGTGACTCAGTCACGTGAAGAGGGACATGTTAAAAATGATGTTGAAATTATTTTATTGTTTTTTTAATTTACTGTTGGAAACCTCATCCTGCTCGTAGATGAAGTTTTGTAAAAAAAGCAAGGGCTGTCTGGCCTATTCGTCTGCCTACCAAGTGTTAGGTTGGACGGGCAGTGAAAAATAGCTTTCAATTACTTGCTTAACGGCCTTAATAGGCCTTTTAATTGTCGACAGGCGTGCTGCCGACTCTTGCGTGTGCCCGCCGGTCAAAATATCGCACGAGTGCGCGATGATGATGGGACACTCGCCCGGCGATTTTGCGTACTATTTTACTTCTGATCGGGTAGGACGCGCGCCCGCCCAAGGGACAAAAAATTCTGCCCATGAATTAAATTGGTTTCTGTTCAGCATCTTTCAGCTACCCCTCAAATTGATGCTACTTTCACAGTTGTGTTCTGTTCCATGTCTTTCTTCCAATTCAGAATTAGTTTCTTTTACAGGATAGAAAAGCGATTAGAAAAATGATTAGAGTAGCCTTATTTCCTTTTCAAATGCTTCCTCCCTCAACTAACACCAAGGAAAAACATAAATTAACTACCCATTCATTCACCTATGGTGTGTGGGACCTTGCTGTGCACAAATCTGTTGCTATATTTATTTAAACATAATTCAACAAACTAAGCAAAGGATTTTTGCTGTGGGTTTCAGGTCCCTGCCATCAAGCTGAAATGGGGGTCAGAAGCTCACGCTGACATTCATCTGCAATTTTCCCTGAATTGGCCAGTTAGTGGCCAGAGGGCTGGCTCAGCATCCAGTTAAGGGCTGCAGGGTCTCGAAGCTCAAGAGCCAAATTGAGGTTTGAAGGCAGCCACAGGCACCCTAAGGTGGAGATGCCCTCTGTCCAACTTCTGAAAAATTGAAATAAAGGTGGCATCAGCAACCAGGTCACAATCATGTGGGGTAAGGGAGGAATGCGGATATAGCTGAAGCTAGACAGGCAGGGAAAGCCTCTAAGCTTGCCTGGAGCTCTGGCTCCCTGAATCCAACAATAGGCCTTAATAGGCCTTTAATCCTTTGAATCAGCTACCCACCGCTTGCAGGCAGGTAACTCTGCTGCTCCCCCAATCTGCATTGCACAGAGTCTCGGGGGTGGGATGGAACTGGCATGGTGATGGAATTTTCATGATCACCTGGCTCCCAATGGGGGCTAAAAATCCTCACCTAATTTTATAAGATAGGCTGCTTTTTAAATTCAAGTTAGGTTTGGTAACTGTCTATTGCTCCAACCTACTGCCCCTAACTCATGGAAATCCACTCTTGTGTACTGACTGGCAATGTCGGTAAACCATATAACTTAGGAGTGAATGGATCAGACTTGCATTATATTGCTGCACTCGTTCCTTTGGATTACTCATATTCAAGTGAGCTGGTTCCTTCTATTTCCCATTATTAAGCTGTGGACTCAGCTTTACATAGGATATATGGCACAAAAACAGGCCATTCAACCCAACCAGTCCATGCTGGCAATCGTTTTCAAAATGGTTCTGCAGTTGTATAGATTATAATACTGCATATTAGTTCACAACATACAGTGAGCAGATAATTTTAAAAACTGAAAATCAGTCAGACAAATGCTTAAAAATAGGAAGAATAAATTTCATAAAAAGATGGAAGAAGAGGAAAATGGAAGGTAAAGATCAGCTCCAAAACCCACTTCCCTTCTCACAGCATCTTCCCATGCTAGCACAGGAGGTGCAACACCTGCTTCCTTTCTTCCCACCATTCAGGGCCCAAAGATTCCTTCCAGATGAAACAGAGGTTTACTGTACTTCTGTCAAATTGATATACTGTATCCGCTGCTCAACTGGGGAGACCAAACGCAAATTGAGTGATCACTTTGCTGAACACTGTACCAGGCATGACTCTGAGCTTCCA
This sequence comes from Carcharodon carcharias, assembly GCF_017639515.1. Classification (NCBI taxonomy): domain Eukaryota; kingdom Metazoa; phylum Chordata; class Chondrichthyes; order Lamniformes; family Lamnidae; genus Carcharodon; species Carcharodon carcharias. The sequence continues at coordinate 56,380,554 of NC_054480.1, read as the reverse complement.
ATTGCCTGCTATTTTAATTCTCCATCTCACTCCCACTGCGACCTCTCTGTCCTCAGCCTCATACACCGTTCAAATGAAGATTAGCAGGTGCTCAAGGAACAGCACCTCATCTTTCAGTTAGGCATTTTACAACCTTCTGGATTCAACAATGAGTTCAACAATTTCAGATCATAAACACTGCTGCCTTTGTTTTGTTGGCTGATCGTTCTGCTGTTGCAATTTACAGCTCCTCTTAACTCATTAATTTTTTCTTTACTTTTTCTATTAAGCCCCTTTTTGCATTGCCCTATCATCCATTTTGTCACTTAAATCACTCATGCCTTCCACCCTATCAGGTACCTTCCTTATAGGCAGAGAATCAGCTTTGTGGGGAGGTTTGAACAACAGTGCTTCAGAAGGCTAACAGTACTGTGTGAAGTGGTCACTGACATTTGCAGCCTCCTGGAAGAAGTCCTCCCACCAAGTGGACATATTGGGCACCAATTTCCAGTGGCTGTCAAAGCCACCATTGCCCTTGACAGGAACATAGGAGCAAAAGAGCAGGAGTAGGCCATCCGCCTCTTCAAACCTGCTTCGCCATTTAACTAGTTCACATCCGGTTCCTGTCGGGGATCAACAGGGGATATCTGCAAAATCTGGCAATCCGGTGCCCACAAATTGAACTCATAGGTTAGCAAAGCTGTAATTGTCATGGCCGGGAATTGTATGCGCTTTGCAACCAAGGCAGCCAGTTAGAGTAAGCGCATGCATGGCTTTGTGGCCCTGGTTGGCTTCCCACAGGCCCCAGGAGTCATCACTGCACATATATGGCAATCAAGTTACCTCCAGAACACACTGGGTGCTCTATGGCCCAAAGACCACCAAGAAATCATTTTGCTTGTGCAAGATCCCCAAAGAGCTGTGTGATGTTTTCATCCTGTAGCAGTCAACCCTCCCCAAACTATTTGGACCATAAATAGTTATAGGCTGGCTCCTTGGAGATAAGGTCTATGCATTGAAGACCTGACTGATGAACTCCATTAGGAGCCCAGATAATTATCTTCAGGAGAGATAGAATAGAAGCCACCATCGAGCAAGCAATTGGAATGCTGAAAATATGCTTTAGGTGACTGGGCACCATTCAGGGTACATCAGCCTGGGTATTGAGAATGACAATGGTGAGCCTCACCTTACATGACATAGAGCAGTAGCAAGGTCTTGAACTGCAAGAGGGAAATGGTGCTGAGTGCAATGTTGCTTTGGAGAAGCAGGAGGAACAACACGAGGAGCAAGAGAAATGTTATGTGGGCACAAAGTGCACATTTCTGCCAGTGGGGTGAGATGGGTCTGACCCAGGTAAACTGGAATCAAAGATTGACAGACAAAACCATAATGGAACAATGGGCTGCCTTTAAAGAGAAGATCGGTTGGGTAAGCCAAGGTACATTCCCTCGAGGAGGACCATAATAAAACAAAACAAGAGCTCCCTGGATGACGAAAGAGATAGAGAGTAGGATTAAGCAGGAAAAGGGAGCATACGAGAGATATCCAGTCAATAATGCAAGTGAGAACTAGGCTGAATAGAAAAAGTTCAGACGGGAAGTGAAAAAGAAATAAAAGAAGCAAAGTGGCAGCCTGAGAAGAGACTGGCAGCTCAAATTAAATGCATCTTCTCTGTAAGCATATACATATTAAAAGGGAAGAGGTGGTAAGGAGAGGACTAGGGCCAATTAGGGACCAAAATTAGACTTACGCATGGAGGCAGAGGACATGGCTGATGTTCTAAGTTATTACTTTGCGTCAGTCTTTACCAAGGAGGAAGATGCTGCCAAGAAATGGTCTGGCATTTTGTCAGATTGATGTGGATCTCAACACTGTTTTGGGAAGCGGCAGTTCCATGGGGAGGCCTGATGAAATCAAGGGCTCTTCAGTAACCTAATTTTCCACAATCGATCAATCCCAATGATTGAGGTCCCCAGTGACATAAGTCCTGCCCGCCGAGAGCTGCCAGCCAACTAGAAGTGGGCAGGTCCTAATGTGGGTGGTAGCTGCTGATGGCAATGCACCCACTCAAGGGGCAGGATCCCAGAAAGACCCCAGGCCAAGGTGAGTGAAGATGCGATGGGGGTTGCGGGGTGCAGCAACCATGGGAAGGTGTAGGGGGATCAGATTTAAGGTCAAAGGGCAATTAGCATCCAACCCCTGCCCAATGCTGGGTCCCTTGATAGCAAGGAACCCTGCCCCCCCCTCCAGTGAGGCCAATAGTAAACCTGAAAGGAACAGCTGTGTAGCCCCTTTCCCTAAATCATTAAATTGTGGTGGCCTCTGGAATAATGGGTGTCAATTGGCTCATTAATGAGACGAATTGACATCCCACCACCGGCGGCTGGGAATCCCACATCAATCCCTTCCACCCTACCACTTATGGGGCATTTTCTCGCTGCTGCAAGACTGATGTAGGGCCTCTCCCACAACTAGATGGGCCCAGTTGCCAGGTTTCCAGCATGAAGGGCTGCATAAAATCCAGCCCATAGTGTGAAAGGCTGTAATTGGGACATTGAATGGGCCAAAAATTGACAAACAGGAGGTATTAGAAAGGCTAGTTGTACTTAAAAATTGATGTCACCAGGACCAGATCAGAAGCATTCCCTTGTTTAAAAAAAGGTGTAAAGATAAGCCCAGCATCTATACGCCAGTCAGCTTAACTTTGGTGGTGGGAAAGCTTTTAGAAATGATAACCCAAAACAAATTTACTGTCGCTTGGATAAATGTGGACTAATTGAGAAATGCCGGTATGAATTTGTTAAGGCTAAATTGTGTTTAACAATTTGATTGACCCTTTTTTAATGAGGTAATAGAAAAGGTTGATGACAGTAATTAGGTTGATGTGGTGTACATTATAAAGTGACACATAACAGGCTTATCAGCAAAGTTGAAGCCCATGGACTAAAAGGAAAAGGGGCAGCATGGATACAACGTTGACTAAGTTACAGGAAAAAGGCACTAGCAGTGAACAATTGTTTTTTGGACTGAAGGAGGGTATATGGTGGGGTTCCCCAGGGATTGGTATTAGTATCACTGCTTTCCTTGATCTGTATTAATGACCTAGACTTGGGAAGTTATGGTGAGCATTTGTGAAGTACTGGTTCGGCCACAACAGAGGCACTCTGTTTAATTTTGGAGACTACATTTTAGGAAGGATGTGAGGACATAATAGAGAATGCAGAAAAGACTTACGAGAATGGTTGCAGGGATGAGGGACTTATTGGAGAAGCTATTGCGGCTATGAGAGCAGGTCAGAGTGTGGAAATTCTGCAGCAAGTAACTAATCTCCTTCCCCGCCAAAGCCTGTCCACCAACTACAGGCACAAGTCATGAATGTGATGGGATACTCTCCACTTAATGAAAACAGTCCCAACAACATTCAAGAAGCTCAACACCATCCAGGACAAAACAGCCGTTTTATTGGCTCCCGATCTGCCACCTTAAACATTCATTCCCTCCACCACTGATGCACATTGGTGGTGTGTTTACCATCTACAAGATGCATTGCAGCAACTCATCAAGGCTCCTTTGACAGCACCTTCCAAACCTGCAAACTCTACTACCTAGAAGGGTAAGAGCAGCAGATGCATGGGTACACCACCACCTGCAAGTTCCCCTCCAAGCTACATAGCATCCAAAATTGGAACTATATTGCCGTTCCTTCACTGTTGCTGGGTCAAAATCCTGGAACTCTCTTCCTAACAGCACCGTAGGTGTATCTACACCACATGGATTGCACTGGTTCAAGATGACGGCTCATCACCGCTTTCTGAAGGGCAACTAAGGATGGACAATAAATGCTGGACTAGCCAGCAATGCCCAGATCCCGTGGAAGAATATATTAAAACAGATGTGGCTGTTCACTTTAAAGAAGGGATGATTGAGAAGGGATTTGATGGGTTATTCAAATTCATGAAGGGTCTGGAAATAGTAGATAGGGAGAAACTGTTCCTACTGCTGGAAGAGTTGAGAATCAGAGAGGACACTGACTTAATCTGATTGGCAAAAGAGCAAAAGCCGACATGAGGAAAAGCTTTTTTATGCAATGAATGATTAGGATCTGGAATGCCCTGCCTGAGAGTGCGAAGGCGACAGATTCCATGGCTTTCAAAAGGGATTTGGATAATCACCTGAGGGGAAAAAAAATGCAGGACTGCAGGGAAAAGCCGGTGGGGAGTGAATGGACATATATCAGGACATAATGGAATGTACCATTGCATTTCCTTTCCTGGTATAACTAGGTCTTTAAGCCTCTTCCAACACTATAGCACATTCCTGCTGCTAACATCCTCCACAATATCCAGCCTTGCTTTCCTGTTCTCTGAGGCAGTTTCTTCTTCTATTCAAACAGCTGGATGATCCATCAGCTTTAATCTTAGCAGAATTCCTTTAACCACTGCAGCTGAAATACATGCATATATCACGTCATCATGCCGGCTCAGTCTAATTCATCAAGAAACCTGGAAGTCAGATGTTAAGTAGTGTTAGTGTTAAAATGCCACTGAAAACAATGTGCTGAAGCTTTCAGATTTCCCACACAATACCTGGCTCCCTCACTACATGGGCATAGAGAAGTCATGCCAACAGATTCTTATTTTATTCATTTACGGGATGCGGACATCGCTGGCTAGGCCAGCATTTAATGCCCATCCCTAACTGCCATTGAGAAGGTGGTGGTGAGCTGCCTTTTGAACTGCTGCAGTCCATGTGGTGTTGGTGCACACACAGTGCTGTTAGGGAGGGAGTTCTAGGGTTTTGACCCAGCAAAAGTGAATGAACTGCAATCTATTTCTAAGTCAGGATGGTGTGTGGCTTGAAGGGGAACTTGCAGGTGGTGGTGTTCCCATGCTTCTGCTGCCCTTGCCCTTCTAGGTTGTAGTGTTTGCAGGTTTGGAAGGTGCTGTCAATGGAGCCTTGATGAGTTGCTGCAGTGCCTCTTGTAGATGGTAAACATGTCACCAATGTGAATTGGTGCTTTAGGGAGTCAGGAGGTGAGCTACTTATGGCACATTGCTAGTCTCTGATCCGCTCTTGTAGCCACAGTACTTAGGTGCTAGTCCAATTCAGTCTCTGTTAATGGTAACCCCAGGATATTGATAATGGGGGATTCAGGGATGGTAATACCATTGAATGTCAAGGGGCAATGATTAGATTCCCTCTTATTGCAGATGGTCTGGCACTTGTGTAATGTGAATGTTACTTGCCACTTGATATCCAAAGCCTAGATATTGTCCAGGTATTGCTGCATTTGGACATGAACTGCTTTAGTATCTGAGAGTCAGGAATGCTGGTAAAAAATGTGCAATCATCAACGAACATCCCCATTCCTGACCTTGTGATGGAAGGAAGGTCATTGATGAAGCAGCTGAAGATTGTTGGGCGTAGGACACTATCCAGAGGAACTCCTGCAATGATGTCCTAGAACTCAGGTAACTGACATCCAACAACCACAACCATCTCCCTTTGTGCTAGGTATGATTCCAACCAGCAGAAAGCTTTCCCCCTGATGTTTAATGTCAGAAATAAAGGACGGAATTGTCCCAGATTTGTACTACATGTGGTAGTGGGTAAAATGACACATTACCTCCTGGCTGCGATGGCACATTTTTACGCAATATCATCCCAAACCCGCCTCATTATTTATGCATTCTCAGGAAACTTGCCTCTCATTTGCCCGCCCGCCATCATCTTGCCGCTCCATCATGCTGGGCACCATATTTAAAGCCCAGCTGCAAGCACACATCCCAGTGCTTCCAGACCACAACGGCTGCACGTAAGACAGGATGGTGCCAAAAGGCAAAAGGACCACAGCCTCCTGCTTTAGCGGCACATCTCTGGAACACCTTTTGGACGCAGCGGGGTCCCACTGGGATGTCCTATACCACTGCTCTGGCCGTAGGGTGGGCAGCAGTGGCAGCAGCCAGGCTTAGGAGGTGATGGCAGCAGTGGTCAGTGCCAACGCGCTTCAAAAGAGGCCACTCATGCCGCAAGAGGATGAAGGATCTCCTCCATTCCGCCAGACTAAGTCACTCTTCTCATCACACTCAACTCACACACTCTCAAACCCATCACACATCCACTAGGCCCTAACTCACTTCCAGTTCAAGGGACAGCAACATTCACCTCACACACACCGTCATTATCCTCATCCTGTCCATGGGACCACTCAGCAACCACACACGCTAGGCATACATATCATCTAGCCTGGCAGGCATCCTGCTTACACTCTCTCCATCTCTATTCATGCAGGACAAGCTGGCTCACAACAGCAGAGGGAAGTCGCAGACTAGAGCAGGAATGCCTGAGATCAAGGTCCTCACAGACTTTGAAAACAGAGCCATCCAGCTGGCCAGCGAGGATCTGGACCGGTCCTGTGCCTACACTGAGGTCAACACTGCTCTGCCAAATATGGTCCAGCAGTGCAACGTCCATCAGACAACCATAACGTGAGTGATTTGTCCTTTTTCACAGACCACTGCCATGCACTAATTACCTCCTCTTGCTTTCTCAGGCACATGTGGGAAACAGCCAAGAGAGTACATGATCCAGGGCCTCTAATCATGCCCCGAAGACACCTCGGAAGAGGAATCTGAAGGCTCACTTCTTGAAGTCCCATCACACTGCTCACCTACACCCTTCACCAGTGCAGAGACATGCACCTCAGTGGAACCTAACTTTAGTATAACCTTGGGGTCACAATCGGGCGAGCACATCATACTGTCTGATCCACAGAAGGTGGTGGCAGGGACTTCCCACGTCTCCAGCACTTGGATGATTGCTGGAGGCCAGAAATTTGCTGAGTCCGAGTCAGAAGACAAGCCTCTGGACTTGGTCATGTCACAGTTGCTGGAGCTGCAAAGGCAAGCTTGGGAACATGAAGAAGGGATGTCAGCTGCACTCCTCAGATTGGAGGAGTCCGTTCGACTTCAGACTGAGGTGATAGTGCTGGCATGCCAGTGCACTGAGCTCAACACTGGTAGGATGGCAGCCACCATGGACACCTTGGTCCAGGACTGTGCTCCTGTACTGCTGCGCGGGCTCAACTCCATCGCTGAGGCCACAGTTGTGTACGTGAGAGGAGCGCAGGGCAGCCTGATCTCACTCCAGCTATCCCTGCTCCTCAAGGAGTCAGCCTGGGGCCCTCAGGCACCCTTAGGGAAGAGGATCCACGGTGCATGCTCCGGGACCATCCACCCAGCTGAGTCCGAGAGTGTCCGTCCCCTCTAAACCCCCTCTCCCTGTGACCTCAGCAGCTCCAGCTCCACAGGCCGAGGAGGGTGCCATTGCCACACAGCAGGACCCTGAAAGCAGGCCAGGGCCTTCCAAGTCCAGCCAAGAACATCACAGAGAGGGTGTTGCAGTCACCAGGCTGCCTCAACCTCCACTGTGGGTGTCCAGGGAGCACCAAGATGTAGTGGCAGAGTTAGGACAGTTAAGAAGAATTAGTTGCACAGCCTGGGCACTGGTGTTAATCAGTTGTATACACTGTTCACTATTATCAATAAACCCCCATGAATGTCTCCCTGCCTATGGCTCCTTGTTCTATTGAGCAGTGTTCTTGTCACTCAGATGTGAAACTATTCTGCATAAGATAAAGGGCAGGTGTCTCAGTCCAGGGCCTCTTCCCTGTGCTCTGAGCAGTCTCCGGGCCAAAGCGATGGTCCAGCCTCGCACTCCCTGGAAACATTACTGATGCCTGCACCTCAGTGCTGCTGGTCATTGCTGCCAGAATGTAATGGGCAGGCATCACAGAGTTCCGTCATTCTCTCTGTGTGCTCTCAGCACCTTTAAGATGGGGCTGGCCCCATCTCTTCAGCATCTGTGACCAGTGATGCTTTGCTCCTGAAGGGCTCAGGTGCTGAAGGTGGACAAAGAATCAAATGCTTCTAAAGTTTCATGGCTGCGTTTCTATGATATGACCCTAATTAGGGAGCACAACCGAGATGCCCTCGGCCATACAGGAGTCAGATGTTCTCAGAGGCTATGTGAAGATCTATGGAGTGTCCTCACTGCATGCCATCCTCCTCCTCCTGTAATTGATCAACTATTAGGGCCTACACTACATCTGCATGACAGGAGCATTCGAACAGAGGGTATTCGCGCTGCCATAAGTCAGATTGGAGCCAAACATTCACAACTGCGATATGAGGATCTATAGGGTCATCTCACTGCATGTCGCCATCATCCTCTACTAATCCTCCACAGCTATGATGTGCAGCTCCTCCATCTCCTCCTCAGGCAGCTCATCTCCCCATTGCAGTGTCAGGAGGTAAAGAGCACAGCAAACGATGATGATGCGTGATGCCCTCTGCGGACTATATTGTAGGGCTCCACCAGACCGGCCCAGGCATCGGAACCATATCTTCAGCATCCTGATGGTCTGCTCCACCAAGTTGCAAGCTGCTACATGAGCCTCATTATAGTGTCGTTCTGCTGTAGCCTGAGGCCACTGCATGGGTATCATCAGCCATGGTCTCTGTGGGTAGCCCTTGTCCCTGAGGAGCCATCCCCGCAGCTTCTGTGGACCCTAGAAGGCTTCAGAAACCTGTGACCAACTGAGGATGTAGGTGTCGTGCAAACTCCCTGGAAACCGTGCGCACAGCTGCAGGATACCTTTCTGGTGGTCACACACCAGCTGCACATTCAGCAAACAGAATCCCTTGCGGTTGATATAGTTCACAGTGTGTTGCGACGGAGACCTGAGCACCATGTGAGTACAGTCCATCGCACCCTGAACCTGTGGGAAACCAGAGATCTGGGCGAATCCAATCGCTCTTGCATCCTGGCCGTCCTGGTCCTGGGCAAAATGTACAAAGTTGTGTGCCCTCGCAATGATGGCATCTGTGACCTCATGGCTGAATTTGTGGTGGAGGCTTGTGAGATCCCACAGAGGTCACCTGTGGAGTCCTGAAAGGAGCCACTGGCATAGAAATTGAGCACCATGGTCACTTTCACAGCCACAGGCAGTGGATGCCCTCCATGGCTCCAAATCATGCAGTAGCTGGCAGATTTGAGCAACCAGTTCCCTAGACATGCGCAGACTTGGCGACACCGGTTCTTGGTCATCTGCAGGAATGACAGGCGGTGTCTATAGACCTTGGGTTTCTCTAGGCACTGACCAGCGATAGCTTGCTGTGGCTCTTTGACAGCATGTGCAGGAGCCCCTGCCGCCACTTCTTCCTAAGGTTGCTGCTCCTGCCTCTGTGCAGCCAGGAGCCTCAGTCACGCTCTCCTCCATTGTCCTCCACCTCTGTAGGCCATCAGGCATACAGCTAGTTCACCAGGCTCCATGATCCTGATACAGTCCTCCTGCAGAATGGAAGAGAGAGTCACGTGGTTGGCACGGGGTACTAAGAACCTGTTCCGGTTAACGATTCCCAGAAAGTGCTGGCTGCCACTTGGATGGCCAGAGATCAGTGCGCTGTTTAGCTGCCCGAAACCCCACCCATGTCTGCCCCACTCCACCTTACTGATTGGCGTCAGCTTAGACCATTGGACTGCATGCTGTGCTCTCGGCTCAGGCACTCTCCTAACCCGCACTGCAAGGCTGCACTGTTAGCTTGAACCATGAGGGAAACTGGTCCAAACCAGATTGCTGACATTGCAAGGGGCTGTGACTGCTCCATGGCCAGCTTTAGCAAGGAGATTGTACAATGTGTGTAGTTATCCAACAATTCTGCCATCCATCAAAATGCTCATGACTCTGCAGTCTGTGCCATGGGGGGGCGCTATGGGTTGGGGGGCGAAAAGCTTTGGAGTACTTGATGGCACTTTCATGCCTCTGCATTACTTGCGTGGGCAGATAAGCTAGAAGCCTGACTCTAATATATCAATGTGGCTGTACCTGAACTTTCTGAGTTGCAGAGGAATGATCACTTTATACAGGTTTCCCTAATGCGTGGCCACTTCCCTCATCCAGCTTACCCCCCCCCCACCCCAAATGCGCTATAATCAATGGCAGTCCCTTACCCACCACCCCCCACAAGTTGCCTCAACTGCAGGGCTGCCCTTAACCCTGCCCCCGCCCCCCAGTGACCCTCAAGCTTGAAGTCCAACAGGCGACCCTGGCAAGTGCTGCACAACGTTATTGTGTACACACTTCCGAGTTCCCCTCAAAGTGCATCCCACCAAGTGCACATCGTTTATGTGCTGTTGTGAAACACATCAGTGTGTATTCCTACCGACATAATCTGGACAATCCAGACTATTCCGGCGGGCAGGACTAATAATGTTATGCTGATGGATTACAATGAGTTTCCTGATGTCCAATGACAGGAAACATGGCTTGTCATTGGCAGGCTGAGCAGATGATCGCGAACTGGTTTCATGCCGTCACAGAACTGATCGCGCCGCATTGTCCGCTCATGCCACCGATCATGCCCGCCACTGGCGGGCATGGAAAATTCCACCCAAAGACTGTCTTGTTAGATTTTTACGTCAACCTCCAGTATGCAAACACACATTAGAATAGGGAAATCTGCAGATGAATAAGCAAACATGACTATGATACAGTAATGATTAATTCAACATTAATTTTCTTCAATTCTGTAGGCACAGACCAAGTAAAACAGATGCTTGTATTTGAATCATCTATTGTCACAAGCATCAGGTTGCTGCAGTTATGCTCAGATACATGTTTTGTCTTTTTCTCAATGTGTTTATTAAGCACACAAGGAAGTACAGCATAAAAACAATTATTTTCTAATTAAGATTCACGTTGCTTGCTAAAGAGTAATTGCTTCAAAAAGTAAGTTTCCTCCTGAAAGTGAAAGATCTCATTCATCAGCTCGAAAACATGGCTCCCTCAATAATGCAGACTGACCTTTCTGAATTAGCAAAAACATTATGCATTTTAGCTCACTGCACTCTTAGAAATAATAGGCTACAACTTCCGAGCTCCAGAGCATCATATTGAGGAGTTTTATGTCTTGAGTAGATGAGTTCATGGGCCAACCGAACTCTAACTGTACGCCTTCCAATGCTCTCCTCAATTACTGCTTCAATCAATAACGGGGAGAGACTGATATAATAATAAACAGTGATGGTTTATTGAGACATAGGGCAGAGCGCCAGATCATGCGTGCTCACTCAGAAATCTCCAGAACTAGATTTACAGTTCCCAGTTTCCCGTGCTGTACAGTGATTCGTCAGTGCTGTCACATGATCAGTACACTTGCATTCTCTTAAAGGGACAGGGTACCTCACTTTACCACATCCCTCCCGCTTTACTTAAAAGTGCATCTAACACTCTTAAAATACATTAAATATTTACACAATAACTATTTACAGGTCAAGTCTCTCAAGAAGCTTTCTTGGACGTGTTGAGCATTTCAGTTCAACAACCTTGGCTGAGACCTCCTTTTCAGGGGACAGTTGTCCACTAGGTTCCTCAGTGGAAATTGGCAGGTTTGTCTCCCCAACCCACTTGGGTCCCACATACCCCACCAGTGCTTCTAAATAGCGTGACCTGTCCTCTACATGTGGCTTAAACTCGAGTGTAGATGAAAACTGCACTTCTTCTTGTGGGACTGGTGTTCTTTTGCAGATATTATCCACGTGTCTTCTAATCATTCAGCCATTTACTGATACATTATAAGAGAGGGATCCAGTTACTGCACATAGCTTGCCTAACTGACAATTGGGCCCATCTCCAAAGTTCTTCGTGAGGACCACATCTCCCACCGTGAAAGTTCTTTCGCGACCATGATCTTCTGTGCCTCTTGGCTTTTCTCCACCCTCCCCTCTAAATTTGGCCAGATAAGGGTGAGGCAGGTGCAGAGACGCCTCTTAATTAGCAACTCTGCAGGGACAATACCGGTCATCGTGTGTGGCAAACAAAAACCGGGATAATCTCGTGCCAATGGAATCCCCTTCCATCATTTTCATCTCGGATTTAAAGGTTTGGACTGCCCGCTCAGCCATGCTGTTCGACGCTGGGCGGTAGGGTGAGGTTTTGATATGGGTAACGCCGTTAAGGGTCGTGAACCTGTGGAACTCCCTGCTGGTAAAAGTGGTCCTGTTGTCGGACATGAGGACCTCCGGCAACCCATGCACTACAAAACTCTGCTGCAAACGGTCTATGGTGGTAGCAGGCATGGGTGACTGGACTTCATAGCTGTCTGTCCATTTGGAGTGGGAGTCAATCAGTAAAAGGAACATTGTGCCCAAGAAGGGTCCCACGTTGTCAACATGGAGGCACACCCATGGCTGCCCCGGCCATTCCCATGGGTGCAATGGAGCTAAGGGGGGAGCTTTTGCACCAGCTGGCATTGAGGACAGCTTTAGACCAGGGTTTCAATATCCAAGGCCATGCCAGGCCACCATAAATAGCTGCATGCGAGCATCTTCATTTTGTTAATGCCCGGGTGACCGCTATGTAGCGCGGCTAATAACGGTCTCAGGGGCACAATAGCCCTTGCTCCCCAGTGTAATATGCCATCCTGGCTGGAGAGTTCATATTTGGGATCAGAAAAGGGCTTCATCTCCTTGGATTTAGATCCACCAGACCAACCATTCAAGACCTGCTCTCAGACGTTAGACAATAATGGATCCTGGCTTGTCCACTCACGGATTTGTCTGGTCTGAACAGGGGAGGAGTCCAGAAAATTTAGCACTAAGACCAGTTCCTGGGGGATCAGAGCCTCCCCATTACTAGCTGGTAGGGGAAGGCAGCTTAGTGCATCGGAATATGGGATTTAACGGTGAACAAAAGTGTATTTGTAGGTGGCTAATATTAGTGCCCATCTCTGTGTGTGAGCTGATGCGATAGGTGGTATCGCTCTATGTTCTCCAAATAATCCCTGTAGGGGCTTGTGGTCGGTTCTGATATGGAAATTGCGACCGTGGAGATATTGATGAAGCTTCCGGATGCTGAACACAATAGATAAGCCCTCCTTTTCAATCTGGGAATATCGTCACTCTGCGACACTGAGGGTGCGGGATACATAACCAATGGGTCATTTGGAGCCATCCACCATCCAACGTGAAAGGACAGTTAGTATTCCATCAGGGGACGCATCACATGTTAAAATTAACTCCTTCTTGGGATCAAAGTGGATCAACAAGGCCGACGATCTTAACAATTGCTTCACTTTCAGCAAGGCATCCTGGTGCACCGCTTGCCAACTCCAATTCTGGTTCTTCTTAAGCAGGCTGTACATTGTGACCAGCACAATCGAGAGGTTTGGGAGGAATCGGACGTAGTATTTTACTACATCTAAGAAGGCCTTAAGCTCTGGGTATTTCTCAGGGCAAGTACCTCACGAACGGCCTGGACTTTTTCTTCCACAGGATGCAGGCCCTACCCATCAACCTTGTGGCCCAATTGAACTACCTCCTTTGCTTAGAAGACATTTCTCTCATTTTAAAATTACCCCAGCTTGTGTGAAGCATTTGAGCACCTCATCTAGATTTGTTAAGTGTTCATCATCGGTCAGTCCTGTGACAAACATGTCATCCAAGTAAATGATAACATGGGGCAATCCTTGGGGCAAGTTTTCCATCATTCTTTGGAAAATAGGACATGCCAAGGAGACCCCAAAAGGTAGATGTGTGCATTGATACAATCCTCAGTGCGTATTAATGGTGATGAATTCCCTAGAGTGCTTTTCCACCTCTACCTTCTGGTAGGTAAGTCTCATATCCAATTTCAAATATGTGGTGCCCCCTGCCAACTTCGAATATAATTCCTCAATCTTGGGTATCGGGTGTCTAACAAGTTTGGCCACTTTATTGACAGTTAGCTTATAGTTACCACATACATGCATGCTTTGGTCCTACTTCAGTACAGGTACAATGGGTGCCACCCACTCAGAAAATTGCACTGGTTATAGGATGCCCAATTTTTCCAGTCTGTCCACTTAGGTTTCAACTTTGTCCTGTAGAGCATAAGGGGCTGGTCTGGCTCTTATAAATCTGGGAGTTGCATTTGGGTCGATATGGATACTGGCCTATAGCCTCGATTCCTTCCTAATTTGTCATTGAAAATGGAAGCATACTTTTGCAACAATACCCTTTAGCCTTTCATTGTAATTTGAAAAATGTTGGCCCATTTCAATTTAATCTTTTCGAGCCAGTTGTGGCCTATTAAGCTGGGGCCCTCTCCAGCCACAGCTAACAAGGGCAGCCTTTCAGATTGATTTCCATAAGTCGCCGAGACTTGACATAACCCTTTCAGTCTTATTTCCTTGCCCGTGTATGTCCTCAGCTTTGTGTCCGAAACTTCTAACTTCAAAGGATGGGTTCCTTTACTCAGATATCTAAATGTATGATCTCCAATGACAGACATTGACACTCCTGTATCAACTTCCATCTTAATGGAAAGATAAAAGCAAAATACTGTGGATGCTGGAAATCTGAAACAAAACACAAAATGCTGGAAAAACTCAACAGGCCTAACAGCATCTGTCTTTCTCGCCACAGATGCTGTTAGACCTGCTGAGTTTTTCCAGCATTTTCTGTTTTTGTTCCATTTTAATGGGTTGTCCATGGATCATTATGGCTACTTGGATTGGCTTGGTTCTACCCACTATGAGGTTATATAATGAATGGATGTCTGATTTATTTCTTCTGGCTCTTTCATGAGGCATATTTCACAATTTATCCTTCTGCCTTTATAATGTTGTTTCAACCTTGCTCTGCAGTGCTGCCTTATGTGGCCACGGTGGTGGCAGAAAAAGCACTGATTTGTTTGAGTTGTCATTCGCTCACTGGAGGCCTGGATGTGTTTCTCTCATTTATTTTGTGGGTTTTCACTGCAATATCGTTGTTTGTCAATGGTCTGGAGCTAGAGATCATTTCCTATCTTTCCATAGAGTCTAATGTTTTTGTGCCTTTTGTTGCCAGATTGTCCAGCTTGACCAGATGAACAGCGCCATTTCGTGTATCTTATATAACTTCACAATTTCTAACAGCACTCTCCATCATAATAGCTAATTCTAATGCCTTATTGAAGTCAAGACTAGGTTCAGTTAGCAAACATGTTTGGATAGTGTCATCTCCAATCCCGCATATCAGCCGATCTCTCACCATATTACTAATGGACATTCCGAATTCACAATGCTCAGTTAATGCCTTTAAAATGGCTACATAGTCAGCTATTGTCTGCTCCAGAAGCCTGTTCCTTGAATTGAACTTGAAGCACTGCATAGTAACTAAGGGCTTTGGTCTCAGGTGGCACTGTACAATTTTTATTAACTTGTCGAATGTCTTTGAGTATGGGGTGCTAGGTAACATAAGACTGCAGATCAGCCTGTACATTTTGCATGAGGACAAAAGAACCACCCTCTTCTTCTCCTCCCCTGCAATGTTGTTAACAGTAAAAAAGAACACTAGGCGTTCAACATACTGAGGCCAGTTATCTGAAATGGGGTCGAATGGGTCGATACACCTGAACTGTGGCATTGTGAACAACTGCAAGGGGACTGCACTTCCAATAAGTTTTCCAGATAATGACAAATTTAGGTGTTTGGCTTACCGCGGGAGTCATCCTCTCTCTGGGTCTCTTATAATTTTCTGTCCATAGCCATTTTTCATGTATTTACCCTTTTAAATGTATTGCCATTTTAAGAGCAGTCACTTTTTAAAAACTCTGTCTCTGCAGCTGTTGGCTTTTCTCTGCTGGGTTTCGCACTCTTTTTGAGTTTTGGTGGGATCCCCACGATCTCAATTCTGCAGGGCTTTTTAAAAAATTTTATACTGCACCACTGCTTTCTACTTCAATTTTTAGCTGTCGCCCATTTTATAAAGTAATTACAGATGCTCTTTCTGATACTTTGCTCACCCGTCTTGAAATTTTTTTTTGTTCTTTATCCTCATCGCCACTTTTATGTCTTGGGTAAATGAATTCGTTGGCCAACCGAACTCCAATCCACACCTTCCTATGTTCTCATCAATTGCTGCTTACAATTAATAACAGGGAGAGACTGATGTAAGAATAAACAGTGATGGTTTATTGAGACATAGGGCAGAGCACCAGATCACACGTGTTCACTCAGAAGCTTCCAGAACTAGACTTACAGTTCCCAATTGCCTGTGCTGTACCGTGATTCATCAGTTCTCTCACATGATCAGTACACTCACATTTTCTTAAAGGGACAGGGTATCTCACTTTACCACAGGGAGATACCCTAAAGATGTGCAAGTAACCACCAACCACCCCTGCCCTCCCCACGCCAGATGTTCACAGGTAAGATTTGCACGGCAATTATGCGGAACTACAAACTTCCCCCGGGCAAACTTCAGATGGCTCTGACTGGGTTACATAAATAGTTACCCAGAAGAAGTTAGAGGAATTAAAACCTCTTTGATCTTCTCAGTAACTATTGACCCCCCCAACCCCCCATGGGACTCCATCAACTCCCCTAAACCCTCAGGGGATTCCCCATACCCCCAACTACCAATCCCCCACAGGCTGCCCCAGCACCTATCCAGGATATCCCTTCTCCCCCCTCCCAACTACCAGTATTCAGTGGTTTACAGAATTGTGAAGTAGACAGGCAGTGGTGCTATAGGTAGTGAAGGCCTTGATTGTGACTGCAAGAGTTCTGCAGAGACACTTGCTCCCAGTCATGACTGCTGTAGTTACTGTTGTGGGGTGTTGGTTACACCTTGGTAGATTTTAATGAAGTTTTCATAGTCTGAAGTAGGTTAACTGTAAGTCTTTATTAATTATTATAATATTTACAAAGATAAAGCAAAGAGTACTAAAGCTAGGAGCTGTCTCCATGCACATAGCTCTGGTCAACACCACGCTGAGCCCTCGGTATGGGTCATGTGTTCCTTGACATCACTGTGTGGGCAGTATGACCCTCAGTCCCACATTAGCCCGATATGTCCTAGACCCTTATACTACACCTCCCCAAGTCTTTATCTAATGCATTTGTGATTAGTTTACCTTATGTCTTACATTGTTATTACTATCATACATTTACATCGTCATTGCTACATTATCACTGCCCAATCTCCCCACTTCAAGTCCTTGAGTTTAAAGGTTCAGGCAGTCTGGAGGCCTTTTAAACCCTTCCATATCTCAATCACACTACTGTCGGAGGAATGGTTGGCTCGATCGCTTCCGGCTCTTCCCATAGGTTTGAAAGTTGTTTTCATCCTTTGCTCCCGTTCTTTAGTGTTGAACTGCATTTGGTTGGTTTGGCTGTTGTGCTGGTCAGTGTTTGCTACCCTAACTCATTTCTTGCAGGGTGGACAAACATTATATTAATTTCCTTGTCATTTCTTTTGCTTCTTCTGTCATTCTGCGGATCGTGGCAATTTATATGGATGTACATGTTTCAACAATGGAACCTTCATTCCCACTTGTTTCACAATTTTACCCAAATGTTTAAGTACTTTCTTCTTTCCCAGTTGTTTTTCGAGTTTATAAATCTCTTCATTCAGCTCAGCAACTATTCTGGTAAGTTGAATTGCCTTTGATTTAGTCTTTGATCTGTGGAACTCTTATGTCAATTTGACAACTTCATCTGGGCATTCAGTTCTTTCTGGAATCTTTCTTCCATGGTCACTGACTGCTCCTTGGACTCTTTCAATTCACGCGTTATTTCGTCAACCTGTTTCATAGAATTCCTCTTATCTACTTGCAAAGTCTGCATTTGCTCCTCCATATTGCATATCTCAACATTCAGGTTTTCAGATTGGACCAAAGTTTAAGAAATTCATCAGTTTTGGTTATTAATTCTGCTTTCATGCCATTGTTCCAATCCATCAGCAATTCTTTCTTCTGTTCTAGGCACATTGCACGATGCTTACCAAACACTTCTGATGCTTGAAGCTCATTGAGGTTTAATTGAAGATCTTTTTTTGTTGGATTTTCTTCTACAAGTTCGTCATTTCAGCATTTCAAGTCGTCTTTCAAGTGTTCTAGTTCCTGTGAGCCATGTTCCAGTGTTCTCATCAGTTCTCATTTTTCCTTTGCAAACTCATCTATTGTATGTGAAAGTTGGTTCTCTAATTGATTAGGTTTTCATTAGCACAGCATAATGCCTCTGTAATATCTTTCAAGCTCAAATTCTGTAATTGCATTTCTGCCAATTGTTTCTGAGACTCGTCACACTCTTTTGTGAGAAGTTCTACTTGCTCTTGTCATTCTAGGTTTTTAAATTTCATCTATTCATACCTATCTTTTGAAATATAACGTTTTCCCAAGTTTTCTTCCAAATTCCCATCTATTTTTTTCAGCTCTGTAGTCTCTTTCTTATACCTCTTAGCTTTCTCCTGGAATATAAAACATTCTTAAGTCTTCTCTGCCAACTGGTTTTTCAGCTCTTTCAAAATGGAATTAAACTAATTTTGTTTCACTTCATAATTTCCCAGAGGAATGAATGTGAAGGATCCTTGTAACGTATGAAAGTCCTTCAACAGGTTTTTAATTTTGTTGCAAAGCTTAATTACTTCACCTTGAGTTTTCTTGTAAATTAACAGAGTCTCATTGAGGTTATTCTAATGTTCGGCCATTTTGCTGTTGAAGTAGCCTTTATTTTTTCATGCTGTTTAAGGGTTATGTACGATTTTTTTGAATTTGAACTTGAAGGACAATTAGCTGTTCTTTCAACTGTTTATTTTCTTGTTCAGCTCTTGCTTTCTCACTCTGAGCTTTAGTGTATTACTTTGTCACAACAGATAGTTCCAATGCAGTTTTTTTGGGCGTAGCATTCAATTTCTTTTTTACCTGCTTGTGCTTTTCCCAAGGTATGTATTATACTTCAAGGAAACCTTTCAAAGCCACAACTTTTTTGAGTACCTTTCCTGCTTGCTGTTTTGCCTGGCTCTAAATTTGATTGTGTTTTCCCAAATCCCACATGATTTGCCAACTGTGGAATTCAGGTTTGTTATTTCCTCCTGGTACCTTTGTGATGCCTCAGAAATTTGTTTTTTCAGATCTCAAACAGTTTGATTCTGTGAAGATTTTAGTTTATTGCACATTTTCAAAGGTATACACTCAGCTTGAATCTTGCATTTCAATTCTTCTAGTTCAGCTTTGATGTGAACATTTTCTGATTTTACTTCTGCTTGTCCTTGCTCTGGCTGCCATGGGACTTTGTCCTTGCATTAACTGCCAGCTGCTGTTGTAGTTCTGGAATTGTGTTGGGCTCTCCAAAAAGATATACCTTTGGGAATTCTGAAATTTCCCTGCCTCTTCGGTGTTTTAGTATTGTCTTTTGCACTTTCATTGATCTGCTGGGAAATGCTCTCTGCCTCTTTTTAGCTCTGCACAGTCCTTAACTTGGAGATTACGATATTTGTCAATGGTTTCTAATATTTCATTGAAATTGGTTGAGGATTAATCAATGCCTTGCATTAGGATTACTTTTTTCCAGGAGTTCACCAAACAAGTATAAAGAGGTATTAATCTGTACTTTTTCTGATTTTCTACTTAGATCTGATGCACCCTGAAAATTCAAAATACTCTTCTCCAAGACACCCAATTTTGTGATTGATCTGGGCCTTGGATAAATCCAAATTGATTTAGAAGTGTGGAATTCTGATCCATGGTCAATTTTTTAAAAAGTGCTGGCTCTGCTCCAAGAACTTTCTAAATTTCAAGATGGCGTTGCCGTTCTCTTAGAGAAAAAGGGATTTGCCGTGCTTGTTCAGTTTTGGCAGGCTCCACTATAATAGTGATCGCATTCAGCTTGAATAAAAAGTTTACTCAGCAATGGCTGCCTGAAATGGTTGCCTACTGAATTCTCTTGTTCAGCATTTTACTTCTTTTGACTCGTGAGTCCATCAAATTCAGCTTCTGCTTGTCTTTTACCAAGTTGAACAGTCATGATGCTCCTGAAATATTTAATTAACGTTTTCTCTCTATTTTCCTGACAAGCTCAAACACCACATGTTCAGGCTCTGATTCTGGATCAGGTTTTAGTGCTGAGTGTTTTTAAACTGCAGTTTTGGCTCTGAATTATTTAAAGATTTCTCAGGTATTTCTGTAACCTGGAGTTTTAAAAGATTTAGCTCACCCTGCTGACTCCGTGCCCGAGGATGTGAAGCTGGACTTCTATAGGAGCTGCAATAGATTCTTCTGTTGCAGTAAGGAATGTGAAATCTCTGCCTTGAGCTTCCAAGCCTTTCTTTGGAGCTTTTCCTTGGCATTTTTTTCCCCTGCACCTCTGCTTCTGGAGCTTTTTTTTCCAGGTCAGAATGACTTTTGTCTTCCAGCCTTTCAGCTTGCCTCTGCATTTTAGCAAGATGTTGAGTCGTTTCATAAGCTGCTACCATGTTGTTGGGTGTTGGTTACATCTCGGTAGGTTTTAATGAAGTCTTCCTGGTCTGAAGTAGGTTAACTGTAAATCTTTATTAACTGCTGGAACTATTTACAAAGATATAGTAAAGGGTACAAGCTAAGAGCTATCTCCATGCTTGGCTATGCACATGGCTCTGTCCAACAACACATTGACCCATAGGTGTGGGTCATGTGTTCGCTTACATCACTATGTGGGTGGTACTAAACTCAGTCCCACATTAACCCTATATGTGTCAGACCCTTATACTACAGTTACTAAACCTCTTGGGTTGCAACATGAGAGGGATATGGAGCAGAGGTAAACACAGAAGTGGACAAGCTGCTTGTAGAGGGAGGAGGAGACAGAGCATTTGAGGGTGGGGGGATGTCTTATCCACCTAGGGTTTTTGGGGAGCATTTCTTTTACTACCACTTAAACCAGAATTAGTGTGTGCACCACTTACCTTTCACAAAGGAGCTGCTCACTGAACTCTGTCACTTCTTGAGGTCAGACCTGCAAAGTCAGAGCATACAAGGAGGGTTCTGCCAGTGATTGTGAAGGTGATTGTGGCCGTGAATCTTTTCATGTCTGGCTCCTGCCTGGCTGGAGCAGGCAACATCCCTCACACCTCCCAGTCTGCCATCCAGTACTGCAACAGAGGGTGACAAATCAGGGGAGGGGGTTCATTGTGTTCCCCTTGGCCAGAGAGAAGTAGGTGGGGCATGTACATGACTTTCATGGCTAGCAGGCTTCTCTGTGGCATGTGGAGCAATGAATTACACAAACATGGTTTTGAGGGACCATGTCTCATTGCTGAGATGCACCATACCTGCAACCACACTCAGTATATCAAGCTGGTGAATACCAAATTCTCCAGCTGTCATGATGCTTTCATTCTCTGCCAGTCAGCTGTTCATCAGTCTTTGATCCAAACTGTTAAATCAAAGGGATGTTGCTGGGTGACAAATCCAATCTACCTTACATAGGGCTCATGACTCTGCTCTGTAACTTAACTACATGTGTTCAGCATGAATACAATGAGAGCTATGCTGTCATTAGAAACATAGTGTAAGCCATTGGGGTGCTGAAGCAAATGTTTCACTGCCTGGAATGCTTTGGAGAAGCCATGCAGAAGTATGTAACCCCAAATGAGTTGGTCTGCTGTATCCTTCACGATCTGGCCATCATGAAGACACTGCCCTTGCTAATGGCCGATTATGCAAGCAGTTCAGGAACAGAAGGATGAGGAGGAGAGAGAGTAGAGGAAGAAGAGGATTGGCAGCAAGAGGAACAGAAGAAGGAAGTGGAGGGAGAGGAGGAGGATGACAAAGGGGAGGGGTGGGAGATGCAGAAGAGGAGAAGCAGGAAGAGGAGGAACAGAAAGAGGGGGAGAAGCATGAGGGAACAGCTTGAATAACAGCCAGGAATCATCCAACTGGATAATTAAGAGTCTAACTTCCAATTGGTATAAAAGGCGGTGCACCATGATTATGAACACATTGGGTGACCAATAGCAGGAGTATGAGACTGGTGGGGAGCAGTTAGAGACAGGAGCCATGTGATGACAGACCCAGGAATATGTTGAACTAAATTTGACAACCCACAGGCAGTGAATACAACAAATGATTGGGTGTGACCCCTGTGAAGCAATGTTCAGCCAGTGGTCCATTCTCTTTTTCTCTGTCTCTTTAATCACAAGTGATTTATTCTCACAAGGAGATACCCTCTTATGCATATCCAGCAACAGTTGGTACAGCATGATGAAGAGGAGGAAAGTGATGATGATATTGGAGAGGAGCAGGATTGAAGAAAATTCTATGATGATGTCAATGACAATGAACATTTAGAGGGAGGAAGTGTTTAGAACAAGGCCACATAGGAGTCTGTGGTGGAAAGTGATGTCTCATATCTGCACAAGTCTCTGGATCTCATCCCCTGTGTCATTTACTTTTTCACTCCAATGCACAGTTCAGATACTTTCAAGAATGATTATTATGACTATGAGAACAACTCCTCATATTTATTTAGCACCTTAAAAATGTAAAATGTCTCAAGGTGCTTCTCAGGAATGTTTATCATTTACAATTTGCCAGCTATATCAGAGACATGGCAACGCCAGGTGAGTCACCTGAGTATGAGGGATCTAAAGGAATGGGAGAGGGTGAGGATGTGTCATCTTCCAGTAGAGGCTTAGGAGAAGACTGCCCATGGCTTAGGAATCGTGGGTCCTAGAGTTCGAAGTGGCTTGAAAGGGAAGAAGCTGGAGAAATAACACACCAGTGTACAATGGGAACACCTTCACCACATGAGCTGCAGTGGTTCAAGAAGGAGGCTTATCACCACCTTCTCAAGGATAATTAGGGATGGGCAACAAATGCGGTCTCGTACCCTGCAAATGAATTTAAAAATCTGCAGGTCCAGATGTCACTGACAGAGGATATGCAACAGCTGACAGCTAGTATTCTGGAACATATGTTCCTTATTTGTGGAACACTACAGAAGTATTTTCTGTATTGCAAAATCAATAAAAATTGGCAGCTTCATTTGAATCTATGACAGGCCTCCACCAGGCTGCATTTTTGTGGTACTAGAGGACAGATTGGACACTACACTTCATACCACTTTTCAGATGCAGCCAAGATACAGCCTGCCATTTCTTGTCCTTCAGGATCTGATAGCTGCCTTCAGGCCCATCAAGCGGCTAATCGATGGGGGCATAAGCTTTGCTAAATATTGTTGAAAAATGCAATTGCTACAGCCAGGGTTGTCATGCAATATGATGACATAAAGGTACCAATCACTCATAAGGGATTGTGTAAACACATTGTGGGATCATTTATTTAAACTAGGCACATGAGAATATATATACATGGGGTAGGATCTTCCGGTCGGCAGGTGGGGGCAGGGCCCACTCACCGACACATAAAATGATGCGGGATGATGTCGGGTGGAACTCCCAACGTCACTCTGCGTCATTTCAATTTACTGTTTGGCGGGGGTGCAGCTGAGTCAGCTGTGCACCCGCCGACCTGTGAACGGCCTATTGAGGCCATTGATAAATTAATTAAGGTAATTAATGGACCTGCCCGTTCAATCCTAAGGTTGGTGGGCAGGCCGGGAGCACTAGCGGGCTTCGGAAAATGCTTGAAACCTCATCCAGAGGTGGGGTGATGTTTCGTGAAGGTGTTTAAATTTTTATCAAATCTTTCAATAAAAGTTATGGACATGCCCCAACTCATATGACAGTGTCACATGAGGGGACATGTCAGAAATTTTTAAGGATCATTTCCACTAAAAATTTTACTTCCGAGCCGATCTCCCTGAGGCAGCACTTAGCCTCAGGGAGATCTGTGCACTCATTCACGTAGGGGCACACATGCGTGAATGAGTGCACTCCCAGCTGAGGGAATCTCCCCCATGCCCCTGCACAGGGAGCACATGGCGCTTCCTGGCAGATGTCACGCTGGGCGGGCATTAATTGGCCCGCCCACGTAAAATAGCGGTACGTCCCCAGTTGGTGGTGCTGAATGGAGGCGCACCCACCCACACCTGCTCCCGCACTTCCTCTCCAACTGGAGGAAGAATTTTCCCATGGTCAGAAAGCTTGAAGACATCAGCAGCAGGACTGTGTGTGCTGTGCCCTGTTCACAAGCCAAAGTAAATCTGAAACTGGATCGCATGACAAATTTCTTTCCAGTGGTGTCATGCTACAAGCCCCTAAATGCATATTACAAGGGTTAGAGCCCAAGCATTTACACAGACAATAGTTCATTTTTGAAATAGATCATTACAGTTCTAATTCAATATAATTTTATACCATGCTTTTGACTTCTACTTAAATTTGTTACATTTTTCCGGATTGGTTATGATTCCCGGCTTGATATGGTTTAAGTTGTCATACGTTGAAACAAACTAAATAACTAAGTCCTCCTGCTGTTCTGATGAAAGGTCATTGACTTGAAATGGCCCAAATATTGCGTTCAGAGTCAGAATCCCTATTTCTGACTCTGTTCAGACAAAAATATACACATCTACCTTTTTATGGTTTTGCTGGGCAATTTTCTATTGGAGGATCCTTCCAAACTGACTCAGAGAAGGAAACCTCAGCGGGAGCAGCAGAAAGAATCCATGCAGAAACCATGTTTCCATTTTACACCACAAGTTAAATCTTTGGTAAGGAAAACATTTAAATGTCCCAAAACCTCTGTGAAAAGCTAGGGAGAGTAGGTAAATGTGTAAGGGTAGGTGAGGTAAGGAGGGAAGTGGTAGGGTGGTAAGCAAGTAAGGTATGTAAGTTAAGTAGGTCAGGGGTTGGGTGGCAGGTGGATTGGGTGGTTAGGTTGGGTTTGATCAGTTCAGGGGGACAGTGGTGGGGGTTGTTGGGTGTTGATGTCGGGTCAGGTTGGCTCAGCGGAGTCAGGGGTCAGGGAAGTCGGGGAGTCAGGTTTGGGTTGTCGGGGGTCAGGGATAGGAGCCGGGTGGTGAGATCGGATCAGCTTAGCTCGGTGGGGAATCGGGGGGGTGGTGTCATGGAGAGATTCAGGTGGTGAGATCGGGGAAATGGGTGCGTGAGGAGGGGGTGTTGGGTGGTGAGGTCAGGTCAGGCCGAGTTGGGGGAGTCGGAAGTCAGGAGGAGTCGGGGGTAAGGGTGGGGTAGGGGGCGGGGGCAGGTGGTGATGTCGGGTCAGGTCGGATTAGGAGGAGCCGCTATGAGTTGTTGGGGTCAGGGCGGGGTAGTCGGGGGGAGGATTACGGGTCAGCCGGTTGGTGAGTGGTGATGTTAGGTTGAATGGGAACAGTTGGGAGGATGGGGCCAGGTAATGAAGTCGGGTCAGGTTCAGTTGGGGAGATTGGGGCATCACGGGGGGAGGTCGGGGGTTGGGTTGGGTCAGGTCGGTTTGAGGGCAGTCAGGGGTCGGGGTGCCGGGGTCAGGGTGGGGTAGTCAGGGAGGTCAACGGGGGAGAGTTGGGTGGTGACGTCTGGTCGGGAGTTGGGGCATCAGGGAAGGAATTGGACGGTAGAAACTAGTCAGGTCAGGTCAGGAGAAGTCGACGGGTCACGGGATAAGTGGTGGCTGTCGCATGTGTAGTCAAGGGGTTGAGTTGGGAGGTGGGGTGGGATATGTGTCTTGGCTAGTTCCCAGGAGTTAGACTAGTATTTTAATGTCCAACATTTCCTGGGTAACTATCCAGGGAAGTAAGTCGGAACCGTCCAAACTCATGGTGGGATTTTCCAGTCCTGCCCGCTGGTGGGATTTACCTGTGCTGTCGACATCAATGGACTTTTAGCTGGCTCACCGCAGCGGGACTGGAAAATCCTGGCCTTTGACTCTAATTCAGATTTGGAGACTCTTTTGGAGATTCTATGGGGGTGGGGTTGGGGCGGTGGAATGGGGTATGTCTGGTCTCTACTTACTGGAGACAGGAAGTTCTGGACTGTTAACCCTGTTCCTCTCTCTACAGGTGCTGTCTGACCTGCTGAGTATTTCCAGCATCTTTTTGTTTTTACTTCACCAATGCCTGACTAGAAGAATGCCAAAAGCAGGCCACTTTTATTTTTTCAAATTTAAACAAATGGTTGTGCTGGTGAAAAGGTTAATTGAATTGTAAAGTTGCAGTGGAGGTAGTTATTGCCTGAAGCAAGTCAATTAAAATTAATATTTAACATTAAACATTCATTGTGTAGTGCTGGCAAGGGAAATGACTATTTTGTGCTCTGGTAATAGTAAGACATTTTAATGGAGGACTTACCACCACAATCTGTATAGTCAGCAAAGGGAATTAAAAATGAAGGTCATGGTTTGAAGAAACAGAAAGGATTTTGAGCATTTTGCACATTCATCTCCTTTAATTATAATAAGAAATAAGCTCCCCTTGAAAGGCTCTAGGAAACCCAAAGAGACAATTTCACATAAGAGTATGTGTGGCTTACAAGTTGCTTAAAATTGGTTTTATTGGGCATGGGCTAGGGTGTGCGGTGTGTGGGGAGGGGGCAGGGGTAGGTTAGTGTCAGGGGAATTGGGGTGGAGAGGATGTTGAAGTCACAGCAAGCACTCTGATGAAATTCACACTGATTCATTAGATAATCTTACAACTGTGAATGATACATTAACTTAGCTCTGGCATAGCAATTCACTGACAAATGATGAAGCTGTCCTCTACACAGATAGGATCAGCATAAATCATTTGTTCAAATCCACAATCTTTGAACTGAAAGGCATTAGTGCTACCAAATGATCTTGGCTGACAGCACAAGTTGTAACCTACAATATGGCAAACCAACAAAAGTATAGAAACTTAATAAATACAATAAAAACTTAAAAAAAAATACAGGTAAAATTCTACGCAAGTTCTCCCTGTCATCAGCTAAAGACACTGACTGCATCATCATATTTGGCAATTGCTATTGTTACTCAAACTGTATAACTCAGGTCATGTATTTCTACTAAAATAGTCATTGATCTAGATTTGATCATCCAAGGAGTTCTTACGTATAGTGAGTTAATTATACTCTAAAACTTTGCTTTGATTCTATTTTGTTCTCAGGAAGTTACATTTTTGATTATTTTCTTACCGTTTTAATGGGAAAGTGATAATACTGTGATAACAATCCTAATCTTCTAATGCACCCTTTACTCTATTCTGGGGAGGTGGTGGCTCAGTAATAATGTCAATGTCATATTAATCCAAGGGCCCAGACTAATGCTCTGGGCCATGGGTTCACATCCCATCATGGCAACTGGTAGAATTCAAATTCAATTATTAAATCTGGAATTAAAAACTAGTCCAATAATGGTGGTCATGAAACCATTGCCAGTTGTCATTAAAAAAACACCGGATTCACTAATGCTCTTTAGGGAAGAAAATCTGTCATCCTCACTCAGACTGACCTTCATGTGATTCCAGACCCATAGCGATGTTGTTGACTCTTACCTGTCTTCTAAAATGGCGAAGTTGAATCAAACCACAACAAAACCACAAAAGAATGGAACTGGATGGATCACCTGGCATCGATTTAGACTTCGGAAAGGACTAAGGCAAATCCAGCCCTCTCAACCCTGCAAAGTCCTCCATACTAACATCTGGAGGCAAAAATTGGGAGAGCAGTCCCATAGACTATTCAAGCAACAGTCTGACATAGTCAGACTTATGGAATCATACTTTACAGAAAATGAGCAGAATTGTACACTTCCACACTTTTGGGTTTGTAGGTGGGATGGAAGGGGTGAGTGTCAAATTTCTCGACTGGGCTTCCCACTGGGGTCCCACCACCCCGACCTCTCCACATTTTCACACTGTGATTGGTGGGCCCTCTCCTCAATTATTAACCACTTTAGGGCTGTTTCCTGCCCATCCTGAATTCTCAGGCTGGTGGGAGGAGTCTGGGGTATGGGGAAGCCCTAAAAGAAACCAGTTCAGGCCTTCAGTGAGGGGGAGGGTAGGGGGTGGTGCCTCCATCAGAGGCCCACTTTTAACATCCTAATCTCCTTCTGTTAACCCCCCCAAGCTTCACCTACCCTCCCCACTCTAAGGCCTCCAAAACCTACCTGCTCTTGGACTCCTGGGATATAGGCTCTGGGGACCACTTGCGGTACCAGCCCTGCAGCTTCTGGTGATGCAGGGACTGGAAAGCTGCTGGTCAACCAAAGTGGCTGTCAGCTCTCTGAGGCAGGACTTTCTCTCGAGTGAGGGGTGGAAGTCCTGCCTCCAGCCAATTATAACTTGTTGGAGCGTTAACTGGCTGTGGGGCAGGCAGTATTAGCAGTGATGTGTCCCCTGCTGACTCTTCAGATGGCGAGATGGCAAATCCTGGCCAATTTCCCAGACACCACTGTCCTCATCCAAGAGATACAATGGCAGACAGTCGAGAAGGAGTTAACCTGGGAGTCCTCAGCATTGACTCTAGGCTCTATGAAGTCTCATAGGAAAATAGAAACATTAGTCAAACATGAGCAAGAAAACCTCTTGCTAGTTCCACCCATCGTCTTCCCTGAGCACCGAGACTTGCAAGGGCACAGAGTGTACTCTGGGTGGGAAACTTCAATGTCCATCACCAAAGGTGGCTTGGTAGCACCACTACTGACTGAACTGGCTGAGTCATAAAGCATGTAGCTGCTAGACTGGGTCTTCAGCAGATGATGAGGGAAAATAATTGATCTTGTCCTCACCAATCTACCTGTAGCAGTTGCATCTGTCCATGACAGTATTGATAGGAATGACCACCGCACAGTCCTTGTGGCGACAAAGTCCTGTCTTCATGTTGAGGATACCCTCTATCTTGTTGCATAGCACTATGACCATGTTAAATAGGATAAATTTTGAACACATCTAGCAAGTCAAAAATGGGCATCCATGAGGCGGCAGCAGAATTGTATTCAACCACAATCTGTAACCTCATGACTCGGCAAATCCCCCACCCTACTATTGCCATCAAACAAGGGGTATCAACCCTGATTCAATGAAGATTGCAGGAACGCATGCCAGAATCAGCACCAGGCATACCTAAAAATGAGATGTCAACCAGGTGAAGCTAGAACACACAACCACTTGCATGCCAAACAGCAGAAGCAGCAAGTGACAGACAGAGTTAAGCAATTCTACAACCAATGGATAAGATCTAAGCTCTGCAGTCCTGCCAGTTACGAATGGTGGTGGACAATTAAATGACTAACTGGAGGACGAGGCTTCACAAATATCCCCATCCTCAATGATGGGAGTGTGCAGCACATCAATTCAAAAGATAAGGCTGAAACGTTTGTGACCATTTTCAGCCAGAAGCGCTGAGTGGACAATCCATCTCGGCCTCGTCCTGAGGTCCCCAGCATCACAGATGCCAGTCTCCAGTCAATTTGATTCACTTCACATGATATCAAGATACGGATAAAGGTGCTGGAGACTACAAAGTCTATGGACCCTGACAACATTCTGTAAGTAGTATTAAAGACGTGCTCTAGACTAGCCACATCCCTACCCAGGCTGTTCCAGTACAGCTACAAGATTGGTATCTACCCAGCAACGTGGAAATTTGCCCAGCTATGTCTGTCCACAAAAAGCAGGACACATTCAACCCAATTACTGCCCCATCAGCCTACTCTCAATCATCAGAAAAATGATGGAAGATGTCGCTATCAAGCAATAACCTGCTCACTAGCGCTCAGTTTGGGTTCAGCCAGAGCCATTCAGCTCCTCACCTCATCATAGCCTTGGCCCAAACATGGACAAAAGAGCTGAACTCAAAGTGAGGTAAGAGTGACTGCCCTTGACATCATACCTAGCACAAAGGAAGACATCTGTGGTTGGTGGAGGTCAATCACCTTATCCCCAGGACATCACTGCAGGAGTTTCCCTAGGAAGTGTCCTAGGCCCAACCACCTTCAGCTGCTTCATTAATGACCTTCCCTCCATCATAAGGTCTGAAGTGGGGATGTCCATTAATGATTGCACCATGTTCAGCACCATTCACAATTTCTCAGATACTGAAACAGTCGAAGTTCAAATGCAGCAAGACCTGAACAACATTCTGGCTTGGGCTGAAAAGTGGTAAGTAACATTTATACCACACAAATGCCAGGCAATGACCATTTCCAAAAAGACAGAATCTAACCATCTCCCTTTGACATTCAATGGCATTACCATCATTAAATCACGCACTATCAACACCCTTGAGGTTACCATTGACCAGAAACTGAACTCGACCAGTCATATAAAGAGTGTCGCAAGTGTAAGTCAGAAGAACGGAATTCTGTGGAGAGTAACTCATCTCCTGACTCCCCAAAGCCTGTCCACCATCTACGAGGCACAAGTCAGGAGTGTGATGGAATACTTTCCACTTGCCTGGATGAATGCAGCTCCAACAACACTCAAGAAGCTCGACACCATCCAGGACAAAGTAGCCTGCTTAATTGGCATCCCGTCCATCACTTGAAACAGTCACTCTCCCCACCACCGACAGACAGTGGCAGCAGTGTATACCAAAGTCACCAAGGCTGTTTTGATAGCACCAAAGCCACGACCTCTACCACCAAGAAGCAGAAGGCCAGCAGATGCGTGGGAACACCATGACCTGTAGAATCCCCTCCAAGACACACAACATCCTGACTTGGAACTGTATTGCCATTCCTTCACTATGGATGGGTCAAATTCCTGGAAATCCTTCCCTAAAAGCATTCTGGGTATACCTACACCAGATGGACTGCAGTTGTTCAAGAAGGCAGCTCACCACCATCTTCTCATGGTTAATTCGGGATCGGCAACAAATGCTGACATGGCCACCAATGTCCACATCCTGTGAAAGAATAAGAAGAAATACTCGAGACAATTTTAACCTAACCTACCCATTGGGAATTTGAGAAGACTGAGTATAACAGTATTTTACTTCTTGCCTGGTTTTCCTCTCTGTTGGAGTCAGTGAGCTTAATATCACTCAGGGTGTAAAACTGGAATGCTACCCAATCACATGGGCTTCCCACTCAGAGGGTTAGGTTAAAATTATCCCCATTTGTCAAATACTAAAGCAACTCAAAAAAGGAGGGCACAACTTTCCATATAATAATGTGCATAAAAAAGTATTTTTGCACACACCATTGCTGCATACTGTTGCTGAGTAGTTTAGAGAAAACTTTCACATGCTGACTATTTTCTTATTTGTTTTCCACTTAATCCTTCCTATTTTTCAGCAGAACAATCTTAGAAGCAACAAGAAGAGTTTTGAAAGCATACAATGGCTTTGAAGTGATTATTAATAATTCATGGAAGTTTCTAGTAATGTGAAACTGTTCATCTTTTTAAAGTTCATTTTAAACAAAGTTAAGTGCAAGTCACTTTGAAGTTATTGTAATATTGAATTCATTGGTCAGCTTGCATTTCAAACAGTTTGGACATTGGAAAGAGTGCACAGAAAAGTAAAATGACAATCCTGTGAAACCTGTTGTAATATGCCTTTAAGAGATAGCAGCATAACATCATTAGAAGGGAAGTGTGTCATGTGGTCTAATTTTAGATTCATTTTTGCCTGTGAGCAGAACACAGCACAGCTCTGATGCCTTCAAGCTTTCTATCCATGTATATCTGTTCTCATGCACCTAATCTTGATAAATGAATGTACAGTCTTTTTACCTAATCCCTCATGAGTGACTGGTGGCTTGATATCATTATAAAAACATGACATAGTGCTCAGCTGTGGTCAAACAGCCAGACAACAAGATTCAGTACAGATGACATGGTGAACAGCCTTAGATCATGCTACATGGCATGAGACGGCTTTTGACATTCTAGTCAGACCTCAACAGAGTCGCAGCTTTGAAGAGTGTTGAAATTGCAGCGTGGTGACAGCAGAGAAAAGCTTTGAAGACACAGAGCCAGTATCATTCACAAATAAAGAGCTTATAATCAGATGGATCCCTCTTGGTGAGATTGCAGTGCATAGGCTGTCAGTTCCGTGAGTGACACAGTGCATCTAAAGGACCAGCACCGGGTTAGCTGAGCCGGGAAAGACAAGTAACTGGGATTGATAGTGAGCAAGGGAGAGTCAAAAAAATCCCCCCAAAACAAAAAAATCATAAAAATTGGGCCAGAAAAGATCGCAATTATAATGGGTGGAGCTTTGGAAAAACACCGAAAGTGGCTATAGCAACACTCATCCCAGGTACTTTAGGAAAAGGAAGGACAAAGGGATATTGTCAAAATGTTCACAAAATTCCCAAATTTGAAATGGGATGGAGGTGACCAACTATCTGAATTCAAAATTTTTTAACAGCATACAGAGTTATGGCTTCTTGATTCAAGCCTGTCTGAATCAGACAAGCAAGCCATAAAAATTCAGCTAGCAATTGGGAATGAAGGTCTCCTCAGGCTGAACACATTAGGCTTAGCAGCACAAGAGCAAAAGGATCCCCAAAAGATATGGACTACATTAGAAGACCAGTTCAGAATCAAGGTTAAACTGCTACTTTCAATGACTAGAATTCATGTCATTTCGACAACAGACTACAGAAGCCATAGCCCAGTTCACCAGCAGATGCAGAGAAAAGGGTAGGTACTGTGATTTTTCAAATGCAGAACTAGCAGACAGAATTGTTGAGTTGGTGATCGCATCCACTTCCGTGGAAGAATTCCAGAAAGATCTGCTAGACAAGCCCAAAATGTATAGGATTGAAGAACTACTCAAGGATAGATGTAAGGGCGAAGCAATCCCTGTAGGTCAATGAAACTTACAAGTCCTAAGTACAACCCCAATTGTTAATGCATTTACTCAAGCACCCAAACCTAGCAAGCCATATGGAATGTGTGGCCTTCTGCATACACCAAGGAAATGTCCATGTTTTCACCAATTCAGCAAGGCATCTGCAGAAAGGGCCATTGAAGTGGCAGTGCACTAAAGCAAAGGCTGATGCAGCTACAAAGAGCCATGCACTTATCCAAACTGACCATACATAACGGGTTCCTTCAAGCAAAAGAGTGACCATCCCACATCCTGTCAGAAACAAATACACAAGGTGATTAACAAATCAGAAAATAATGATGATGTGCATGATGAGACGAAGAGCGGTGAACACGTTTCAAGCCGTCAGCCTCATTGATGCCGTCACACTGTCCGAAATTTTGCAAACATTCAAATTATCTGTCATAAAAAATTTGGTAACTACTCGTTATTAGCCAAGATTGACATGGCTGACATACTACTCCTGCAAATTCTAAAAGACATGTATCCACAGACATGGAAGGCCTGGCAAAACCTACTATCGTGAAGCTTTCAGCGTCCAAAGGTTCACTAATGCCATGCACAGGATCTATAGACCTGGGTGGGTGGCAAGTACAATCGATCCTCCTGGATGTTACCACAGTTGTTCTACATCATAGAGATAAAAGGCCCAGTGGCTATAGGTCAAATGGAATGCCGTAAACTATAAAGAGTTGTGTACTTGCTAAGCTGGAAAATTATAAAAAATGGACCAACAGCTTCAAAAATGCTGACAACTAAATAATAACCCCTAATATAGGCCTATGACATGTAGTTACACTAAAAGTACAATGGAGCACAGATTTATCATAAAAAGTAGGTCTCAGCTGCAGAAGTCACAGCTGAAACACTCCACACTCTTCACTTACACTGATCCTGGCAAGAGTTTTCCATACAACTCTCAGTTTAACTTGCCCCATCTGCTTTCCAATTATAAAAGTAGAAAATTAAAGGTTAAAGCATCACTACCTATTATTATAGCATATTTAAATCAGCTCACCCTGGTCTTCTTAGCTGGATTCAGTAAGGGTCAGAAAGCACAAGGGTATTCGGGAGGATTGATTTTGAGGTGCAAACTGCCATGAACAGCTTTTGATCCATTTTGCTACCATACTATTATCTAGTTAAATGCTGAAAGCTGTGTACAAAGCCTGGGCCACTAAACTTTCTCATGTACCTTCAATTTCCTGTGTATTATTACAATATGTTACAAGGACCCTGAGTGCTCTGATGTACCATAACTTAATGCATGATATTAAATCATTCACTTAATTGAGAATATCCATGAAAAAGTAACTTCTATCAATAAATGTTGTTTGACTACCAAAGTTGGCACTTTTAAGAAACTCCACTGCATTTATTTTATTAAGGCAAGAGACAGCAGCGCTTGAAAAATAGCCATGTTTTCATTTTGTTTCCCTTAGCAATACAAGACTACCTACAAAGCTGGTGCATTAGGACAGATGCCAAATTCAAGACAGTCTTATACTATGGAGCTATGTCCCTGGACATTAGATTGATGCTGCTGGACCTCACTTTATTTATGACCTTTAGTGAGCATCAGTGAAATGAGGTTTTTATCTTCTCTTCCACAGCCGAATTCAAACTGAGGTTTCAAGAGGTGAATGCCGTTCACAATACCTACTGTTTAAATTGGTGGAATGACATCATTAATAAACTAAATGTCTCATCAACATACTTCACAAAAGACTGTACTTTTTCCAATATAATAATGGGACAGGGCTTTCAGTAGAAATGATTAGTCTATACGTGTACCATTTAATAGGTGAGACCTGGATACAGAGGTATCACAGTGATTTTTGAAATTATTGTATCACCTATTATTGAGGTATTGTTTTGTGGATACCCAAAGCACTTTGGCATTTCAAAAAAATGATTGTGCATATTTAAGCAGAAATGATGATCAGCAGAAACATATTTGATAGGGCCTGGGTGTGAGGGCATCTGGGAAGAGGGGGCGTTGGGGGGGGGGCAGGGAGGGGGGAATCACATCTGCACTAAATTCCATTGTCAATCAATACCAGTGTGGGCTTTCCATACAAACATACAAATTAGGAGCAGGGGATCATCAATCTCGAAAAATACATTGGTAGATTTTTTTTTTCCTTTCTTGCTTCCTAATTCCGAGTTGCTGAAGTAATTTCTAATACAGAAACTGAGATCAGACAGTTCAGTTTAAATTTGAAATCAAAACTGGGGTCTACCTGTTAGGTGTGACTCACTCTTACATAAGTGCAATTGGACATCAATCAGTTCAATGGCACTTTGTTCTTCGTTATAGGATCTACACTGTCTGGCAAAACAATGCTTCATAGTATTGATTCTGATACATCACTATTGGCAAACGGAATACACTAAAAATGTTCACAGTAATAATTAAGGCTGGTTTAAACATATGAGCTGAATTGCATCTTTGAACAAATCCAAAAACATACATTAGCTTTGTATTAAGGAGAAAAATAGACTTGCTATAGTTTATGATGCACATTTACAATTACCATAATCTGCTTATACGCACAATGACATGAATTAATGAACAACAGAGAATTTAATTTCAAATCATGAAATGTAACAAAGGGCGGAATTTTCCGAACCTGCTGGTAGTGAGTGTGATAGGTGGCGTGCGCTGAAAATATGGCGCGACCTGCTTCATGACGGCATGAAGGCAGGTCGCGATCATCCACTCAGCCCACTGACAGCGGGTTGCGTTTCCCGCCATTGGCTGGTGGTGAGCTAATTGTAATACATATCGTCCATCCACGTCAGCAGGAAAGCACGCCGATGTGTTTCACAACAGCACAGAGGCAACGTGCACTTGGCGTCCTTCACTTTGGGGGAACTGAGATGAGTGAGCAGCAGCATTCTCCATAGCTCACCCATTGTTTACAGGCATCGGGGCACCAGGGGGCAGGGGAAACTGATGAATGGCCCTGGAGGTAACCGCTGAGTTGGGGGATTGTCTGGGGGCAAGTGCTGGCCAGCCTCGGAGGTGACTGCTGAGGGGGGAGGGGTTGGGGGACAAGTCCTGCCATAGCGTTGCATTCCACACACAGGCATTCAAGGTGGGGGTGCAGGGTAAGTGAGAGAAATGGCCATGTGTTAGGGACACTTGTATAAACTCACCATGCCTCTGCAACTAAGACAGATCAGGTGCAGCCAAAATGATATGATTGGGGTCAGGCTCCTAGACTGCCCACCCATGCAAGCATCATGGAGGCACTAAAGGGCTGCAAAGTGCTCCATACCTTACCCCCGCCCCTCTCCACAGACCCTCCACCTCCCCCCACCGGCACAGGTTTGGAGTCCGCCACCACTTTATTGGACCACAGAGCAGTTGGACTGCACACGTTGTACAATCTCCTCACCAACGCTGGCCATGATGCAGTCACTGCTGGAGGTGCTCACAGCCTCTTGCAACCTCAGCATTCTGGTTTGGACCAGTGACCCCCATGTCGCAGGTTGACAGGGCATCCATGCAGCGCACTCATTTCTGGCCATCCGAGAGATGACCAGCACTCTATGAGAAGCATTAAGAGGCGGACATACAGGGACAGGAAAGGTGCTGAGTACAGCCAGGAGGACTCCAACGGGGATGAGGGTGAAGAGATCCTCGGTGGTGACAAAGATGGGGATGAGGCTCTCGCACTGGCTAGATGAGGCAGGCGCACTTGAGAGGCCCTGTTAGCTGCCAGATTTGAGGAAGATGATGACAACATGCAGTGAGATGTCACCCTGGATCCTTACACCGCAGTTGTGAATGCTTGACTCCAGTCTGGCTTATCGAAGCGCCAATACCTTCTGTGAGAATGCTCCTGTCATGGAGATGCAGTGGAGGCCCTAATAGTCGCTCAATCAAAAGAGGATGATGACAATATGCAGTGAGGGCACTCCATAGATCTTCACATAGTCTCTGAGAATGTCTGACACCTGTCTGGCCGAGGGCAGCTCACTTGCGCTCCATGATCAGGGCCATCTCAGAGACGCAGCCATGAAACCTTAGATGCACCTGATGCTGTGTCTGCCGTCAGCACCTCAGCCCTTCAGGAGCTAGTGCACAGCATCACTGGTCGTGGATGCTGGTGTGTTGGGGGCCAGCCCCGCCTTAAAGGTGCTGAGAGCACACAGAGCGTATGAGAGAACTCTGTGGTGCTTGCCCACTACATTCTGGCAGCAATGACCAGCATCACCAAGGTGCAGGCATCAGTAATGTTTCCAAGGACTGTGAGGCTGGACCATCACTGTAGTCTGAAGGCAGCACAGAGCATAGGGAAGAGGCCCTGGACTGAGACACCTGCCCTTTATCTTGTGCAGAATAGTTTCACATGTGAGTGACAAGAACACTGCTCATCAGAGCAAGGAGCCATTGGCAGGGAGACATTCTTAGGAGTTTATTGGCAATAGTGAACAGTATGTACAACTGATCAACACCCATGGCCAAGCTATGCAACTACTTTTACCTAGCCTTCCTAACCCTGCTGCCATGTCCTGGACATCTATAGCAGAGGTGGAGGCAGCCTGCTGACTGTGACGTCCTGTCTGTGATGACTTTGGCAGGCGTCCTCTGGAGGGCCGAGATTTGGAGGGCCCTGGCCTTCTTTCGGCATTCTGCCATGTGGCAGTGGCACCCTCCTCGGCCTGTGAAGCTGGATCTACAGAGGTCACAGGAAGAGGGGAATTGGATGGGCTGGTCACTCCCAGAGTCACCTGGGTGGATGGCCCCGGAGTGTGCACCTGCTGATCCTCCTCCCTATGGGTGCCCGAGGGTCCCTGGCTGACTCCGTGAGCGGAAAGAGTAGCTAGGGTGATATTGAACTGCCCAGCACCCCTTTCGCGTACACACTGTGAGAGGCTAACTATGGTATCAGCAATGGAGTTAAGCCCGTGCAGCAGTGCAGGAGCAATGTCCTGGACCAAGGTCTCCTTGGCGGCTGCCATCCTGCCACTGCGGACTTCAGTGCATTGCAATGCCGGTGGTATCGTCTCAGCCTGAAGACGGACAGACTCCTCCATTGTGCCTTGCAATCTGAGGAGTGCAGTGGACATCCCTTCCTGTTGTCCCCTAGCTTGCCTTTGCAGCTGCAGCAACTGTGACATGACCGAGTCCAGAGGCTCGTCATCTGACTTGGACTCAGCAGCGTTCTGTCCTCTAGGAGTCCTCCGAGTGCCAGGGACCTGGGAAGTCCCTGCCTCCACCTGCTGTGGATCAGAAAATGCGATGTGCCCACCAGATCGTGATCCCAAGGCTACTCTAAAGCTAGGACCCACCAAGGTGTGTGTCTCTGTGCTGGAGGGTATGGGTTAGCTCTGTGATGGGACTTCAGGGAGGGTGCCTTCAGATTCCTCTTCAGAGGTTTCTTCAGAGATTGATTGGAGGCCCTGGGCCATGGACTCTGTTGGCTGTTTGGCAGATGTGCCAGCGAAAGCAAGGGGAGATAAATAGTGCATGGCAGTGGCCTGTGAAAGAGGACACATCACTCACAGCATGGTTGTCTGATGGATGTTGCACTGCTGGATCCTCACTTGGTAGAGCAGCGCCGACCTCACCATCAGCACAGGACAAGCCCCGGTTATCACCAGCCAGCTGGATGGCTCTGTTTTCGAATCCTGTCAGAACTTTGATCACTGGCTTCCCTCCACCTGTCTGTGACCTTTCCCCCCTGTTGTGAGCCAGTTTGTCCTGCATGGATAGAGATGGGGAGAGTGTATCAGGACTCCTGCCAGGTCAGATGATAAATATGCCTGGCCTGTGTGGGTGCTGAGTGGTCCCACGGATGGGATAAGGACAATGTCGGTGCATGTGAAAGAGTGAATGGTGATGTCCCTTGCACTGGCAGTGAGTGAGGGCACTCTTGATATGTGATGGGTTTATAAGTGTGTGAGTTGGGAGTGATGATGAGTGACTTACCCTGGCGGAATTGAGGAGATTATTCATGCTTTTATGGCACTGAGTGGCTGTCCTCTACTGCAGGGCGTTCTCGCTGCCCACCACTGCCGCCGCCTCCCAAGCCAGGTTTGTGACATTACTTCCTATCCTGCAGTCAGAGCGGGGTAGAGCAAATCCCATCGGGCCTCCATAGCATCCAGCAGCCATTTGAGGGACCCATTGTTGACGTGCGGGGCTGCAGTCTTTTTTCCTTTGCTGGCCATGTCTCCCAGACAGCTGGTGGTGATGAGCACTTTGCTGGCAGCTGTCTTTTAAAGATGCAGCCAGCGTGATGATATCAAGTGGGTGAAAGAGAGTCCGCCCACCATGGAAATGGCGTATTTCCCGGGAATGCATAAATAATGAGGCGGGATCTGGACGATACAGCATGAAAACCCATCATTTTTGTCGGTGGGTAGGCCTCTATTTTACCCGCCTGCTACTGCACTTAATGCAATTCTGGGAAAATTCTGCCCCAAACCATGCATTCAAATTCATGAACGATGTAGTACTATATTTCATACAAGACTGTAAACTAAAACAGTAACTAACTTTTAATTATAATCCAGTGCATTTGGTTCAAAATATTGAGAACCAGTATCACTTGAGCAGGAGCCAAACACTTGTTTGACATTATTTGCAATTCTGTTTTGAATAATTGCAAGTTCTCCTGCATATGCGTTTGTCATGCTGAGCAGATACAAGAATATTACAAATGGTTAAAAACTTTCTCTTAAAAATGGACATTGTTGAACTTTTAAAATGGCTGCCATGGATCACATAACTTTTGGAACTGCATGTTGGCCAAAGTTCTGGAAACTTCTAAAGGTGGATTCAGATGACCATAGCATTGTGGAATGTCGCACTTACCGTTGCCAAAACTCACCCCAAACCATCAAGGGCAATAAAGGCTTGTAAGTCCAGTCTCTCAAACTGTCAGGTAACAAAGGGGGCTACCAAAACTGATAATGCACAAGGAAATGCTGAGGACTCCTATGTGTTTCCATTGCATGTTGATAGTTTTGAGTATGGGAAGTAGAACATACCTCATTAATATGAACAGACTATTGATTGCTTTCCATCGTATATCAATGGCCAAAGCCCTTTCATTTGTGAAAATGTTTTTGTTATAAGCTCTCCTAGCTTGCGGACATACAGGCAGCACCGCAGAATGCAGATGTAACATCACTGCAGAAGATTTGTTATTAACATCTAGTCTTTTTGCTGAGCCACAAGGCTTAAAAATTAAAGCCTCCTTGAAACCTGTTTCCAAAAGTTCCTAAATATGCCTGGAAATGCTAACTGGTCCTCAGGGTACAAGTATTATCAAGGCTACCATTCTCAACTTGCTGCACAATAACTTATTCCAAAGAAAGTTCTATAAAATTCTGTTTTGAGCTACCTGGGCTTGCCTGGATTATAATTCTGGAGTGAAAGAGCCCCTCTCACTGGACTCTGATATTCACATAAACTATTAACTATTCTGTTTAGTTTTAATATTTGTAGAAGTGAAATTCCTTTTGCTTACTGTATATTTCTTGTGGGTATTGTGTGTAGCAGCAGCAAAAGATTTTCCTGGATAGTGTGTGTAAATAAATAATGCTCCTGGTTAAAAATCCAATAAAGTCTGCTACTAATGACTTTGTAAAAAAACTGATTACATATAAACAGGGTTTGGGAAACGCATTTTAGTCTTATCAAAATTAAACCACCCTGATTATGGACATTAGATTAGAAGAACTAGGGGTTTCAGTCTCTCTCTCTCCCCTGTCCTTAACATAAGCTTTTATACTACTTTAGTTGGCTTCACTGGGGAGGTGAGCAACTTTGCTGTCCCACCCTCCGCCACCATGGTGAACATTGTTGGCACCAGCAACACCATCTTGAAGTTGACATGCCGGCTGGTGCTAGCATTTTTGGGACCCACCTTGCTGCCTTGTTTCCCAACTTGAAAAGTTCTGCCTCTGAAGGAATAAGATTCCACATTTGTAACAGATAATTTTCAGTGGCGGAGAGGTTGATTGACAGTAATAGATGACTATCACATTGCTGAAAGTATTTATGCTTGTAACAACAAGATGTAACTTTATGTATTGTGTTTAGCTCTTATCAACTGCACAAAGACAAGCAATTTCATGGCCAGATTTTACGTTGCAGGATTGGGCACATTGCCAATCTGACCTCACATGAAACTGCGTGAGGAAAGGTTGGGTGCGTGTCCCAACATAATCATGCAGTTGTACCATATTACGGTCAGTGGACACATGTGGGAGATGGAAGCGCACCCGCTGACAATTAAAGAGGAAATTAAGCACAATTAAAAAGGCAATTGATTGAAATTTTATGTGGCTCATGTGATTTTGCAGTCAGCACATGGGCCACATAGCCAGGCGGCCATCCTGTTTTTCAGTGAAACTCAATCCAGGGCGGGATAAAAGTTGACCAAAAATGTGCTGTATGAGTAGGTAGAAGTTTAGGTGAGAGTTGGTTGTAGGTTCTTTTTTGACAGTCATTTGCATTTTCTGTGTTTTCTGAAGGACACTTTGGCTTTCTGCCAAGTGCCCCCTTCAGGGCACTATCCTCTGCCATCTGTATTCCAGCAAATGGGTATTGTCTTTTTTGCTGGAGGGACTTCCTCCACTGAGTAGGAGAGGGCAAGAAAGGAGAGGAGGGCTAGTGTCTGCAGGCAGCGTCCCTGAGAGTGACCTGTGGCAAGGGAGGCACAGCTATATTGGGTGCAGGGCCAGCAGGAAGTGCAAGGCAGAAGGGTCTGCAGAACATGCCATTATCCAGCAGCGAGAGTCTACAGCCAGTGCTCCAGCTACCGGGACATGTCAGGGTCCTGTGTTGAAGGAGATTCCACCTCTCCCTTTGAGACTAGCCTAGAAATCACCTCAAACTGTGGCGATAGCCACCTGATGCCAGTGGGTCTTAAGGTGACAATGGCCCTGAACTTTTTCGCCTTCCAACGGTCAGCGGGAGATCTATGTGGTTTTTCCCAATCTGCTGCCCACAGCTACATCAAACTGGTCACTAACGTTCTGTTCGGACAGGTGATGAACTGCATTCATTTACAAACCGGCAAAGCTAGCCAAGCTGAGTGAGCCTGAGGCTTCATTGCAATTTCTGGATTCCCCCACATCCAGGATGCCATAAAGGCACCAGTGGGTGAGTCGGGTGCCTTTGTGAACAGAATGGGCTTCTACTCGATCAACATCTAGATTGTTCACGACCACAGGACACAGATTTTCAGGTCTGCGCCAGGTACCTGGGCAGCTCCCATGATGCATCCATCCTGCAGCACTCCCAGTTGTCAAGGCTCTTCATCACTCCAGCTTGGTTGGATGGTTGACCACTGGGTGAGAAAGGCCATCCCCTGAAAAAGTGGCTTATGGCGCCAGTCAGACACCCAAGCGCAGAAGTGGAGGAATGACACAACTGAAGTCATGCCTCTACAAGGATGGTAATTTAGAGGAGGCCATTGGCCTGCTTAAGATGTGGTTCTGCTCCCTGGACCGATCAGGCGGAGCACTGCAATATCCTCCAGGGCGTGTCTAGCTTATTGTTGTGTACTGTGCTCTGCACAATTTGACTCTGTCAAGAGGGGAACCTTTTGAAGCATGAAGACTGTTATGGCACAGTGGATGGTAAATGCCGAGCTGCTCAAATCCCAGAGGGAAACTTGAAACAGCTGCCACAACTGTTTTGCAATTTGTATTTTAGTTTGAAATGGGTGCCTTGAATTCAGTAGTAATAAGTCCACCAAGACTTAGAGGTTTTTTTGCAAGACTAAATTAAATATCTAGTAATTAAAAAGAAAAGATTTTAAGCACATACATAGGTCTATAAATTACTTCGATAATAATTCTTAAATCCACTAATTAATCTGGCTCCCAGTTACACCTCTGTTAAGACAACAGTAAAAACAAATAGATTAAAACAGACCCAAGCAAAGCACACAATACTCTGGGTAGTGATATTCAAAGTGAGTTTTCTTAGCTTTGATTCCTATAGGCATCAACTTGATGCACAGAGGCTGGAGGCTTTTCACACTTGTGTCAGTTCTTAGAATGCCTCCACCTTACACATAATCTTATCTCCTTTATACATGTTTTTCCCTTTTAATGCAAATTGTATTGCTCCCATATGTTTTTGCAACTTTACTCTTCTCATAATATAAATCTTTCATAGTACTAATTTTATCAGTAACCTTTGGGGAAAATATTCACACTGTTTGGCTTAGCTTCTTATGGCTAGGTATAACATCTTACCATCTCTTTAAAATTCAAACAAATCTAATTTATCTAAAAATGCAAATGTTACCCACACCTCACATTCCAAAACTTCAGCTATGTTTACATATTTAGCATTTCAAACCTAGCTTCCCTTTTGACAATTCAAAGCCTCCAGGCCAGCTGTCTCCAATTCAACTAAATCCCCCCCACATATGTATACACACAGAGAAACTAATCCAAACCACACTATTAACCCACTTTTACAATAAATCACAATAATATTATGAGAATTATTTTGATGACAAAGACAGCAAGGCAGCTCCCCAAGCCACAGAGGATGACTCAACTTTTGGATCTGATGAGGAGCCAGAGGAGGCTCAGGGTGAGGATGGTTGCAGAAGTGATGAACCTTGTGGGAGGCAGGGAGAACAGGGAGGTCTTGATTCTTTAAGATAAAAGCAAAATACTGTGGATGCTGGAAAACTAGAACAAAAACAAAAATACCTGGAAAAACTCAGCAGGTCTGACAGCACCTGCGGAGAGGGATACAGGTGATGTTTCAAGTCTGTATGACCCTTCATCAGAAGAAGTTCTGGTGAAGAGTCACACGGATTCGAAATGTCAACTGTATCCCTCTCCGCAGATGCTGTCAGACCTACTGAGTTTTTCCAAGCATTTTTGTTTTAGGTCTTGATTCTCTGTTCTTTCAGCTGAGCATCCAAAGTACAGCATGAAAGTGAGGGCAAGGGTGACGCTTCCTTACTGAACATTCATGATGAGGCCATCCTGTGACACTTCTGTCAACTAACTACTTTTGAAATAAAGTTTGCAGCTCCTCCCATCTGTCACAAGCCACTCCCATGCCCAATACCTGAGAAAAACATAGAGCACATTCAGACCATGAAACATAATAACATCTTTAAATGCTGGTCATGTTCAGAATCTGAACTTAGCATATGTTTCAGCTGAAGTAATATCACCTGTGACAACCCATCTTGTATTTATAGTGCTGTAAACTTCTCCTTGTGAGTGCTGCATCTTGGTGCCCCTCCCCACCAGCAGCAGCATTAGAGGCAGTCTGTTATGTCCTGTTGGCCCTGATGATCTTGTGTAGGCACCATGCCTGGGCACTCCTCTCACCTACTGGCAGTGAGTTGCTGAGATCACTGAGGACTCCTCATGACAGAGTCTATCAGATCATCCCATTGCTGCCTGATGGGCAATCTGCCTCAGACTCAGCATGCTCATGTTTTAATTTCTTGAATGTGGACATCACTGTCTACAGCAGTATGTATTGCCCTTATAAGCCAGGTTCCTTCCCTTAAAGGTCATTAGTGAACCAGATGGATTTTTACAGCAATGGCTTTGGGGTCATCATCAGACTTCTAATTCCAGATTTTTATTGGATTCACATTTTACCATCTGGGATTTGAACCCAGGTCCCCAGAGTATTACTCTGGGGCTCTGGAATGCTAGTCAAATGACAATATCACTATGCCACCACTTCCCCTGGCAGTCCAGACTTGATGGCCACACAAGTTCATAACATGCCCAAAGAGGTTGATTATTAGCCTGTAAATCCTTCCAATGTGCCTGATGGCAGGCAATAGGGGCAAGACAGTTCCCTAGTCAGCTATACTGCAGGAGGCAACGGCAAACCACTGTAGTACTTTGCCAAGCATAATAATGGACCATTCCAATGAAAGCTCACGGTTGCCAATACCTCCTTAGGCATTGTACCTGAAGGAGGAAGATATG
Organism: Carcharodon carcharias; assembly: GCF_017639515.1. NCBI lineage: Eukaryota > Metazoa > Chordata > Chondrichthyes > Lamniformes > Lamnidae > Carcharodon > Carcharodon carcharias. The sequence goes on along the minus strand of NC_054480.1, from coordinate 56,336,118 downwards.
GGCATAACTTGAAAATTCTCATTTAATCCTCACAAGGATGAATGACCGATTCTACAGAGCAGGAGCATGTGAGGACCTTGTGAACACATTAAGGCTACTGAGGTAGAGCTTGTTGAATTCTTTATAACAAGCTTTTTATTTGCCCTTTGCATCCTGCTGGAGAAGAAAACTAAGTGGAATTAACTGCCTCTGTGTTACTGACTCAACAACCAGGGAAACAATTTTACATTGCTAGCATAGTAAAATCTTCCATCATTTGAAGACATTCTAATGGATTCCAGTCTTTAACTTTCTCAATTTTAAAAATCTAGTTATTGCTGCGCTTAGATCTCTGTTAACAATCTTAGCCTTTAAGGTACACTGTCACTCAAATGTTATTTTTCTCAAAATGTATTACTATACATTTCTCGGTGCTTTTGCCTGCTTGACTAATGCATCTTGTAATCTGCTACATTATTCCTCAAATTTTACGATACCCATTAATTTGGCACCATTAGCAAACATTGCATTCTTCTCCTGTACCTATATTGACATCACATGTAAATGGAAAACATAATGCAGGGACAATTTAACCTCCCAGAACTTATGCGATGGGACCTGATGGGGGAATAAAAATGATTGATACTTAGATGGGGACAGAAACCCAGCTCCAAGGCATCCACTTCTTGAGAAACCTATTTGGTGAAGGCGAGGATTTCCTAATTAGATGTGAGCAGGAAATTATTGATGCAATTAATGTCATTAGGTGATGTTGATGAGGTATTACTAAATTGTTTTTAAATTTGGCTCCAATTTAATTTATGCAGCATGGTTTCTCAGGGCTTGGGAAAATGACTAGTGAAACAGTTCAAGCACATATTTAAACTTATAATTGACCTATTTGAATTAAAGTTCACATATTATAGCCACTGTCTCAGTTCCCCCTGACATATGCCCAGCAGAGAGTGTTTCTGTAGATACAATTTTCTTTCAAACTTTGGGGATTTCTAATTGCCAAGATAAAGAAGGGGGACATGTCCTGGGTGAATTTGATAGCACACCAGAAGAAGAGGAGGATCACCATCCACAGGTGTCACAGCATGCTGTGATGGGATAAACATATGCGTAAGAGAGAGGTATGCAGAGACTTGTGCTTTCATAATAGTTGTAGCTTCAGGAACAGCAGCAAGTAAATGATCTGATACAAATGTTTTCATCCTGTAACTAAATGCTCACTGTACAGCATGTTACATAACATTTGCAAGGGCACAGAAATACAGTAAGATCTTGAATGTATTCTCAATATCTTGAGATATTGAATTTTTAGTGAGGCCCTGGTCCTGAAAGGTAACATTTCTATGCTTTCATTTTCATAACAAATCCTTACCAAGCACTCTCTGAAAATCCATATTAGTGGTGTTTTTCATCTATTTAATCACACTGTTCCTCGTAAATAATTTTTGACACTTGGAGTGGGCTTCCTCTTGAAATTTTGTAGTCTTGTTTTGAATCTGAATGTTAATAATTGCTGAATGAAATGTTCAGGGCAATTGTCCCATCAATAACAAATTGAGTCAATGCTCAAGAAAGTAAATGGTTTGAATTTATTTCACCAGCTCTTTTGTTGCTAACTAAACAAGTTTCATTTTCCAGTGCTGCATCAGCGATTGTACAATGATAAACATTAGGGTTGTGGGTATAAAAAAGTGTTTGCTTTAAGACAGCTTCCATATGTTGAACCTAATTTCTACAAAAGTTACCTTCACTGTCCTTCCTATAGCTACAGCCATTATCTGTGGGTTTAACCGAACAAAGTTAACGACATACTAAATGCAGAGTTGAAAAATCCTGTTATGATTAAAGATGAAATCCAAAACTACTTGGGCAAAATATTATTTTCTGTCCCTGGCAGCAGCTACTTGTATTATCAGATATTCATTTGTTGTCCTCAAATGTCAGCTGCATAAGTTGCCATTCTTGCTTGTGTATAATCAAGTTATATGAAAACCAGAAAAACACCTTGGTTTCATTTGCCATTGGGACTGAGGCTCACAACTGAAGGTCAAGTGCTTCCTGAGGTGCTAATAATAACCATCCCATGTACATAATATATACTGCAGATTTAAGGACATTGGGTAAGATCGCATACAACTGCGGCAAAATCAAGATCTGATGCAATATGGATGAGTTTGAAAATGCAAACTGTACAAAATGCAGGATGGAATATTGTTTTAAATGGAATCATTATGTGCCTGGGACACCATGGGGAGAATTAACAAATGTTTTATTTTAAATATGTTTGCCATTTTGACAATTTATATTCAATAATAAGATACTGTGAGGTCAAAGCAACTCATTCATCATGTTTCCATGAGCTTTGCTCATGGATCCCTGTGGAAAGACTGCCCTTTCTAATGTTTTTGCTTGATGCACTTTTACAAATTTTATAAAATTCTTAAGTAATATTAATGGATCACAAAAGAAGGAATAAAATATCGATCAGAGCCAACTTAAACAAAGCTGACAGCAACTCCACAAGACTGTTTGCTATTGCTAATCTCTTCCCTGCCCTCTCCAAAAACTCCTCTAAGATGCTGCTGGCGCATTCTGGTTTAATTCAACTAGCCAGCTTAGAATGATGCTGTCCATGCCCAGGTGGTACTTTCCGGAGTCAAGCCTTCTAGGGCCATAAATGCTTGAAGTTTTACTGCAAGATCATCTTCTGTCTCCCCCACTGAAAATCAGCAACCTTCCCTCAGTCATGTTGCAACCACGTGTGTATGTAGGAGCTCTAGGACAAGCAAAAGCACAAGGAAGATAGGCACCAAGGGAATGCACAAGAGTGAATAGATGGGTTTTGCATGTGATATTGGAATGTTTGTTGGATAAAGTTGGCTTGGAATTTTATTTTGTGGAAAATTTCCTTTGAGGATTGTGTCCAAGAGGAGATTGTAGCAAATTAGCAACTAACCCGAGAATGGTGGGTGATCCCTTTAATTATTGTTTGTACAGAATCCTTCCAACTGATGAACACATGTTCACGTGAGAGAGGTTAAGAGACTGCATTAGCTGGAGCACTCAGGTCAAAAATAGCAGTGCTAGGGTCAAATCAGACATCACAAACTACTTACTCTGCATACTTCTGGTACATGTTCATCGTACAGATGCTATGTACCTACCCAAAATGGCACCCGGTACAGTCCATACCGCTGCACACAAGCAGTACTGATGCTATTTTGGATATGAAATGACGACTGAGCCAAATTTTGCAGCCATTGAGTTTTTTACCGTAAAAAGAAACTTACAAGAAGTTCATTTGGGTTTTACTGTTGCTGTATGGGCAAGGCAAGTGATATTTAAATAGTCATTTTATATTTCTGTTCAATAATTCCTGGAGCCACTATTTTAGAGTATAGAAGTGTACTCATATTTATACGGCTCTGGCTTGGCTCTGAAAGACAGTCATTTCACAATGCAGTTATTAATGTTGATTTTTTTTCACAATCATAGATTTATGTGACATTACATCATTGAAACAGATCAAATCTGTAATAGTTTATTTTTCCAGGAACTTACCTACCATAATCCAACCATTTTAGGAACTCAACACACCCTTTTCCATTTCAACGCCACCTAGAAAGCTACATCTAATATAAGATTGAATCTACTGCCATAATAGCAGAGCTTACTTTTCACTATCCAAAACGCAAGTTCCTTCAAACCGAACAAATCATTTGTCATTTATCAAGAATTAATCAGCGTTTGAGTTCATCATTGAATGCAGACAAAAATCTTCATTTCCAATCAGCACAGTCTGTGCGAGTAAAGCAGATCACCTGCCTTATGAATGGTTATGAATATTCAAATAGGATTGAGTGAGAATTGATACAAATACAAAGTTACCTAACCACCGATAAAATTTCAAGAAATGCTTAGTCATCACTTCCCATCTATTTTTTTACCCCATATCCTTTCTCTCCGAAAAATGTGGATCTATTTTTCCCTTTAAATATTAAAGATATGGAAACAGCTGCATGAAGGGAAACTATAAGCTGGAGGGAAGAGAAGAAATTGTACATTTGCACAATATAGAAACAAAATATCAGCAGTCCCGTGCCTCTCCTCAAAAACTTAGTAGCTTGTTTTTTTCTAGCCTCTAAGATTCTCCTTCAAAACTAATGTGATACTCAGATGCCATGTGGCACTCAAGGTAACTGAGATAGCTTTTCTGGGTTCATAGCAACTTGAAGAATAACAAGATAATAGAATGGAACAGGCACCAAAAGGACTCATACTTACTGAAATGCAGGGAAGATGTACTAGTTACTGAGAAGCATTAAATGAGGAAGTCAGGATTATTGCTCTTTCGCGATGGGTAAACAGAGCATGAAATAGGCTGACTGAAAACTTGGAATTATTTTGAGATGATCAAATCCTTGTACAATAAAACTGAAGTTTAATACAGCGTAACCAAAGCAAATTACTGCACATCTGAAAATCTAATAAAACAGAAAATGCTGGAAGTACTCAGCAGGTCAGGCAGCATGTATGGCGAAAGAGACATATTTAATGATGACTTCCATTAGAAGTGGAAGGAATTGGAGATTTAACAGTTTTAAGCAAATACAGAGGCTGGATAAGAAGTTGGAGAATAGGGGAGAAGCATAAATGAAAAATAAAGGTCTGTGATAGGTTGGAAGGCAGGAGAGATTAAATAACAAAAGGATGATGGTGCAAGACAAAAGGGAATGGTATTGGGAAAATGAGCAAAGCATAGGTCTATAGGAGCTGAAAATGGCCAAAACTGAACCATTACCAACATTGGTTATTTGAATAAATGGGAGTGAGGGTAGGAACAGTGGCTATGATCTGAAGTCATTAAAATCAATGTTGAGCTGTTTGTTTAAAAAATGTCAAATCTCCAACTTTTGCCAATTCTGACCAAAGACCATTGACCTGAAACATTTTCTGCTTTTATTTTGTATAGTATGTCTCAACGTATTTTCAGCTTTCAGATTTTTACAGTAGTCAAGCAAAGTAATGGGGCAGAATTTTACATTCAGCATGCAGGCGTGGGCCCGACATGCTGGAAAGTAAAATGACAAGTGATGACGTTGGGCATGTGTCCCGGCGTCACCGAGCACCCTCACAAGATTTTGGTAGGCGGGCGCACGATGATGACAGAAGTGCACCCGCCTTTAACTAACAGGCCAGTTAAGACCCTTGAGGCACCAATTGTCTTTTATTTTACGCAGCCCGTGTGATTTTCAGGGTGTTGAACGGGCGCAACAGGCAGACAGGTAGGATAAGAGAGGTGAGTGGACTTGCTAATGCGAGTTGTTAGTACTTTAGCTTATAACTTACTGCTGCTTGCTTGTGTGAACAGGACAACATCATTTCACTTCAGAGCTGCTCTGACAGAAATAACAGGCTTCAGTTCAGGACTCCGGGGCCCTCCAGGTATCAGATAGTCTTCCCTTACCCTGGGAATGGGGATTGTGTTCTCTGCTGGAGGCACCTCCTCTGAGGAGGAAGAGAAGGCCAGAAGGGAGAATGCGCCTGGTGTCCCTATTTAGACATCAGGGGAGTGACCTGTCAGAGGACAGCGCAGGCACAAGGGAAGCAGAGTCAACAGGAAATCCAAGGCAGAAGGGGCCGCAGAAGATGCCACTATCCTGCTGCCAGGGTTTACAGGCGACAATGCAGCTACCTCAATATGTCTGAGGTCCAATGCCAAAGGAGGTTCTGCCTCTAAAGCGACAGCATGAACTTCATCTGTCAAATGATCAGCCCTGAGATCAGCTCCAACTGCCAGTAGTGCTGAAGGTCACAGTGGCCCTCAACTTCTATGCCTCCGGCTCTTTCCAGGGATCAGTGGGTGATCTTTGCGGAGTCTCCCAATCAGCTGTTCACAGTTGTGTCAAGCTGGTGACAGACACTCTGTTCAGGTGTGCATTGACATTTGTTAACTACTGCATGGATGAGGCCAGCCAGGCAGTGCGAGCCAGAGGCTTCGTGGCCATTGCTGGCTTCCGCCACGTCCAGGGTGCAATAGACTACACACATGAGGCCATTAAGGCACCAGCAGGGGAGCCCGGTGCTTTCATCAACAGGAAGGGCTTCCACTCCATGAACGTGCAGATAGTGTGTGATCACAGGATGCTGATTCTACAAGTCCATGCAAAGTACCCAGGCAGCTCCAATGATGTTTACACACTGAGACACTCCCAGGTGCCAAGGCTCTTCAGTGCTCCAGCCTGGCTGGATGGATGGCTGCTGGATGACAAGGGCTATCCCCTCAAAAGGGGGCTCATGACGTCTCGCTGCCATCCAAGAACAGAGGACGAGCCCGGTACAATAGGAGCCACGCCTCCACAAGGGTGGTTTCGGGAAAACCATCAGTCTTCTTAAGGTGTGCTTCCAATGCCTGGACCGTTTGGGGGGTGCACTGAAATACCCTCCCCGATCATGTGTCACTGATAGTAGTTGCGTGCTGCACTCTCCACAATCTGCACAGGAAAGAGGGGACACAGTGGAGGAAGAAGATGTTGATGCAGCTGCTTTGTCAATAGACGATGAGTCCAGTAGTGAGTCCGAGGATGAGCACAGTCAGGAGAACGCTGAGGGGATAGACGCTGAACTGGGCAACCTTCAAGGAGGCAGGGACACCCAGGAGGCTTTGATCCAAAGCTTCTTCAGTTAGCCTACCAAATAAGAACCACCAGCACATGCCAGGGCTGCAGGCTCCATGGTCGATACCTGACAGGAACATTTGCCTGGTGAACAACATGCACTATGTGCCATTTCAATAAAGCTCAATAACAAACAAGTCACTCATAACATCATGGGTAACCCTGCACCTGCAGAACTAATGAAGCACCTGGAGGCTTGTTGAACACAAACACATTTAATGTTGTGGTGCCTGGCAGACATAAAACAAATTAAATTGAAAGGTGTTATCCACTGCACCTAATAAAAAATAACGTGAAAGTCGGGGAAGAAAATATCACCAGTGATAAGCTCATATTGTGCTTAAGGTGCTTTAAGTTTTCGCTTGCAGGTGCTATGTCGAGGTGCTTCCCCCTCTCTGGCACTGGCATTGGAGACAGCCTGCTTACTCTGCTGTCCTGATGGCCTTGATGACCTTGGCAGGCGTCCTCTGGCCCATGGAGCCTGTACTGGCCCCGCCTGGGAGGGAGCGGCCAGTGCCACGGCTGGCATCTCCCCAGTCGCTGCAGCCTCATTGGATGTCACAGTCACTGGCAGAGGGGTGGAGGAGCTGCTGCTGTCACCCGGAGTCACCTGAGAGGAGCCCGCAGAGATGACGTGAGGTCACTTTGGACCTCCCTGCTCATCATTGATGGATGGGCACCTAGCTAGGACACTGGGTGCCCAATCCATCTCCCACACTGACAGTGACCACCTGAGGTCATTGCCGGTGTGAGGGCTTGTAGGTCCGAGTGCATCCCCAGGAACCCCAGATTCTGTCGCTGGAGGAGACTCTCCATGAGAGTGGCCACTCTCTCCATGGAGGAGGCATTGCACTCGGCCATGAGGGTCATTGCATTGCTCATGCTCCACATGGCCTCCTCCATAATGGAGACCCTGGTACACATTCCCTCACGTTATGTCCACCAGATCCTCCCACACACCCTGCTAGATTTCCAGCATCTGCTGCCTCAGGATCGACTCCAGAGGCACATCATCAGTCACCGACTGAGCATGTTCTTGGTTCCCAGCAGACCTCTGACTGCCAGCACCCTGGGCACTCTCTGGCTCCGTCTGCACCTCAAGTGAGTGTGAAGTGGCCTCACCAATGTGCACCAAGATGCTATCCGACAATCTAATGCCCACTGAAGTGCTAGTACCTACACTGTTGCCTGTTTGGCTGAGAGGGTGTGACGCTGCTGCGTTTCTATCATCAGTGTCTTCTGGGGTGAGTGGCGGGCCTTCAGGCTCCTCACCCCAATGGGCTGCTGGTGAGACTGAAAGGAAGAACAAGGACATGCCATTAGTTGAAGTCATTACACTGTTATTGTGCATGCCTGGCACCCGGATCAGGGTGCCCTCATCTTTCCATTATCAATAGGGATTCCATGTTCGAGGCTCACATTAATATAGAGACAACAGTGGAATGTTTGCTATTGCAGGCATTCTGACCTCAGTGCACTGCACTCTTACCTCCCTGTGGCACCCCAACCTCACCCTGGCTGGTTGACCTAGGCGCATGGTGCCTCTCCAACTCCAGGGCGTCCTGCTCGTGTCTGGTCAAGATTAATAGGTGGAGCGGTCCTCCGCCAGTCCACAACCTTTCAGCTTTGTTATGGGATGTCTTCTCCTGAAAGAAGAGAGGGCCATTGATTATAGCCTGGCCAACCCCACCTGATGACTACTTCACAAGGCTCAGCTGATTTGTGACCCTGGAGTCGCAAGACACTCATTACAAGCAGCCCGGGCCCACCCCCTTGCCCAGATGCTGCTTCATTGATATTTGCCACTCACACTCTAAGACGTCTGAGGTCCAGGGGGTGGTGGGGGAGTTGGTGGTGGGGGAGGGGGGCAGCTCCTAACTGCTGTGCTAAGTGACCCACGCAAACACAGTACTCACACTTCCTGATCGCAGGAGATCATTGATGCCCTTACGGCACTGCACCAATGTGCATCTCACCACATCATGGGAGCTCACCCTGGATGCCACCTCCTCCCAGACATTTTTGGTAAGGTGAGGGGGACCCCCTCCTCTCATCCCTGGGGACAAGTACACCTCTGCGTGCTGCCACCTCCTCCAGGAGGGCAGCGTGACACTCGTTGGAAAAACGTGGGGCTGACTGCCCCGCCGGCCTGCCCTCCCACCTGCCGTGTTCAGCACTGATGTTCTCCATAACTAGGGTTGTCCGGGTCAATGGCCACCTTCGCGTGGCTGCCGCGGCTGCTTTTGAATCGCCATTGGGCTCGGTGGACATTGAGCTCCCGCCCCCACCTGCCCCTTCTCGCTGTTGCCGGAGTCGAGTATTACGCTGAGTGGGCCTTAATTGGCCCGCCTGTGTAAAATGGCGGTGAGGAGCCAATCGCAGGCGGCGGTCAGGTTCCTGTCCGCTCCCGCCGAGACCACCCGATCAATATAAAATCCTGGCCGTGATGTTTTCATATTGTTGTAGCACTGTTACTGTCAATGTAATTCAGCCAGGAGTCAGACATTCTGGAAGATCACATTCAATATAGCGAACCCATGTTTAACAACTTATCCTAGTTGAGATGAAAGCATACAGCAGCAATAAAAAAATAAAATGCAGCAATCATCTAATCAATGATCAAAATTATTCTTTAATTTAGATGGTATATTTTAAAAGCCATGATACAAATATAACTATTTTCTTTTAAAGCTCCTATAAAATTTTGATCTCTGTAGACAGTTAACCGAAGAAAATAAGATTACAATGAATATAACATTGTCATTGACATTTATTGCAGGGTTTCACGTTCTCTGAGGAAATAGCACTGTCATTCTCAGGTGTTATTACTGAGTATCTTTCGACCACAGAATCACTGAACTGTTACAGTGCTGAAGGAGGCCACTTGGCCCATCACGTTTGTGCCAGCTTTCTGAATGAGCAACTCATCTAGTGCCATTACCCCACCTTCTCCCCGTGACCCTACCCATTCTTGCTTTTCAGATGACAGCCTTATTCCTTTTTGAACACTTCAATTGAATCTGCATCCACCACACCCTCAGGCAGTGCATTCTAGAACTTAACCATTCGCTGTGTGAAAAAACTTCTCCTCATATCACTTTTGCTCCTTTACTAATTACTTTAAATCTGTGCCCTCTTGTTCTCAATCCTTTCGCAAGTGGTTCTGTTTCTCCCTATCTACTCAATCCAGACCCCTCCTGATTTTGAATACCTCTATCAAATCTCCTCTCAACTTTCTTTTCTCTAACTACTCCAACCTATCATTATAACTTGAAGCTCCTTTTACTTGGAATCACTCTCTTGAGCTTTTTCTGCACCCTCTCTAATGCCTTCACATCCTTCCTAAATTGGGGTGCCCAGAACTCAATGCAAACTCTAGCTGAGGCCAAACTAGTGAATTATACAAGTTCAACATAATCTCCTTGCTCTTGTATTGTATGCCCCTAATGATAAAGCCCAGGATGCTGTCTGTTTTATTAACTGCTCCCTCAACCTGTCCTGCCACCTTCAATGACTTATGCACATACACCCCCATGTCCCTCTACTCATGCACCCCCTTTAGAGTTGTGTCTTTTATCTTATATTGTTTCTTCATATTCTTCCTACCAAAATGAATCACTTCACATTTCTCTACACTGAACTTCATTTGTCACCTGTCCACCCATCTCACTAACTTGTCTTTGTCCCTTTGAAGTTTTACACTAACCTCCTCATAGTTCACTTCCATGCTTCCAAGTTTTGTATTATCCGCAAACTTTGAAATTGTGCCCTGTACACCAAAATCTAAGTCATTAATATGTAGCAGGAAAAATAAGGGTCCTGACACTAACCTCTGGGGAAATCCAATACAAACCTTCCTCCAGCACAAGAAACATCCATTAACCATTACTCTTGGTTTACTGTCAATCAGCCAATTCCATATCCATGCTGCTACTGTCCCTTTTATCCCATGAACTATAACTTTTCTCACAAATCTGTTGTGTGGCACTGTATGAAATGCCTTTTGGAAATCCATGTATACCACATCAATAGCATTGGCCTCAACAACCCTCTCTGTTATCTCTTCAAAAAAACTCCAGCAAGTTAGTTAAACATGATTTTCCCTTAAGAAATCTATGCTGACTTTCCTTAATTAACCTGCATTTGTCCATGTGACTATGAATTTTGTCCCAAATTATTGTTTTTAGAAGTTTCTCCACCATCAAAGTTACACTGACCAGCCCTGAAGTTGCTGCGTTTATCTTTACACCATTCTTGGAACAATGATGTGATGTTTACAATTCTCCACTCCTCCGGGACTGCCCCTGAGTTAAAGGAAGCCTAAGAAATTATGGCTTATGCCTCTGTAATTTCCACTCATATTTCCTTCAATATCCTTGACTCCATCTTATCTGATCCTGGTATCTTATCAGTTTTAAGTACAGATAACATATCCAAAACCTTTAAAAACTCAGCAGGTCTGGCAGCATCGGTGGAGAAGAAAAGAGTTGACGTTTCGAGTCCTCATGACCCTTCAACAGAACTGCCAGCCCTGCTGAGTTTTTCCAGGTAATTCTGTTTTTGTTTTGGATTTCCAGTATCTGCAGTTTTTTGTTTTTGTATCCAAAACCTTCTCCTTTTCAATTTTAAACCCAACTAGTGTTTGAATTACCTTGTCTTTTACCATGGGTAGCATCTTCTTCCTCCTAAAAGACAGATGCAAAGTATTCATTTAGTCCCATCCAGCCAAAAAATTGGAATGTCCACTCATCCATAATTCTGGCTAAAGTCTTCCCATTTTAACACCTGCAATTTAGGTTTAAGCTCCTTGGCACTTCATTGCTATAATCTATATGAACTTCAATATTGTTGCACAGGAAAGGGATCTGCATAGGTGTACTTCAATGCAGGAGTAGGGATCATCCCCTAGAAATTACAGTTAAAAAAACATCCTGTCCACATTGTTTAAAGAGTTATCATAATTGTTGGCAGGTTTAATAAGTATTCCAGGGAATTAATGGAATTCTCCCAGGCATTTTCTTTTTCATCCAGTTGGCACTTCTGTGGAATTCCACTCCATGAGGTATCAAATTAGCTAAGTGAGAATAACCCCTTGAGTGAGCTTCACATCATTCTTCCTGATGTCAATTCAGGCCCTGGCTCCAGATTTGCACTGGAATTTAGCGTTGGCACAAAATTATTTGGCACCAATGCTAAACATAAACATTCCTTCAGAAAATAGATTTAACTTGAAGTTACTCCATGGTCATCATTTGCAATGAGTAGCAGGGCTTGTGGTGCAATGGTAGCTTCCCTATTCCTGGGCCAGAAGCCCTGGGTTTGAGTCCTACGCCAGGACACATTGGTCACCGAAGCCTTCATGATGTGGTTCAATGGGCTGATAATCAGCCTAGGAACCCTCCCATCATGTCCTCATTCTTTCCCAAAGGGGAAAAAAAGTGTGTGCATACAGGTATGCTTAAAATAAAAATTGTGAAGTTATATGAAAAATTAAACATAGAGCATAATTTGGCCCTTGTTGGGCAGGCTTGGTGGGGGTGGTGGTGGGAAGCCAACTGAGGCCGGAAGGCAATTTCATGCTGGTGGGCCAATTAAGGCTCTATCACATGAGTAGGGGCATGTTATAAGTGAAACTTAAAAAAAAATATTTTATTTTTATTTGATGTTGGAAACCTCATTCCACCCATGGATGAGGTTTCCAAAAAAATGCAAAGGGTGCTTGGCCTTTTGCCTGCCCACCAACCATAAGGTTGAATGGGCAGTGGAAAATTTGTTTAAGGCCTTGCTAATGGCCTTAACAGGCCTTTTAATTGTCGGCAGGCATGCTGCCAATTCCCGCCCACGCTCGCCGACCGAAATATCGAGTGACTGCGTGTTAACGTTGCGACACTCATCCGACGTCAATGCGCATCATTTTGCACTCGAGCAGGTCAGGCATGCACCTGCTGAGGTAAAAATTCTGCCCATAATCTGTAATTTCTGAGTCTCCTGATAATATTCTGAATGAGGTTGAAACAGTTACTCATTCTTTATCATTTCAGCCAAAGGCAGGATTTTCACAGGCAGGAATGGAGGTGAGTAGACACATAATTTTTCTGAAGACTGGATCGGGGGCTGAAAGGCTACACTCCATAAACAGTAAGTTAAAGGCCATAAGAGTTAAGTTAAAGGCCAATTGAGTCCTGTCAGAGGCTGACTGGTATTATCCCGTTGGCTTGCAGGCTCTCCCTGGAATCAGGAGCACAATAGCTACTTGGAGGACCCCTTCCTCCTCCATACCCTCCTGATCTACCTAGCCACAGCTGTGGTCACACGCCGCCCTGTGGTGGCACACCCCACCCCATCCACAATGTTGATCTGGTAGCAGTGGTTACATTTTAATTTAAAAATGTTCAAAGTGCTGAAAGGGTGCCTTAAGATGAAAGCGCCTTCTCTCTCCCTTACCCACAACAGGGGGCTGCAGTACTTCTGTGCAAGAGGGCCTCCTATTGGCTGAATAAATCTACTGGATCCTTTCTGTGTAGCAATATAAATGAGGTAAAAGTGACTGATTTATTAAACTAACACAACATATCACCTGCATTAAATTACTAAAGTGAAATTACTCATGTAAAGTTTAGGCAATGCTGCAGATGATTTTCTCTCCACATGCACAGTCCTCTTCCCTTTCAAAAGTGCCAACAGCACTCCTCAAAGTACCTACCCTTGACCCCCTCTGTTCTTGTGAATGACCATCCAGTCACCAGTCTATTTCATTTTCAAGTCTTTGAACATGCTGCTGCCCCTGGAATTGAGTCCACTTCTCCCACTGTTTTAATTCCCATCACAGCAACTGAAATGGTGTTAACCAAAGTCACAAATGCCATTTTTTGTGACTGTAGTGCTTTTTGCCTTTCAGTCCTCATTGATATATCTCACTCCACCAGCTACCTCGAGCCTTCGACTGCCTCTGCACATCAGATTACCCTGTCATCAAGTCTAGGATGACCATTGCTTTCTTCCAGCTAAACATTGGTAAAACCAAATCTTTGGTTTTCATCTCCCATTACCAACTCCATCCCCCTCCGCAGCCATTTCTTTTCTACATTGAAAGCACTATCTAAGTGCAAACTGTTTTTAATATTGCACCCTCTTGGGTGGAACAGGTGGAACAGATACTAAAGACTGAGAAACTTTGACTTATCTCCATACTATCAGACCTGTAGCACTTTAGTATCAAGCATGATTTTCTGGCAGGCGTTTAAGATTTGACCTAATGTAATGTTACTGAATAGGAGGCAAGCTTCATTTGGATATAATAATGGTTTTAAATGAAGCCTTTGGGATTTTCAATACATTTAAGATTGAACTGGGTTTATGGAAAGCTCTTAATGAGTCTCAGGGCTTTACTGTTTTTACTTTCTTGTTTTATGGCACTGCTTTAGGGCTGATTTCTGTTATAGTTTCTGTCGTATTCTTTATGAAAATGTCTTAATGATATTTTAAAAATATACTTGAGAGAAATCTTTCAGGTTTTATTCTCTTTCTTTTAACCGCTAGTATATGGGCCTGAATTTTCTCCTCTTTGGGCGCGCGCGATCGGCAGACTCGGTAGCTGCCGGGAAACGATCCCCCAACTGTGATTGGCCCCTGACCACAATTTCACGCTGGCTGGCCAATTAACAGCCATTTAGCATGGAACACACACTGAAAAGCTCAGTGCTGTCGGGGTGGGCGTGGGAAGAGGATGGTTGACGACATCACCCCGGGCGCTTGTGAGCTTTACAAGAGAGATCCCTAAAGGCCTCAGGGAGTTGCAGACCTGCAAATAATAAAATAAAGCATAAAAAATTTGGAGAAAATGCCCATGCAGCACCAATTAAACACCTGAGAGCATACCTCATAAAAATGCTGTCCCCAGATATTTATTTTTATTTTATTTCCAAACAGAGATTTCATTCCACCTTTGGATGAGGTTTCATGAAAAATGTAAAGGCCGCCTGGCCGATTGGCCTGTCCACCAACCTTAAGGTTGGACAGGCCACGAAAAATCACATTCAATTGCACCATTAATGGTGTTTTTGGAATTAAAAATATTACAGTCTTGTCTGCTCAGCTGGAAAGCCAAATGTAATTAAAACATTTCTAACAAGTACTGCAAACCTGAAGGAGCAGGAAAAAGGAGCACTAATCTTCACTGGAACTCAGGGAATAACAAGGCTTCTAAATGAAGAGTCTTGTGGCAGTAAAGTCAAGCTAAAATTAATGATGTGTCTTGGTTTTGGTTCTCCACAATATTGTATTTCATGGTTGAAATGGTACAGGATGAAAGAAGGCATTCCAGGAAAATCAGCAAGCAATCAGAGCCATCCTCACAAGTATAACATGTACCATATATGTAGCCCTGACAATAATTGTAAGAAACTGGTTTACAGTTTTTCGTTGAGCATAGAATTAGCTGCAGGTCCAAGTCATCTGCTGTATAAAAAAAACACTTACACCAAAAAAGCCAACACTGCCACATCAACACTTCTCTCAGTTTTCTTTTTAAACCACTGCATCTTCCAGACTAGTAAAAAGATCTGTAATTGGTCAATGTCTTTCTTCTGCATGTGAATGATATCAGATCATAAGTCTAACACATTTCTTTCATTCTCACTGAATAGCAATATGACACAATTGCCCAATGTCATTGTACTACTGCATATCCTAAATCAGAGGAGTCATTGAGAGCAGCTATTTAGCCATTCTGCCACTCATTCAGCGAGTCAGGAAGTGACCATGCATTGTACTTATAGGCTGTGCCACATTATTTTATTTACAAATGTCTTTGAAGAGGTGTGAATGAAAAGGATATCAGCTGTAAACTACAGCCTGAATACAGCCCCTCCTGGCTTATGGATATGTAGGATAAATTAAGAAACAGGTGTAATATAGTGTGAAGGTTAGCGTGGACCAGTAATAAGTGGGGTTTAGTTTGACAGGCAACATTTTGGGGCATGCATGTGTAGAAAATAAAGATGTTAGACCATTTTATCTCCACAGTATCATTATTATGTGTCCTCTTATTTTACATTGGTTCCCAAATTCATCAGATACTGTACAAAATGTTGACCTTAGCTGCCAGCTTCTGCGCTAAAGATGCCATGGAATGTCATCCAGTGCGAGTCTCCTTGTACCAGTCGCATATGGTAGCATCTCCACTTCACCAGCCATCAGAGGTTTGAATGGTGTGCCACTCCATTACTTTACTCTGAGCCTTCATGTTCACTTTGTCAGCCAAGTTTTTGATGTTACAACCTTTGAAAAGGTTGAAATATAATCTTAAAATGTTTACAGCATTTGTAAAGGCTACAACAATTGTAACCCCATGCGCAGAAGATATCAGATGCAGTCTGGCTGAGACTCACAGTCAATAATTAATTAGTCTCACCCCAAACAATTCTGGGAGTGGGACTGGTGAGATGTTAGCGGACGTTATCTTTATAACATCTTATTGGCTCTTGATTGTATTTAATCAGATATGGCTTTATCACATGTACGAGCACATTTTCAACCTGTGTTAAAGCAGTGGGAATGGAAGAAAGTACTGAATGACAAAAATATCATCCTCCTTTTTGCCAGGGAATTGTTTGGCATGAAGCAACTCTGGAGAGTAAGTAGAAAAAACATATCAAAAGTAGAACCATATTGTAAATTAATTTTTCTAAGGGTGGTTAACTTGCTGTCATTTGTAGAACAACCAGGTTACAAACTGGCAATGGTTAAAAAATAGAAAGGGAAACAATGCTTTAAGATCCTGCACCTGAAATTGGCTATAATCTGTATGGTCAATAGATCATTAGGTCTCAAAATGCCAGATATTGCTGAACATAACAACTTAACCTCTGATAAATGTTCACATATTACAAAACCAACAGTTTTTTAGGCAGCTGCTTGTACTGACTGATGAAGCCCATTTGTTATTCTCTTCTGGAATTTCCAGTTTATTCTCATTGTCATTTATCTTTCTTATGGGCGCAGTGACAGCCTAAGTACCAAGTGTGAAAATGTGTGTTGTATATAATACACAGACACATATGTGTATATATATATATATATATATGGTAACATGAAGCGTGTTTGTATTACCGAAGGAAGAGGGATCACTGAAACTGTATGGTAGGTCTTCTACAGAGGATTATTTAACAAATGAAGTGATAGGGTAAAAAAAATGTCTTAATACAATAGTATATGTGATTTTTTTCAAAACCATTTTGTGGTATTTTTTGTTAAAACCCACTCTTATTAAGACAAGGAATTGATTCGCAATTTCAGCAACATGTCCTCCCAGATAATACTGTAGGCCAGATGCAGAGTGAAGCTTCCTCTACTTTAGCCTCATGAAGTGAATTAAACACAACCTGGGAAAGCATGAGGTGCTTTTTACCAGACACTGGGGTCAACGTCCCCTCCAACCCCTGCCTCCCTCCCCTGCAGCCAGCTAAAATGTCGGCAGGGAGCCAGCATAGATCCCAACGGCTGCCTCATTGTTAATGGTAGGACCAGCGCTAATTGTTTAAAGGTGAGAGTTCCATCCTTTTCTCAGGAGGAAGTTCAGCCTTAGAGAGCTGCCAGTTAATCAGATCAGCCAGCAGCTCTATAGTCCTACCACGCCGAGCAGGCCAGGTATGTTCAGGGTCAGAGGTCTCAGTGAGGTGGGTGAGGGGCCAGGTTCAAGGGGATAGGGTTGGAGGGGGTGGTGAGAGGATGGAATGACCTTTGGAAGGGGGTGTGGTCTCTGATGGAGGATCCCCCCTTTGCCCAACATGAGCTCTCACAACTAAAGCTGCTGCGCTTCCTGCATGGTGTGGGCTTCCTGCCGTCACAGGTAAAATACCAATAGTGGTGGGATGGGGCTCTTAAGTGGTGCAGGATAAGGATGCGGACAGCTAGTCTGCCAGCAGCACTCCTGCCCTTGCTGACTCCACTGCGAGGGGGTGGGCGGTACATCCCCCAATCTGCCCCCACAATTTTAGTAGAGTTGGATCCCTCCTGAAAGTGGACAAGATTCACAGCCTCTGAGATGATGTGTGAACCACGGGGGAACCACAGTCCAAGTAGGGAACCAAAGGAAAAAGCTGCTCCTGGAATTCCGTCATTGACAAACTTCTCAAGGCAACTTGCAAAGCCAGCTTCAGTCTCCCCCACTGAAGTTCAGCAGCTTTCCACCAGCCACACTGCAGCTACTGGTGCCTTGGAGCACTAGGTCAGGTAAAGGCACCTGAGACAGGCATTAAGCAATTGCACAAAAGTGGTTAATCAGCTCATGTATGGAACATTAGATAGTTTTGATTGATAAAGTGTGAGGAATGGTTGTTTGTGGTAGTTTTTACTTTAGTTTTGTGGCCAAGAGGTACTCTGAAGATTAGGAGGGAAGAGAAGGTGTGGGACTGTTGTAGAATGGGGAGGTGGGGATGTGTTCATGGGTAGCATAGCAGGATGATATTATCCTTGACAATCTGGACGAACAGGGATTTGTTAGTTGCCTCCTCCCTTCCTCCTCCTCCTCAGGTGCTTAACATATACCATCTTCTAATCCTTTTATGAGATGTGAGCATTGCTAGCAAGACCAGCATTTGTTGCCCATTCCTAATTACCCTGGGGAACGTGGTGATGAGCTGTCTTATGGAACGGCTGCGGTTCATGTGGTGTAGGTAAACCAACATTGCTGTTTGGGCAGGATCTCCAGGATTTTGTGCCAGTGACAATGAAAGAACAGGGATATATTTCCAAATCAGGATGGTGTGTTACATGTAGGGCAACTTGCATTTGATGGCGGTACCATGTGCCTGCTACCCTTGTTCTTCTTGGCAGTAGAAGATGCTGTCAAAGAAGCCAGGAGAATTGCTGTCATGTATCTCAAGAATGGTACACATTGCTGCCATGGTGCACCAGCCTTACAGGAAGTGAATGTTTAAGGTTTCAGGAGGGGTGTCAGTCAATTGGGTTGTTCTGTCCTGGATGGTGTTGAGCTTCTTACGTTGTGGGCCTCACTCATCATAAATAAGTCCTTGCTGACAAAAAATTGCAAATATTTTCCCAAGATGTTTGGAAGTTTACATGATATCATCTCAATAAAATGAGGATAATGAATAGTAGGGTAATGAATTGAGGATAATGAATAATAGAGGATAATGAATACAGGGCATCAGCCTAGTTAATAGGCTCAGATATCATCATAAACCATGAGAGTAATGTTTTGACAGTGATGTCATGTCAATCATAAGCTTACATTACAGTATTGAAATCATTTGCTGAATCTGTTATTTTTCATTTTCTGTGCCAAATGTTGTTCAGTGTTATTTATATGTGATTAGATTAATGCTGACAGATTGGTGGCTGATGAATAGCATTGAAAATTTTAAAAGAAATAGTACGCAATTGATTACTGTGAAAATCTGTGCTTAAAATGCATTATATTGGATTGTGTTCCTTGAATTTGCTACAAAACTAGCTTTACATGTACTTTTGATGATATAGGAATGCATAGGACCATAGGAACAAGACTGGGCCATTTAGCCCCTGAAGCCTGTTTCACCAGACAATATGATCATGGCTGATCTGTGACCTAACTCCAAAACACTGGATAAAATTTTAACTATTTACTATGTCAAGCTTACTTGAGCCACTACAAGTATTGGAAGCAAAAAGTAGCACCTCCTTCCTCCTCTGCAATGCTTTTCCATTCTCACCAAGTTCCCGATTTTAATATTTTGGGTGAATTTAATGCTCTCCGCTGAGGAGATTTTGAAGGCACGGGAGCATTTTATCAGGTGGCAAGGTGCTGGCTGGGAATCCTGCTGTTTTCTCACCAGTGGCCCGTTGAAGTCTGGGGCAGAAGGCATGTGGACGGCCTTCCCGTCCCTTTACCGATTGAGGCCCTTAAGTGGGCAATTAATGCTTACTCGAGGACCTCATCCTGTTGCCACTGGTATTTAACCAGTGGTGGGCTGAGCAGTCACCATACAGACTTGGCATTGTGCAAGTGGGGGCCTTACAGAGCCAAATCCCTGCCTTTGCTATGACCCTCATACACCTATGGCATTGGTCTTCTGCTGACCTTAGGCTCTCCCTGGACACATTGCCAGCAGCTGCTATTGCTCCCACTGGCGCTGCTTGCAATGGACAGTTGTCAGCCTATAATTGGGCAGTAGGACTCATGGGGATAGGGTTTCCGCTCCCAGGGTCTTTGATCCAGGGGAAGGCCTGCTGCTGGCCAGTTAAATACCTAATAGCAGTGAGCCTTCCCCAACGAATATGACATGGTGCCCTTGCTGGCTCTTCAGCTGGCTGGTGAGACTCCCATCACCTGCATTAACAACTGCCCTCTGTTTACAATGCATTATGTTTGTGACTACTGTGTGACCAACGCTAAATCATAGGCAGCCAGAGCTTGAAGACACTCATAAGGCTAGGGCCTTGGTACAGAATATTTCTCTTTCCGCTTTTATTTTTGGACATCTGTTCCGGTTTAAAATTTCTGCTCGGTTTCATTGGTTTTCTTGGCATAATTTGGCCCAAACTGGCATAATCAGTACACAAGTTCGTGGAATTTTAAGCACAAAGTGCAACTTCAGTTTCTGCAATCTTCTGTGCTAGATTTAAAAATATGACCCTTGAAGCCAGCCCTGCCCACAAAACTGGCCAAGTGCCTTAGCTGGAACAACCAGCATTGGCAATTTCTGCCAATTGTTCTCGTTTGCAAGCCTATGAGAAGACCTCCAAAAATTAAGCTGGAATCTTTGAGGAGCAGGGTGAAGTTCCTCATTGGCACTAAGATTTACTAAAAAACTGACTGCTGTACACCACAATATTCACTGAGAATAGTTAGATATATACTTTAAAAAGCCATTTTAAGGGGTACTCACAGGTGGGTTGAACCTGTAATTCAAAATGCTTGCTTTTTGTGATAAATCCATTTTCACTTGTATCGCTCCATCTACTCCAAATTACCACCCTTGAATGTGTCAAGGAATATTTTTAAAGCAAAAGCTAAAAGAACAAATACGTGTTAAAACCCTGCCAAATGGTGCTGGTTCATGATAGATTTTGTGTTTGGTAATATGTAAGTAGGTTTGAGCAGAAATCTCGGGGTAAAAAACACTTTCCAAAATAAGTAAAGTTTTTAGGTGAAAATTGAACCTGGATCTCTATTTACATTCAACCAGAAACTTAAAGGGCGGAATTTTCCGAACCCGCTGGTGGCGGGTGTGACAGGTGGTGAGCACAGAATATATGGCAGGAACCACTTCACAATGGCTTGAAGGCAGGTTGCAACCTTCCTCTCAGCCCGCCAATGGCAGGCTGCATTTCCCATCATTGATCAGTGGGGAGCTAATTGTAATACATTAGCATATAATTAAAAGACCATCCCACCAGGCTCTTGGAACCCTGCTGTGTCGTCCTTCCACGTTGGCAGGAAAGCACACCGACGTGTTACACAACAGCACACAGGCAACGTGCACTTGGCGGCCTTCACTTTGGGGGAACTGAGGTGAGTGAGCAACAGCATTCTCCACAGCTTGCCCATTGTTAATAGGCCTCGGGGTTGGGGGGCAGAGGAAATTGTGCCCGGCCCCACAGGCAACTGCGGAGAGGTGAGGGCTGTCTGGGGGCAAGTGCTGGCCCAGCCTCAGAGGCGACTGCTAAGGGGAGGTGGGGTGGTCAAGTGCTGCTCTGGCGCTGCATCCCATGCACAGACAATTGAGGTGGGGGACAGAGTAAGCGAGGGAAGCGGCCTTGCATTAGGGACACCTGTATAAACTGACCATGCCTCTACAACTAAGATAGATCAGATGTGGCCACTGTGATATGACACTGGTCAGGCTCCTAGCCTGCCCACCCATGCAAGCATCGTGAAGGCATCAAAGGGTCACTAAGTGCTCGAGACATTACCAACCCCTACCCGCCACCCCAGGCGGCCCCCCCACCCCACCCCGGCACGGACTTCAAGTCCGCCACCACTTCATTGGACTGCAGAGCAATTAGACTACGCACGTTGTACAATCTCCTCGCCAACACTGACCATGTAGCAGTCACTGCTGGAGGTGGTCACAGCCCCTTGCAAAGTCAGCATCCTGGTTTGGACCAGTGTCCCCCATGTCGCAGGTTGACAGGGCAGCCATGCAGTGCACTCATCTCTGGCCATCCAAAGGGTGACCAGCACTCTCCGGGAAGCACTAGGGGGCAGTCACACAGGGCCAGGAAAGGTGCTAAGTGCAGCCATGATAACCACATCTCTCTTCTTCATGCTGCAGGAGGACCACATCAGGATCATGGATCCCGGTGACCTAGCTGTATGCCTGATGGCCTGCAGAGATCGCAGAAAACTGAGGGGAAAACAACTGAGGCTCCTGGCCGAGCAAAGGCAGGGGCAGCAACCTCATGAAGAAGGGGCAGCAGGGGCTCCCGCTGCCAAGGAGCATCAGCGAGCCATGGCTGATCGGTGCCTACTGATACCCAGGGTCTATAGACGCTTCCTGCAATTCCTGCAAATGACTGAGAACTAGTGTCGCCAACAACTGCACATGTTTATAAGACCATAAGACATAGGAGCAGAAATTAGGCCATTCGGCCCACTGAGTCTGCTCCACCATTCAATCATGGCTGATAAGTTTCTCAACCCCATTCTCCCGCTTTCTCCCCGTAACCTTTGATCCCCTTAACAATCAAGAACCTATCTATCTCGGTCTTAAATACAGGTTTAGGGACCTGGTGGCTCATACCACTTACTGCAGGACTTGTTGCCAAGGGAACATGGAGGGCATTCACTGCCAGTGGCTGTGAAAGTGACCGTGGTGCTAAATTTCTATGCCAGTGGCTCCTTTCAGGGTTCCACAGATGACCTCTGTGGGATTTCAAAACCTGCTACCCACAAATGCATCCATGAGGTCACGGATGCCATCTTCTCCAAAGCACATACCTTTGTCCATTTTGCCCGAGACCGGGACAGCCAGGATGCAAGGGCTATTGCATTCTCCCTGATCTTCGGATTCCCAAAGGTGCAGGGTGCACTCATTTGGTGCTCAGGTCTCCATCGCTACACTTGGTGGACTTCATCAACCACTCACTGAACATGCAGCTGGTATGTGACCACCAGAAAAGCTTCTTGCAGGCTTGTGCAGTTTCCAGGGAGTGTGCACAACGCCTACATCCTGAGTCACTTGCAGATCCCTGCAGTTTTCTAGGGTCCACAGAGGCTGCAGGGTTGGCTCCTTGGGGACAAGGGCTACCTGCAGAGGCCATGTCAGATAACACCCGTGCAGCGGCCTCAGACTGCAGCAGAGCGACGCTGTAATGAGGCTTATGCAGCAGCTCGCAACTTGCTGGAGCAGACCATCAGGATGCTGAAGATGTGGTTCCAGTACCTGTGGAGCCCTGCAACACAGTCCACAGTGGGTGTCATGCATCATCGTCATCTGCTGCGCCTTTACAACCTGGCGCTGCAATGGGGAGAGGAGCTGGCTGAGGAAGAGATGGAGGAGCTGAACTTCTCTTCTGATGAGGAGGACAATGACGGGGATGAGGGTGAGGAAGTCCTCGGTAGTGACAACAATGGGGATGAGGCTCTTATACTGTCTAGACAAGGGAGGCGTACTCGGAAGGCCCTCATAGCTGTCAGATTTGTGGACAATGATGACGACATGTAGTGAGGCGCCCCAGTAGTTCCTCACATCGCAGTAGTGAACATTTGACTGTGAGAATGCTCCTGTCATGGAGATGCAGTGGAGGCCCTAATGGTCATTCGATCACAGGAGGATGATGACGAAATGCAGTGAGGACACTCCATGGATCTTCATACAGCCTCTGAGAATGTCTGATTTGTGTCTGGCTGAGGGCAGCTCGCTTGTACTCCATGATCAGGGTCATATCATGGAGACACAGTCATGCAACTTTAGAAGCATCTGACCCTTTGTCTGCCTTCAGCACCTGAGCCCTTCAGGAGCTGGAGCTCAACATCATTGGTTGCAGATGGTGGTGAGATTGGGGCCAGCCCCTCCTTAAAGGTGCTGAGAGCACACCAAGAGAATGAAAGAACTCTGTGGTGCCTGCCCACGACATTCTGGCAGCAATGACCAGCACCGCTGAGGTGCAGGCATCAGTAATGTTTCCAGGGAGTGCGAGGCTGGACCATCATTGTGATCTGAAGGCTGCACAGAGCACACGGAAGAGGCCCTGGACTGAGACACCTGTCTTTTATCTTGTGCAGAAAGGTTTCACATCTGAATGACAAGAACACTGCTAATCAGAACAAGGAGCCACAGGCAGAGCAACATTCTTAGGAGTTTATTGACAATAGTGAACAGTATGTACAAATGATCAACACCTGTGGCCAGGATGTGCAACTACTTTTACCTAACTTTCCTAAGCCTGCTGCTACGTCTTGGTGCTCCCTGGGCACCTGCAGCAGAGGTGGAGGCAGCCTGCTGACTGTGACGCCCTGTCTCTGATGACTTTGGCAGGCGCCCTCTGGAGGGCTGAGACTTGGAGCGTCCTGGCCATCCTTTTGGGGTTCTGCTGTATGGCAGTGGCACCCTCCTTTGTATGTGAAGATGGATCTGTGGAGATTATAGGAAGGGGGTCAGGTAGGCCGGTCACTCCCAGAGTCACTTGGGTGTATGGCCCTGGAGTGTGCACCTGCTGATCCTCCTCCCTATGGGTGCCCGAGGGCCCCTGGCTGACACCATGAGCGGAAGGGGTAGCTGGAGTGAGACTGAGCTGCCCAGTACCCCTCTTGTGTACATGCTGCTGGAGGCCAACCATGCCTCAGTGACAGATTGAAGCCTGTGCACCAGTGCGGGAATGACATCCTGGACCAAGGTCCCCATGGTGGCCGCCATCCTGCCAGTGTTGATCTGGGTGTGTTGCAATGCCGGCAGTATCATCTCAGCTTGAAGGTGGACGGACTCCTCCATTGTGCCTTGCAAACTGAGGAGTGCAGTGGACATCTCTTCCTGTTGTTCCTTAGCTTGCCTTTGCAGCTCCAGCAATTGTGACATGACCGAGTCCAGAGGCTCATCATCTGACTCGGATTCAGCAACATTCTGGCCTCCAGCAGTCCTCCAAGTGCCGGGGACCTGGGAAGTCCTTGCCTCCGCCTGCTATGGATCAGAAAGTGCTATGTGCTTGCCAGGTTGTGATCCCTAGGCTACTCTAAAGCTAGGTCCCACCAAGGTGTGTGTCTCTGCGCTGGTGGAGGGTGTGGGTAAGCGCTGTGACGGGACTTCAGGGAGGATGCCTTCAGATTTCTCTTCAGAGATTTCTTCGGAGCTTGATCATGGACTCTGTTGGCTGTTTGGCAGATGTGCCTGCGAAAGCAAGGGGAGATAATTAGTGCATGGCAGTGGCCTGTGAAAGAGGACACATCACTCACGGCATGGTTGTCTGATAGATGCTGCACTACTGGATCCTTACTTGGAAGAGCATCACCGACCTCACCGTCAGCACAGGACTGGTCCCGGTCATCGCCGGCCAGCTGGATGGCTCTGTTTTCGAATCCTGTCAGAACTTTGATCATTGGCATTCCTCCACCTGTCTGCACCTTTCCCTCCTATTGTGAGCCAGTTTGTCCTGCATGGATAGAGATTGGGAGAGTGTATCAGGACGCCTGCCAGGTCAGATGATAAGTATGCCTGGACTGTGTGGGTGGTGAATGGTCTCATGGATGGGATAAGGATAATGATGGTGCGTGTGAGAGAGTGAATAGTGATGTCCCTTGCACTGGCTGTGCGCGAGGGCCCTGTGGATGTGTGATGGGTTTGTGAGTGTGTGCGTTGGAAGTGATGAAAAGACTGACTTACCCTGGCGGAATGGAGGAGATCATTCATCCTTTTGTGGCACTGGATGGATGTCCTCCTCTGCAGGGCGTTTGTGCTGACCACCGCCTCCCAAGCTGGGTTGGTGACATAGCGACACATCCTGCAGCCAGAGCCGGGGTAGTGTATATCCCAGCAGGCCTCCACGGCATCTAGCAGTTACTCGAGGGACCCATCGTTGAAGCGAGGGGGCTGTAGTCTTTTTACCTTTGCTGGCCATGTCTCCGAGGCAGTAGTGGTGAGCTAGGGGCGATGAGCACTTTGCAGGCAGCTGCCTTTTAAAGATAGCAGCCAGCATGTAGCAACAGTGGGGTGTTGTCGAGTCGACGTATGAGACTTGCCCACCATGGAAACAGCATGTTTCCCAGGACTGCATAAATAATGAGGCAGGCTCGGCAATATACGGCTTGAAAATCCACCATTTTCATTGGTGGTAGGACTCCATTTTATCCACCCGCTACTGCACGTAGTGCAATTCTAGGAAAATTCCACCCTTTACCTCCAAATCTTTCTTTCCTTGGCATTTTTGTTATATTTACTTCAACCTGCTGGCGTTTCTCAGGTCTTAAATCAGAGACCAAAATTTCTCAGTTCAATCGCTCTATAACATACCTAAATCAGTTGTACAGAAAACTGAACCCTTTGAGCTGTAAAGAAATGAATACTTAATAAACAAGTGGCTTTGGAACCAGGGGGCATTGGATTAAACACTGATACTTAAGAAATGGAAGTTGAATACTCATAGAATACTCATAGAACTCCCTCAAAATATGAAGTTATGTAATAAAAAACTCACGCTGTAGCACTCTGTATTAGACGGAGTGGACTGCCATTGAAGATAATAAACTTCAAAACAAAAGAACATGTCTGAAATGATCCATGCCAAAAATCTATTTTTTATTCCTCTAGTTTAATTGGTTTCTGGAATTGGCATGTAGCACTGTTAAATGAAACGAACAAACACATGGATATAGCAAGATAGGATCTCATGAACTGTCAAATTTTTATGGTAAAGAAGAAGGGGATTATGATAAGAGCACTTGTTTACTTAGCAAGCAAGCCTTCCTCATTCAAACCATCTAAAGAAGTACACAGGATTGCATAGGTTGTATGGCTCAGAAATAGGCCATTTGGCCCAACCAGTAGATGCTGGTGATTATGCTCCACTCAATCCTCCTCCCATCTTTTCTCATCTAATACTACTATCATAACCCTCTATTCCCTTCTTGCTCAAATGCAAGTCTAGCTTCCCCTTAATTGCATCTATGCTACTCGGTGCAACCACTTCCAATGATAATGAATTCCACATTCTTACCACTCTTTGGGTAAAGAAGTTTCTTCTGAATTCCCTATTGGATTTCCTGGTGACTATATTATATTGATGGCCTTTAGTTATGTTCTTCCCCACAAATGAAATTATTCTCTCTGAAACCACTCTATCAAAGCCTTTTATAATTTTGAAGACCTCCCATCGATTACCCTCAGTCTTTTTTATTGAGAGAAGAGACCCAGCCTTTCCTGGTATGTATACTCACATATTGCTGGTACCATCCTTGCAAATGCACTCTGCACCCTCTCCAGTGCCTCTATATCCTTTTTATGATATGGTGACCAGAACTGCATGCGGTACTCTAAGTGTGGTCTAATCAAGGTTTGATACAAGTTCAGCAGAGCTTCCCTACTTTTCAATTCTGAGCAATGTCAATCTTCTACAATAGCTGCAATGACAGGCATTGAGTGCACTAAGCTCCAGAAAAAAAGAAGGGAATAACATCTTTGATCCCAAAAGAAATGTTTAATTTCTTTGACCTAAATCAAAACCCATGCCAATTGCAGGGGGGAGTGGCAAGCTGAATGTATCAATGCACATCTGTATTTCAAACTTATGCACTCAAAAGCAGATTGATGTTGAACCCTCTGGCTATTAAAATCCTAGGTGTCAGAGACTGATGAAGACCTCAAACTTCTGCTACAGCTCTCGAATTAACGATGCTAGGCACTGCCAGCAGTAGGCCTACACTTCAGTTGCCTTAAATGGCCCAAGATAGGGAAGAGGGACAATCCCAGGGTTGGACTGGTACAGTAGTTTTGGGTGAAATGCTCCTGTACAAAGGGTCCAAGAAAATTGGCCCTCTACTTCCTATCATTGCAGATTCAAACTCCTCATGATGATGCCAGGGTTTCTCAAGTGATTTTGTTTATTGAGTAACTAAATTAAAACTGCAATTTGTTAACAAGTTCTGAAGCAGAGTATTTACTATTCCATTCCAGTGAAGTGCTAGATTTAATCAAAATGTTCCAAGGCCAATGGATGGTTGGCATTCTCATTTAGTTACAATAGGAAAATTTAACTTGATGCAACCTGGACAACCTGTCAATATAGTTAAAATAAATTCTAGTCCTGTATTGGCATTCCACTAATAGTCTTCGCTGTTACGTTTAATAAGCATTGTGTTACAGCTCACTTAAAAGATGAGCTAAAAACATTATGGACAAGATGATCATTACTGTGAAATGCTATTCCTCTTTTGATTGCTCATATCCAATAATTGGTTTAGTAATAGCATGAGCAACTTGTTTACAATACTAGATGCCGAAGAGTGCCAGTGTAATGTAAGATTAGTCTTCGTACATCAATACATGTACATTTGCTGTTCAAATAAATTTGAATGTAGCATATTATATATGGCCCTTCGGATTGCTGAGGCCCAGATTTTCACTCCCGGATCGGGTGGGCTGGGATGGGAGAATTCCCAGATCTATAAACCTGACCTTTAAAAATGGCCATCCGCAGGTCAGATTTTCATTCTGGGGGTGTGGGCTGGATTGCATGTTGGAACCGTTGCCCTCGGAGTGAGTGCAGAGGCGGGCTGGACAGAAGTGCTCCAGCACTGTGTTGATTTTAATTTTTAAAAAGGATTAAAACAAAAAAAACAGCCCACCAGCCCTTGCCCCTCAACCCCCCACACACTCCCCATTCCCCATCCATTTCAACCTATGCCACCGTATGCCCCTTTATACCCCTCATGCCAATCTACCCCCCTCCATCCAACCCCCCCATGGACCCTCATACTCCCTATGTCCCCACCCTCCCATCCCGATGGACCTTTATAGTTCCTACGCCAACTTAGTGCCAACTAATGCTAACCTATGCCCCCTCCCAACACCCTTTGCCCTTACCTGCTTCATGCCAATGCACCGAATATCCTTTGACAGTTCCAATTATCAGCCAGACACTTCCAATGCATTTTGTACACACAATCATGTTTATTTTTAGCATACAAAAACATACAAATTAGGAGCAGGAGTAGGCCACTCAGCCCCTTGGGACTGCTTCGCTATTCAATTAGATCATAGATGATCTGATTTCTCCATGTTCCTGCCTACCCCCTATAATCTTTCAGCCCCTTACTTATCAGAAATCTATCTACCTCTGCCTTACAAAAATTTAAAGACTCTGCTCTGACCATCTTTTGATGAAAAGAATTTCAAGACTCATGGCCCTCTGTGAGAAAATTCTCTTATTTCTGTCTTAAGTGGATGGCCCCTTATTTTTAAATAGTGACCCCTGGTTCCAGATTCTCCCACAAGAGGTTACATCCTCTCCACATCAACCCTGTCAAGACCCCTTAAGTTTTTAACAATCTCAAAGAGTGCCTTAACTCCCCCAAAGGTGTCAAAGCACCAGAACCAAAAGGGTAGCTAACCTCTCCAAAGGGATATCCAAATGAATTCACCAAGTTCAGACCTCCTCTGACCTGGCCTAATCTGGACACTCTGGGTTTCACACTCCTGGCCTACCAAAATCCCACTTAAGTGGAGGCAGCTGGTGATTTAAATGGCCAGCTGTCTCTGCAAACTGCACATGTGCAAACTCTAACGCAGCTCCACTCCTGCCCTGCAAAAATGGAACATGCCATGTTCAGAGTGGGACTTCGAATTTCTGGCCATTTCCAGGATTTTTGCCATGACAGAGAAGTCCTCCATCATGATGAAAATCTGGGCCTAAGTCAGGAGTGTGAAACCCGGAATGTGCAGATTAGGCCAGGAAAGAGGTGGTCTAAACTTAGTGGATTCATTTGGATGGCCCTTTGGAGCGAGAAACTACCCCTCTGGATCTGGTCCCGGGCCACCTTTGGGAGTGGTAAAGAACCCTTTGGGAAAGGGTGTTTACTAATTCCAGTCGACAAACTTCCAGATGTCA
The DNA here is from genome assembly GCF_017639515.1 of Carcharodon carcharias. NCBI lineage: Eukaryota > Metazoa > Chordata > Chondrichthyes > Lamniformes > Lamnidae > Carcharodon > Carcharodon carcharias. Next base: position 56,306,407 of record NC_054480.1, on the reverse strand, counting down.
TGCCCAAAATTCTATATCTTCTTGCGAGTACATTCAAATTTCATTGATAAACCCATGATTCTCTAAAAAATAAATTGCAGTCACATCTGGCATGTGATAGAACTCTTTCCTTCACAGTCAATTTAAAGGAAATTATCAAAGCCTCGTATGTAAACCATAATTTTAAAAATGAAAAGGAAGTACCATCTACGTCAGGATGTATGATCATCTGAAGTCTCGAAAAATCCCTCCAAAAATAGGGGTTGTCTTAGATGCTGAGTATAAAAGTGAACTGCTGGCATGAGTGGTCACCATTTTGTAATATCATTGGCATCTGACGAAAAGAGTGGGTGCGTCTTAAACACCTGTGTATCTGTGCAACACAGCCTGTATCACCTGCTGGATCCCTTGGTGCCCAGTCATAAGGTACCAGTAGGTAAAACAAGCATTTGTGGAATGAAAAATTGAGGCTGACTACAAGTGCGATTGTAGCATGTTGTGGCTAAAAACGAGGGTCAACATATATACCGAATATATGCAAAAATATGATTTTTGAGGTTGGAAAAATAGGGACTTCTTATACGCCCTTATTTACGGTAAGTTCAAAATAGATGACAGAACATAATTATTCATTCAGAAAAAAGTCAACGTTTAACACTTTTGTTTTCATCACCTACTACTTTTACTGTGAAGCTGTATGTTAATCAGGGAAATACAGTATTTACTATTCCGTTCACGAACAGTATTACACTGTGCTAGGAATTCAATATTATCTACTAATCCATCATTTCAGCCATGTGAGAAAGTGTAATGTCATGTTAATTAATTGGTACTGTATCTATGTTTGTATTTCTCTAGACTTAGTGCAGGCGCTGTTATTGCATATGTACTTTGATTAATTTGATAAGAAAAAATGGTCTGGCTTCATGATTAAATACTTACAATTCCCTTTACAATAATTCAATCCTCAATTCTTTGACAATGTTTTCTTGTAGAAAAACGTGTAGATGCAGCAATAATAACGGAGCTTCAAATGTAGCTTTGCTGAATGATGGGGTGAAATTTAAGACCGCTCTCCAATCCACACCCCTCCTCCAACCCTCCCCTCCCCATTCCAGCATAATGAATGAGTTTGGGTCAGGTGAGATGTTATATTTTTAAAATCCTCAAACTTGGCCCCATCCTACTTCCAACTCACCTATTTCTGGTTCTAATGAAGGGAGGGCAGGGAGAGGGCAAACAACTTGCTCCCAGGAATCAGATTTGGTGACTTAAATATTATAACCATCCTGTAGGCCTCAGATTTAACCTATCTTCCAGGGCTAACCCTGGTTGGTCATGTTTCTTGTGGTGCCACAGCAGCTAAAGGGAGGCAAGGACCCCTTTGTTAAAAAGGAAAGTACCTTTGCAACATTGCTTTTGGGCCAGGAATGCACCCTCACAGCCCACCATCTTACCTTTTCTATCAGAACCCCACACCTCTCTTGGACCAGAAATTAGACCACCCCCAGATTGGAGATAAGACTGCACCCACTTCCATCCAGGATCAGAGATTGGCTCCCTCCCCATCCATGTTTGGAGATCATCCTCCTGGCTCCCAGGATTGGAGATTGTGCATGTTAAATGGATCCAAACCAGATGGCGAAGTACAAATCAAGATACAGATCCTTTCCTTGTTTGTAGATTTATTCACAGGATGTAGCATTACAGACTCCTAACTAGTAACTCAGTGTTCCAGCTGTCTTTGTAAGTGATCCCAACCCTTAATCAAACAAAGTCCATCTGCGTGCATCCTTAACAATATAATCAACAAACTATTAACAGATTCCCCTTTCTTAAAACAAACAAAAACTATAAAATATACTTTAACATACAGAGGAATCAAAGAACAAAAGTAGTTTTCCACAATTCTTATAACTTATTCTAGGACATCCAATCATTTCTTGGCACAGGCATTTCTCTTAGTAAAACTGTCTGATTACTGTTGACTTACATCAACCATTTTAATTTACCGTTTTATTTTCTCTCCAATATTTCCTTTGTACTAACAAGGTCAATCCTCAACCTTTTCTCAGTGCCACTCATTGTTGAATGAACATTATCCTAAAGAGAACGGTTATCCTTATGTTATTCTATGGGCAAATGTTTCTCAGAAAGCCCCTTGTTATAGGATTTTCTTCAGAATGTTAGATAAATACAACTGAACTGGACTAGCCATATAAATACTGTTGTTACAAGAGCAGGTCAGAGCCTGTCCACCAACTAAAAGGCACAAGTCAGGAGTGTGGTGGAATGCTTTCCACTTGCCTTGATGAGTGCAGCTCCAAAACACTCAAGAAACTGGATACTATCCAGGACAAAGCAGCCCATTTGACTGGCACCCCATCCACAAACATTCACTCCCTCCACCACCAATACACAGTTGCAGCAGTGTGTACCATCTACAAGATGCGGGAACTCACTAAGCCTCCTTAGACAGCACCTCCCAAACCCACGACCACTACCATCTAGAAGGACAAGGGCAGCAGATGTATGGGAATACCGCCACCTGGAAGTTCCCCTCCAAGCCACTCACTATCCTGACTTGGAAATTTTTGGCCGTTCCTTCACTGTCACTGGATCAAAATCCTGGAACTCCCTCCTAACAGCACTGTAGGTGTACCTACACCACGTGGACTGCAGTGGTTCAAGAAGGCAGCTCAACACCACCTTCTCAAGAACAATTAGTGATGGGTAATAAATGCAGGCCCAGCCAGCGACGCCCACATCCCATGAACGAATAAAACAAAATCCCTTATCTATCTTTTCTACTAGAGCTGGTGTTTCTGCAGCTAGGGTGCTTTTAACCACTCTTTTTATTTTATTTTCTGCCCAGGCCAAGAGACAACATTTTCCACTTTCCCCCACCAAGAATATGTTGTACTCAAATGTCAATCTGGAAGATTGCTATGGGAAGCGTCACTAAAAATGACTAACTTCATATCTTTTGAATGACCTAAGGCTGGAAACTTGAGTGCTCATTTCCCCAAATGTAATATTTTAAAGGTTTTACTTGCCCTCAGGACCTCCTCAACTTTAAAGTATTTCACCATAGTACTCAGTTCTAAGATGCCATAACTGGCATTGAGTATTTTTTGAATGGAGAGCCAGTTTAAATGTTCAATCAAACTTCTGAACCGCTCTGTTTCTTCCTTGGATACAAGATCATCTTTCTGTGAGGACCTGGCCTGATTTATTGGGATATGATTAACACTTTCTAGATATGATTTTTTATTCAACATTACTCATAGCCTTGTCCGATTAATTCTAACCCTGAAGCCTGATTTCCAGTCTTAAATTCCCCTTTTATCTTTTTTATAACAGATTGCTCGAATTCTGTAGAATGTCCCCATAGAAAATCATCAACATGCATCGTAAAGATGCCCATGAGCTTCTCTTTGAGATACCTGTAGACCAATGCTGGATCTTCTTTCAGCTGAATACAACCTACTTTCAGCAAAACAGACCTAACCAAGAAATACCATACTTTCATCAACATTAATGCATCAATACACATTTCTTTAATTTCTACTGTTTCCTTTCTACATCACCCACTTCTTTAAGTGGTTTCAAAAAACAGTTCTCTTTGAAATTTTTCACACTGAAAAAATACAGCCTTTATTTCAATCGACTTAGACACCCAAGAATATGCAGCTAAGAGAGCAAAGAAAATCTTCACGATTCCTTTTCCTGCAGTGGGGGAGTCCACTCTCACATCCTGATCACCAAGTCTCTCTTTAAAACGCTGAGCCATTAGCCTCATTTTAGCCTAATATGTTCCATCACGAAGCAATTTTTCTAAACATATCCACCTGTGTGGATATGTTCAGAAAGGCCGCTGTCCCTGATCTGGCAATTCTGAGCATGCACCAAATTCTTTCCAACTTTTTTTGTTTCACATCTCTTATCGGTTTTTCTTCTAATTTGTTTGTAGCCACCAAAGCTTCCCAATCATAAGGGCTTTTACTACTACTGGCATTCCTAGTTTGTTCCAAAGTCCTTGATATAGTCAAACTACAGCTCTACTTGCCCTCCTATCCCATTCTGGACTACTGCTACATGATCTCTCCTTCTAGGATCAGAAACAGGTTCTGTTGTCAGTACGTGATCTTTTCCGAGGGTCAGAGTCATGTCCAGATTTACTATGGGGTCTCGCACTGTGTTTCTTAGCTTTCCATATTTTCACCTGATTTTGCCAGTCCATAGATCATACCTCTTGTCCATCATCTTGAATATTTAGCCAATGTTTGAATTTGGCTTTTCTGCACTCCATACTGTAACGGGGGAGGTATGTAGCTTCTGACTTAGGAACAGCCCTGGAGATAGGGCTCCACCCAATGAACGGCATTCCCTGTGGGGCACTAGGTCCCCGCTAACAGAGGTTGCAGCACAGGACAATGCCAGGCAGCGTATTCAGTTGGCCCTCAGGGCTCCCCTCAGGACAAGAGCCAAAGTCTTCAGTAATATGGGGGCAAGGCCTGAGCCTAGAGCATTGGCTGGGGCAAGACCTGAGCCCAGAGTGTGTGCTGGAGGAGAAGGAGGGGGCAGAAGCCTCATAGAGAGAGAGAGAGCAGGGCTGCAGCAAAGAGTGGACCAGCAGTTCAAAACAGGCGAGTCGCTGTGTTGAGGATCTGAGGCCAAGAATAGAGCAGACAAAGGCTCATGACAGTGGCTGGAGAGCTGGGAAGCAGCAGCAGAGTGGGTGAACAGCTGCTGGAGACCTAGGCAGACAGCTTGGACAGCACTCCCAAGTTTGAGAGGCCATGAGGAGAGGAAGATTTCCTGTGTCTCGAAAAGAACGAGGTAATAGGATCCACATGGTCATTAACAGTAGGAGCTTTTCAGGGTTATGTGATTTTTCGAAAGGACAGGCAGGAAGGAAAGGGTGACAGGGTAGCTTTGATAGTATGAGATGGAAGAAATGATCCCGGATTGGGAGAAGTGGAATCCATATGGGTTCAGGTAAGAAATAGCAAGGGAAAGAAGACACTGGTGGGTGTGGTCTATAGGCCTCGTAACAGTAGATATGCTGTTGGACAGAGAATAAATCAGGAAATAATGAGGGCATATAAAAAAGGCAGTATATTAATTATGGGTGACTTTAATCTCTAAGTAGATTGGGAAAGTCAAATTGGCAGAGGTAGCCATGAGTAGGAATTCATAGAATGTGTTTGGGACAGTTTCCTAGAACAATATGTTGTGGATCCAACCAGGGATCAGGCTAATTTGAATCTGATAATATGTAATGAGGCAGGTTTAATAAATGATCTCAGAGTAAAAGATCCCCTAGGAAACAGTGACCATAACATAGTGGAATTTAGCATTCAGTTTGAGAGTGAGGAATTAGTTTGGAAACATTTGTGCTCAACTTAATTAAGGGTAATTACAAAGGAATGAGGGCAGAGTTGGCTGCAGTGGACTGGGAAAGGAATTTAGCAGAAAAGACAGTTGATGAACAATGGCAGACTTTTAAGGAAATAGTTAATGACTGACAACAAATATATATCCCAGTGAGGAAGAAGGACTGTAGGAAGGGGATAAACCAACCATGGTTAACCAAGGAAGTTAAGGATAGAATCAAAGTGAAAGAAAAAACATACAATGTGGCAAAGATTAGTGGTGAGCCAGAGGATTGGGAAAGTTTTAAAAACCAACAGAAGATGATCAAAAATTAATAAAGATGGAGAAAATAAATTTTGAGGGTAAACTAGCAAGTAATATAAAAACATAATATAAAAAAGTAAGAGCTTCTTTAAATATATAAAAAGGAGAGGCCAAAGTGAACATAGGCACCTTAGAGAATGAGGCTGGGGAAATAATAATGGGGAACCAGGAAACGGCAGAAGAGTTGAATAAATACTTCGTGGTAGAAGACACTAATAGCAAAACAAAAATACTAAATTAGCATGGGGCAAAAGGTAAACTGTCAACGTAATACCCTTATTCAAAAAGGGAGGGAGACAAAAAATAGGTAACTATAGGCCAGTTCACTTTGCATCTGTCATTGAGAAAATACTGGAGTGCATTATAAAGGATGTAACAGCAGAGCACTCAGAAATGCATAATCTAATCAAACAGAGCAGCATGGCTTCATGAAGGAGCAATCATGCTTAACAAATTTATTGGAATTTTTTGAGGATGTAACAAGCAGGAGAGGTAAAGGGAACCCAGAAGATATAATATATTTGGATTTCCAAAAGGTATTCGATAAGGTACCACACATAAGGCTGCTTAATAAGATAAGAACCCATGGTGTTAGAGGTAGTATATTAGCATGAATAGAGGACTGGCTAACTAATAGAAGACAGAGAGTTGGGAAATGGGGGGCATTTTCAGGATGGCAATCTGTAACTAGTGGAGTGCCACAGGGGTCAGTGCCGGGGCCACAATTATTTACAATATATATGAATGATTTGGATGAGGGATATTAATGTACTATTGCTAAGTTTGCGGATGACACAAAAACAGGTGGGAAGGCAAGTGGTGAAGATAACACAGAGTCTACTGAAGGATATAGACAGGTTAAGTGAGTGGGCAAAAACATGACAGATGGAATATAATGTGGGAAAATATGAGGTTATATGTTTTGGAAGGGAGAATAGAGGAGCTGAATATTATTTAAATGGAGAAAAACTGAAGAAAGCTGCAGCACAGAGGGATTTGGGGTCCTCGTGCATGAATCCCAAAAAGCTAACATAGAAGCTCATCAGGTAGTAGATAAGGCAAATTGAATGTTGGCCTTTATTTCAGAATGGGATATAAAAATAGGGAAGTCTTGCCAAAACTATACAAAGTACTAGCCAGGCCACACCTAGAATACTGTGAACAGCTTTGGTCCCCTTATCGAGGGAAAAATATACTGGCATTGGAGGCAGTCCAGAGAAGGTTCACTAGGTTGAACTCAGGGATGGAGGGATTTTTTTTATGCGGAGAGGTTGAGTAGGTTGGCCTGTACTCATTGGAGTTTAGAAGAATGAGAGGTGACCTTATTGAAACACATAAGATTCTTGGGTGGCTTGACAGGGTAGATGCTGAAAGGTTGTTTCCCCTTGTGGGATAGTCTAGGACCAGAGGACATAACCTCAGAGTAAGGAGGCACCCACTTAAAACAGAGATGAGGAGGAATTTCTTCTCTCAGATGGTGATGAATTTGTGGAATTCTTTATTGCTGAGGGCTATAGAGGATTGGTCATTAAGTATATTCAAGGCTGAGATAGACAGATTTTCAATCAGTAAGGGAATCAAGGGGAAAAGGCAGGAAAGTGGAGTTGAGGATTATCAAGTCAGCCATGATCTCACTGAATGGCGGAGCAGACTCGATGGGCTGAATGGCCCACTTCTACTCCTACGTCTTATGGTCTTATGGTCTATCAGTTGAACCCTGCTTTCCGGCTGATTGGAGATCAGGAGTTAAGTTCTTGATGTATCCGGGTAGATCTAGAGTATCAGCCATGAATATCCATTGTAAACAGTTTATTCCTTTAAGTTAAGATTTTCCATTAATGTTGAAGAAGATTTTATGCCAGTAGAATAAAGGATCCCTGTTTTATATCCTTTGTGCAGTCCCTGCGCTTCAATCTCCCTCCGTTCACTGGATCCTTCTTTTGTTATTATTCTTCCATGGTATGTGGGCATCACTGGCTAGGACAACATTTATTGCCTATCCCTAATTGCCCTTGAGGAGGTAGTGATGAGCTGCCTTCTTGAACCACTGCTGTCCATGTGGAGTAGGTATACCCACTGTGCTGTTAGGAAGGGAGTTCCAGGATTTTGACCTAGTGACATTGAAGGAGCGGCAATATAGCTCCAAATCAGGATGGGTGTGTGGCTTGGAGGGCAACTTGCAGATGGTGGTGTTCCTATGCATCTGCTGCCCTTGTCTTTCTGGGTGGTAGAAGCCACAGGTTGAGAAGGTGCTGTTGAGGGAGACTTTGTGAGTTGCTGCAGTGCATCTTGTAGATGGTGCACACTGCTGCTACTGTGTGCTGGTGATGGAGGGAGAAAATGTTTAAGGTGGTGGAAGGGGTGCCACTGAAGCGGGCTGTTTTGTTCTGGATGGTTTTGAGATTCTTTAGTGTTGTTGGAGCTGCACTCATCCAGCAAGTGGGGAGTATTCCATCACACTCCTGACATGTGCCTTGTAGATGGTGGACAGGATTTGGGGAGTCAGTAGATGAGCTACTCATCGGAGAATTCCCAGCTTCTGACCTGCTCTTGTAGCCACAGTATTTATATTGCTGGTCCAGTTAAGCTTCTTGGCAATGGCAAGCCCCCAGGATGTTGACAGTGAAACATGGAGTGATGGTAATGCCTTTGAATGTCAGGGGGTGGTGGCTATATTCTTGCTCGTTGGAGATAGTCATTGCCTGGCACTTGTGTGACAAGACTATTGCTAGTACGTATGTTACTATAGTGCCAACTTTCGGCAGTTGTCTCTTGGGTAAAATAGCCTTACTCTCGGCATCATTACTTTGTCTATCATCATCTAGCCCCTTAACTACCATAATCTGCTCCTCATAACCATCAAATATATAAGCATGGCAAAGTGCAGGATACATCATCACCCTCTACTAAATGTTCAGATTCTGCAAGTTTATCATTAATCCTGATTAACCTAGATGAATGTACCTTAATAATTTGACTACTAAGTCGCAGAATTACTCTCTTCCCATCACACCATATCACTTTAACCGGACCTTTCTACTCTTTGACCCTCTCTTTTATAGTATATTATGTGGAATAAAGGGTTAACATCAGGAGCACCCTGATACTGATGTAATTAATGATGCAACAATGACACAATGTCACATGACTAACAGAGTGCGATCTGGTGGGAAGCAGAATTATATATAACCTCGTGTAGAGGACTGAATGTATATATAGATCTGTAAATTAACAAGAATGGCTTTTATGGTTAATGGTCTATGGTAACATTCTTAGGATGATAGGCAAACACTAAAGAAACCCCATTTAGACCCAAGACAAAACATATTAAATCTCCTGGATTAAAGTTGATCTCTTGACTGTCTTAGGCGATGCCATAAGGCTTGCTGAATTTTCTCAGAGACTTCTGCCTTGATAAATGCCCTTCTCCCTGCATGTAGGACATTCAGGTGTGCAGAAAAGATGGAATTAATTGTAGTCTCTTTCAAGGCCGGGGATGATCACATATCAGAGAAGGTGTGTTTGGATTTCTCCCATAGACCAACCAATACGGAATATAACTCCCAACTATGTTAAGTGAATTCTTCATATGGACTGTCCATGGCAGGGTAGATGTTAGCTTACAATTTGGTTGGTCAGCTAAGATCTTATGGAGCATCTCCAATTATCATGTGATTTCTTTCAAAAAGTCCATTAATGAAGGGACTTTCGGCTTTAGTGTTCATCATGCATGTCTCGAAATTCATTATTGGCAGACTGCTCACCCCCCACCCACTGGTCAGTCAGGAATTTAGTCAGTGCCCCCAGTCCAGTCCCAATCCATTGTTCCATGATTTTACCCACAATCACTTTTTTGTCTTTCCATTGTATTACTGCAGACAGACTGAATCTTGTTGCTATGTCTATGAAACGCAAAATGAAAATGTTTCCATCTTTGTCCCACACCTTTAAGTCCATAGCTACTACTTATTAAGGTATTGTGCTAACAGGAGACTTACAATAGGCTGCGTTGTGGTCCCCCAATACCTCTTGCATATGTCACATTTTTCACCAAACTCCTCAATAAGCTTTGTGTACTCATCATCAACTAACCCTGCATTCTTTAGCAGGATTTTTAATCTGGAGGACAAGAGGGATGAGCAAATTGCCGATGTAACTTCAGGACAATTTGCTTTTTTCTTTCAGGCTCCTATCACCTGATGCTATTAATACTTCTTTAACAATAGATTAGAGATGCTGGCTTTCTGAAAGGGCTGCAATAATGTCCTGATTGAGTAAATTGCAAATCTACTGACTTTTCAAAGACAATTGCTTTATCATGTCCCATGTCCAATTTCGTTTGTGGCTTTTTTATGGATGGCTTTCTCAGCAGCAAGGCTATACTATATCTATACTAATAAAGAGGCTTACCCAAGTGTTCTGCACAGAATCACTACTCTTTTCAGTGACTTTAAAGAGACCCTGAAGCAAGTAGAATTTTCACATTCCTTTTACTTTGATCCTTGCTACTGAGTGAATCTAAATAACATTTCAACCAATCCATCCCACATACTGTGGATGTGCAGCCACGGTCCAACAATTAAATGAATCCACAACTAGTATGCCCATTACCACACTGAAGTGCCTTGACCAGTACAATTCCCTCAGATGGATCAAAATCATCACCTTCCCCTTCCAAACCTTTCATGTCATGCGTCATCTTGAAAACCCAGTCCAGCTTTGGACAATTTACCGCATAATGATTATTTCAAATCACATCTGAAACAGCTGTTAATAATTCCCTGGACTTTCCAGGGGTTCATTATTCTATTGTAATGACAACTGAGCCCATATCTGAATGGTCTCGAAATATGGTGAACACTGAATACTCTATCTTTTGTGCCATTGCTGACTGTCCCATTTGTGCCATGAAAGTAGCTGAAAATGACAACTTTCCCAGCCTCCGATACCTGATCTCTTTCTGAGAATCTAACTCCAGTTAAGACCAGAAGTCTATCCACGTGTGACACTTTAGCATAATCCTACAATTTAAAAGCAAGCACAGAACCAGGAATTCCCAAATAGGCTTTCTGCAATCTTGTATATAGTCTGTTAGATTCCATGATATATTCTTCCATGGAATAGTCTGTTTTTTTAAATTTACCAAAGTCCAACCATGCCTCATATGGATTTAGTAAATTATCTTTCTTACAAATTTTACCCATAACTTTTAATAGAATATCAAAACCATCCTCAGCGTCGAGCTAATAAGCCTTGAGCTCCAAAACGACTTTGCTTTTGTTAGGAAGCGACAGTGCCAAGGCCATGCCTTGCTTTTTATTTTGTAAAGGCATAACCTGTGCCCACATATTTACTTCATTTCCTATTGTTCAGAAGGTTCATATTCAGAGACGATTGGTGGGAACTCATAACCTGACACTTTACATTTGGTTTCAGCCATTCTTCTCAGGAGTAATTCTAATTTCGATCTTCTGTCTGAAAATCTCCTTAGTTTCCGATCTTCATCCTTATGCCACCATCCTCTGCAGCCATGTTAAATAGATCCAAGCCAGATGGTAAAGTACACAGATCATTTCCTTGTTATTAAATCTGTACACAGGATTCAGAATTACAGATTTCCGCCTCCTAAGCTGACTCTCTTTAGTTATGATCCCAGTCCTTAATTAAACAATGCTCATTACCTATATCTTTAACATGATAATCAACAAGCCATTAAATGTGCACATCCCGTCCAGGTTTGGAGATTACCAAAACACCCCACCCACTTTGCGCCCCTCCCCCAACCCAGGTCAGACCTCCCCTAGGTTGAGCGACCATGTCCCCTCCCATCCCAAGATCTGGGCCAACCTTTCCCTATCAACACCCACTCCCCCACCCCCGACCTCTTCATCAAGTCATGCTACCACCCCACCACCATCCCAGCTGCAGGCTTCCCATCTGCTCCTGACCTACTGCAGAACATTCCTTGTTGGACAGGATGCCAAACCTGGCAATTAGGTTGGCTACTGGGCAGGAAACCTGCTGGATAAAAAGACGTATGATGTGATACTAAAACTGCACAGTTTGTGGGCAGTCTGGGGCTTCCAGAAATAACTCTTCCCCCACTCACCAAACACCATCACCTGCAAGTTCCCCTCCAAGCTACATACTATCTTGGAACTATATACCATTCCCTTGCTATCGATGGGTCAAAATCCTGGAACTTGCTTCCTAACGGCACTGTGGGTGTACCAACACCACATGCAGCAGCTCAAAAAGGCAGCTCACCAGCACGTTCTCAAAGGTAATTAGGGATAGGCAACAAATGGTGGCCTAGCCAGCGACGCCCACATCCTATGAAAGAAAAAAATAGTAGGACCCTTGTATGCGCTGTTAAAAATTTATCTTGGTCAAATTGTAAGAATTTCCTCTTCCTTGTGGCCGTGATTTTCCAGCTCCTTTATGGGGGGACCTGCCATGGGAGATTCGATGGCCCAGCCAAAAGTCAATTGACTTTTAGCAGGAGCGGACGATCCTGGTGGTGGGGGAGGCTGGAAAATCCTGCCCTGTGAGTGAGTTAAAGATTGTTTTTATTACCTTGGCCTTTATTCAGACTGATAATGCCAGTGATGCCAAAAACTGTGACTACACGTTTTAATCTCTAAAGCTCTCTTACGATGAAACAGTACAGTTATTCTCACAAGATCCAGAATCCTCATTAGTCGGATTCACATTTATGAATACAATAAAAAGGAGGACAGGAAAACAGCAGCTGGTTCATCAGTTTTGCCTCACTCCATGATGGCCAGACGATCATGACTAAGTATTCCTTGTCTTACTCTGCCTATCCCCCACCCCCATGCTCACCGGTTTTCATTCTCATTCCCACTGCCTCCCCATCCACCCACATGAGAGATGAAAAAAGAGGGAAAAAACTGTGACCAATGATGGAAAAAATATTCTGGAAAATTCGCCCCCCGCCACCAGGGAATCCAAACCAGTCCAGGAAATTACATGAACCAAATGTTATCTATGAAGATACTTAACTCTTATAGGATGCAGTCTCTGCCCCAGTCAGGAACCAGTCCAACTTCCTCTTGAAAAATTACAGAGAATCAACACCCACCATACCAGCTGGCAATGTATTCCTGAGGCTCACAATTCTCTAGGAAAAGAGAAATCAAATAATACAGTGCTAGCATTTTAAACTTAAGTAAATGTAATTATAAGGGTATGGATGCAGAGTGGGCTAAAGTGAACTGTGTGATGAATATTTAGTTCATGGTTTATCTTAATGTTTTAGAGATAATGTTGAATCCTGGGAAGATTGTTGTTGTGAAGGTAAGGTAACTAAAGTGCTGGGCTTCAGAGGTTGCTAGAACACCTAAAAGAAACTGGCAGTTCAGAAGGTTACCCATGTTTGTTTAATAGTCAGAATAGAAGAGATGGAGTTAGGTGGGCTAGTGGGCTTACTTAGCTGGAGAGCCAGAGGCATGATAGTTGCACTGCTGGCAAAGAAGTGCCATCTAGGGGGATGTTTTGTTTTGGGAGTTAGAGCTAATTTAGTTTAAAAGCGTTCAGTGAACCTTGAAAGGCTACAACATTATGGGGATGGATGGATCTTAAGAAGGTTTTTTGGCTTCAGTATATCTGTGTGTTTGCTGGAAGTTGAGTTTGATTGCAGTTTGGACCTCATGTGGTTTGTAGCTCACAGAGAAGCCCTGTGTTATGTCAGTCAGCTCCAGGCAGTTAGGACTCAAAGGACCACTGGGAACCATTTACAGCTCAGTACAGGTGGAAGACAGAAGTTGGAAAAACCCAGCGGCCATGTCAACTTAGTGAAACTAGCACTTTTTAGAAGAGTTGAAATTATGCTGGTATTTAGAGGTCAAAGTGCAGCTTTGTGAATCCCGTGGCATGCAGTCTCAGGAGAAGTGGTTGAGCCATCGGGAGGGGAGCAGTTGTTGAGGCAGTCTGCATCAGAGTGACTTTTGAGGGAATTCAAAGGCTATGGGTGAAATTTTCTGTGCTTTCTGGTATCGATGTGTTCGGTGGCGTGAGCAGACAATATGGCACAAAGGCCAAAAATCAGTTTCATGATATCGTGAAACCAGCTTGCAATTGTCCGCTCTGTCAATTGCGGGCTGCATTTCCCACCATCGGGAACAAAATTGTATTACATCTGCATATGATTATAAGGCCAGCCTGCCAGAATCCACCCCCACCCCGATAGCCCCACTGGATCATCTGCCCACATCGGAGGGAAAATATGTCGGTGCAGAACACGTCTTGACAAGTGTGACATGCAGAAGTCGAGACTAACTGCCAGGGACTTGCTCACATCGTCAATATCCGAGGAGCAGAATATTCTGGAGCTTGACAGCAATGGTACATTGGAGGAACGTCCATGGCATGCTATGTGGATTCTCATGGATATGGTCCCCTGCGAAGGAGCTTACAGAAGATAGAAAGTCACCGTTTAGGGTCTGCTCATAATAGATGATGGTCGAGGGGGTGGAGAGGAAGTTCCAGCTGTATCTGGAAGAGGAAGATGTACTGGGAGGTGGGAGAGGGAGGCTTAGGATTAACTGGGAGAGGAAGAGGTGTCGAGGGGTGAGGTAGGGAAGGGGGGGACTAAGGTGTCCGGGGTAGATGAGGTGGTGTGCGTGAGGTAGGAAGGGGGGAAACGAGGGTGTCTGGGGTGGGTGAGGAGGTGTGGGACTACAGTTTTGGGTGTGGATTGTTGGGAGGAGTGGGAACAAAGTTGGGAAGGGGGAGGGAGATAGTAGTGGAGGAGAAGATGGCAACCAAGGAGGTAGGTGTAAGGGGGGTGTAAGGTATAAGGGAAGGAGTTTGGAGGGGGAAAGGAGTACAGAGCAAGGAAGGAGTCCAGAAGAGGAAGGACTCTATGGGGGTGAAGGAGTCCAGGGGGAGGAAGTAGTCTGGGGGTGGGGGAAGGAAGGAATGTAGAGAGGGGAAGGAGTCTAAGGGGAGGAAGATGTCCGGGGGAGGAAGGATTGTGGAGAGGGGAAGGAGTAAGGGTGGAGGAAAAAGTAAAGGTGTCGGAAGGAGTCAGGAAGGGGGAAGGACTAAGTGGGAGGGGAGTCTGGGGGTGCGGAGTCTGGGGGGGAATGACTGAGGTGGGGTTGGACTAAGGTGGAGGGGGGGGGGTTCTGGGTGGGTGGAAAGAGTTCCAAAGGGGGAGGGAGTTACAATGGGGGAAGGAGTCCAGAGTGGGGGCTGTCCAGGTGAATGTGCAAAGGAGGGCTCTGATGAGTCAATGATTGCCTCCTGGGGAGCAAAGTGAAGGTGGGTGTGGTATGAGGGAATGGTGGGAATGGACGAGGGTAGAGTGGGGTGGTAGAGTGGGCAGGTGAGGGTTCAACGGAATAGGTAGAAAGGACGGCGAGGGTGTTTGGTGGGGGCTCAGAGGCAGATATGGACCATGGTTGTGGGAAGGAGGAGTTTGGGGAGGTTAATGTGGAGAGGGTGGGATTTTTGGGAAGGATGGGAGCATGCCCGTTCAACTGGACATCCCTGAAAGAAATTGGTTGAGGCTGGTAGGTCATAGAGGGGAGGTGGAAAGTGATGCCCGGGGGTAGACAGTGATGGGAAAAAGAAATTGGTGGCTGTGGGAGGCAAAAGGACAGGGGGCTAAAGGCAAACTTTAGCACTACCATGCTGGCTAAATTGAAAGTGAAATTTGAGTCATGGTGGGCAAGATCAGGTGCTGCATGGGAGTGTGATCAGTGGGTAGGCGGAGATGCAGGTCGGCTCATATGGACAACTGAAAGAAAGCTCCAGCAGACAGCATTGAAAATGCTCAGGACATTGAGATGAGTGTGACATGGGAAGGATCCGTGTGCATAGGGGAGTGCTGGCACAAGGCTTCAAAAAGTCCTGTCTCTCACACACATGCGCTTGTCCCTCCAGAATCACTGGTGCAGCTGAACTGCTAGCTTGGGGGTGGTGGGAGTGCACTCGGGGGACACACGAAGCCTGTCAATGAAGCCAAAAGACACCATTACACATTATTCAGTGAAAGTGAATATATTTCCAGATTATGAACTGACAAAATGTGTTCACCCATGCAACCACTGTGATCAGAATTTCTTAAACTTTTGTATGCCTTAGATTTCTAGGTGCTGCCCTGACATCCGTAGCAGGGGTAGAGACAGCCTGTGCAATGTTTGGCCCTATTGCTTTTGATGACTTCGACATGCGTCCTCTGGAAATCCGAGGCCTTGGGTTCCCCGGTTTGCTCTGGCGATCCCCCTGTGGGACAGCTGCTCCCTCTGCAGTGACAGAGGACGAGGTTCAGGGGGTCACAGGCAAAGGAAATTCAGAGGGAACAGACAGCCTCTGAGATTCCTGAGTGGATGACCCAGGGGTGTCCAGCTCCTTCCCCTCCTCCCTTTGGGAGGGCCCGAGGGCCCTGGCCTGACTTCTTGAGGGGAAGAGCACCTGGGGGGATGTTGAGATGCCCTATTTCCCCCTTGCGTCACCACTGCAGGACCTCACCCATGACTACCGCAATGGAATGTAGGTCTGCAGACATCTACTCATTCTGCTGGACCAAGGTCTTCATGGCGTCTGCCATCCTCTCCATGGAGACCTCCATACGTGCACATGTGGGCACCACTTCATCAGAGAGCAGGTGGACGCACTCCATCGATTCACATGTCACTACGTTGAAGGTTTCCAACAGCTTTGTGTGATGTTACCCCACCATCTGCTGACAATCCAGGATGAGTTGGTAGGCCAAATCCAAAGGCTCTTCATCTGACTCGGACCTCACAGGTGCCTCTTCCCCAGCAGTCCTCCTAGTGCCAGGGAGCTTGGCTGAACCTGCCTTCTCATGCTGCAGACATGTGTCTGTGTGGTGACCACTAGATTGTGAACCCGAGCTTGCACTGCACTATGAATCCCACCATGGTGTATGTCTCTGCGCTGGTGGAGGCTGTGGGTAAGTGTTGTGATGGGTCAGCCCGGCTGCTTATTTCTGGCTCTTCAATGGAGGAGGTGTCCTCTTGGCTGGAGGTGAGGACATGGTTCGAGCTAAGGGACTGGCAGGCTGACGGTGTCGGTCACTTGGCAGAGCTCCCTGTGAACCAAAGTAGAGATAATTAGTGAATGGCAGCAAAGTCAGAAGCAGGAGAGAGCACTCACATTTGCGTTGAGAGAGGGATGATGTGGTGCAGGATCCTCACAAGGGTGTTCACTGCCAACATCACCGTCGCCATAGGCCGTGTTCATATCCTCACCATTCAGTGCCATGGCACGCTCCTCAAAATGAGTGAGGGGCCTAATGTGGGCCAATCGACCCCAGGTCTAGGACATCTCCCTGATGTTGTGAGCCTTCATGGAAACAGATGGAGAGTGTGAGCAGGACACATGGCACTGCATGGAATGTTTGTGTGGTGAGAGGAGCCATGGACTGGATGAGGATGCAAGCTCCAGAGTATATGAGACTGATGGAGATGTGAGGGTGTGTGTGAGACTTAGTGGTATTGTCCCTTGAGGTGTGAGATCCTTGTGGATATGTGATTGGTTTGTAAGTGTGTAAGTTGAGAATGATGAGAAGGGTGACTTACCCTGGCAGAATGGATGAGTCCATTCATCGTGTTGCAGCACTGGGTTTCTGTCCTCTTTTGTAGAGCATTGGTGCTGACCACCACTGCCACTACCTTCCATGCTAGATTAGTGACGCTGCTGACCCTCCTGAGGCCAGAGCAGGGGTAGAGGACATCACGGCTGCCTCCACTGTATCCAAATGACACTTGAGGGATGCGTCATTAGACCATGCTGCAGTTTTCTTGTCTGGGCCATGTCTTCCATGCAGCAGTCCTAGGCTGGAAGCACTGAGAGGTGTTCATGCAGGTGTACCTTAAATATGGTGCCTGACGTGAGGAAGTGGTGAGGTGATGGCGTGACGAGTTTTATGATATGTCCAGTGATATTTGCCAGGCATACAGAATCCACAAGGGAAAGTTGGCTACGCTTTCACAATGGTTTTGCAATTTGTATTTATTACAAGAAGGTTTCTGTACTGAATTCAAAAGTAATGAGTCCACTAACACCTTTTCAGATTTTATAAATTAAATTAAAACACTTATTAACAAAAGAGACGAATAAGACATATGCACAAAATTACAATTGCACATTTACTTAATATTATAACAATTCCAAAAATTCCTAGCCAACCAGACTTCCAACTATGCACTGCCTTTAAAGTAACAATCTAAAATAGTTTTTATATAGACAATCCAGCAAGTTTACCACAAGCACCCACTCGACAGTGGAATTCCAAAGGCTCTGAATACAACTTTGGTTACTGAAACAGCAGGCTTCTACAAAGTGGCTAGAGGCTTTTCCTCAAGTTTGTTTCACATGACGTATCTTTCAGATCTCACATGGCCACCCCACATACAGCCTTCCATCCTTCTTTAAATATATTTCTCCTTCTTTGATTTGTAAATCCCATTGTTCTCCCAAGTCTTTGGAATTTACTTTTCCGATAATATGATAATCTTTAATGCTGTTATTACGGCCAGCACTTGTGGGAAGAAAACAACATAATAACCTTCCCTATTTACCTTGTTAGTTGTAAACATACTACCATCCCTTTGAAAACCAATCACCTTCTATTTATCTTAAAATGTAAATTTTATTCACCCCCTATCTGCTGACTTCACCCAAGCTCACTTATTAGCATTTAAAATGCCCTTTTATGCCTAACTCTTTTGATAATTTCAACCTTGCAGTCTATCCATCTTTAATTTAATTAAATCAGCTACACAGACAGAACCATCCAGACACACAATCATAAGCCTACTTTACAATATCTCCTAAAAATATTATGAAAAATATGGTAGTTTTGTGACATGGGCGAATGAGAGCCCAACTGCCCTCGAAATGGCGTGTTTCCTGAGAATGCATAATTAGTGCGACGCCATTGCAGCCGACAGGTAGAAGGCTGTTTTTGCTGCCCGCTACTGCACTAAGTGCAAATCTGGGATGATTCCAACTTATATCTTTGAAAGTGAGGAGTTGAAATCCCTTGTGAGGGAAACAGAGTTTTCCTGAGATTTTGTGACTCAGAGTGGTCACTGTCATTTGGGGATGTTGCTAAGAAATCTGTGGGATCCGTCTTGGTTGCATCTACTCTTTAATGTGCAGTGTCGTGTCTTTGACTGAAATTTGCCTGTTAATTCATATTTAACTGATGTCAATTCTGAATGTTAGAGTTTCAGGTAGATATTGCAGATTGGTTTACTTTCCTCACTTGGTATGGTAAAGTTTATTGTGTTTGTTTAAAACTGTGGGATCTTGTCGCTTTATTCTTCTAGTGAGAGAATAAAACTCTGCAGCCATTTCTTTTAAGACCCTAAGATGCAGGTCATCAGGCCCTGTGGCCTTGTCAGCATGTGGATCTAATAGTACCTTTTTCCTGGTGACAGTGATTGTTTTAAGTTCTTTCCTCCCTTTCACCTCCTGATTTTCAAGTAACTTTGGGAAGTTTTCTAAGTCTTCTACAGTGAAGAAGGATACAAAATACCTGTTCAAAGCTTCCATTATTTCCTTGTTTTTTATTATTAATTCCCAGACGCACTCTCTAGACGACCAACACTCCCATTATTACTCTTACCCTTTTTAAATACTTGTAGAAGCTCTTACTATCTGTATATATATTTCTAGCTAGCTTTCTCTCATACCCTACTTTCTCCCTCTTTATTTTTTTTAGGTATTCTTTTCTGGTTCTTAAAATATGTCCAGTCTTCTGACCTACTACTAATCTTTACAGATTTGTGTTTCTTTCAATTTGATACAATTCTTAACTTCCTTGTTTATCCATGGGTGATACATTCTTCTCAAAACGTCTTTCTCTCTCACTGGGATAATTTTTTGTGAACATACGAACATACAAATTAGGAGCAGGAGTAGGCTATTCAGCCCCTCCAGCTTGCTTTGCTATTCAATAAGACCATGGCTGTTCTGATTATGGCCTCAACTCCATAGGAGTATAATTTTTGCTGTTATCTTTTAACTAAAATGAATCACGACACTCTAATAAGGTTGCCAACTGTGATTAAATGTATTCCTGGAGGTTTCAACACATAGCTTGCCAATACTCTCCAGCCATTAGTCGGCCAACACATCCATTCTTGTGATGCACTGCCTTCCAATCCCATGCTGGCATGCTTTCTGGAGCATTTAATGGATATGTTGATGGCATATACATCAAATTCAGAACAGATGGTAATCTTTTCAACCTGAGATGAATGAAGTCCTCAACTAAAATACCAGAGATGATGATACAGGAATTGCTGTTTGCTGATGATTGTGCCCTCGTGTCACATTCTCAGCATGACCTTCAAAGGATCATGGACTGTTTTTCAAAACTGGCTGATGACTATGGGCTAACCATCAGCTTAAGGAAGACAGAGATACTCCACCAAACTCTGACTATACTTCACCTATTATAACTATCAATGGCACAAATAGAATTGCCAGAGCAAGCTCAGCATTTGCTTGTTTACATAAGTGACTGTGGAGGAAATAAGGTATTCATTTTACAACAAAACTTGCTGTGCACAAAACAGTGGTCACATCCACCCTTTTATATGCTTGTGAGGCATGAGCTATCTACTCCAGACATATTAAGCAGTTGTACAGATTCCATAGGAGATGCATTCAGACCATCATGGGTTTCAAATGGGGTGGCAAAGGGCCCAACACTGAGGTACTTCAAAGATCAGAGATGTGTGGAATTGAAGCACTCATCATCAGACCCCAGCTCAGATAGAGTGGACATGTAGTACGTATGACTGACGATAAAATTCCAAATGTGGTCATGTATTCACAACTTAAACATGGATATCATCTGCAAGGTAGGCCGAGATTAAAGTTCAAGGACTCCTCGAAGGCAAACCTTAGGAACTTCGGCATGTCCACCACAGACTGGGAGAAAAATGCACAAGAAAGAACTACCTGGGGAGCAATCTTAATTAAAGGTGTTGTTTCCTTTGAACAACATGATAGCTAGGGACAAAAGGCAGGCTAGAAAGGCCCCAGCAAAATCAAACAATTCATCCTTGCCTACACAGTGAAAAGTCCTGCAAATCTGCAATCAGGCTCCACAGCCATGTTAGAACGCATAACAGATGATTCTACACACACATGAAGCACCCATCAACAATAATAAAGGGAAACTGTTGAACAGGGAGTGACAGGGATGGGAGGATGAATGTTGCCATCCTGAGAGAGGTCAGCAGGTTCATACTCCATAGAGCCACCACCATTCACCCAGGGCAATATCTCAACAATTCTAGTTCTCATTTGGAGAGCAGATTGCTGGAGTGTTGTGATGCCCACTGGAAGCCCCTTTGAACAGTGGTTTCCATGATGGTAGTAGCCTGAGCTTGCAAGGCAGCAAACTGCCAGTATCTGACAGACATTGGATGGATGCTATTTGTGCAGCAATAGAAGCTGAGACTTCAGCCATTTGATGCTAATCACGGTCAGTTGCAGAGGTGCGCTAATGGAGGGAACCACCCATTCCATGTTGGAAAAGGATGGGCTCCAAGCTCAGCACAAAGTCCTGTGCCAAGTTAGTGCTGGACTCCTCCATGCTCTTTGACACTGAATACAGGATATTTTTGGCAGGCTTCCCAATGCACCATACATTTCTTGTATATACCCATGACTCTTCCTCTGTAGCCCAGCCTACTGAAGTTATTTTGAATTCTCTGCAGCAGAACTAGTGTATGACTTTGTCCTTCAGCGAGTTGGTACCTGAGTTATCCTTACCTACTGTTTTGTCTGCAGTGCACCTGTGCCTGGTATATCACCATGTGCATTTCCCATCTCTTAAGCTAATCTCTAGATTATGCGCAGTGCCAATGTCTGCACCAGTAGCTACCAGCGTGAGAGCAAGTGCTGGTGTGTCTTCATCTTCACCATCTTTTTGCTCTCCCTCTACTGCCTGGCAGATTCCAGTGCTTGGAAATGAAAAAGGGATACAAATAGGGTTATGTTGAGGGGAGAGGAGAAAGTAAGAAATACATACTTATACTAACAGCCGCTTCTCAGTCAGAGGAAATTGTGGGATGAGGAAGAAGTGGGATGAGAGATGGTGAATTGGGTATGCAAATATCCTCAATTTCAATCACTTCAGCACCTTTGGTGACCATAAACTTAACAAGAGTCGAATCTAGCACCATCTCCTCCATGGGAGTTCAAACATGCAAGTGTGTCTGTCCCCTCTGGCATTCCTGTTGTCCCCAGTTGTTTGCCACCCTTTCCTGCAAGAGTGAGGGAAGTGTGTGAATTAGTATTTTGAAATCTGTTTGGGAATGTGGCTATCATGCTTGAATAGCTGACAGTATGTGCAAGCTGTGAGATGTGAGTAAAGGCTTGCAACAATGCTGAGTGTGTGAGCACGAGGTGAAAGGTATGATTGTTAGGCCTGAGTCCTGTTTGATAGAACAAAAACAGAATTACCTGGAAAAACTCAGCAGGTCTGGCAGCATCGGCGGAGAAGAAAAGAGTTGACGTTTCAAGTTCTCATGACCCTTTGACCGAACTGTTCAGTCAAAGGGTCATGAGGACTCGAAATGTCAACTCTTTTCTTCTCCGCCGATGCTGCCAGACCTGCTGAGTTTTTCCAGGTAATTCTGTTTTTGTTCTGGATTTCCAGCATCCGCAGTTTTTTTGTTTTTATTCCTGTTTGATAGAGATTGTTCGGAGGTGAGTAATGGGGATGTGATGAATTGAGCACTGGCTGAGGCCAGTAGTTTAGAATTTGGCATTTGAAGATGCATTTACTGACCCTGACCCATCAAGTGACATCATCAAACTTCTTCCTGCACAGCATCCATGTCCTCGAAGCTTGATTCCTGGCATTGACCTCCACAGTTATTTCTTGCCTTCTGAGTAAGTACCTGGGGAACCTCCTGGCCTCTGAGGATATAAGAAATCTCTGCTTTATTCAAATAAAACCTTCAATATACTCTCAAAGTCTTGGTATCTTCTTTCACTCATGGTTAACCATTGTTGATTGTTGCACAGCACTCTACACCCAGTGAACACTGCAACTCCAGCAGCCACAATGCACCTCCCTTTCAGAGGTGCAGACTAGCTTTAAAGTAATGCCATATACTCATGACATTTTGCCCCCTGCTGAAGCAAGCAGCCAATGCACAGTGCAGGAATGCTGGATGTACACAGAAATCATACTAATTCACGGGAAGCATGAAATTGGCATTCTGTCTGCATTGAAATGAATGCGTGTGAATTAACCTTGCATTGTGATCCCTACTCACTTTTGGGGCTTATCCAATTTAGTTGCCTAAGTTTACTTACTTTGAAAGAAAGAAAGACTTGCATTTTTTGTGCTTTTCATGAATGCTGGATATCTCAAAGCACTTTACAGCCATTAAGGTACTTTTGAATTTTAATCACTGTTGTAACGTAGGAATCTCAGCAGCCAATTTGCACACAGCAAACTGCTACAAACAGCAATGTGACAGTGATTGGATAATCTTTTCTTTTGTGATGTCGATTGAGAGATAAATATTGACCAGGACATCGAGAATAACTCTCATCTTCTTCTTCAAAGAGCTACTTTGGAGAAATGCAGACCTAGAAGGAATACAATTGTAGATTTTAAACTGTGTGGATTAGATACATTTAGGGCAACATTTTCCCCCTTTCAGGGGGGAAGTGCAGGAGTGGGCATTCTTCCGATCTGCCCCCAGCAAAGTGCTGCCTCAGGGAGATCAGCAACGATTTAAAACTTTCAATAAAGATTAGAAAAAAATTTCCCTGCCATGTACCCTTGTGTGATACTGAAACATGAGCTGGGACATGTCCATAACTTTTATTGTAAAATATTCTGCATTTTTTAAATCACTCATGAAACCTTAAGGTTGAATGGGCAGCTTCATTAATGGAATTACCTGGAAAAACTCAGCAGGTCTGGCAGCATCGGCGGAGAAGAAAAGAGTTGACATTTCGAGTCCTCATGACCCTTCGACAGAACTTGAGTTCGAGTCCAAGAAAGAGTTGAAATATAAGCTGGTTTAAGGTGTGTGTGTGGGGGGCGGAGAGATAGAGAGACAGAGAGGTGGAGGGGGGTGGGGTGTGGTTGTAGGGACAAACAAGCAGTGATAGAAGCAGATCATCAAAAGATGTCAACGACAATAGTACAATAGAACACATAGGTGTTAAAGTTAAAGTTGGTGATATTATCTAAACGAATGTGCTAATTAAGAATGGGTGGTAGGGCACTCAAGGTATAGCTCTAGTGGGGTTATTTTATAATGGAAATAGGTGGGAAAAGGAAAATCTTTATAATTTATTGGAAAAAAAAGGAAGGGGGAAACAGAAAGGGGGTGGGGATGGGGGAGGGAGGTCACGACCTAAAGTTGTTGAATTCAATATTCAGTCCGGAAGGCTGTAAAGTCCCTAGTCGGAAGATGAGGTGTTGTTCCTCCAGTTTGCGTTGGGCTTCACTGGAACAATGCAGCAAGCCAAGGACAGACATGTGGGCAAGAGAGCAGGGTGGAGTGTTAAAATGGCAAGCGACAGGGAGGTTTGGGTCATTCTTGCGGACAGACCGCAGGTGTTCTGCAAAGCGGTCGCCCAGTTTACGTTTGGTCTCTCCAATGTAGAGGAGACCACATTGGGAGCAACGAATGCAGTAGACTAAGTTGGGGGAAATGCAAGTGAAATGCTGCTTCACTTGAAAGGAGTGTGGACTCCTCAACCCCCTCCTATGGCACCACCCCATGCCCACGCAAAAGATGCAACACCTGCCCCTTCACTTCCTCTCTCCTCACCGTCCAAGGACCCAAACACTCCTTTCAAGTGAAACAGCATTTCACTTGCATTTCCCCCAACTTAGTCTACTGCATTCGTTGCTCCCAATGTGGTCTCCTCTACATTGGAGAGACCAAACGTAAACTGGGCGACCGCTTTGCAGAACACCTGCGGTCTGTCCGCAAGAATGACCCAAACCTCCCTGTCGCTTGCCATTTTAACACTCCACCCTGCTCTCTTGCCCACATGTCTGTCCTTGGCTTGCTGCATTGTTCCAGTGAAGCCCAACGCAAACTGGAGGAACAACACCTCATCTTCCGACTAGGGACTTTACAGCCTTCCGGACTGAATATTGAATTCAACAACTTTAGGTTGTGAGCTCCCTCCCCCATCCCCACCCCCTTTCTGTTTCCCCCTTCCTTTTTTTTCCAATAAATTATAAAGATTTTTCTTTTCCCACCTATTTCCATTATATAAAAAAAACCCCACTAGAGCTATACCTTGAGTGCCCTACCATCCATTCTTAATTAGCACATTCGTTTAGATAATATCACCAACTTTAACTTTAACACCTATGTGTTCTATTGTACTATTGTCGTTGACATCTTTTGATGATCTGCTTCTATCACTGCTTGTTTGTCCCTACAACCACAACACCCCCCCCTCCACCTCTCTGTCTCTCTATCTCTCCGCCCCCCACACACACACCTTAAACCAGCTTATATTTCAACTCTTTCTTGGACTCGAACTCAAGTTCTGTCGAAGGGTCATGAGGACTCGAAATGTCAACTCTTTTCTTCTCCGCCGATGCTGCCAGACCTGCTGAGTTTTTCCAGGTAATTCTGTTTTTGTTTTGGATTTCCAGCATCCGCAGTTTTTTTGTTTTTATAGCTTCATTAATGAGTTCAATTGGTTTTCTAATGGCCTTAATAGGCTGTTGACAGGTCGGCGGATGCGCCTCCGAGCCCACCGAAATGACAATCTAAATAACCCCACCCCCGCTCACTGGCCAGAAGATGCTGGCCATACTATTAGTTAGGTTAAAGGAAAAGGGGTAGGAATGGTCAAATTAAAGCAGTTATGCCTGTAAAATCTGCAATCATGGGGTTAGATCTAATAGTAATCAAAATTTCTTTTAGCAGACTCATTGCCTCCTGGTATAAACTGCTGAACTGTGTGGTAAATGGAGAATTGCTACAGTCCCTTTGAGATAGAACATGGCAAATGCATATGAAAAGAGAACGTTTCTAGTTTTAATGGGTGAGTTGCTAGTTAGTTTAATTATGTGATACAGGCAACTGAGCTGTCATGAAGTTTGTTTGTTGCTTTCGAACGCTAAGGTGCAATTTCAGGGATATTTTCCTAAATTGGTCACAGTTTTTGTTTTCCGCTTTTCTACCTCCAGCAAGAGATAAATGGCTAGAATTTTCCTGCTATGATGTGAATATTCCTAGGATTAATCACAGAAATCCAATTGTCAACAAAATAGTAATGTCCTTATTTAATAAACCATTCACCCCTCCCCAATAAAATCTCTCATCAAGTAAAGGGGCCAAGCTAGAAGCGTTCACATTGCGGCCCTGTTTCAACCAATTCCACCACCACCACGCACAGCAAGTAATGTATACAACATTTTCGTACCTCTGATTTGATCAAGTACCAATATCATGCCTGAAGATGGAAGTCTTTGATGTCAGAATCATGGCCCCGTATCTCAGGAAGGATGTTCTGGCCCTGGAGAGGGTCCAGAGGAGGTTCACAAGAACGATCCCAGGAAGGAAAGGCTTAATATATGAAGAATGTTTGAGGAATCTGAGTCTGTACTCGATGGAGTTTAGAAGGATGAGGGGGGATCTGATTGAAACTTACAGAATACTGAAAGGCCTGGATAGAGTGGACTTGAGGAAGATGTTTCCATTAGTAGGAGAGACTAGGACCTGAGGGCACTGCCTCAGAGTAAAGGGAAGACCTTTTAGAACAGAGATGAGGAGAAACTTCTTTAGTCAGAGAGTGGTGAATCTATGGAGTTCAAGACCGGCATTGACTGTTATATCTGCTAATGTTGAAGGGTTCTCTGTAGCTAAACAAAACATCCTCGTTACGTTATGCAACGAGTTGCAGTGTGATGTCCTCTGCTTGCAGGAGACACATAGATGAAGTGAGAACAACCGCCCAAAAATACCAGGAAAGTTCCTGGTTATTGAATGGCCTCATCGACAATATGGCAGTGCTGTATTTGTTAGAGCTGGTTCAGTTGTAGAAGCCATTTCTAAAACAGAGGAGGACAACATCGAAATTCTAACTGTAGAGCTGAGCAAAGTAGTAGAGACAAGCCACCTGGCACAGATTTCAACTTCTCTAACCCTGTACCCAACCTGCACAGTAAACCACGGATCATCATTGGAGACTTTAATAGCCACAGTACCCAACGGGGGTACAAGGGGTCTAACAATGACGGAAATGCAGTCAAAGAATGGATGAACGCTAACCAGCTTACTCTCATCCACGATCCTAAATTGACAGCCTCCTTCCTCAGTGCCCTTTGGAAGTGTAGTTATAACCGAGATCTTGCCATTGTCAGCAAAGACATCACTGGCCCCTGCAAGAAGTTTGTCACAGACCCAATACCACAGACACAACACTGTGCTATTGGTATCCAGGTAACTACAGCAGTGTTACCAACCATCGTACCATTTAAAAGGCGCTTCAACTTCAAGAAGGCCGATTGGAATGGGTTCACATGAGCACTTGACCATAAGGTTAAGCGCATTAAACCATTACCTGAGCACTACAACCTGTTTGCAAAAGCTGTCCAGAAAGCTGCCAGAAGGAAGATCCCCCGAGGTTGTAGAGCACACTACATCTCTGGTCTCACCAAGATCCTAGAGATGACAAAAGATATTCACTTAACAGAGCTGTTAGAAAGCATGCTTCAGAATCACCGGTTCTTTGTTGAACTAGGTGGGAAGCACAGCAGGTGGCATATTCAGAAGAATGGTCTTCCTCAGGGAAGCGTGCTTGCAGCACAGCTGTACAACATCTACACGAATCACCAACCTATAGACGGTGTCACACGCCGTTTTATATATGCTGATGACTTATGTGTCACTGTCCAAAGCACTAATTTTAATACCGTGGAGAAAACGCTTTCTGAGGCCTTGGAGGGACTAACATCCTACTTATGAAGAAAACCACCTTCGCGCAAACCCATCGAAGACGCAGGTTTGTGCATTCCACCTCAGAAACCGTAAAGCCAAATGTCAGCTTAAAGTAACCTGGTGTGCAGCAACACTGACGCATTGAGAGCACCCTATCTACTTAAGCGTCACCCTTGACTGATGCCTCGCCTTCAAGAACCACATCGAAAAGACAAAGGCAAAAGTGAGCGCATGAAACAACATCCTGAATAAGCTCACTAACACAAAATGGGGAGCAAACTCAAAAACATTGAGAACCAGTGCACTTGCTCTTTGCTATTCCATTGCCGAAAACGCCTGCATGGGAAAGATCTACTCATGCTAAGAAGATGGATGCCCTTCTGAATGCAAGCTGCCAACTTATCACAGGTTGTTTAAAACCAACAAACACCAACAACCTATATATCCTGGCGGCTTCACTCCCCCTGATATAAGAAGAATGGTAGCCAGCAAGAAAGAGCGACTCCGTCAAATATCAGATGAGAGGCACGCTCTTCATGGTCATACACCTACACCTAGCCGCCTAAAGTCAAGGACGAGCTTAATGAACAGTGTTGTTGCATTACAATCAGCCCCATCTGAAGCCCGTATCACCTTGTGGAAAGACCGGCTCGCCAGCCTTGAACAACCCCCAGCGATGAAAATTCTACCAGATGAAAGCCTTCCCCCAGGAGCTAATTGCAACTGAGCAACCTGGAAGTGCCTTAACAGACATAGGACTGGTGCAGGTCATTCAAAGGTGTCACTAAGCAAATGGGGATATACAACCTGCCCGACAACTTGTGAATGTGGAAATGAGCCACAGACTATGCAACAACTGCTGCAATGTCTATCACTAGAGGAACCCTACACTGTTGCAGATCTTGCCGAATTTAACAACAAGGCGCAAAAATGTGTCCAGTTCTGGCTGGGCCATGTATAGACTGTCTGTGGACACGATAAGAAGAAGAATCAAGTAACGCACTTTCAGATTTTACAAGTACCACAAACAAATAAATTGTCTAGAATTTAATGCATACCAAAATATGATTTTGTTGAAAATTATGTGAAAATGTGATTTAAAAACTGTTAATAGAAAAGGAAATGAGGTAACAATAACAACAGTCTGTGAAAAAAACCTCAAATGCTAGAGGTGTCACTTTGTATCAAGTGAGATTAGATTACTTCTTAGGGTCCATCATGTGAATTCCCAAAGCACCCAGAGATAATAAAATAGCTTAAATACAAGTCTAGTACACAGTTAAAATGTCTTTCATATATCTTAACTAGTCATTAATGTTTGAATTCATTTGAAATGCATTAACCTTCAGGGTGTATAAGATAAATCATGAAAATGACTTAGTGCTATATGTCTTATTGTTCTCAATCAATGCTTGTGTCAGTTCTGCAGTATTGAATAATGCAAGTGAGTACAGAGAAATTTCACACCTCATCAGATTGTAGTGTAATTCTTACTGCAAGACTTGTGATCCTGAACGATTTTTGTGGCTGTTGTTATTTTTCATTGTGTCCCTGTGCATGTGTGCATGCATTATGCACATGTGAGAAATTGTTTGGCAATTATCATTAGGAAAAATAAGATCAAGAATTTCATGCACCTTTGTGTTGGCTTCAAGCTTTTCATTATAAATTTTCGGAACAGAAACCTGTGAATACTTAACTAAATTCTAATCTAAGGGTTTTATATATTAAATAGACTACATATTTACATGTGTTGACGTATGTGGACCATAATGCACGTTTGACATTGTATTGGCTGAATCCATGGGTATGTTCATTCTTCATGTAAGATATAAATGAAAGCTAAATGAGATATTAAAAACTAAAGCCAAAATACATTCGGTAATAACAGAATAGAATGAATGTGGCAGATTAGGAAAATAATGGATAGGATGTGTGTCTGTGAGTGTGTGTGCATGCAAGCGCATGTGAGAGAGGCAGAGAGAGAGAGAGAAAAGCATTGTGGCAAAGTATATGATATGGTTACTAGTGGAAAAGCACCAAAGAATTTCCCATCATCCAATCCCTGACTGAAAAAGCTGACTCTTCTTCATCAGTCGAATATACCACGGCCAGGATTTTTCGGATGGTAGGGGTTTCCCTCCCCGCCACCTGAAGAGTCAGCGGGGAACACATTGACACTGATTCTGGCTACCTAGGTGATTTAATTGTTTGAAGGCTGGACTTCTGCTCCTCACTCAAGAGGAAGTCCTGCCTCAGAAAGCTGCCAGCCAATCTGATCGACTGGCAAGTAGTCCCAGGAACACCCGAAGCAGTAGTGGTCACTGCTGGGACTACAGGCAGTCCCCAGCTTCAAAGTCCTGGGGCAGAATTTTGCATCCTGCGGATGGTCGCATGCCTGATCCGATTGGGCATAAAATGTGCAGGGTCACCATCTTCCCAAATTCCAACAGAACAGGTTTATTGCACCTTACATTTTGAACGTCCCAACGTCATCCCACACTCGCGCGATATTTCGCTCGGGTCTGCAGCACCCTGAGGCAGCTCTCTGACCTCAGAGAGCTTTCTGTCAGTGCTCGCCACTGGCTGGCCACTTAACACAGTCGGGGGCCAATCGTAGTCGGCAGTCCGTTTCCCCACCGATTCTGAGCCTGCCGATCCCACCTGCCCACTGAGCTGAAAATTCTCGGCCTGGAGTCCAGGACCAGATAACTGCAGAGGGCTTTAGGGAGGCGAGGAGCCGTGAAGCTCAGGGGTTGGGCTGAGAAGGGGTGAGGTCATGGGAGGAAGCACCTTCAGAAACAAAGCCTTGTGGGGATTCCTAATGTTGAAAGGAGGCTGTTGATGGAGGTACTGTCGTTTCACACCCCCGCTCGCCACTCACCCCCCATCACCCCAACTTCCCACCCGAGGCCTGAGGAGTGTGACTTTCTGGGCTTCCCCTCTGCTCCTGCCAACCTGAAAATTGAGGTTGGGTGGGAAATAAAATTCTGCCCCAGATCTATCTTACTGGGTGAAGCAAATAGCCTAAGTACCCCTCATTCACTGTCCCAGGCCATAGAAGGAATAAGCACATTTAGAGTGAATGTTCTTCAAAGCCTAGAAAAGTCAGGTATTGAATGTAATTTGAAGGATATAATTTATGCAGTTACAATTTTTTTCAATTTAATGTATTTTTACTACAGCAAATAGATATTTTAGAGCAGCTTTTCCTTTTCCCATTAGACCGGTGATGTTCCAATCTATCTTCAGGATCACCATCAGCCCAAAGTGTCTCTTGCACAAGTCTGATGCATGTCCAAATGATGACTTAGTGATGTGACAATAAAACACAAAATTAGGCACCAGGCACTGCTGATTAAAGGGTTGTAGACAGGAGGGTTAATGAGTAGTCAGGATGAAATTGTCGTATACAGATTAGACTCAGACAAAGCGAAGGATAGAGACATTAACGCACCCTAAATT
The DNA here is from genome assembly GCF_017639515.1 of Carcharodon carcharias. NCBI lineage: Eukaryota > Metazoa > Chordata > Chondrichthyes > Lamniformes > Lamnidae > Carcharodon > Carcharodon carcharias. Next base: position 56,275,301 of record NC_054480.1, on the reverse strand, counting down.
CCAACAGGAGAGGCTTATTGCATCTTACATTTTGAACAGGTGCTTGACGCCATGGTCATTAGTGGGAAGCGGTTTTGCTTGGTTGGAAGAATAGTTGCCACACTGTTAGTACACAGGAGGTAACACCAATGGTAACCAATAATATAGCCCATAGAGAGTAGTAGGAGCACCTGTCATAAATGTTCCCATTGCTACATAAATGCAGTAGGATTCAAATTGCATGAAGCAGTTATTGCCAGCTTAACCTCATACAACCGTGCAAGGATATCAAGAATGCCCAACATTCTATGCATAAATACACCAGCATGTATTATAAGGCAATGGTCTCCAGCAGCTCCAACAAGAACAGCCATTTGCATACATGGTACAAAGCTACCATTGACTTTATACATCACTACCTAACTGATTGCAGCCTCCACTCCAAAAGCAATTGACCTAGATTTTAAGGTACACATAAATTAGTTACAAATATAGTTAATGGACTTCCTATATTTGGTTGGTTCAACAACTATTTTTCACTAAGATAAAAGCAAAATACTGTGGATGCTGGAAATCTGAAACAAAAACAAAAATAGCTGGAAAAACTCAGCAGGTCTGATAGCATCTGTGGAGAGGAGCACAGTTAACATTTTGAGTCCATATGACTCTTCAACAGAACTAAAGAAAAATAGAAATGTGGTGAAATATAAGCTGGTAGAGAGGGGTGGGACGGGTAGAGCTGGATAGAGGGCCAGTGATAGGTGGAGGCAAAGAAGAGATTGCCAAAGATGTCATAGACAAAAGGCCAAAGGAGTGTTGACTGTGGTGATATTATCAAAGGAATGTGCTAATGGTCACATTAAGGGTAGAAAGCAGGACAAGCAAGTGACAGATGGCCCTAGTGGGGATGGGGTGGGGGGAAAGGATCGAAATGGGCTAAAAGGTAGAGATAAAACAATAGATCTAAATAAATTTAAAAATAGGTGGGAAAAGAAAAGTATATTTTAAAAATGATAAATTATTGGAAAAACAGGGATTGGAAAGGGGGTGGGGATGGAGGAGAGAGTTCATGATCTGAAGTTGTTGAACTCAATGTTAAGTCCAGATGGCTGTAAAGTGCCTAGTCGGAAGATGAGGTGTTGTTCCTCCAGTTTGCATTGAGCTTCACTGGAACAATGCAGCATGCCACGGACGGACATGTGGGCATGAGAGCAGGGTGAATGTGTTGAAATGGCAAGCGACAGGGAGGTCTGGGTCATGCTTGCGGACAGACCGAAGGTGTACCGCAAAGTGGTCACCCCGTCTGCATTTGGTCTCTCCAATGTAGAGGAGAACCACATTGGGAGCAGTGAATGCAGTCGACTAAATTGAAGGAAGTGCAAGTGAAATGCTGCTTCACTTGAAAGGAGTGTTTGGGCTCTTGGATGGTGAGAAGGGGTGAAGTAAAGGGATTTTTCACTGCTCTTCCCAAATTGTGCTGTGCACAAATGGATGTGCAGCTTTTCCACAAGCACAACATTGCATCATGAAAGTGAATGATGGCCTCCCTGCAGCGGCCATTATGAGTTAATTTCAAGGCAATCCTGTGAGCCACTATGCTATGTCTCTGAAGGGAAATTTTCAGGGTAATTTCTGGGGGTCAATGCTGTTTGCTGTCATGGCTGACAAGACCTGAGCAACCTTCTAGCACCTATGCTGAATATTAGTACAAAATGTTCATGCAACTCCCAGACTCATAATCAAGCACACTGATAGCACGTTGGAGATGGTTCAGGCCACCAGATTATTATAACTGGCCATAGTGCCTTAAGGATCTTAATGATATGTTGCCTATTACACAAATTTGCCTTACAAAGAGCACTGATCATGGAGGAGCAGTGGGATCAGCCAGAAAAGTAGGAGCAGCCTGATACAGTGGAGAACACATAGCTGGCTGGAAGAGGTATTTATGTTGTCATTACACAGGAGGCCTTTTCTTCACTTCCATTAACTAAAAATTATAGCTTCTGTGCCAACTTTTTCAAAACGTAGGATGGAATTTTTCACTCCCATTGGTAGTGGGCATGTTTGGCGATGTGAGTGGACAGTATAGCTAGAAGGCAAAAAATTGGCTTTACACCATTGTGAAACCAGCTAGCAATTATCCGCTGCACCCATTAATGGCGGGCTGTCTTTCTCATCGCTGCACATCGGGAACCTAATTTCAACACTTTAGCATCTCACTATAAGCCCTGCTCACTGGAATCATCCCCCCCCCCACACTGGATCATCCGGGCACGTTGGCGTGATTGCATGCCGGCATGTTTCACAACTGTATATAAGCAATGTGCACTTGGTGAGCTGCACTTCACTCAGGACTTCGAGGTTTGTCTGTCTACCTTGCTTCAGTCAGCACTCGCGGTCATCAGCGCCAGGCTTCACAGGCAGCACCACATCATTTTTTGGGGGCTCATGGGCGTGGCTCTACTTACCAGACCAACCATAAGGCGGAGGTGACTTCTCAACAGCTGCAAGGCTATGGCTTGCTTGGTGAGGAGGAGAAGTGACCTCAGGCAAGGGGAGAGGCTGCAGGACGATGGCAGTACTGGGGAAGGAGAGTATCCCAGGGTGTATGTGGGGGCATATTTGACCTGTGTAAGTGCCCTCACGATAGAGAGGGCTGTGGAGGCAATCTCCTGAGGAGATGAGGCCAGATGAAGATGTGAGAATGTGTGAGAGAGTGAGAGTGATGTCCCTTGAGCTGGCAGTGAGTGAGATACCAGTGAATGTGCGGTGGCCTTGAGTGTGTGAGTTTAGAGTAATGAGATGGTTGCCTTACCTTGGTAGTACAGATGAGATCATTCATCCTCTTTCTGCACTGGATGGCCAACCTCATTTGTGCAGCATTGGCACTGACCACCACTGCCACCGCCTCCCAAGCTGGAGTGCTGAGATTGCTGGACCTCCTGCAGCCAGAGAGAGGGCAGAGGATATCACGGTGGGCCTCCAAAAGGCACTCCAGTGATGGATCACTGAAGTCTTCTTGGCTTTCAGGGCCATGTCTTCACTGGAGCTGCAAGAATTGAGAACTGTATGCAAGGCTGCAATGTAGATATGGCACCCATGGTGAGGAAATGGTGAGGTGATGGCATGGCAGGTGATTCAAAGGCCATCTACCAACAAAACGGCATATTTCCTGTGGCTGTATAATTAATGAGGGGATAAGCGGACAATACGGCATGAAACCCACCATTGCAGCCGGCGGATAAAACGCCAATTTTCCCGCCTGCTACCGCACTTAGTGCAATTCTGGGATGATTTCACCCCTAGTCACTCATCCTCATGTCAGACACACCCCTCTCCCGTTCACAGAGGCCCTTTTCCAGCTTGCAGCAGGACACTGCTTTCTAATGCCCCCTCTAGCTCTTAGAAGGACAATGCTGCTCTCACCATGCTGTAAAATTTATAAGCACTCTAACCATTCAAGTGATGGAGGCACCAGTTATGATGAACCACTTTGTCAATACACAAAGGTGTTCTTTCCCTCTATCTGTCCTTCCTTTATTAGCACTATTCATGCTCTAAGTGAATTCCATCTTCTAATTCACAGTGACTTTCTCATTTCACAATAACTTTCTTGCTGCAATCTCGGCTGAAGCTCCAAAAACTTGTTGCTTCACTCCAGAGATGGGCAGCTCCGAGGGTACTCCAAGAATTCCTGGCCACATTCCAGTTAGGGCTGCCAGCTGTGATTAAATATATTCCTGGAGGTGTCATCATATGTCTATCTCCCTCTCTCCTGCCATTAGTCACTAACACATCCATCTTTGTGACAGGTTGCCTTCCTACTCCAACTGGAAAGCAGAAAGGCTCTTTGCCCTACTGGATATGCTTGACTGTCAGCCAAACAGCCTTCCCTCCCCCATTTTCAAAATTTTTATATCTGGTAAAAGGAAATGTTCAAAGAAAGTAACAAAAAAAAAAACTTTTTTCATGTCCTGATGGTTTTTCTCCAGGGTTGCACACAGCAGTGTCCTGGAGATTGATCTTCAATTCCTGGAGACCCCAGGCCAATCCTGGAGGGCTTGCAACCCAGCAATGCAAAACAAAAAAAGCAGTGTAGTTCAAGTCCCATTCCAGGGATTGAAGCACAAAATCTCGGGTGATACCCCTGTGTAGTACTGAAGGAGCACTGAAGGAGTACCGAGAACGTGATGTAGGAGCTGTCTTTCAGATGAGAAGCCCCATCCGAGCACTCAGGTGGCTGTAAACTATCCTATAGCATTATTTTAAAGAAGGGGAATTCTCCCCACTGTACTAACCAATATTTATCCCTCTACCAAGATTGCTGAAGTAGATTATCTGCTCAATATTTGTGGGAGCTTGCTGTGTACAAATTGGCTTCCACATTTGCAACTGTAATTACACTTCAGAAGGACTTAATTGACTGTAAAGTGTGAAAGGCACTACATAAATGCAAGTCTTTCAGGGAGTACAGTTGTAGCAATTCCAGATCCCTTGGGCCAATAGATTAATTGTGACAGGACAAACTTAGAGATTTGTTGCTTCACGGAATAAGAAGAAAAAAAAATATTTGTGTAAATGTATACAATGCACAGGCCTGGTTATGGCCAACACACATGTATAAGACCATAAGACATAGGCGCAGAAATTAGGCCATTCGGCCCATCGAGTCTGCTCCGCCATTCAAACATGGCTGATAATTTCTCAATCCCATTCTCCCGCCTTCTCCCTGTAACCTTTGATCCCCTTACCAATCAAGAACCTATCTATCTCGGTCTCAAAGGGGTATAAGGGGTATTTCTGTAATCCCATGCTGATCTAACTGATAAAGGGCACAGGTTGGAAATATGGCTGTAAGATTATAATTCTGTTTCCCTGAGTCTTATCCACTGCAGGCAACAATCACTGAATTACCCCTAAATAGTTCATTTTCTCCATCCCTGCAATCAAAGGTAAGGCATATTTTCTATTATAGTCCTGTGCATATTAGATGTGACAATCACTTTGACTTGGATTTTCTAGATGTTGATACATATAATGAACACCTGAGGGTCATGCTGATCTTTTTTAATGTAAAATGATCCCAATTATGTGTGAAAATAATTAGTAAGTAACTAGAGTAAGGAAAACAAAGAACTAAATTCTTTGCAACCATGCAGTCCTGATTGTAAAAATCCTTCAAAATTGTGAGAAAGATGATTCCACTGATTTTGATAACCAAACTCTGATTATTTTGTGCATATTACTTGGTTGATAGTTGTAATTGTTCTATAAATTTTATTACTGTTTAATGCTTGTTCATCTCTCCTTTAAAGTAGAGAGCATATCACAGTCATTTTATCTTATACAATGACATTCTGCAGCTGTGCATATCCTTCTTGTTTGCTGTATAGGGCAAGCACTTTTATAATTCTACCTTTGTGTTTCATATTTCTGCTTCATGAATAAATAATTAGTCTATAATTCAATTTTTTGTTTCATAGACGTTCTAATGTTTCAGAATTTGCTGAAACTCAATTTCCTGTAGCAATATTCTGTTCATTGTGAGTTCACATCCAAATGCAGGACTTAGAACATTCAGAAACATATAAGGCATGAATTAAACATGCCACCGCCAGTTTGTTCTCTTTTTAGTAAATTATTTAAATGTAATATTTAAGTGAAGGTCATGTTCACTAATCTAAAGTATATATCAATCTTATTTTTGCTGAGAGACAAGTTTTGAAATGTTTCTTCCACCAGGCTCTTGCCAAGATGACACAGTTCACCACATTTCAACAGCAAAGCAGGACAATAGATTTTTTAAAAATCTTATGGTGTTTTTAACATTGCCAGAATTCTTTATTATGTTGACTAATTGTGAACTTTTAAACTTCCAATTACTGTACCTGTAACAGAGCAAGGACAGTGTGTTAGTTTACACTTATTGCTAGAGATAGTGGGAATAATTTTCAGTTCGAGCAGGTCTGAGAGGCCAGTGAGTTACACCTTCCAGTAGAAATTGGCATAGGACCAATGCCATTTTCGTGGCTGAGCCTAACAAACTAAATTGATATGCTGCCAGTGTAAAATATGCTCCCTATAAGCAGTGTGCCAATTTGGAAATCCAGCCAGGATGCCACTATTTAAAAGCATGCTGCTGCACCTTAAGGAAAGTGCTTTTTACAGTGAGGTGCTGATTACCAAGTGAGTAGCAGGAAGGACATCCTGCTTCCTCTCCATTAGGTACCAAGAAGAATTAGTCAACAGGCATGGAGAGCAAGCATGGATAAAACGTCAATAGCATCAGCGTTGTCCCCAGAGCCTAGGCAAAAAAGCACCTCTTACATCCCACCATAAAACCTAGCTTTAGCCTCAATGCTACCAGTCTTTCATTTTCCATGACTCTATTCTAGTCAGCAGGAGATAAGTCACTGTGCATTTTTTCTGCTTGCACCCACACCCTCAAAATTGCTAATGCTTGAATGACTTCTCCCCTCTATGCACACTATGATAAACTGCCTTGTTTTTATAAAGGCGCCCATTAAAGGAGTCAAATATATTTCTAGGCTTAAAAAAAATATATAGTATAAACAAAAATCTTGAATGGACTTTTTCCAAGAAAGAAAAATGTATTTTAAGTTAAGCTGAGACACATTAAAGAGAAGGAGGTACTCAGGGCCAAATTTGATTGGGGTAAGAAGGCCTCTGTGCCTTAGCCAAAATGGTGCCAGAGCCCTCATTCCAAGGTCATGTGTCCGAACCCGGCACCCACTATTTTTGTGGGGGCGGGCGGGGGAAATGTGGGCAAGTTGGAGTTTGCACGTCCGTGGCCCATTGAGGCAGCTTCACATGTAAAAGTGCAGTTGCCTTCAAACATATCCAATTTTTGTTAGTGGTATGTACAAAATATGACTCATGGGCTTTAGACATTTAAGCAAAAGGTCTGAAGCTGCTGGAATTATTTGGAGAGATAAGGTGACCTTTTAGAGAAGTCCAGGTGCCCATTTAGGAGAGGCAATGTGCCCTATGGGATTGTTCAAATTCGATGTGGACGTGGACTCAGTGGAACTGACAAGCTGTCAAGGCATTTAAATCCCCAAACCCTTTACATTTTTAAAAGAAACACTCTGCATTTGAAAAAAAAACTCAGTGTTTGCTATTTTACTAGCTGTCTGTTGACATATGCCTGAGGGTTATCAATATAGGATTAGTGCTGCATGACTGATTCCACAACCTATCATTATCACGTGAGTGGGGAATGGGAGGCTTGTAAGTTCACAATTTTACTGACAGCTCTAAGTCTTTGATGCGGGGGTATGAAATGCAAATGGTTGTTTTCATAAGGGCTTAAAGTACTTGAAGGGTTTTAAAACGTATTGCATGCATTTTTATCAATGAGAGTGTCCTTTAAAAAAAAGGCAGAAATTTTCACTCTGGAGACTAAATGCAGCAGCAGGTGGCAAAGTCGGTGCAGTTCCTGCAACCGGCATGTCAGGTTTCAACACATTATGTACATGTGAATGAGCAGCATGTCATATCTCATGGTGGGGCGGGCTAGGACTTGGCCACCCCGCCGTTACCTCATCGGCTCATATTTCTAAGCGCCATATTTAGATGGCACCCATACGCACATTCACTCTGTGCAGCCCAAAACTTGCCATGGCAAACACTAGAATTTCCCCGAGAAAAGACAAGCACTGTGACTCGGAGTTCAGAGTTCCTTTATCCATGTGGTGGGAGCCAGAGGTCCACCAACCTCACTACCAAGGCTTGGGAGAAGGTCGCCAGGGCGCTTAGCTCTGTGCTCCTCAGATGAGGACCACTCCCCACTCTCATAAGGCCATCAGGCATTCACAGGTTTACAGTCCACAGGGATCTCACACATTACCAGCACAAGGAGTATCATCATTGATTTTCTCACACACACTTTCACACCTTCAGCTCTGACACATCCTGCACAAATTGCATCTTCAGCCCTTACACAGGTCCGCTCAGCACACACAGAAGGCAGGCATGCTTATCATTTGCTTTGGTATCTGTCCTGCTCACAGTCTGTCCATCTGTCCTTCTGCAGGACAATATTCCCCACAATAACAGGGAGAGATCCCAGGCTGGAGGGGAGCTCAGGCCACTCACCCGCTTTGAGGAGCAGGTGGCAGAGCTGTCTGGTGAGGACAGGGATTATTCCTGCGCTGAAGACAAAATTGGTGCCTCTGACTCAACCGCTGAGGCCCCATCCACTTGTCTTCGCCCACCGCCGAAACTGGGGGTGCTCTTTGGTGTAGGTGACTCTCTAGCCATTCACTAATTATCTCTTCTCTCTGTTACAGGCACCAGCAAGAAAAGGTGGAGGCACACCACCAGCCAGCCCATTAGCACCAGACCCAGAGCTTGGATGAGAATCCAGATGTAGAGCCATCACACATTCACCTGCACCTTCCACCAGTGCAGAGACACACACCTTGGTGGGACCAAGTTTTAGAGCAGGCACAGGGTCACCATTCAGTGAGCACAGCACAGATTCAGGTCCATAGCAGGCAGAGGCAGTGACAGCCAAGGTCACTGACACTTGAAGGACTGCTGGAGGGCAGGGTTCTGCTGAGTCCAAGTCCAATGATGAGCCTCTGGAATTGGCTCTCATAGAGATGTTGGAGCTCCAAAGATAGGCAGAGGCACAAGCCAGGTTGTCAGAGGCCATCACCAGATTAGAACGGAGGATGGAGGAGTCCATCCACATTCTGCAGATGTCGTGGTACCGACATGCCAACATATGAAGGTCACCATTGGAAGGTTGGCAACCACCATAGAGACTTTGATCCAGCAGCTTTTGTTGGATATGCGCTCAGACCTGCACACCATCACTATAGAAATGAGTGTGAGATCTCCTTCCAGGAGCCCCTTCTCCTCAAGGAGTCAGCTTGGGGTTCTTGGGCACCCACAGGGAGGAAGACACCTATTCCAATCCACCCGGGATTCTCCTGGGTTGCCCAGCCACTCCAAGTCACACCTGCTGTGACCCCAGCAACTCTAGTTGTTCAGGCCAAGTGCACCTGCCCCACAGCAGGAGACCCTAGGCAGGCCGGCCCCTCCAGGCCTCCGCCCCCAGAGGCCACCGACCAAGGTCGTTACAGACAACAGGGCATTGCAGTAAACAGGGCATTGCAGTAAACAGGGCATTGCAGGCTACCTCCAACTCAGCTTTGGCCGTCGAATAAGCACCTAGACATAGCAGTAGGGTAGGAATAATTAAGAAATACTGAGAACACAATGGTGGCACAGGTGTTCACTCAGTGTATAGACTTTGGACATCTGTAAATATTTTTTGCTTATCTGAAATTTTCATCTCGTGAATTGCACTTCTACTTGATGCAATGCTCCAACACCATAATAGTATAACAGGTGCTCCCCCTCCTCATTTATTCACACTGATGTCACAGATGAGCCAGGCTTGAATGCGCTGAGGGCCCTCAAATATCTGTGGCACCTGCAAGTGACTCAAGATGTATGAATCATGTGAGCTTCCACAGTATCTCACTTATCATGTGCCTCAGGTCTATGGGGTTTGTAAAATCTCAGTACAGTGAGTCACCTTTCTGTCCACAGCAGCGACATGAGCAAAGCCTTTTGTTCTTATCGACACAGTGGTTAGACAATGCATATCTTAGACTTGCATCAGAGGATCATATCATGTGGCCTCATGAGTATAGGTTTTGCAGTTTGATTTATTCTCCTGATATTGCTGCACCGAAGACTGGTCTATTTGGAAATTATAGGTTTTGGTGGTGATCTCTCCCTCATATCTATAGTAATGGTGACCTGGATTGGAATCATTCTAACTCAGTACATCTTTCAATGGCCTCCATGTAACATCTGCTAGAGTTGAGTATGGGCAACATTTCAAGTAATACTCGGGGGTCTTAGCCACTTATGGCGGGGTCTGCAGCATTACGTTGTGACTGCATATGCAGCTTGACATCACCCCCGTAGCAGTTCCCACTCTTCTCCTGCATGATGCAGAGCTATGGAACTAGCTAGCACTTGGTGACTCCTGAAATGCCTGCTACATGGCCACATCAATGCGAGATTGTAAGTGTGTGTCTAGGCTCAAGATGCCGGACTATTAAATGGTAGGATACTTCTTTGGACCTGAAGCTCTGGCTAGTGTGGCTTGAACTAGCTCTTCTATGGGCAATTGACATGATTATCTGATTATGACAGTGCCATCAATGTCCCAGGTTTCCTTCTGTATATCTGAAGCTGCTGGAATGAAAATGTGGAAGTCTCAAATGGGTTAACAACGAAACTCCAGCACATCTGGTATATGCTCTTTATTATCAGTGAACTAACTAAGTAATGTCTAAGTGCAATGTTAATATTTTAATGGTCACAGATGCCAAGGCAATGCTGGATGTGAACTTGGGAAGCTCCAGACAAAGGCTGGGTCATGAGTGTTCGTCAATAGTCAGGTGATGGTGCTGCTGAAGTCTCTCTGTGCACACAAAGGTGACCTGATTCAGGCTTGCACCCATGACTGAGAATGACAGATCAGGGACTCAGTATGAGGATGAGACCAGAACATTATTCTTGTATGAGGAATGGCCTGTGGAGAGATGCTGCAGTCCGGATTCGGTTCAGTCCAGTCCTCAGATGTTCATGCGAGAACCAGTGATTTATGATTGTCCTCCTTGAAGCACCTTGCAATGCACCAGGCATTCTGTCATGAGTGCACTGAGGATTGCAGTGCTGCTCCTGCCTTTTGAAGGTTGCCATAGGCAGTGAAATGTTGCTGCAATGCTTGAAAAAAACTGTACCATGTCTGATTTTTTCACAGTGAGCGCTGGTGGAGTTCTTATCCCATTACAGAATGGGCACATGCTCCATAGGCTGCTTAGCCTTCCAAGGATGAGGCCATCATGACACAAGGTTGTGACTACTCATTCTGAGATTGATGTCCTTCACTAAGATGCTAACAGCAAAGAAGCTGTTAATGTCAAGACTGCATGGAGAGTACAGGTGAAAGAGGCTTGTATGAGCTGTTTGTCTTCATTGTCCTGGAACGTTCTGGCTGTAAGGATCTCACAGGCATGTCTTCCATCTCTCACCTACGCTATGGCCTCTTCCTCTGATGCCTCAATATCCTTGCCCTCATTGAGTTCATCCCTTGTGATATCCTCCTCATTAGAGGGGATCTGCAGCTTCTCCATCTCTCCATCTGACAACTCATTCCCCCCTTTGGAGTACTAGGTTGTGTAGAGCGCAGCAAAACACAATGTTGCACGACACTCTTAGGGGAGACAACTGGAAGAGTGCAGCCTGACTGATCCATACATTTGAAATGCATCTTCAACATGCCAATGGCCTGCTTAATCAAGGAATGTGTCGCAGAATGAGCCACATTGTACCTCTTGGCCGCCAAATGGGCATCATTAGCCACATCTTTTGGGGGTAGCCTTTGTCACCAATGAGCCAGCCCTGAATGTGTTGAGGGCACTCGAAGATCTGTGGCACCTGCAAGTAACTCAAGATGTACGAGTCGTGTGAGCTCCTAGTGTATCTTGCGCAGACCTGCATAATCTGCTCCTGGTGATCATGGATCAGGTGCACGTTGAGAGACTGGAAGACATTTCTATTGATGAATCGTTGTGACTACAGCAGCATGTGTGCAGTCAAGGGCACCCTGCACCCGTGGGAAGCCGGAAATCACTGCAAATCCCACTGCTCTTGCACCCTGGCAGGCTTCATCCAGGGAGAACTGGATGCAATTGTGTGCCTTACTGAATAGGGTGTTGGTGATCTCTCTTATGCATTTATGAGCAGAGGATTGTGATATTCCACAGAGTTCCCCAGTGAAGCTCTGGAACGAGCCACTCGCAAAAAGGTTGAGTGCACCGGTCACCTTTAGAGCCACTGGCAATGGATGATTCCCAGTCGCTGTGAGCTACCACATCCCTTGACAAGTGAAGGCATCCAAGGCACTATCTCTCGCTCATCCCCAAGCATGAGAGGCATCTTCAGTACACCACGGGCTATGCCAAAAACCTCCGTGGAATCAGTCTCTCCTCCTCAGCTTCTGGGTCTTCATTGGGTCTCACTGGCCCATGTTCCTCAGGGCGAGTCTCTTCCATTTGCCCTGCCAGACAGCAATGGGCCCTCCTTCTCTTCCTCATTCAGGAGAGCCATGAGAAAGGCAGCTTTGCCTGCTGCCTCCATTCTGCACCTCTCCTCATCACTGTGGAAAAATTGAACAGAGACATGATTGAACATAACCCTGCAATGATCATCTTCCATTACCAAGCTAGGGAGTCACTGAGAAGCCATTTGGCTGCTCTCATTCCAGGCATTCCATCTCCAGATCCTCCCTTGCAGCTGTTGCACAGCGTTAAGGATCACTGGAAGCTGACCCCCACCCCACTAACATGCCCCAGGTATGACAGCACTTTTACAAAGGGGATTGGATCTGGATGAGTACAGCCAGGCGCTATGACCCTCAGTCAGGGCACTGTCAGGCTGCCTCCTTTGGAGTAGACTAGAGCCCATTGTATTCCTATAATAACTGTAACCGTTGAGCCATGTAAAGCCTGAACCACATTGCTCAGCTGCAATGTGTAGGGTTCTTTTGAGAATTTTGCATATGTACTTTAGTCGTGGCCCCTTTACAGTTAGATCCTTCTGACTTTTGCACATCCCTATGAGAAGGAAATTGTCATTTGTCAATGGTCAATTTGACAATTTGACAAAGGCCAAGCAGAAATTATTAGGGTTCCCCTTCAATTGGCCCAAAAGTGTAATAGTTGACTCCTCCAACAAGCCCTCAGACCCCATCTCTGGCGATTCTTTCCTAGGTTACTTTTTAACTGCAGCATCCCATTGGCTGTTGAAATGGTGCTGCTCCGATTCTAATCTGAGACCTGTTTCCAATCCCCCCTGTCACCATCCAAGCCCCTCCTACTGCCCTGGAAGGCATCATGTGCAGGTTTCTCTCCCTCCGATCACTCTCCCTCTTCCCCCTTTATCACTGGAGCCCATAGTTATTCTTATAGCTACCTCTGTCCTTCCCCCTCAACTATTTTCTGTTGATGTCCCGATGCCCCATGTCAACCTCAATCCTCCCCATCTTGAGACCTACTGAGACCCCCCCCTTGCTCACGAGACCATCTTACCAGTTCCCCATTTACAGGCTGCAATTGCCTCCCCTGACTGTGACTGTGCCATCAACCCCCAGGACCCAAATGTGTGAGGGGTTGACCACGTCCTGCATAAGATGCTGTGCATGTCTGACACAGCACCATCAGACCCTCCCTCTCCCTGGACCGGAACCAGAACATGCGTGCCAGGCACAGCCTTGTAGCATGGTGTGCACTGCCCCAGGACTGTCTTTGCTTTCTGGTCCCAACTACATGCTGTGCACTGCCCCTTCCCCTGCCTCTGTCTCATCTCACCCACTCCAAGTCAAGCATGTACCTTACAGGTCCCCTCCCCCTCCCCTTCCTACTGCTGTTGCCTGAGCGGCCTTGGCCCAGAGTGGAAGCAGCCGCAAGGGCAGCGCAGTGAAAGTTAGGCGATTGTTGCATACACAAACCTTGAAGTAGCGAGTGATGTGCAGTTCACCAGGTGCATGTAAGTCATGTCCGATCATGATTCACACTGGTCTAATTAGCTGTTGGTGTGGTGATTAGATTTGGAGTGGGAGCGGGATTCTGATGCGCTGAGTTTTTAATGAGCATTCAGAAGACGCAAAGAAATGCAAATGCGGTTCTCAACATGGTGCGGTGGGCAACACGACTCGCCATGGAAGTCGGGAGTGGAAAATTGCAATCCAGTTTCATGCCAGTGGGGAACTGCCTTTTGGCCGCACTCCAAATATTCTGGTCTTGCCTGCCACAGCGCCTGCCATATGGTAAAGAATAAAGGTCAGGACCCGCCTGAACAAAGCTTCTGTCACCAAATTAGACAGCAAATTGGGAGGCTCCACACAGAGATCCCCCACTGACCCCCGGAAAGAGCCGGAGGCATAGAAGTTGAGGGCCACTGTGACCTTCAGAGCCACTGGCATGGGGTGTCCACCCACATAGTCGGAGCTGAGTTCAGGCCCAATCATCTGCCACCTGTAAACCCTGGCATCAGGATAGTGGTGTCACCTGCCTCAGACTTTCTGCTGGCTCTGTGCCCCTTGTGTCTGTGCCTCTCCTCCCACAGGCCCCTCCCCTGGAAGCTGCATAGAGACACGTGGCCTCCTCCCCCTTCTGCCCCTCTCTTCCTCCTCAGAGGAGGTGCCTCCAGCGGAGACCACAATCCCCATTAGCAGGATAAAGGAAGGCTGTCTGATACCTGGAAGGGTCCACACGGTGTGAATCCTCCAGGGGCCTTGGAGACACCAAGGCGTCCTGAAGTGAAGCCTGGAAATGCTAAGAATGAAGCCCCGTACAGAGATGAAGCTGACAAGTACCTATATGTCACCAGCAGCAAACTATTTACCAAACTTCTCACTACTCACATTGGCAATGCTGCTGACTCTTTTTATCTTGACCTGGATGTGGTTTTTGATAATGTCAGCTGGCTGCCTGCCCGTTTTGCTTGCAAGACGTGTGCAAAATCATTTGGGCAATGAAAAATCATCATCAGTTGGCCTTTTAATGGCCTTTAGTGGCCTCTTTATTAATGATGGGCATGGCTCCAGCACCCGCTTGCACCCACCAAACAAAACATCGCGCGAGTGTGCGATGACATTGGGACACCTCACCTGATAGTTATATTGTTAAGATACACTGGGGAAGGGCATTGTTTTATTAAGTACTTAGGGAGACTGCTGGGACACTGGGTTGGTTAGTAACAATTTTGCACCCTATCAGGTTACGTGCACACTCACCCACAGAACATAAAATTCTGCCCCATGTGTTAATTACTTCCTCTAATTTTTCCATCAATTTTCATCCCTGCCTCTCCTGAGGATATTGACTTCTTGCTGGAATACACTTTCTCAAGTGCTGGTTGCCCTCCAGCACTTCACTTAAGCAGCCATTCTTTGTGAATGAGTGCAGACAACTGTTAGCAGTCTATCCGAGTATGCCAGAGAAAGTGCAGGGAGATAGGCATTGCCACTGAATTCAACCTTGCCCTGACTCAATGCTTCCAGCGCTCAGGATCAGCGATGGAAACACAGGTTAATTTATCTCCTCCCTGACCCTTAGGAGCTGTGAGGCCAACTGGAGCACCCGTAGTGTGTGGCTGGCAGTGATCAGATAATGCAGGACAGACCAAGAGCTTTCCTCATTTTGTTTGGTTCAATTGCTTATTGGCTTAGCTTTTCTATCCATCAAGGGAACAAGCTTTTCTAGATTTTGGTGAAGAAGCCTGTCAATTATTTGATTGATGATTAAAACCAGAAATTGTGCTCCTGTTAGCATTTTACTTTTTTACTTTGATGTTGAGAAGTTGGCAGTGCAGGAAGGCCACATGAGATATCTTGTGACCCTGAAAAGCTGGTGGCAGATCTTTTCCCTGAAATGTTGCAGTCTATTTGGTGATGTTGCTCCCAGGATGAAATTGGACAAGGAACCCGAGGATATTGACTTGGTGACAATGGAAGAATGGCCAATTCATGATTGTTAATGGTACGTTAGTTATATTATTAAGATACAGAGGGGAAGGGCGTTGTTTCATTAAGTACTTAGGGAGACTTCTGGGACACTGGGTTGGTCAGTAGCAAGCAGATGTAAGTAATGATGTATTTTGTGAATAAATCTTTTATCAAGAAAAGTATTAGTGCCTATATTCATACTTCACCAACTGGCTTGGAATTGGAGTAACAAGGATGATATGAGAGTTTTTAGGGGAGTTGGAAATGATAATGTTCCCACAACATTGCAGCTGTTATCCATCTGGGTGGGACAAGTTGTGGCAAAGTGTCAAAGTAGCCTTGGCAATTTTCTGCAGGGCATCTTACAAATTATACATAGTTCTGCCATAATGTGGTGGTAATAGAGGGATGGATTTTGAATCAAGCAACAATGATGCTCATCCAGCTAACTGTATTGTCCTGGATAGTGCTGAGATTCTTGAGTATTGTGACTGCATCGATCTAAGTGAGCGGTGGACATTTAATTAAACTCCTGACTTTAACTTCAAGTTTGATAGAATGGCTTTAAGAGATTTGAAGGTGAGTGGAACCAGCTTCTGCCCTGTTCTAGTGGCCAGCATGTTGAAATGGTTGAGCAAGTTAAGCTTCTGATCAATTGTAATCCCAAAGATGTGCACAGTGGTGAACTTGGCATTGGTAGTGCCATTGTAGATGAAGACAAGATGGTTATGCTTTCTCTTTGCTTGAGATGGTCACTAACTAGAGATTTATGTGGCTATTATGTTACCATATATAACTTCTCTTAATGCATTAAATTGTTCAGGAAGAAGCTAATATTATCATTAACAAGACATGATAGTTAAAAATATCTAGCAATATAGTAGCTGATTTAGAACTGGTTAGAAAGATTTGACTTAAAAAAGCAGATAATCCCAAAAATTATCTTGTTATAAAACTTATTTTTCTGAAAATTATGCGGAGCTATTTTTGGATCTGTCACCATTTCTTAAAGAAAAAGAAACAAAAGAAAACGAAGAAAGAATTGCCTTAACATAGCACCTTTCAGAACCTCAGGACATCTCTAAGTGCTTTATAGCCAATGAAGTGATTTTTGAAGTATAGTCACTGTTGTAGGAATCACATTAACACAACAAGCTTCCAGAAATTGCAATGTGATAATGACCAAATATTTTTTAGTTGTGTACTACAACTGAGAGGACAATGCATTGCGTAGTGTCCCTTCCTCTGAACCAGAAGCTCCAGGTTTGAGTCCCACCCCAGGACTTGATGAACAAGGAAAGTGTATTCATAAAGCAGTCTAGTAGATGGAGTATCAATCTGCAAATCCTTCCAACACACGCCAATGGCAGGTGGTAACAGCAGGAGAAATTTCTGGTCAGTCATGTGATGGAAAGAAAGTTGGAGCCTCTACCATCACTATCCATAGCTCCAGATTACAACATGCTGGTTGCCATAGCAACACTAACTCCCTGAGTGTACTGTACCACACCGCCACTACCATTAAGCCAAACCTGACACTTAAACTGGAGAATGAAATGGAAGGCTTAAATTACTTGAAATCTCTGAATTCAAAATATTGATAGAGAAACAGCATTTGAAGTGTTAACTAATTATGTCACCAAATATATCAAATTGTTAACATCAATAGAGATGATACTATTTAGTGCTAGCTATATAAGAATTAATTTAAAAAGTGATCTTCATTTGCCCTATGTTTCACCTTGTCAGCTGTTATATCCATCAGATTAACTCCCCTGCAAAATCATTAATAATGAGCTGTAGCAACAGAATTAAGAGCTTGATGTTTCCAGGAATTGAGAGCAATCTGGCGACACTAGTCTTACTGAAGAGTGACAAACTAAAATGCCTCATTAAATTGAGGCAATCTCATTTACATACTAAAACTTAGACTATTTGGATCCTTGTGAGAATCCATTTAAGTCCCAGCATGTATATTTTCTTAGTTAGAATGCATTATGGCTCACATCTCTATTCATTTATCTAATATACATAATGGGCCTAAACTTCCTAGGAGTGGCTATCAGTGTAGGATTGCCAATCTGCTTCTAGTTTCTTACCCAGCATGTCTTTCCTGACCTTCCAATTTGGGGCGGGTGAGATGTAGGCATTGCAGTATAGTGAGTCCCTGGGGCCTAGCATCAAATTACAGCTGAGTCAAAGTGAAGGAGGCCAAACTCCCATTATTACAGCATGAACTGCTGTAAACCAGGTACAGTAAAGTTCCATTGAAGTTTAAAGGTCCTTGATAGACCAAGGGTAACTGCCTAAGGTAAGTTAATAGGATTTTGGGGTTGGGGAGCTCGGGGGTGGGGGGTAGAGGTCGGATGGTTGGAGGTTGGGGTGGTCGGACGTTGGGGGCCGGAGTTTTGGTGTTCAGAGGTCGGGTACAGAGGTTGGGGTGGTCGGAGGTCTGGAGCAGTCATGCTGGGAGTCGGGAGGGGGCAAGGCGTTGGACCTCCAGTGGGATCAGAGATCAGGACAGGGTGGAGGTCACGGAAGAAGGAGATCAGGCCTCAGGTTGGGTTGGGTTGGGTCTCAGGGTGGGGAGGGGGATGAATCCCTTGGTTTGAGAAGTTCCTGTTGGGGGATGTAATCATTTGGGTGGGGGGCATACTGGGGGGCTGGTGGTTGGGGAGGAGGTGGGGTTTGTGAGGGTGTGTGTGTGGGGGGTGTTTTGTGTGTGTGTGTGGGGGGTTTGTGTATGTGTGGGGAGGTTTGCGTGGGGGGGTTTGTGTGTGTGTGTGTGTGGAGGGTTGTGTGTGTATGGAGGGATGTGTGTGTGTGTGTGTGTGTGTGTGGAGGTATGTGTGAGTGTGTGTGTGTGTGGAGGTATGTGTGAGTGTGTGTGTGTGTGGAGGTATGTGTGAGTGTGTGTGTGTGTGTGTGGAGGTATGTGTGAGTGTGTGTGTGTGTGGAGGTATGTGTGAGTGTGTGTGTGTGTGGAGGTATGTGTGAGTGTGTGTGTGTGTGGAGGTATGTGTGAGTGTGTGTGTGTGTGGAGGTATGTGTGAGTGTGTGTGTGTGTGGAGGTATGTGTGTGTGTGTGTGTGTGGAGGTATGTGTGTGTGTGTGTGTGGAGGTGTGTGTGTGTGTGTGTGGAGGTATGTGTGTGTGTGTGTGGAGGTATGTGTGTGTGTGTGTGGAGGTATGTGTGTGTGTGTGTGGAGGTATGTGTGTGTGTGTGTGGAGGTATGTGTGTGTGTGTGTGGAGGTATGTGTGTGTGTGTGTGTGTGTGTGGAGGTATGTGTGTGTGTGTGTGTGTGTGGAGGTATGTGTGTGTGTGTGTGGAAGTATGTGTGTGTGTGTGTGTGGAGGTGTGTGTGTGTGTGGAGGTGTGTGTGTGTGTGGAGGTGTGTGTGTGTGTGGAGGTGTGTGTGTGTGTGGAGGTGTGTGTGTGTGACTGGAGGTGTGTGTGTGTGACTGGAGGTGTGTGTGTGTGACTGGAGGTGTGTGTGTGTGACTGGAGGTGTGTGTGTGTGACTGGAGGTGTGTGTGACTGGAGGTGTGTGTGACTGGAGGTGTGTGTGACTGGAGGTATGTGGGTGTGTGTGTGGAGGTGTGAGTGTGTATGTGTGTGTGGAGGTGTGAGTGTGTATGTGTGTGTGTGTGTGTGGAGGTGTGTGTGTGTGTGTGTGGAGGTGTGTGTGTGTGTGTGTGGAGGTGTGTGTGTGTGTGTGGAGGTGTGTGTGTGTGTGTGGAGGTGTGTGTGTGTGTGTGGAGGTGTGTGTGTGTGTGTGGAGGTGTGTGTGTGTGTGTGGAGGTGTGTGTGTGTGTGTGGAGGTGTGGAGGTGTGGAGGTGTGTGTGTGGAGGTGTGTGTGTGGAGGTGTGTGTGTGGAGGTGTGTGTGTGGAGGTGTGTGTGTGGAGGTGTGAGTGTGGAGGTGTGGGTGTGGAGGTGTGGGTGTGGAGGTGTGGGTGTGGAGGTGTGGGTGTGGAGGTGTGGGTGTGGAGGTGTGGGTGTGGAGGTGTGGGTGTGGAGGTGTGGGTGTGGAGGTGTGGGTGTGGAGGTGTGGGTGTGGAGGTGTGTGTGTGGATGTGTGTGTGTGGAGGTGTGTGTGTGTGTGGAGGTGTGTGTGTGTGTGGAGGTGTGTGTGTGTGTGGAGGTGTGTGTGTGTGTGGAGGTGTGTGTGTGTGTGGAGGTGTGTGTGTGTGTGGAGTGTGTGTGTGTGTGGAGGTGTGTGTGTGTGTGGAGGTGTGAGTGTGTATGGAGGTGTGTGTGTGAGTGGAGGTGTGTGTGTGTGTGGAGGTGTGTGTGTGTGTGGAGGTGTGTGTGTGTGTGGAGGTGTGTGTGTGTGTGGAGGTGTGTGTGTGTGTGGAGGTGTGTGTGTGTGTGGAGGTGTGTGTGTGTGTGGAGGTGTGTGTGTGTGTGGAGGTGTGTGTGACTGGAGGTGTGTGTGACTGGAGGTGTGTGTGACTGGAGGTGTGTGTGACTGGAGGTGTGTGTGACTGGAGGTGTGTGTGACTGGAGGTATGTGGGTGTGTGTGTGGAGGTGTGAGTGTGTATGTGTGTGTGGAGGTGTGAGTGTGTATGTGTGTGTGGAGGTGTGAGTGTGGAGGTGTGTGTGTGTGGAGGTGTGTGTGTGTGTGTGGAGGTGTGTGTGTGTGTGTGGAGGTGTGTGTGTGTGTGTGGAGGTGTGTGTGTGTGTGTGGAGGTGTGTGTGTGTGTGTGGAGGTGTGTGTGTGTGTGTGTGGAGGTGTGAGTGTGGAGGTGTGAGTGTGGAGGTGTGAGTGTGGAGGTGTGAGTGTGGAGGTGTGTGTGTGGAGGTGTGTGTGTGGAGGTGTGTGTGTGGAGGTGTGTGTGTGGAGGTGTGTGTGTGGAGGTGTGTGTGTGTAGGTGTGTGTGTGGAGGTGTGTGTGTGGAGGTGTGTGTGTGGAGGTGTGTGTGTGGAGGTGTGTGTGTGGAGGTGTGTGTGTGGAGGTGTGTGTGTGGAGGTGTGTGTGTGGAGGTGTGTGTGTGGAGGTGTGTGTGTGGAGGTGTGTGTGTGGAGGTGTGTGTGTGGAGGTGTGTGTGTGGAGGTGTGTGTGTGGAGGTGTGTGTGTGGAGGTGTGTGTGTGGAGGTGTGTGTGTGGAGGTGTGTGTGTGGAGGTGTGTGTGTGGAGGTGTGTGTGTGGAGGTGTGTGAGTGTGTGTGTGTGTGTGTGTGGAGGTGTGTGTGTGTGTGTGGAGGTGTGTGTGTGTGTGTGGAGGTGTGTGTGTGTGTGTGGAGGTGTGTGTGTGTGTGTGGAGGTGTGTGTGTGTGTGTGGAGGTGTGAGTGTGGAGGTGTGTGTGTGGAGGTGTGTGTGTGGAGGTGTGTGTGTGGAGGTGTGTGTGTGGAGGTGTGTGTGTGGAGGTGTGAGTGTGGAGGTGTGAGTGTGGAGGTGTGAGTGTGGAGGTGTGAGTGTGGAGGTGTGAGTGTGGAGGTGTGAGTGTGGAGGTGTGAGTGTGGAGGTGTGAGTGTGGAGGTGTGAGTGTGGAGGTGTGAGTGTGGAGGTGTGAGTGTGGAGGTGTGTGTGTGTGTGGAGGTGTGTGTGTGTGTGGAGGTGTGTGTGTGTGTGGAGGTGTGTGTGTGTGTGGAGGTGTGTGTGTGTGTGGAGGTGTGTGTGTGTGTGGAGGTGTGTGTGTGTGTGGAGGTGTGTGTGTGTGTGGAGGTGTGTGTGTGTGTGGAGGTGTGTGTGTGTGTGGAGGTGTGTGTGTGTGTGGAGGTGTGTGTGTGTGTGGAGGTGTGTGTGTGTGTGGAGGTGTGTGTGTGTGTGGAGGTGTGTGTGTGTGTGGAGGTGTGTGTGTGTGTGGAGGTGTGTGTGTGTGTGGAGGTGTGTGTGTGTGTGGAGGTGTGTGTGTGTGTGGAGGTGTGTGTGTGTGTGGAGGTGTGTGTGTGTGTGGAGGTGTGTGTGTGTGTGGAGGTGTGTGTGTGTGTGGAGGTGTGTGTGTGTGTGGAGGTGTGTGTGACTGGAGGTGTGTGTGACTGGAGGTGTGTGTGACTGGAGGTATGTGGGTGTGTGTGTGGAGGTGTGAGTGTGTATGTGTGTGTGGAGGTGTGAGTGTGTATGTGTGTGTGGAGGTGTGAGTGTGTATGTGTGTGTGGAGGTGTGAGTGTGGAGGTGTGTGTGTGTGTGTGGAGGTGTGTGTGTGTGTGTGGAGGTGTGTGTGTGTGTGTGGAGGTGTGTGTGTGTGTGTGGAGGTGTGTGTGTGTGTGTGGAGGTGTGTGTGTGTGTGTGGAGGTGTGTGTGTGTGTGTGGAGGTGTGTGTGTGTGTGTGGAGGTGTGTGTGTGTGTGTGTGGAGGTGTGAGTGTGGAGGTGTGAGTGTGGAGGTGTGAGTGTGGAGGTGTGAGTGTGGAGGTGTGAGTGTGGAGGTGTGAGTGTGGAGGTGTGTGTGTGGAGGTGTGTGTGTGGAGGTGTGTGTGTGGAGGTGTGTGTGTGGAGGTGTGTGTGTGGAGGTGTGTGTGTGGAGGTGTGTGTGTGGAGGTGTGTGTGTGGAGGTGTGTGTGTGGAGGTGTGTGTGTGGAGGTGTGTGTGTGGAGGTGTGTGTGTGGAGGTGTGTGTGTGGAGGTGTGTGTGTGGAGGTGTGTGTGTGGAGGTGTGTGTGTGGAGGTGTGTGTGTGGAGGTGTGTGTGTGGAGGTGTGTGTGTGGAGGTGTGTGTGTGGAGGTGTGTGTGTGGAGGTGTGTGTGTGGAGGTGTGTGTGTGGAGGTGTGTGTGTGGAGGTGTGTGTGTGGAGGTGTGTGTGTGGAGGTGTGTGTGTGGAGGTGTGTGTGTGGAGGTGTGTGTGTGGAGGTGTGTGTGTGGAGGTGTGTGTGTGGAGGTGTGTGTGTGGAGGTGTGTGTGTGGAGGTGTGTGTGTGGAGGTGTGTGTGTGGAGGTGTGTGTGTGGAGGTGTGTGTGTGGAGGTGTGTGTGTGGAGGTGTGTGTGTGGAGGTGTGTGAGTGTGTGTGTGTGTGTGTGTGGAGGTGTGTGTGTGTGTGTGGAGGTGTGTGTGTGTGTGTGGAGGTGTGTGTGTGTGTGTGGAGGTGTGTGTGTGTGTGTGGAGGTGTGTGTGTGTGTGTGGAGGTGTGTGTGTGTGTGTGGAGGTGTGTGTGTGTGTGTGGAGGTGTGTGTGTGTGTGTGGAGGTGTGTGTGTGTGTGTGGAGGTGTGTGTGTGTGTGTGGAGGTGTGTGTGTGGAGGTGTGAGTGTGGAGGTGTGTGTGTGGAGGTGTGAGTGTGGAGGTGTGAGTGTGGAGGTGTGAGTGTGGAGGTGTGTGTGTGGAGGTGTGAGTGTGGAGGTGTGTGTGTGGAGGTGTGTGTGTGGAGGTGCGTGTGTGGAGGTGTGTGTGTGGAGGTGTGTGTGTGGAGGTGTGTGTGTGGAGGTGTGTGTGTGGAGGTGTGTGTGTGGAGGTGCGTGTGTGTGTGTGTGTGTGTGTGGAGGTGTGTGTGTGTGTGTGGAGGTGTGTGTGTGTGTGTGGAGGTGTGTGTGTGTGTGTGGAGGTGTGTGTGTGTGTGTGGAGGTGTGTGTGTGTGTGTGGAGGTGTGTGTGTGTGTGTGGAGGTGTGTGTGTGTGTGTGGAGGTGTGTGTGTGTGTGTGGAGGTGTGTGTGTGTGTGTGGAGGTGTGTGTGTGTGTGTGGAGGTGTGTGTGTGGAGGTGTGAGTGTGGAGGTGTGAGTGTGGAGGTGTGAGTGTGGAGGTGTGAGTGTGGAGGTGTGTGTGTGGAGGTGTGAGTGTGGAGGTGTGTGTGTGGAGGTGTGTGTGTGGAGGTGTGTGTGTGGAGGTGTGTGTGTGGAGGTGTGTGTGTGGAGGTGTGTGTGTGGAGGTGTGTGTGTGGAGGTGTGTGTGTGGAGGTGTGTGTGTGGAGGTGTGTGTGTGGAGGTGTGTGTGTGGAGGTGTGTGTGTGGAGGTGTGTGTGTGTGTGGAGGTGTGTGTGTGTGTGGTGTGTGTGTGTGGAGGTGTGTGTGTGGAGGTGTGTGTGTGGAGGTGTGTGTGTGGAGGTGTGTGTGTGGAGGTGTGTGTGTGGAGGTGTGGAGGTGTGTGTGTGTGTGTGTGTGGAGGTGTGTGAGTGTGTGTGTGTGTGGAGGTGTGTGAGTGTGTGTGTGTGTGGAGGTGTGTGAGTGTGTGTGTGTGTGTGTGTGTGTGTGTGTGGAGGTGTGGAGGTGTGTGAGTGTGTGGAGGTGTGGAGGTGTGTGAGTGTGTGTGTGTGTGTGTGTGGAGGTGTGTGAGTGTGTGTGTGTGTGTGTGTGGAGGTGTGTGAGTGTGTGTGTGTGTGTGTGGAGGTGTGTGAGTGTGTGTGTGTGTGTGTGGAGGTGTGTGAGTGTGTGTGTGTGTGTGTGTGGAGGTGTGTGAGTGTGTGTGTGTGTGTGTGTGGAGGTGTGTGAGTGTGTGTGTGTGTGTGTGTGGAGATATGTGGAGGTGTGTGTGTGTGGAGGTGTGTGTGTGTGGAGGTGTGTGTGTGTGGAGGTGTGTGTGTGTGTGTGGAGGTGTGTGTGTGTGTGTGGAGGTGTGTGTGTGTGTGTGGAGGTGTGTGTGTGTGTGTGGAGGTGTGTGTGTGTGTGTGGAGGTGTGTGTGTGTGTGTGGAGGTGTGTGTGTGGAGGTGTGTGTGTGGAGGTGTGTGTGGAGGTGTGTGTGTGTGGAGGTGTGTGTGTGTGGAGGTGTGTGTGTGTGGAGGTGTGTGTGTGTGGAGGTGTGTGTGTGTGTGGAGGTGTGTGTGTGTGGAGGTGTGTGTGTGTGGAGGTGTGTGTGTGTGGAGGTGTGTGTGTGTGTGGAGGTGTGTGTGTGTGTGGAGGTGTGTGTGTGTGGAGGTGTGTGTGTGTGTGGAGGTGTGTGTGTGTGGAGGTGTGGAGGTGTGTGAGTGTGTGTGTGTGTGTGTGTGGAGGTGTGTGTGTGTGGAGGTGTGGAGGTGTGTGAGTGTGTGTGTGTGTGTGTGTGGAGGTGTGTGAGTGTGTGTGTGTGTGTGTGGAGGTGTGTGAGTGTGTGTGTGTGTGTGTGTGGAGGTGTGTGAGTGCGTGTGTGTGTGTGTGGAGGTGTGTGAGTGCGTGTGTGTGTGTGTGTGTGGAGATATGTGGAGGTGTGTGTGTGTGGAGGTGTGTGTGTGTGGAGGTGTGTGTGTGTGGAGGTGTGTGTGTGTGGAGGTGTGTGTGTGTGTGTGGAGGTGTGTGTGTGTGTGTGGAGGTGTGTGTGTGTGTGTGGAGGTGTGTGTGTGTGTGTGGAGTGTGTGTGTGTGTGTGGAGGTGTGTGTGTGTGTGTGGAGGTGTGTGTGTGTGTGTGGAGGTGTGTGTGTGTGTGGGTGTGGAGGTGTGGGTGTGGAGGTGTGTGTGTGGAGGTGTGTGTGTGTGGAGGTGTGTGTGTGTGGAGGTGTGTGTGTGTGGAGGTGTGTGTGTGTGGAGGTGTGTGTGTGTGTGGAGGTGTGCGTGTGTGTGGAGGTGTGTGTGTGTGGAGGTGTGTGTGTGTGGAGGTGTGTGTGTGTGGAGGTGTGTGTGTGTGTGGAGGTGTGTGTGTGTGTGGAGGTGTGTGTGTGTGTGGAGGTGTGTGTGTGTGGAGGTGTGTGTGTGTGGAGGTGTGTGTGTGTGGAGGTGTGTGTGAGTGCGTGTGTGTGTGTGTGTGTGTGTGGAGATATGTGTATGTGTGTGTGTGTGTGTGTGTATGAGTGTGTGTGGAGGTGTGTGTGTGTGTGTGTGTATGAGTGTGTGTGGAGGTGTGTGTGTGTATGAGTGTGTGTGGAGGTGTGTGTGTGTGTGTGTGTGTATGAGTGTGTGTGGAGGTGTGTGTGTGTGTGTGTGTGTATGAGTGTGTGTGGAGGTGTGTGTGTGTGTGTGTGTGTATGAGTGTGTGTGGAGGTGTGTGTGTGTGTGTGTGTATGAGTGTGTGTGGAGGTGAGTGTGTGTGTGTATGAGTGTGTGTGTGTGTATGAGTGTGTGTGTGTGTGTGTATGAGTGTGTGTGTGTGTGTGTATGAGTGTGTGTGTGTGTGTATGAGTGTGTGTGTGTGGAGGTATGTGTGTGTGTGTGTGCATGTGTGGAGGTGTGTGTGTGTGCATGTGTGGAGGTGTGTGTGTGTGCATGTGTGGAGGTATGTGTGTGTGTGCATGTGTGGAGGTGTGTGTGTGTGCATGTGTGGAGGTGTGTGTGTGTGGAGGTGTGTGTGTGTGTGCATGTGTGGAGGTGTGTGTGTGTGTGCATGTGTGGAGGTGTGTGTGTGTGAGTGTGTGTGGAGGTATGTGTGAAGGTATGTGTGTGTG